>NC_092745.1:51717041-52375176 GCF_047496795.1 Chiloscyllium punctatum | reverse complement strand
GAGCTGGCTGTAAGATTGATGCCTATGGTGAGTGTGACGCATGGTGGAGGTCATGTGATGATAGCTATCCATGAGGCTCATTGGTAAGGTGTTGTATTTCTATACCAAACATGCTCCTTGCATGGCTGTCAGGGGACAACTGGGTGGGAGGATAGCACTTGCTCTCATGCCCATCATTAAAAAGGGCAAATGTTGCATGGTCATCCATCTTGTCTGGTGAGGATTATCCCACTGGTTATCATAGAATCAAGGCCCTTTGGCCATTCGGCCCATTAAGTCTGCAACAACTGTCTGACAAACCCGGGTCCTTGGCTGTGTGAGGCAGGAATGATAACCACTGAGCCAACATGCTGCCTATATCATCAACAAGTTTTCAGTCTGAGCCCTAGATGCTCTTCAGAGAGATTTCTCAGACTGAGGTTTGGATGCTGTAGCTTAGTGACTCAGAGACATAAATGCTACTGACCTTGTCATGTATTGGTGATTGATTGCCATTGGGAGAGAGACCAACTGCAACTCTGGCACCTTGTCATCTCTTTTCCCACCTTTGGTTGGCACACTTAAAATCCAATTGGGAAGTAAAGTTCCTCTTCCCCACAGAATTGTCTGTCACCATAGTATGGAGGTGAGCCAGCCATCTGTTTAAACAGGCAACTGCTCGTCATCCCAACACATTCAACTTTGTCCTGAGGAGGACTGGTACAGGACAGAACCCAGCTAAAATCATTAAAATCAGAGCATGTGCCCGAAGTGAAGACCAAATAAGGACTTAGTGCTGATTCCTCATGCAAGACCGGGCTGCTACAACCCAGGTGGCTGTACTTCAAATAACCCACTGCCAGTATACGTGACCATGAAAGGGTAACCCCAGCAAACTCTGTGTGGTAATAATATTACCAACTGTCAGTCCAGGCAAACATTCTCAATAAGCAAGCACATCCTGTGGGCTGGTAAAGGGAACTCCCCAGGGTGGGATGGGAGCGTTTGATACAGAAGATAAACAATATGTGCCACTGTTTAACGAAAAGTTGGGAGTCACTGCATAATGAAAATAACTCAAGCAACGTAGGCAAAAGGAGAGTCAAAGAAAAATATTGTGGGTGGGGTGGATCTCTGCTTTCATGTGACCAAAACAAGTGGTTGCAGCTTTAGGGTGGGTTGGGAGTTGTTGCTGGTACATGGATGGGGCTGGGGTGATGAGAGGTGGTTTGTGTGGTGGTGGTTTAGTGTTGCTCACAGAAATCCCACTGTCACTACCCTGACTTTGAAACCCTCCCCTGCCATTTCCCCTCACCAGGTGAGCTGCAGGATATTAACCTGACCCAATCTCTGCATTGTGTACAGCTCGGAGAAAGAGCTAACCGTGCTGCCAAGAAGCAGGGTAATGGGTGGGGGTGGACGGAGAGCGAGCAGGCAATGGCCATGGTGAGTGGGTTGTCCCCAATCTGCTGCAGTCTAGTTTCTTACCATCAACAGCAGAGTGCACTCCTGTTCAACCTAGACCTGTCGCTGAATGGAAGAGTGGGCCACTAACAAAGTACCTTAACTTTTTTTTTTCTGTGAGGCCATTCATACCAAGACTTCCATATCCACATCTCATTCAAAAAACATTTTGGCCATGACGTCCAAGACAGATGAGTAATGTAGCCTCAAACTGCCCACACACACTGCACAGTATTTCTCTGCACAGACTCAGGAACTCACATCCACTTACGGTACATTGAATCAGATATGACATAATGTAAGTGTGCAGGACTCATCTGCACAACAAAAGCTATTGATTGATCAGAAATGTAAAAGAAGCCTTGCAAATTTATTGTTACGGTTGAGTTTAAAAGCTTTACGACATCCATTATTGTGTCCTGATAGCTCTTATAATCTGTACCTCCATGAATACAGGCTATGCCTGTGCCTTTGGTCCCCTAGTCATAGAGTCATCCAGCACAGAACCAAACTCTTCGGTCCAACTAATCCATGCCGAACATAATCCCAAACTAAACTAGTCCCACCTGCCTGCTCCTGGCCCATATCCATCCAAACCTTTCCTGTTCACGTACTTATCTGAATGTCTTTTATATGTTGCAGATGCATTCGCATCTACCGCTGCCTCAGGAAGTTCATTCCACATGTGAACCTCCCTCAGTGTAAAAACAAACCCCTCATGTCTTTTTTTGAATCCCTCTCCTCTCAGCTTAAAAATGTGCCTCAGAATCTTGAAATTCTCTATCGTGGGCAAAAGACAACTACCATTAACCCTATCTGTACCCCTCATGATTTTATAAACTTCTAGCAAGTCGCCTCTCAACCTCTTACTTTCAAGTGATAAAATTCCCAGCCTATCCAGATTTTGTAAATAACTCAAACCTTCCATACCCGGCAACACTGTGGTAAATTTCTTCTGCACACTCTCCAGTTTAATAATACCCTTCCTGTAACAGTGTGACCAGAACTGGACACAATATTCCAGAAAAGGCCTCACCATGTCCTGTTCAATCTCAACATAACGTCCCAACTCCCATACTCAAAGGACTGAGCAATGAAAGCCAAATGCCTTTGTAACCACCATGTCCAAATGCGACGTAAACCTCAAAGAATTATTACCCTGAATCCCTAATCCCACAATACTACCAGAGGCCTCACCATTAGTTGTATAAACCATACCTTTGTTTGTTGTTCCAAAATGCAATACCTCACATTTACCCAAATTGAACTCCATCTGACATTTTTTGAACCAATTATGTCCTTCTCACCAATTTATTTCTTTTCCCACAAAGCGCGTCTTCAAGGTTATCTAAGTTTTGCTGTGCCTGTCTTCACATCTACATAGTTGGATTTGTGTCAAATTTTGGGGAGTCATGCTCCTGGGAACAGCTCAGCACATTTTATAATGTCACGGTGCCTTAAAAATTCAAGTTACTTTGCTTATTACCGGGGATGTGGGGATTGGGTGTTGGTATATAGACAATATAAAGGCGTTCAAAGATGAAATTTATTAAGCCAGAGAATAATTAACAACCACAGGATGGCAGAAGAAAATAGTGTCGATGCAGTTGAGAGCAAACTAGGCCAGCATGTGAAAGAAAAGTGAAAAGAAATGGATACTCTAATAGGATAAGTTACGGTGAGGGGGGTTGGGGGGAAGGTGAGAGACAGCCCAATGTGAACAGTGAGCCAAGAAGTTATCAGTGGATGTGGCATAGAACCAAATCACAATACCATTTGCTGTTTTTGTTTGAGGGTGAAGTGTTTTTCTTGACTTCTGGACACATGGCAAAAGTAGTCTCCTGTCTGAGCAGAGCATCAAAGCACAAACATCCTCCACAGTTGAAAGATAACATTTGTGACAATTTAAGGAACTCCTCCATGTCCCCTGTTGGTTAATGAATTTTGCATTCCAAACTTGAATTTGTGAATGTTTGAATATTTCAGCCTTTTATCAAGACTGAACCCAACACAGTACTCGCTCTTCAAAAACGTTCAATGTTAACAATTATGTTGGTAAATAGTTCACATGACTGACTGTGCCATTATTTTCATCAGAACTGACTAATTCAAACAATTAAATGTTTGACATTTACCTCATGACAATGTAGAGCGATTATATCTTTCTGGGAATGATTTTGAATTTGTGTGTGGACCTTGCAGTTGTGTTATTCCTTCACTAGAGCAGAACATCACTGGGAAGGCCATTGTCCATATTGAACTCTCCAAGAGAAGGTGACAACCAGCTGTCTTCTTGAATCACTGCAGTTCATTTGGTACAGGCCCATCTCAGTCCTACTGGGAAGGAAGTTTCAGGATTTGGAGCCAGTAACGGTATCAGAATAACAACAGAATTTCAAGTCAAGCCAGTGCATGGCTTGGATAGGAACTTGCAAGTTGCAATGTTCTCTTGGGTCTACTGCCTTTACCCTCCTTAGTGACAGAGGTCACAGATTTGGAAGCTGCCTTTGTAAATGTCTGTAGTGCATTTTGCATACAGCACATATATTGTTTGATAGTATAGAGGGAGTGAATGTTCAGGTATGTTGAATGGGTGCCAAATAAGCGAACAATACAGGTATTTTAGTGTCTTCTTAGATGTTGTTGGAGCTGCACTCGTCTAGGCAAGTGAAGAGTATTTCATCACACTCCTGCCTTGTGCCTTGTAGCTGGTGCTTTCAGGAACCAGGAAGTGAGTCACTTTATTCAGATTCCCAGTTTCTGACCTGCTGTTGTAGCAATGACATTTATATGACTAGTCTGTTCAGTTTCCTGTCAAAGATAATCTCCCAGGATGTTGATTTGATTTACTTATTGTGACATGTATCTTGTTACTAAATACAGTGAAAATTGTTGCATAGTATCACCACGCACCATCAGAAAAATAACTCAAACTGGAGAATATAAAGGCAGAAAAATGAAGAAAGAAAGGGAGAGTGTCCAACTGTACAGTCCTGCTTTGTAAGTGCTCCCATCATGGGCCATGGACCTGATGGTCAGGCACAAGTCCCCTTTATCATATTGCTGCCACTGGAACAAAAGTCGCTCACTCTTTGGTGTCACCTTTGCCTCCACCAGCACCTTCGCCACTGCGAGTCCTCGCTGGACTTCACCAACGTTGATGCCACTGGTGCTGCCAGGCACCACACAGGCCCAAATCCAACTCTGCCACTGCCATGTTCCCTGTCAGGTCCAAACAATCAGCCACTATCATCTCTGTGAACCAGTGCTGGAACCCAAGCTCACCTCTGACAGCACCACCACGAGGGCCTACCACTGCCACCAACACCATCACCGTGACTGACTTCTTCACCAAGAGGTAAGCGTGATAAAATAGAAGAGAGAAGACAGAGGAAAGAAAGAAAAGAAACGACAAGAAAGGTGGGCGGAGCGCACAGGCCCCGGCCTCAGACACCTCACTTTATCCGCCATCTTACTGGAAGCCTAGGGGAGTCAGTGAGGTTAATGTCTGAACATAAGAAGAGATGGTTAAATTTTCTTTCGTTGGAGATGCTCATTGCCCAGGATCCCAGCATTGCCTAGCACTTTGTGGCACAAATGTTACTTACCATTTGTTCGCCAAAGCCTGAATGCTGCATTTGAAAATGGACTGCTTCAATGAGGAGTGGTGAGGGGCACTGTACGTATTTCAATTACCAGTGAGCACACCACTTCTGACCTTATGCTGTGGTTGGGTGGGCTGGTGCAACTCTGTGGGGAGAGGATCAGTAATGCCGCATTGATGGTTTTGCCTTAACTCTCTGTCCTCATGGTGAGGAAAATATCAGGCTGTAAAATAAGCATCAATCACAAGTTTTCACAAAGCCCAGCATTGTGTGTACTAGGGCCTGTCAGAGACATCGACACCTGCTGTCCGCCGATAAACATTCGTCTTTTTTAATATACTGTGTTCATTCAAGAGAGTTTGTTAAAAATCTAGTTTCATGCTGTTCATTAGGCTGTTAAAAGATTGAGTTCAAATTGAGTTTGCAATGTATCCAAGTAGCTGATCAAGGTAAGCATGATTTTTTTCAAGTAGTTTTGACCGTAAAGTATTTTGTCAAGAGCACTTTTATTAAATAGGACATTTATTGTCGTTATTGAGTGGTTGGATTGCTTCAGGAAGCTGGTGGTACCTGTGATGGATCGATATACCTCAGGACTGACTGAGTTGACAGTGCAGTTACATTTCAACAGAGTTAGTGAAAAAGCACAACATGGATTATTAGCAGCAGTTGGTCTGAACTTTTTGCAGCCACAATTCTAGCTCTCTCTGCTATAGGAGCTGGTATAACCAATTAACTGCTGTTGGAAGCGTGGTGATATTTCTCCACTTTACTGGGAGGATTTTCTCTAGGTAGATTGCTCTGGCCTTGAGCTAATATTTCAGTGGATATTCATGGTAGGCATTGAACTTTCATTGGAAGTATGACTACACAGTTATACTTGAATTCAGAGGAGATAACAAGAAATATAGATAAAGAGAAAACAATGAATGCCATATATATGAATTTTCAGAAGTGTCACAGAGACATACAGCAGGGAAACAGACCATTTGATCCAACCAGTCCACGCCGATCATATTCCCAAACTAAGTGAGCCCCGCCTGCCTGCATTTGGCCCATATCCCTCCGAACTTTTCCTATTCTTGAACTTACCCAAGTTATTTCAAACATTGTAACTGTACCTGCATTCACCGTTTCTTCTGGCAGTTCATTTGGCACACAAACCACTCCCTGTGCAAAAAAAGCTGCCCCTCACTCACCTTGAAAATATGCCCCCTAGTTTTGAACTCCCCCAACCCTAGGGAAAGACCCTTGGCATTCACTTTATCTGTGCCCCTCATGATTTTATAAACCTCAATAAAGTCAGCCCTCAACCTCCTACGCTCTAGTGAAAAACGTCCCAGCCTATCCAGCCTCTCCCAAAAGCTCAAACCCTCCATTCCCGGTAACATCCTGGTATCGTCTGACCCCTCTTCAGTTTAATAACATCCTTCCCATAACAGGCTGACCAGAACTGAACACAGTATCCCAGAAGAGGCCTCACCAACATCCTGTACAACCTCAACATGACGTTCCAACTCCTGTACTCAAAGGTATGAGCAATGAAAGCAAATGTGTTAAATGCCCTCTCTACCTGTGATGCAAATTTGATAAGGAGCTATGGTGTTGAATGTAACATATTAGAATGGATAGGGGACTGGCTAACTAATAGAAGACATAATTAGGAAACAATCAGTGGGGGTGGATATCACTTTCAGGATGGCAACCTGTAACAAGTGAAGTGCTAGGGATCAATACTGAAGCCTCAATTATTTACAATATAAGTCAATGACTTGGATGAGGAAAGTGAATGTACTGCAGCCAAGTATGCAGATGGCTCCAAAGTAGGTGAAAAGCAAGTAGTGAAGATTTCATAAAGAGTCTACAGAGGGATATAGACAGGTTAAGTGAGTGGACAAAAACACAGCAGGTGGAATATAATATAAGTAAGTGGCAAGATATGCATTTTGCCATGAAGAAAGGAAGAGCTGAATGTTATTTAAATGGAAAACAAATTCTGTAAACTACAGAAGAGTGGGACTTAGGAGTCATCATCCATGAAGCACAAAAATTTAGCATCCATGTTCAGCAGGTAACAGAGTCAAAAAGTGTGGCACTGGAAAAGCACAGCATGTCAGGCAGCATCCGAGGAGCAGGAGAGTCAACGTTTCAGGCATAGGCCCTTCATCACAATCCTGACCTGCTGTGCTTTTCCAGTGCCACCTTTTTTGACTCTGACTCTCCAGCATCTGCAGTCCTCACTTTCTCCTCAATAGCTAACAGGGAAGGCAAATGGAATGTTGACCTTTATGTCAAAGGGAATGGAGTGTAAAAGTAGAGCTCTTGCTAAAACTATACAAGGCACTAGTTTTGATTTAATTTGATTTGACTTTTTTTTTGCTGTCACTTAATAGGATGTTTCTAAAATCATGAGGGGCATGGATTGGATAAACAGACAAAGTCTTTTCCTTGGGGTGAGGGAGTCCAGAACTGGAGGATGTAGGTTTGGGGTGAGAGGAGAAAAATATAAAATGGACCTAAGGCACAACTTTTTCTCACAGAGGTGGTGCATGTATGGAATGAGCTGCCAGTGGAAGTGGTGGAGGCTGGTACAATAACAGAATATAAAAGGCACCTGGATGGGTATATGAATAGGAAGGATTTAAAGGGATATGGGCCAAGTGCTGGCAAATGGGATTAGATTGGATTAGAATATTTGGTTAGCATGGATGAGTTGGACTGAAGGGTCTGTTTCCATGCTGTACATCTCTATGGCTCTAAGATGCAGTGAAAAGTGTTGTTTTGCATGCTCTACTGGCAGCCTGTATCATTCAAAATAAATCAGGGTAGCAGAACAGAATGCAGTGTTACGGCTACAGAATAGTTACAGAAAGAGAGAGAGAGAGAGAGACCAGCAATAACGTTTGAGAGATCAATACTGTGAGCAGTTTTAATAGAATTGTAGAATCCATACAGTGTGGAAACAGACCTTTCAGCCCAACAAGTCCACACTGACCCTCTAAAGAGTATCCCACCCAAATCCATTCCTGACTAATGCACCTAACCTACACATCCCTGAATGCTATGGGCAATCTAGCATGGCCAATTCGCCAAACTTGCACATCTTTAGATTGTGGGAGGAGACTGGAGCACCCGGAGGAAACTCATTCACAGACAGGGCAAATGTGCAAACTCCAAATAGACTCCAAACAAACCCAAGGCTGGAATTGAACCCAGGTCCCTGGTGCTGTGAGGCAGCAGCACGAACCCCTGAGCCACCACACCACCACAAGGTCACTACTGCAAGCAGTTTTGGTCCCCTTCTCTAAGGAAAGATCTGTTGGCATTGGAAGCAGTCCAGAGAAGGTTCACTAGGCTGCGGCTGGGAATGGAAGGATTTTCTTATGAGGACAGGTTGAGTAGTTTGGGCTTATGTTCAGAGGAATTTGGAAGAATAAGGGGTGGCCTTATTGAACTATACAAGTATCTTAGAGGACTTAACAGGGTAGATGCAGAAAGGTACAGTGGACCTTTTCCTTGTGGAAGCATCTAGAACTAGACGGCATAATCTCAGAATAAGAAGTCACACACTTAAGACAGAGATGAGGAGGAATTTCTCCTGTCAGAGGACAGTGAGTCTGTGGAATTCTTTGTGGCAGAGGGTTGTCAAGACTGGTTTGTGAGGAGCAGGTATGACTAAATAAGTGCTGTTGGAAGCATGGTCATATTTCTCCATTATACTCTGGGAATTTTCCCTTGGCACATTGCTCTGGTTGAGTATATTCATGGCTGACACAGGCAGAGTTTTAGGCAAAAGTGAGGACTGCAAGTGCTTGAGATTAGAGTCTAGATCAGAGTGGTGCTGGAAAAGCACAGCAGGTCAGGAAGCATCCGAGGAGCAAGAAAATCAACGTTTCAGGCAGGAGCCCTTCATCAGGAACACTTCATCTAAGATTCCTGATGAAGGGCTCCTACCTGAAACGTTGATTTTCCTGCTCCTCGAATGCTGCCTGACCTGCTGTGCATTTCCAGCACCACTCTGATCTTGACAGATAGATTTTTAGTCAGTAAAAGACTCAAGGGTTAGGGGGAAAAAGGAAGAAGTTGAAGTTGAGGATTATCAGAGCAGCCATGATCTCATTGGATGGCAGAGCAGATTCAATGGGCTGAAAGGCCTTCTTCTGACCCTATATCTTAAGGTCTCTTCTACTTATTCACCAGCTCTGAAGAGCTGTGTCTCCTTGTTCTGTGAAAATTATTCCTAATTCTGATTAATGTTTGAATACTTTGATCAAATCACCCCTTGGCCATCTGTCTGGAAGGAAAGCCTCCTAGTTTCTCCAGTCCCTCCAGGTAACTGAAATCTTTCTTGCGTATCGTTCTAGTAAACCCCCTGAACCACCTCCAGGTTCTTGATCCTTTCAAGTCTACTGCCCAGAATTGGACATCATAATTTCGGGCTGAGGTCCAGTCAGTCAATTGCAAATGTCTGGTATCAATTCTTTGGTTTTGTACCCTGTACCTATTCAGTATTTACAATATATATCAAGCTAAAGCTTCTAGATCAGGGAGGAACCATTTTCTTAGGTAAAGCAATCAGTAACCAAGGGATATACAGTGGAATCTTGCCACCTTCTGAGATCTTCCTGTCATCAGGACCAAACTGAGTAGTGCCAGCTGACCATCCATGAGGCAGCCAAGGAAGATGCCAGCCAAAGAAAGGTGGTTGGGCAGGTGCTCCAGACAGAACCAAGATCACTGGACTGGCACCATCAAGCTTCAGGCTGATAGAAATCTAAGCCAAATGCTGAGCTAGCAAGAGAATGCTGTGATTTGTGGTACTCTTCACTGTGACCAATGATGAAGCCATTGATAATTACAACCTCTTTCGATAGAATACAGTGTATAGGGGTGTTTGCTGAAAAATGTGTTGCTGGAAAAGCGCAGCAGGTCAGGCAGCATCCAAGGAACAGGAGAATCAACGTTTCGGGCATAAGCCCTTCTTCAGGAAGTGTATAGAGGTGTTTACAGCAGTCAACGTGCATCAGAAAATTTAGTGATGCAGGACATGACAGTGTTCAGAGTGTGGTGCTGGAAAAGCACAGCAGGTCAGGCAGCATCCGAGGAGCAGGAGAATCGACGTTTCGAGTATTATCCCTTCATCAACAGTAACTTGACAGTGCCTATCATATTATACAAGAGAAATACACTCAAATCCGAGAATCTCCAATAATGGGAAATTGATATTTACTGACATGAGTTCTTGATCTTGTTAACATGTCATATTTTGACAAATGGAGGGAACTACCAATTTACAAAGAATTGCAGCTGTTGGCAGAGGCTGAATTGAGACAATTAAGGAGTTAGAAATTGAGATAAAGTTCTTTGAAGAAAGCGTTAGTCGCAGGTTGGAGCTCAGCGTCTGAGTGAGTGACAATGAAGCTTTTCATACAATCAGACAGCAGGAAACACGAAATCCTGATTCTCCCTGCTTACAAGACGATAGAACTGACGCAAATTGTCTGACCACCAAACCTTTGAAGGAACAATACCCTGAGGGAATGGATCAGGAGCATGAAGAAAATAGACAAGTATTTAAATAAAAGTCATTTTGCTGCCAGTTTTCGATATACAGGATGGTGATGATGCAACGAATGAAGGGGAAAGAAATTCGAAACGGCTTGCTTTGAAGAGAAGCTTGTATGACAATTGTATTAGCCAGACTGCAGAGTTGAACGTACATCAATTCACCTGAAAGCAAAGGCGTTCAGAAATCCCGATGATCCATGTCTTCAACTAGCTAAGGCAAAGCTTTCTTTTACGTCACTCTGAATGTAGCTGACAGTTCAGTATTTATTGTTCATCTTGGTTTGCCCTTGAGAGGGTTCCTGGTGCGTTTTCTCTCCTTAAATCACTGCAGTCCATTGGATGAAGTTATCCCCAATAGTTTTAGGTCAGGAGTTAGAGGGTTTTGAGTGAGCAACAGTGAAGATATTGCACAATGTATCAGTGAAACACTGCTGAGGAAAATATGGACAACACGAGGGAAGGAATTACACACAATCTGACTCTGAAAATTTCAAGCTGGTAAGGACCATAGAACTATTTCGCCTACCTTTGTCTCATCCAAGCCTTTGTGAATGATAGTGCATTTCTCATGAAGTACAATGTCCATCTGAAACTTGGAGAAATCAAAGCTGTGCTAAGGGTTATCTTTACATTCCAGGATGATCCAGGAATCATGAGCAGTTTTGAGAGAGAGAGACTAAATAACACCTTATCTTGTCCAACCAAGAGTGTTGCCAGGATTAGATGGTTTGAGCTACAGGGAGAGGCTGAATAGACTGGGGCTATTTTCTCTGGAGCGTTGGAGGCTGAGGGGTGACCTTACAGAGGTTTATAAAATCATGAGGGACATGGATAGGATGAATAGACAAGGACCTTTCCCTGGGGTGGGCAAGTCCAGATCTAAAGGGCATAGGTTTAGGGTCAGAGGAGAAAATTTAAAAGGGACCTAAGGGGTAATGTTTTCATGCAGAGGGTGGTACGTGTATGGAATGAGCTGCTGGAGGAAGTAATGGAGGCTGGTACAATTACAACATTTAAAAGGCATCTGGATGAGTACATGAATAGGAAGGGTTTGGAGGGATATGGGCTAAGTACTAGCAAATGGGCCAGATTAATGAGATTAGATTAATGTAGAATATCTGGCTGCATGGACGAGTTGGACCAAAGGATCTGTTTCCGTGCTGTACATCTCTATGACTCTGTGACTGATGATGAACGGCTAAAGCCAATTGTATGCCATATCCATTCAAGTTTCCATCACGAGCACTTAAGGGAAAGGAAGTGTACTGGGGCAAAGGCCAGAATGAGACAGCAATCTGTCTACTGACATCAACAAGGTAAGCGAGTATGTGCTTCAACTAATCAGTAGCCACAGAAATGTTGAGGCAAATGGAGTGCCAAAAGCCAAGCAACTGGAACTTTGCAAAAAGAGCTGAATCGGACAATGATGTTTCTAACACATGGACATGGAATGAGGTGGTTTGGCTGTGGAACAGTGACGTGATGGCAAGTTAGACAGTTTAGATAGAGACAACATGGGTGGAAAACCACTCAATGTGGGGGCTGAGGGTGAAAAACAGTATAGATATAGTGGGAAACTTGTTATAGAGGTCCTGAGCTAGTTATGGGTTCCCCTCTATCAGGAAAGATATCCGAAAACAGTCAGAACTTTAGCTCCCTCTGCATTATAGAATGTGTGCCGAGATTAAGCAGTTAAATCCTCCATTGGGCTTGATCTCATAACTGCACTGATAAATAGACAAGAATGTTATCTATCATTAGACGAAGCAATGCACTCAATGTCAGCAGTGTCGTCTGGCAATTAAAATGTAAATTGAATTGAATTAGTACTAACTGAAGGTTCTGAGATACGCAAAGTAGAGAAAAGAAACATGGAAGAGAAAAGGTACTGATCACATTCACCATCTTCGGCTTGAGAGACTGGAACGTAACCTGGTCAGTCTTAGAAGGGTTGCCTTTGAGGATATATCAGAGGCCTCGGACTTTCGAACCAGTGTGAACACAAGAGGCAAAGGAGATCAGGCTGCAGGGCCGAAAACAATTGGGACTTGCAAGTTGTGTGCATTACTCAGAATTCCAACTAAGGAGGCATCTTGAGGCAAGGAGAACTTTACTGTTCCCAATCCGTTTGTGTTACTCCTGAGTTTGACAGTTCCTTCAACAAAGTTGTCAGAATCGAACCAATTAAAATTTGCACCTTCTTGAGTATTTTATTGTGAATTCTGCCAAAAAGGAAAACTTGGTTCATTTCTGTGACGGTGAACTATTTCCATTCGTAATACATATGTTCTCTTCCTTTATTTATTTATATTCTAACCCAGTAATGAAAAAGTCCTCAGATTCTTTCTAAGTATTTGCATAAAAATGTTATTGAGACATAAAAATGGCATAACCATCATTGCCGTGCAGTTTCCTCTGCTTCCTCTTTTTCCAAATGTTATTTAAAAACATCTCATGCATATCCTTTCTTATAGGCACTGCTGTATAAATGTTGCTTTTAATTTTGACTCTGCTAAATGAGTTCTTTACCTTTTTGTCTCAGATTAATCTACCTTTAACCTTTAAATTCCTGATTTTACGAGGCTCAACTTGGCTATGTATGAATCTGGCGCGCCATTGGAAAATACCCAATCCTCTCTGGCACCCACGCATTTTAACGCCTACTTTCAACCGGAAAAGAAAATGAGGTCTCATATAAACAAGTTGCCGTTTACTCAGTCTGTGGACAGAAACCTAATTTGGACCCCTCCCGTTTCCTCAGTCCATCACAATGTTGTTAGTTGGTCACTTTGACATCATGGGGACATCAGATTTTCCGTAATGAAATGGATTCGTGAGTTTGGAATCAATGAGTTGAAGGAAGTGTGGTTAAACTAATTATACTTCAATTATTAAGAATGAGTCATTTTATTGAGATGTATCATGTGACTGTCATGCTAAATCTTGCAATTTCAAGTTACCTTCGCACCAATTCTTACGTGTCTGGTTCAGCAACTTAAATGATGTCCCTAGATCGAGCCCCATGTAGACTGAGTCTAAAATAAAGTTTTTCACTGCCTTCATAAGTTATTGTAGATATAGTGCTACTTGGCAGATCTCCCAACTCCAGGAGAGATATAGCATCTCCTTTGCTTAACCCACTGTTTAAGAAACCTAAGAGTTGTAGAGATTTACAGCATGAAAACAGATCCTTTGATCCAACTCATCTCTGCCAACCAGATATCCTAAATAAATCTAGAACCTCATTTGGCCCATATCCCTCTAAATTCTTCCCATTCATATACCCATCCAGAATTGTACCAGCCTCTACCACTTCCTCTGGCAGCTCATTCCATACATGCACAACTCTTTGCATGATAAAGTTGCCCATTAGGTCCCTTTTAAATCTTTCCCCTCTTTCCTTAAACCTATGTTTGGGACACTCTCACCTGGGGAAAAGACATTATTGATTTACCCTATCCATGGCCCTTATGATTTTATAAACTTTTATAAAGTCACCCTTTTTAAATAGTGGCACCACGTTCGCCAACCTCCAGTCTTCTGGCACTTCACCTGTGACTATCGATGATACAAATATCTCAGTTAGGGGCCCAGCAATCACTTCCCTAGCTTCCCACAGAATTCTCAAGTACACTTGATCAGGTTCTGGGTATTTATCCACCTTTATGTGTTTTAAGCCACACAGCAGCTCCTCTTTGGTAATATGGACATTTTTCTGTATATTGTTATTTATTTCCCCACATTCTAGACCTTCTATGTCCTTCTCCACCATAAACATTGATGCAAAATACTTGCTTAATATCTCCCCATCTCCTGCAGTTCCACACAAAGGCTGTCTTGCTGATCTTTGAGGAGCCCTATTCTCTCCCTAGTTACCCTTTTGTCGGTAATGCATTTATAAAATCCGTTTGGATTCTCCTTAACCCTATTTGCCAAAGCTATCTCATGTCCTCTTTTTGCCCCCCTGATTTCCCTCTTAAGTATACTCCTAATGTCTTTATACTCTTCTAAGTATTCACTCAATCTCTGATGTCTATACCTGACAGATGCTTCCTTCTTTTTCTTGACCAAAACCTCAATTTCTCGAGTCATCCAGCATTCCCTACACCCACCAGCCTTGCCTTTCACCATAACAGGAATATACTGTCTCTCGACTCTCATTATCTCATTGTTGAAGGCTTCCCATTTTCCAGCCATCCCTTTACCCGTGAACATCCGCTCCAATCAACCTTTGAAAGTTGTAGCTTAATACCATCAAAATTGATCTTCCTCCATTTTAGAACTTTAACTTTTAGATCTGGTCTATCCTCTTCCACTGCTATTGTAAAACTAATAGAATTATGGTCACTGGCCCCAAAGTGTTCCTCTACTGTCTCCTGCCCTGCCTTATTTTCCAAGAGTAGGTCAGGTTTGGCACACTCTTGAGTAGGTCCATTCACATCCTGAATCAGAAAATTTGCTTGTACTCACTGTGGTAGTCCGAGTTTGTTTGGAAAGTTCATATCCCCTACCATGACCATCCTACTATTGTTAAGTGCAACTTAAGAGGTTAAATATTTGCAGGTTAGTCAGTGAGTAACTGCGAACTAGCATTTTAACACACTGTCCTCACCAGCAAAGGTGCAGCAACAACTGCCCTGATCTGTGATTGTAAAAGAGCCATATGTTGAATATACAGTAACCACACTTTCCTGTTAAAGTCCACACAAGAAACGTTTGGGGATAAGCAGCCAGAATGAGAACTAAATAATCTCAGGTTGATCTGGCTGACCTATGCTATTATGCATAATAAGAGTAGGACTTTTGCGCGTCATGTCACTCACAATGGCCCCCAGCCTCCCCTTCTTGGAAACACCCCCATATTTTTCATTTTATTTCTTTACGTTCACAGCATTTTTGTGGTCAACTGTCCAAGAGCTCAGAAACAATGATAATTATCTGATGACCTCTTTACTCAGACTGCATGTGGTATTTGTTGGGACGGAACTTGTAGCTTCATCGTGCCAGTGATGCCTTTTTGATTTGGGAGCTGACGTCAGAATTGGGTTTCTGTAGATTTCCCGCTTTTCATATCAATAACAATAATCTGAGGCCATCGGCAGAAAAGCTAAGCCTGGATATTTTCCATTACCTGCCCCTTTTGTGGAAAGTTGAAGCTATTTTAAGCTCATATATTAAATGCACTGTTTCCCTGCTCAGAAAGTGTAAAATTACACAGTTGAGATTTTAGACCTGACTGGCATTAGAATCATAGAGTTGTACAACACCGAAACGGACCCTTCCGTCCAACTCATCCACACTGACCCAGATATCCTAACCTAATCTAATCTAACCTAGTCCCATTTGCCAGCATTTGGCCCATATCTCTTGAAACCCTTCCTATTCATATACCTATCCACATGCCTTTTAAATGGTGTAATTGCAACCAGCCTCCAACACTTCCTCTGGCAGCTCATTCTATACATACACCACCCTCTTTGTGAAAAAATTAGCCCTCAGGTCCCTTTCACATTTCTCTCTCTCACCTTAAACCTATTGCCCTCCCCTACCTGGGAAAAATACCTTGGCTCTTCGCCATATTCACGCTCCTCAGGATTTTGTAAATGTCTGTAATGTCACCCTCAGACTCAAACACTCCGGGGAAAATATCCCCAGCCTATTTAGCCTCTCCCTCTAACTGAGACCATCCAATTCCAGCAATATCCTTGTTAATCTTTTCTGAACCCATTCAAGTTTAACTCCCTGTAGCAGGGAGACCAAAAATGAATGCAGCATTCTAAAAGTGGCCTAACTAATGTCCTGTACAGCTGCAACATGTCCTCCCAACTCCTATACTCAATGTTCTAACCAATGAAGGAAAGAAATGCCTTCTTCACTACCCTATCTACCTGGGACTGCACTTTCAAGGGATGATGCACCTACATCCCTAGATCTCTTTGTTCAGCGACAGTCCCCCGATCCCAGCAATTAACTGTATATGTCCCTGGTTTACCTTATCAAAATGCAACACCTCACATTTATCGAAATTAAACTCTATCTGCCATTCCTTGACTCATTTCTGTGCCCTTGCTGAGATGTTTGCATCATCAATAGCCACAGGTGAGGTGCCGGAACACTGGAGGGTGGCTAGTGTGATGCCATTATTTCAGAAAGTTGATAAGGAAAATCTGGGCAACTGTAGACTGGTTGTCAGTGGTGGGTAGGTGTTGGAGGGGAGCTGAGGGACAGGAATTACATGTATTTGGAAAGATAAGGATTGATTAGGAATAGACAACATGGCTGTGTGCATGGGACCTTGTGTCTCACTAACTTGATTGGGTTTTTGAAGAGGTGACAAAGATGATTGATGAAGGCAGAGTGGTAAATGGATGTTGCTATTGACATGAAAAGCGGGAAATCTACCGAAACCCAATTCAATGTCAGTTTCCCAAATCAATTTATTTGCTTCATCAAGGTGTTTGACAAGGTTCTGCATGGTAAACTGATAAGTAAGGTTAGATCATATGGTATGTGGGGGAGCTAGCCAATTGGATGCAAAATTGCCTTGAAGGAAGGTGACAAAGGGTGGTAGTAGAGGGTTGGTGTTTGCACGGGAGGCCCATGACCAGTGGTATGCAGTAAAGATCCACTGTTTTTTGTCCTTTATATAAATAGCTTGGATGTGAATGTAGGAGGAACAGTGAGTAAGTTTGGAGATGACACTGCAATTGGTGAGAGAATGGACAGTGAAGAAGATTGTCTCCAGAGTGCGCCTGGATTCTTGACTCCTGTTGATTCCACTTGGGAAAGAACCAGCTCATGTGGATTAAGGTCTGATTGTGTGGTCGCTGTCATAGGAAAGCATAGTGAGACCATTTCTGTACATTAAGCTGATGAAAGTCCAAATGTTATCTTTCATGATTGTAGAATGGGTTGTCAACACTTGTCCAATGCACCATCGGCTGTCCCTCAATTCAAAATGACCCCTCTGGGTCACTGGTTCCATCCACTGGGTCTCCATGTAATTGAAGTAGCTGCCTAGTCTTTGAGCAAATGTGATGAGGTGTCCCAGGAGGAGGTGGGATTCAGACTGCAGAATTTGTTACCTTATTCTTCCTCCTCTGCTGCTGCTCTCCCTCATCCTCATGATCTTGGCCTTCAAAACATAGCGCAGTTTGACGGTCAAATTGTCACCATTCTGAAAGATTGGTTGTGAGCTCCTTCCTGACACTAAGGTCAAGGTTGCCGCAATTCAAAGGGGAACCTCTCTGAGGTGTGAACATCCTGTTGTTGTTGGTGCCTGCACCAAACCTCTGACAGCTTCCTGTCAGAACAAAGGACAAATGACAAAACAACGTTACTACACGGGAATAGGCCCTTTGGCCCAACAAAATTGCCACAACACATGATGCCTTTTTAAACTCAAAACTTTTTGCCTCTCCACAGTTCACATCCCTCTATTCCCTGCCTATTCATTTATCTGCCAAGATGTAAGTGGCATGGTGGCTCATTGGTTAGTACTGCTGCCTCACAGTGCCTGGGACCTGGGTTCGATTCCAGCCTCGGGTGACTGCCTGTGTGGAGCTTGCATGCTGTCTGCATGGGTTTCCTCCCACAATCCAAAGATGTGCAGATAATGTGAATTGGCTGGAGCAGGGATCTACTATGGCTGTTCCCCATAGCAATAAGTATACCATTTCGATATTGCTGGGAGGGACGGGGAAAGCCATAGTTGTCAGGTCTTTGGCAGTGGGTCTGGCACTGTGGCTCAGAAGGGAAGGGGGGGGCAATAGAAAAGCGTTAGAGGTAGGGGACTCAGTAGTTAGACGGATTGACAGGAGATTTTGTGATCAGGAACGGGACTCCCAGAAGGTATGTTGCCTCCTAGGTGCCAGGGTCCGGGATATTGCCGATTGGGTTTACAGGATTCTGAAGGGGGTGGGTGAGCAGCCAGAAATCGTGGTACAAATTGGCACCAATGATCTAGCCAGGAAAAAGATTGAGGATCTGAAAAGTGACGACAGAGGGCTAGTTTGGAAGCTGAAGAGCAGGACGAGTAGATTAGTGTTCTCAGGTTTGCTACCAGTGTCATGAGACAGTGAGATGAGGAACAGTCAGCGAGTGCAGCTTAACACATGGCTGTGAGGCTGGTGCAGGAGGGAGGGCTTCAGATACTTAGACCATTGGGATGCCTTCTGGGGAAGGTGGGACCTGTACATGAAGGACGGGTTGCACCTGAACTGGAGGGGCACAGATGTCCTGGGTGGGAGATTTGCTCGTGTGGTTCGGGAGGGTTTAAACTAGTTTGGCAGTGGGGTGGGAACCAGAGCTACACATCTGAGGCAGGGTAGTTGTAGATGGGGAAGTGACAGGATGTAGTGAATCCATCAGTGTGGTATTTCATGTGATGAAATAAAGGGATTGATTAAAGTGCGTCTGCTTTTAAGCAAGGAGTGTCAGAAATAAGAGGGATGAACTTAGAGCATGGTTTAGTACCTGGGACTATGATGTTGCAGCCATAACAGAGACATGGGTTTCACAGGGGCAGGAATGGTTGCTAAATGTTCCAGGATTTAGAACAGTTAAAAAGAACAGGGACAGTGGACAAAGAGGAGGGGGGTGTAGCATCACAGTTACAGAAATGACGGTTGTTGAGGAAGGTTTGTCTACTGAGTCAGTTCAGGTGGAAGTTAGGAACAGCCACCGCATTGGGGGTTTTCTACAGACCCCCTAATAGCAGTAGGGAGATTGAAGAACTCATAGGCTGGCAGATTTTGAACAAGTGCAAATGTAGCAGGGTTGTTGTTATGGGTGACTTCAACTTTCCCAATATCGACTGGAACCTCCTTAATTCAGATGGTTTGGATGGAGCCGTTTTTGTCAGGTGTGTTCAGGAGAGTTTCCTTACTCAGTGTGTAGACAGGCTAACAAGAGGAGAGGCCATTTTGGATTTGATGCTTGGCAATGAGCCAAGACAGGTGTCAAATCTCACAGTTGGAGAACACTTTGGTGACAGTGGCCATAACTACCTCACATTTACCATAGCCTTGGAGAGGGAAAGCAGCAGTTACCATGGGAAGATATTTAATTGGGGAAAAGGAAATGATGATGTTATTGTTGGGAAGTACAGATTAGGAGCAATTTTTCCACAAAAAGGGCACAACAGACATGTGGAGACTGTTTAAGGAGCAATTGTTGCGAGTGATGCGTAAATTTGTTTCTCTGAAACAGGCAAGAAGGGGTAAGTTTAAGGACCTTTAGATGATGAGAACAGAGGAGCTTCTCGTCAAAAGGATGAAGGCAGTTTAAGTAAGGTGGAGGAAGCAAGGATCTAGCACAGCTTTAGAGGATTACAGGCTTGCTAGAAAGGAGCTCAGAAAAGGATTGAGGAGAGCCAGGAGGGGGCATGAAAATGGCTTGGTGGGAAGGATTAGGGAGAACTTAAAGGCATTTTACTCATACATGAGGAATAAGAGAATGATCAGGGAGAAGGTAGGGCTGGTCAGGGATAGTGTGCATGGAGTCTGAGCAGATAGGGGAAGCCCTAATTGAGTTTTTTACTTTGGTTTTCACTAAGTAAGTGGACCTTGTTGTGAATGAGAACTTTGAGGAGCTGGGATACAGGCTTGAACAGATCAAGATTGATGAAGTTGATGTGCTGGAAAGTTTGACAAACGTCAAGATTGATAAGTCCCCGGGGCAGACTAGATTTATCCTAGGCTGCTCCAGGAAGTGAGAAAGGAGGTTGCTAAGCTGCTAGCGAAGATCTTTGCTTCTTCATTCTCCATGGAAGTCGTACCGGAAGATTGGAGGGAGGTGAATGTTGTTAGGGGCAGGTCATGTCTCACAAATCTTATTAGTCCTTCGACAAGGTGATGAGACAGGTCAATGAAGGTCGAGCAGTGGATGTGGTGTATATGGACTTCAGCAAAGCATTTGATAAGGGTCCCTACAGTAGGCTCATTCATAAACCCAGGAGGTATGGGATATAGGGAGATTTGGCTATCTGGATTCAGAATTGATTGGCTGACAGAAGGCAGAGAGTGGTTGTAGATGGAAAGTATTCTGCCTGGAGGTCAGTGGTGAGTGGTGAGCCACACAGGAATCTGTTCTTGGGCCTCTGCTCTTTGTAATTTTAATAAATGACTTTGATGAGGAGGTTGAGGGGTGGGTTAGTAAATTTGCCAATGACACAATGTTTGGAGGTGCCATTGCAGGGCTATTGCAGGCTGCAGCTCGACATAGACAGGATGCAGAGCTGGGATGAGAAATGGCAGATGTAGTTCAATCTGGATAAATGTGAAGTGATGCAGTGTGGAGGAACAGCGGGATCTTGGTTTTCAAGTGTATAGATCCCTCAAAATTGCCACCCAAGTGGATAGGGTTAATAAGAAAGCATATGGTGTTTTGGCTTTTATTAACAGGGGGATCGAGTTTAAGAGCCGTGAGGTTTTGCTGCAGCTCTACAAGTCCCTGGTGAGACCACACTTGGAATATTGTGTCCAGTTCTGGTCGCCCTACGGAGGCCTTGGAGAGGGTGCAAAGAAGGTTTACCAGGATGCTGCCTGGACTGGAGGGCTTGTCTTACGAAGAGAGGTTGACTAAGCTCTGACTTTTCCCTCTGGAGAGGAGGAGGAAGAGAGGTAACCTGATCGAGGTATATAAGGTAATGAGAGGCATGAACAGAGTTAATAGCCCGAGACTTTTTCCCCAGGTCAGGATTGACTGCCATGAGGAGTCGATGTTTTAAGGTGTTAGGAAGAAAGTATAGAGGAGACATCAGAGGTAGGTTCTTTCCACAGAGAGTTGTGAATGCATGACATGCATTGCCAGCGGTGGTGGTGGAAGCAGTCATTAGGGATATTGAAGCGACTGCTGGACATGCACATGGACTGCAGTGAATTGAGGATTGCATAGTTAGGTTATTTTATTTTAGATTAGGATTAATCCTCAGCACAACATCGTGGGCCGAAGGGTCTGTTCTGTGCTGTACTTTTCTATATTCTATGTTCTAAATTACCCATAATGTTCAGAGATGTGTGGGTTAAATACATTAGTCAGGGCTAATGTAGTGTAGTAGCATAGGGGAATGAGTCTGGGTGAGTTACTCTTTTGGAGGGTGGGTGTAGACTTGTTTGGACTAAAGGCCTATTTCCACACTGTAGGGATTCTATGATTTGTACCTCTTAAATATTGCTATTGAATTTGCTTCTGCCACCTGCTCTGACAGCACATTTAGGCACCTTACCGCCCTCTGTGTAAAAACACTACCTCACACATCTCCTTTAAACTTTCCCCCTTCTACCTTAAACCTATGTCCCTTAATTATTGACAGCTCTGTCCATGGAGAAAGACTCCAACTATCCATTCTATCCAGGCCTCTCATAATTTTGTAAACTTAGAGTCAGAGAGTCATAGAGATGTACAGCATGGAAACAGACCCTTCGGTCCAACTCATCCATGCCAGCCAGATATCCTAACATAATCTAGTCCCATTTGCCAGCACTTGACCCATATCCCTCTAAACCCTTCCTATTGATATACCCCTCCAGATGCCTTTTTAATGTTGTAATTATACCAGCCTCCACCAGTCCCCCTGGTAGTTCACTCCATACACGCACCACCCTCCGTGTGAAAAGGTTGCCCCTTAGGTACCTTTTGAATGTTACCCCTCTCACCCTAAATCTATGCCCTCTTGTTCTGGATTCCCCCATCCCAAGGAAAAGACTTGTCAATTTATCCTACCCACGCCCTTCATGATTTTATAAACCTTATGAAGTGTCCAGATTACAGAGGAGGAAGTACTGGATGTCTTGAAACGATTAAAGGTGAATAAATCCCCACGACCTGATCAGGTGTACCCGAGAACTCTGTGGGAGGCTAGAGAAGTGATTGCTGGGCCTCTTGCTGAGATATTTGTATCATTGATAGTCACAGGTGGGGTGCAGGAAGACTGGAGGTTGGCAAATGTGATGCCACTGTTTGAGAAGGGCGGTAAAGATAAGCCAGGGAACTATAGATCGGTGAGTCTGACCTCAGTGGTGGGCAAGTTGTTGGAGGGAATCCTGAGGGACAGCATGTATATATATTTGGAAAGGCAAGGACTGATTCGGGATAGTCAACATGACTTTGTGCGTGGGAAATCATGTCTCACAAACTCGATTGAGTTTTTTGAAGAAGTAACAAAGAAGATTGATGAGGACAGAGCAGTAGATGTGACCGATATGGACTTCAGTAAGGCATTCGACAGGGTTCCCCATGGGAGACTGGTTAGCAAGGTTAGATCTCATGGAATACAGGGAGAACTAGCCAGTTGGATACAGAACTGACAGAGGGTGGTGGTGGAGGGTTGTTTTTCAGACTGGAAGTCTGTGACCAGTGGAGTGCCACAAGGATCGGTGCTGGGCCCTCTACTTTTTGTCATTTACATAAATGATTTGGATGCGAGCATAAGAGGTACAGTTAGTAAGTTTGCAGATGACACCGAAATTGGAGGTGTAGTGGACAGTGAAGAGGGATACCTCAGATTACAACAGGATCTTGACCAGATGGACCAATGGGCTGAGAAGTGGCAGATGGAGTTTAATTCAGATAAATGTGAGGTGCTGCATTTTGGGAAAGCAAACCTTAGCAGGACTTATACACTTAATGGTAAGGTCCTAGGGACTGTTGCTGAACAAAGAGATCTTGGAGTGCAGGTTCATAGCTCCTTGAAGGTGGAGTCACAGGTAGGTAGGATAGTGAAGAAGGCGTTTGGTATGATTTCCTTTATTGGTCAGAGTATTGAGTACAGGAGTTGGAAGTTGCAGCTGTACAGGACATTGGTCAGGCCACTGTTAGAATATTGCATGCAATTCTGGTCTCCTTCCTATAGGAAAGATGTTGTGAAACTTGAAAGGGTTCAGAAAAGATTTACAAGGATGTTGCCAGGGTTGGAGGATCTGAGCGACAGGGAGAGGCTGAACAGGCTGGGGCTGTTTTCTCTGGAGCTTTGGAGGCTGAGGGGTGACTTTATAGAGGTTTACAAAATTATGAGGGGCATGGATAGGGTAAATAGGCAAAGTCTTTTCTCTGGGGTTGGGGAGTCCAGAACTAGAGGGCATAGGTTTAGGGTGAGAGGGGAAAGATATAAAAGAGACCTAAGGGGCAACTTTTTCATGCAGAGGGTGGTACGTGTATGGAATGAGCTGCCAGAGGATGTGGTAGAGGCTGGTACAATTGCAACATTTAAGAGGCGTTTGGATGTGTATATGAATAGGAAGGGTTTGGAGGGATATGGGCAAGGTGCTGGCAGGTGGGACTAGATTGGGTTGGGATATCTGGTCAGCATGGATGGGTTAGACCAAAGGGTCTGTTTCCATGCTGTACATCTCTATGACTCTAAGTCACCCCTCAGCCACTAACACACCAGGGAAAACAACCCCAGCCTGTTCAGCCTCTCCCTATAGCTCCAATCCTGGCAACATTCTTTGTAAATCTTTTCTGAATCCTTTCAAATTTCACAACATATTGTAGTCAAAAAGTGGCCTAACCAATAATCTCTTCGGTGGCAACATGACCTCTCCTAGCCTCAATACTCTCACCTATAAAGGAAAGCACAACAAATGCCTTCTTCGCTATCCTATCTACCTGCGATTCCACTTTCAAAGAATTATAAACCTGAACTCCAAGGTCTCCTTGTTCAGTAACACTCCCCAGGACCTTAACGTAGAGCATATAAGTCCTGCTCTGATTTTGCTTTCATAAATGCAGCGCCTCGCATTTATCTAAATTAAACTCCATCTGCCACTCCTCAGCCCTTTGGCCCATCTGATCAAGATCCCGTTGTAATCTGTCCACTACATCTCCAATTTTGGTGTCATCTGCAAATTTACTAACTATAAACCCCTATGTTCACATTTACATAATTTATATAAATGACAAAATTCTATCAGGTCACCCCTCAGCCTCCAACATTCAAGTGAAAACAAAGCAAATTTTGGTTCTGCTTCATTCGAACTGATAAAGATAGCCTTCCGAAATACTTCAAATATAGAGGCACAGAGGTTCTTAGCACGGCAAGAGTCCCTTTAGCCCATCATTGCCTGCAAGGTGAGGGGGAGAGAATTTTAAGGTGAGAGGGGCAAGATTTGAAAGAGACCTAAGGGGCAACGTTTTCACGCAGAGAGTGGTGCATGTATGGAATGAGATGTCAGAGGAAGTGGAGGAGGCTGGTACAATTACAGCATTTAAAAGGCACCTGGATGGGCGTATGAATAAGAAGGGTTTAGAGGAATGGGGCCAAGTGCTGGCAAATGGGACTAGATTTATGTAGGATATCTGGTTGGCGTCGACGAGTTGGACTGAAGGGGCAACTTCCATGCTGTGTATTTTACCAGCTCTAGGACTCTACATTTGTCCAGCCTCTCCTCATGACTAATACTCTCTAAACCCAGCAAGGTCCTGGTAAACATGTCTCCCTACCCCCTCCAAAGTCTCCACATCTTTCTGATGATGTGGTGCCCAGAATCGTACACAATATTCCAAATGTGGCATTAACAGATGTTCTATACAGCTTTTAACATGACTTGCCAGTTTTATATTCTATGCGCTGACTAATGAAGACAACTATGCCGCTCTCTTCTTCGTCCATCGCCTCTGCTTGAAGCGTATGCTAAACTTTCCATAAAAGTCCTTGAAGATGGATCTTTGCAGCACGACATTGCAAGACATTTGAAATAATGCAAAACTCAGCACAATTCAATATGCTTTATATTTAGAAAATAATAGTAAGAGTTGTACCTCGAAGGAGAATACCCTGGCAGACAAGTAGGAAGCTGGAAGAGCACAGCAAGCCAGGCTGGAGGTAGAGAAAGGGTCCAGAAGCAGGGTTACACCTGAAATGTTGACTTCTCCACCTCCTGATGTTGCCTGGCTTGCTGTGCTCTTCCAGCCTCCTGCCTGTCTACCTTGGATTCCAGCATCTGCAGTTTTTATTTGTCTCTTGGGAAGGAAAGCACTCTGCCAGACATGGAAAAATAGGAAAAGATTTTGATTTTGATTTGCTGGATATCAAAAGAATCTCATGTGAACCAGACATTCAAAAAATAACAGGAAACGTAAATTTCATGACAAATTTCTAGTGTGAAAGATGAGAAGAGATTGTGAATTTACTTCAGGAAGTCTGTGTTTGGGGTTCAATATTATTTCAATCTGACACTCTGGGAAGAATATTGAGATCGCAGAATGGATGCTAACCCTTAGGAGGAATTATAGGTATGAAAACAGATTTTCCTTTTAAAGCAATGGTAGTATGTTAAAGAAAGGGTTTATTCATCAAGCAACCCGACCAGTTTTTGATGTTTTAACAGGTCAAAGTAGGCATGCTAAGGAGGTTTGCTGACTGTGGCACCAGAATACCCGCAGCCATCAATAATTGGCACAAGTGAGGACACCTGCAGGCACTCTGCATCACAAGGATAGCATCACCAATGGGTGACTTGCAAACTGGCATGAACGTCCTCGACAACATCAGCCGATTTGCTGCCCCTATTATCATTAGCCAATGTGCATCTTAATTGTTCGATGTGAAACTGGCAGCAGAATCGTGATCAGCCCCTGCTTCATGGAAAAATGGGAGCAGAAAGTTTGATACGTTCAATGTTGAGTCTGAAAGTTTGGAAGTTGCCTGATTGAGAAGTGAGATGCGGTTCCTCAATCATCTCTCAAACTTCATTGGGAGAGTGTAAGAGGCCAAGGTTAGGGAATGTCAGAATGGGAATTAACAAGAAGAAAGGCCAGAAATATACAGCAACTCCAGAAGCATCTGTGAAGAGAGAGAAATTCAGTGACCTTTCTTAGGTCTGGATAGATTTTATGCGAGTGAAAGGGAGGAAAAGCAATTTTTTTTATTCATTTGTGGGATGCAGGAGTGGCGGCTGTCCAGAATTTGTTGCCCGTCCCTAGTTGCCCTGGTGAAGGTGGGGGTGAGCTGCCTTCTTGAACCACTGCAGTCCACCTGCTGTGGGTTGACACACAATGCCATTTGGGAGGGAATTCCAGGAATTTGACCCAGTGACAGTGAAGGGACAGTGATATGTTTCCATGTCAGTATGATGAGTGGCTTCGAGGGGAACTTAAAGTTAGTGTGATCAGCAAAAGGTTGGAAGGTCGGAACGTTTAAATGACAACACGTACATGATCCAAACGGTACAAAGATTAGTAAGATTGTAAATAAGAAACAAAGAATCACCCAGAGTGGATGCAAATGATAGAATAATGAACAGCAGCATCCGAGAGCAAATAATTGAGAACCAAAGTAAATACTGACATATCCAAAACACAACAGAAACAAAACTAGGAAAGGAGTTTACAATCTGAAACTGTTAAACTCAATATTAATCCAGAAGGCAGCATAAAGACATAAGAACTAGGAGCGGGAGTAGGCCATTCACCCCCTCATGCCTGTTCAATCATTTAATACAAACACAGCTGACTTCATCTCAGCCTCCACTCCACTTTCCTATCTGCTCACCATAAACCTTTAACCCATCACTCATTAATAATCTGTCTATCTCCTCCTTAAATTAGCTCAGTGTCCCAGCATCCACCAGACTCTAGAGTAGTGAATTCCACAGTATTGTGACCTTTTGAGAGAATTTACCTCTCCTCATCTCTGTTTTACGTCTGCAACCCTTTATCCAAAAGCTACGATCTCTAGTGCAAGATTGTCCTCCATCAGAGGAAGCCATATTTCTTCGTCTACGTTTTCAATCCCCTTGAGTGTCTTGTATACCTCAGTCTGATCTCCCTCATTCTTCTAAACTCCAGAGAGTATAAGCTTAAACTGCAAAATCTCTTTTCAGAAGACAAACCTCTCATCTTTAGAATCAATCTAGTGAACCTTGTCTGAATTGCCTCCAATACAACATTCCTTACTTCCCTACTTTCATCCTCCATTCCCTTAACAATAAATGCCAAAATTCCTTTTGCCTTCCTTATTACCTGCTGTCACTCTACACCAGTTTTCTGCAATTCATGCACAAGGACACCCAGATCCATCTGCAATGAAGCATTTTGAAGTTTCCCTCCATTTAGATTATAAGTTGCCTTTTCATTTCTCTGACCAAAATTAATAGCTTCACACTTATCCACGTTAAACTTCAGCTGCCAAAGCCCATTCACCTAAATTATCCAGGTCAATTGGTAAGCTTCTTATTTTTTCATTGTAACTTTGTTTCTCACCTATTTTACTGTCATCTACACACTTGGTGAAAGAACTTTCTATCCCACTATCCAAGTTATTAATGTGGATTGTAAATAGTTGGAACCTGAGGACTGAACTCTGTGGCACCCCACTATCTTGCCAACTGGAAAAAGACCCATTTAGCCTCACTCTCTGCTTTTTATTAGTTTGTCACACCTCTATCCAAATTACCCTTAACATCATTTGGTCTGTCACTTCTCCTGAAATTTATTCCATATCCTGGCATCCGCTGCACTCTGAGGGTAGTGAATTCCACAGACTCGTGACTCTTTGAGAAAAGTAATTCCCCCTCATCTCTTTTTAAAATATGTTACCCCTTAGCCTAAATCTATGACCTCTCATTTTAGATTGCTCTCCAATGTACAATGTTTCATTAATCCCCTTTAGCGTCTTACGTACCACAATTAGATCTCCTCTCATCCTTCTAAACTCTAGCGAGTATAGACCTGAATCTCTCCTCACAAAGCAAGCCTTTTGGTCTCTTCCGAAAGCTGATGGGGAAAGAAGAATAGTATCACACTCCTGTGCCGCACAGTGACCTGTTAAATGCTGAGGCTGTTGGGGTGGAATGTAAGGATATTGGGTAGCCTGTCATAGACCTGGGATGGAGCAATAGGGTAAGAGCAGGAGTGTGGGAAATGGGTCCAATGCATCATAGTTCCGGTCAACAATGGTGGGAAGGAAATCCTCAACTAAGGAAAATGGAAGACACTGCGGAGGAACTGTTGTGAAAGGTTACATCATAGGGACACATCTGATGGAGGTGGAAAGTGTGGGTGAGCACAGAGGAGTCCTTACAGAAAGCTAGTGTCAGGAAATATAATCGAATAGCTATGGGAAATCAAAGTGGGAGCATGGCAAAGAATTAAAATAGGAAGTGGTGCATTGATGACTGCAACAGTACCACTTCCTGTCTCACTCTGAATTGGAAAATTTCATCAACTTGGCTTCCAATTTCCATTCCTTTCTTAACTTCACAGGCTCCAGCTCTGATTCTTCCCTTCTTTTCCTCGAATTGTCCGTATGCATTGCTGAGTTGGACAAGTAATTCCTGGAATATGTACAACCATATCCCAACACTAACAAGAAGTGATTTCCTCTCACTCTGCCTCCTGTAAGGAGTCTATTCCATGTTGCCAGTTTTCCTCACTTCTGCTACATTTGTTCTGATGTTGTCATCTCCTGCACCAGCTTTTCCAACACGCTGTCTTCATCCCCCAATCAGAATCCCTCTCTCTACCCTGTTTAACAGTGTCAACCGATACCCACCTCATTTTCAAAATTTCAACTCTGAGCCCTTTCTCTTCTAATACATTCAAAATGCCCTCTTTGATTCGCCCCCACTCAGTACCACCCTATCCGGCAGTGCTCCAGCTGTCTGCCCACAAAGTGTGGCACCGATTTCCCCCTATTTGAGGCAAATATCAGGAAGCACGCAGGACAGCTCCAGACGGGCAGCATACTTGACAGGTACACAATGGGCTTTTAAAGATGACATGGGATATCGGATCCTTGTGGGATTTCCAGCAGTGGCATGTTATTCAGGGAATGGCGTGTGGGGTAAAACAGGATAAGAGCTGGATGTGGGGGTGCTATTGGGACTGTTAGATAGTGAATGCGTTGAGTTTGGTAAGACACGATGAGAAAACTCACTTGTCCTCAAAGTGAAAAACTCGTCAAAAACCTCGACACAACTTGCATTTAGCCAAAAAAAAGTAAGATGCAGCACTAAGGTTTTATACCTTCCAGTTGGTGTAGGAAGACAATGCATCACAAGGATGCATGGAACATCAGGGCAGGTCTTACGCTAAAACCTCCAGGAAGATAATCAGTCAAATTGACCAACCCTAGGCTGAAGGACAGCATGTCATCTTTAGAAGTGGTACTTTTTAACCTTCTCAGTGCTAAGTTCAATAATTTTAATTTTATGACCACTGTCCCATTCCTTTTGAACCACACATGCTACATTGCAATGGTTCTGATGGTGCTATTTACCTCCAGGCCTTTATTTCTATCTATCTCTATAATATATACACACACATATATATTATGTATCCAAATTAACCAATTTGGAGACATAATGGAGATGTTCTGGAGCAGGTGGGACTTGAACTTAAGCCTCCTTGACTCAGAGATAGGGACACTACCACAAATCCATGAGAGCCGTTTTTTATCCAGACCTGTCTTTTGTTATTTCTTTAATTACCATCAACTTTTTTTCTTTTTGTGCCAGATAATCACTCATGCATTGAAGAGTTTCCCCACTATTCTCTTCGGATGTAAGTTCACAAACCTGAAGCATTAATGCTGCTTCTTTCTGCAGATGCAGTCTGACCTTTTCTTTTGACTTTTATTTGTCCAAATTGTCCTTCAGTCCTCATATGCCCACTGATAGAAAGGGAGTTCAAGGGCTTTAACCCAGTGGAATATTTCCAACAGTTTCTGTTCATATTTCATGAAACATTCATTTCTTCATACACTTGATATATAGAACCTATGATTCACATGTTAAAGCACCAGGAAGAAATCTTTCCATTTTCAAAAATTGTTTCTCATTTCAAGTATGAACACTAGCCTTTGCAATATGAGGAAATGAGTTGTAACTTCACATCTCCAGATAAGTATACTGTATGACGTTCATTATTCAGCTGTCTTTGTTGGCATTATTAGGTAAACCCAAGTTGCACCCAAAGATGATTTTCCATTTAAACTGTAAACCTCAAATGTGCTAACCTATCAAAACATGAAGCTTCCTTCTTACTGTAATGGTAAGATAAAGCTCAAAGTTGTAAACAGGAGTTTGAAATCACAGCTTAACACTCAGTCAATTTCCAATCTCAGTTATTTTTCTATAGAAAGCCACTGGAAGCAGAATGCAGCCACACAGAGTGATCCATTTCCTGGTAGTTGCTTTAAGAGAATCTTAGACTGAAGACCTAGGGCATTGCTTACAAGTGATACCCGCTGTCCAGCCTGACACTGTCTAAGGAGAACTGATGTAAGAGATGGAGAAAAGATCATGGCTTGCACTCTCATTGAATGTTACAATTTAATTGTGTGTTTAACCCACAATATTTGGAATGTAGTTAAAACATGCCAAATTGTTAAATCTGATCAACATACAGCCACAGTTCAAATGTGATCTTTAAACACTGACATGCACAGGAAGGGTTATCGACAATGTAATGTTGCCATTCATCCAAATGTTCCCATGCTTTTTATTTACACTTGCTGACAATTTCATTGTTGCAAGCACTGTCGGGGTAATAGTCTAGTTTGTACTGTGTCTTTATTGAACTGGCATTATGTATAACTCAAGGTGGAGGCCACATGACTAGGCCAAGTGGCATATCGATACAATATTGAAATTCTATCCCAAACTTTTCTTTCTTTTTCATTACAAACGTAACCAAAAACATTGTATGCATTACCAATTACTCTGAGTGACACAAGATGCCCACACAACAGTTCCTGTATGTCAGCTGTTCACTATTCTCATCAGTCCCTGCACATGCATTCCGCACATTATCTTTAAATTGTGCTGCTCTTTTGATGGTGCACATTAATATTGCCTGTCGTATGGATGGTGTTCCTTTCACAGGGACAGTTGTTCCCCTGTCACTTGTAGTTTCCGAGGTAATCGCTGTTGCACCTTTTCTGTTATTGAGGTACAATGGAGCTTTGGGACTGAGGGTTGATCTATACTCCATGTAGGTGGAGAGCTTGCATCCTCCTGACCAGCTGGGTGCAGTAAAGGAACAACTTTTGTTGTTGCATTGTGGTGATGTCCATCAACCAGTAATCCAGAGGTCCAGACAAACAATCTGAGGGCATGAGTTTGAATGTCACTTGGCAGAGGATTACATGTGAATTCAATATAATAATCTGGAATTAAAAAGTTGGTCTATTGATAACCATAGATTTATTGTCAATTGTTGCACAAACATATGTGCAGGCTCATGTCCTTCAGCTCTGGTATTCTACTGTTCCTATCTGGTCTGGTCAATACAGACCTCCAGATGCACAACAATGTCCTTGATCCTTAACTGATGTCTGAAATGACCTAGTGACTCATTCAGCTGCAAAGTGGTTAGGGATGGTTAGCCTTGCCAGTGATTCTCACATCCCATGAAAGAATTTGAAAAGCTACATCTCCCCCAAAGCCTCTGATTCTATCATCAAATGAGACAATATTCTGCAGAAGGAAGGGGATGTGCAAAACATTGTGTTCCATATCGGGTCTGACAAGAAAGGGTTGAGTGAGGGCTGCAGTTCAAAAGGGTCATCCCTTCATTCTAAGGCTGTGCCCTCACATCCTCATGTCTTCCACAAGTGGAAACATCTCTATGTCAACTCTATCCAGGCCCCTCAGTATTCAGTAAGTGTCAATGAGATATACCCTTATCCTTCTAAACTCCATCCAGTACAGACCCAGAACCTTCAACTGCTGCCAATATGACAAGACCTTCATCCCCAGATCATTCTTGCAAACCTCTGCTGAACCTCCTCCACGGCTGGCACACCTTTCCTCAGATATGAAGCCCAAAATTGCTCGCAATATTCCAAATGCCATATAACTGGAGCCTTATACAGCCTCAGCAATACGTCTCTGCTTTTGTATTCTAGCCCTCTTCAGATGAATAATAGCATGGCATTTGCCTTCCTAACTGCCAACTGGACCTGCATCTTAACCTTAAGAGAATCCTGAACTAGGACTCCCAAGTCCCTTTGTACTTCAGATTTCCAAAGCCTTTCCCCATTTCCCCATTCTCCCAGCATGGCTCCAAGATTGGTGGGAGAGAAATGGGGAATTGGCACCGGCGTTGGGGAAGGAGGGAGGTGTTCCAGTGGGAGCTTAGTCATCCTGGGATCAGATTCTTGGTGAATCACAGAACCAGAGCTGTGGATACAGCTTTAAGCGAAATAATGGATGGGTAGATTCGGTTGCCTGGAACATTATCGAGAAACGTAAAAGTCGGTGGTGGTGGGGGTGGGGGGTGGGGGGGGGGGGGGGGTAATGGGGGGGCAGGGTAGTCAGCACAGGTTATTAAAGTTACCAGAACCTGTGATAGGATGGAAAGTATAAAAAGAGTCAGGAATCTAACCTCAGGCACAACAAGAAAGGAGCCAGTCAATGCAGGACTGAGGATATTGTACTTAAATGCACACAGCATACAAAACAAAATAAAATGAACTTGTTGCGCAGATTGAAATGGCAGATAGGATGTTGTGAGCAACACAGATGTAGTTGCAAGGGCATAAGGGCTGGGAAGTACATATCCAAGGATACACATCCTGTCAAAGGATGGGCAGAGGTGATGGGGTTGATTTGTAGTAAGAAATGAAATTAAAATGATAGCAAGAAGTGATATGGCGCCAGAAAGCATCGAATCTATGTGGGTCGAGTTGAGGTACCACAGTAAGAAAAAGATCCTCATGGGGGTTGTGTGCAGGCCTCCTCGCAATGATGTCAGGATGTGGGGAAGACAATAACTCAGGAGCTAGAAAAGGCATGTAAGAAAGGCACAATGACAATAATCACGAGGAACTTCAATATGCAAGTGGACTGGGAAGATGAGATTGGTAGCGGATCTCAAGAAAAGGAATTCATGGAATGTCTATGTGATGCTTTGTTTTGGAGCAGCTTGTGGTAGAGAACAGGCATTTTCTGCATTTGGTAATGTAGAAAAAGGCAGACTTGATTAGGGAGCTTAACATGAAGGAACCCCTAGGGGGCGATGACAATAAAAAGGTTGAATTCACCCTGCAGTTTGAGAGGGAGACACTTAAATCAGATGTTACAAAGATACCAGGGAGGATCTGACCAGAGTTGATTGGAAGAGGAGCCTAGCAAGGAAGAAAGTAGAGCAGCGAAGGCAGGATTTTCTGGGGGCAATTCAGGAGGCACAGCACAAGTTTATCCCAAAAAAGAAGAAATATACTGGAGGGAGGATGAGACCCTATGGCTAACAAGAGAAGTCAGGGATAGCATGAAAGCAAAAGCAAAAGTATGTGGTATGGTGAAGATTAGTCAGAAGCCAGAAGATTGGGAAGCCTTTAAAAACTAGCAAAGGACAACTAAAAAAGCAATAAGAAGGTGAGATATGAGAGTAAGCTAGCTCATAACACAAAAGAAGATTGCAAGAGTATTTTTAGATATCTAAAAAGCAGGAGAGAGGCAAGAGTGGACATTAAACCATTAGAAAATGAAACTTCTCAAAGATGTTCCTTATCAAAACTATCTCTGTGTAAGTAATGACTACGTTCTTGCTTCTTGCTCTTAATAAGATCCCTTTGTGTGATTTTTACAAGACTCTTTTTACTGACATGGCTGTTATGACTATGAAGACCATGATTCTATCTGTGTAAATTACTGATTAAACCAACAATCTTCTTCAACCATTCATATGTCAACTATAAACCACATTTTATGTTAACTTTATTCATGCCAGCCCTAAAAACTCACTGAGAGAAAAAAAATCCCTCATTTCTGTCTTGAAATGGTGACACCCACACGTAAAATGTTGCTAGTGGAAATAAACCCAGTTTGCCTGATTTATCTGCATTAAACAAACCACTCATTCCAAGCATCAATCTTGTAAATCTCCTTTGAAATATCTCCAATGCATAAATATTTTCCTTAAATAAGGAAACAATTGCACACAGTATTTGAGATATGTTCTCACCAATGTCCTGTGTAACTGAACCTTAAATTGTTTACTTTTGTGTTCAGTTCCCTCCTGAATATGGGATAGCATCCCGTTAGCCTTTTTGCTTATGCACTATACCAGTACATTAACTTTTTAATGGCCTGTGCAGGAGAATACATAGATCCTGATGAAGGGCTTGTGCCCGAAACATCGATTCTCCTGCTCCTGGGTTGCTGCCTGACCTGCTGTGCTTTTCCAGCACTACACTCTCAATTCTGAGCTCCAGCATCTGCAGTCCTCACTTTCTCCTAGATTTCCCCCACCCACACACACACACCCACACACACACACACACACACACACCTTGGAATTCCACAGTCGTTCTCCATTAAGTTAATTTTTTGCTTTTTTTCAATCTTCCTGTCAAAGTGAACAACTTCACATGATACTCCATCTGTCAGATTTTTTTCCCACTCAACCTACCTATATCTATCTACAGCCTTTTTATGCCTTCTTCACCACATACTTTCCTTCTCATTTTGGTGTCATCTGTGAACTTAGGTATTATGTCATTGCTCCTCTCATTCAGGTCATTGATGGAAATCGTCAGAAGTTGAGACCCAGCACACAGCCATAAATTCCACTCATCACAACCTGCCAATCAGACAAAGTCCATTCTTATATACTTTCTGTTTTGTGGCAGTTAGAGAATCTTCTTCCATGATAATATGTTATCCCCTACACCATGAGTTTTACTTTCCATATTAACCTTTTAATGTAGCACCTTATCAAACGCCTTCTAGAAATCCAAGTGCAAAATGTTTGCAGACTCCCCTTTATCCACAATACGTGTTACTGCCTCCAATACAGTCCAATAAATTGGCTAGACATGATTTCTCTTTGACAAAAATACATGGACTCTTCCCAATTACTGTGAGATTTTCTCAGTGCGCAACTATAATTTCTTCAATGATCAATTCTTCCTCACATAACTGGTTTTTAGTTTCCTGTTTACTGCCTCCCTTCCCCCTTGACTAAAGGGGTTATATTTGCTATGTTCAGAGACTGAGTAAAGTGTGGAAAATGAGCACCAACCCATCTACTGGTTATTTTGTCACCTCTTTAAAAACGCCAGGATGAGGGTCAGCCCAAGTTCCATCATTTTGCTCATTATCAATTCCTTAGTGATTGTAATTTCACTACGATCACCTACTGATTTACAACTATTAATGGAGTGATTTATGGACCCTCTATAGTGGAAGCAATAACAAAATTTCGTTTATTTCATGGACCAGTCAGTTTAACAGTGATGTGGGGAAACTTTGCAAAACTTTTTTAAAAAATTACATTTAAATTTTAAAAGCTGGAAGAATATTAATAATCACTCAGACAAGGACATCCTATTCAAAAAAGTCATCAAGAATTGTCTCGGGCAAGTCTGGTTTGACTACATTTTTTGAGTTAACAGAAGAATGAATGAGGACAATACAATTGTGAACTTATCAAGATTTATAAAATCATGAGGGGCAGGGATAGGATAAATAAAGAAAGTCTTTTCACTAGGGTGGGGGAGTCCAGGATTAGAGGGCTTAGGTTTAGGAGGGGGGGAAGATTTAAAAGGGACGTTAAGTGCGTCTTTTCCACGCAGGGTGTTGTGTGTGTGGAATGAGCTGCCAGAGGAAGAGGTGGAGGCTGGTACAATTGCAACATTTAAAAGGCATCTGGATGGGTATATGAATAGGAAGGGTTTAGAGGAATATGGACCAAGTGCTGGCAAATGGGACTAGATTAAGTTAGGATATCTGGTTGGAATGGACGAGTTAGACTGAAGAGTCTGTTTCCGTGCTATACACCTGTATGACTAATTGATGTTGTAGTATATGGAAGGTGCTTGATAAGTTTATTTGCAAAACTGAACCCTACAGGTAGTAGAGGCAGTCATTGCCATGCATGCAAGACTAGCTAAAAGCAGTGTGTTGTGTTGCTGTTTGGGGACCAGAGGAAGAAATACAATGGTGTTTCTGAAGGTCACAACTAGAATTCCCATTTTTGAGACATAGTAATTTGATTTGGAGGTGCAAAGCACAAATTTAGTATTTTCAGATGGCAACAAAACTTAAAGGTTAATTGAACAATGAGGAAGATATTTCAAGAGGACGTGGATAGTACTGATTTACCTCGGAGAAATCATACCTGACCAGCAGGATAGATGGATACAAAATAAATTCAACATAGGAAAGTGTGAGGTGATATATTTTGATAGAAGGAATGAGAGCCAACACAAGCTAAAAGCTCCAGTTTTAAAGGGGATACAAGAGAGATCTGAGTGTACTTAAAGACACTTTGAAGTTGGCAAGGGAGATTGGCAGAGCGGTTACTAGACCTAAAAGGAGTCAGGTCTTTTTAAATAAAGGTATTGAGTACAACAGCTAGGAAGTTACGCTAAACTTATTTAAAAAACTGGAGCTGTTACTGGGAAGACATTTATGAATGGTTGACAATTCACAATTGTCACCATTGATAGTTAATGTGGAAGAGCCAAAGATGCCTCTAGGAGTATTATTAGATTGCAAATGAGCCAATTAAGTACCTATGAATGTTTAGATGTTGAGGGTTATTTCAGAGACTCCCAAGCCAGGAGTGACGGTCTCAGGATAAGGGATTTAAGAGTTTTGGACTGGACAAAGAGAAACGTCTTCATCCAGGCGCCGTTGTAAATTCAAGACTGAAGTTGATGCTGCTTTAGGTACGGAAGGAATCAAGGGATACAAGGATTGAGCTCAAAAGTGGAGTTGATATAAGACCAGCCATGAGGTTATTGAGTGAGAATAGACTGAAAGGCTAAATGGCCGACCCTGTCTCCTATTTCCTCACCTCTTAGTTTCTGTCTTCAAGAAAAGGAAAATAAAACTAGGTCAGATACCTACAGAAACATCAGCCCAACCTGAATATTTGCTAAAATTATGGCATTGGTTCTGAGGAAGAATATTTGCAGAGAGTTATCAAAAACTTGAAAACAGCAAGGGGCCACAGAGCCAATTGAGTCCTCACCAACTCGTTTGAAAATAATCCAGTTAGTTCCACTTCACTGCTCTTTCCACACATCCCTGGAATAATTCATCTTCCTGTGTTTATCCAACCCCTTTTGCAGGCTCCCATCAAATCTCTCGCCACCAACCTGTTGGGCACTGCTTTCCAAATCACTCAGGGTTTAAACACATTTCTCTATAAGCCACCTCCGCTTCTCCAGGCAACTCAAATCTGTGCCCTTTCAGTATCAAATGATCAGAAACTTGAAAGAGTTTCTTTTTAATTTCCTCTTTATCTAAACCCTTTGTGGTTTGAAACAAAATCAAATTTCATCAAACAAAACTTGTCTCGAACTGCTGACAGTTCCGATGGAGAGTAATTGGACTCGGACCATGAACTCTGGTTTGCTGCCACAGATGTTGTCACGCGTGCTGAGGTTTGCCAGCAGTTTTATCACATATCCTCCTCGCCCTCGCTCTTTCGAGGAGAATCCAGCCAGCTTTTGAAACCTATACGTTCAATTACAGTCCCTTGAACCTGGAATCGCTTTTTTGCCAATCTCTTCTATGACCTCTCCCAAGCTTTCAGATTCTATATGTGGTGTCCAGAATCGAAAACACACTATCCAGCTGAGGCTGAAGCTATCTATCATTTGATTTTAGCATAAAAATGTACTTTTTAGATCATAATGCTTCTCCTTTTCCCTTCTCCCAAAATGTATCATCTCAATTATTTTTACTTGTTCACATTTGACTAACTTTATATATTTTTTGACGTAACAGAAGAATCGATGAGGAAAACTGTTTTTGTTGCATACATCGAAGGTGTTTGATAAAGTACCACATTTTAAGCTTATTTGCCATGAAAACAATGTTAGTTAAGAGTTAGAAAATAAGGTGTTGTGGTGAATCGCTGATTTGTAAACTGGAGAAAAAGATATAGTGATGGTCCTCAAGGTTCAGTACCGGACTTGGTGCTTTTGAGCAGAGGAAATGACCTGGGAGTTGCAGTGGGAGAGGGACTCCCTCAGATTCTTGTAGAGAGAGGAGGAAAACTTCTTCAAGGCAGGCATCCTTGCAAGAGGATTCGCAGTAGGGTTAAAATCAACGAGGTAAAAACAATAACTGCAGATGCTGAAAACCAAATACTGGATGAGTGGTGCTGGAAGAGCACAGCAGTTCAGGCAGCATCCAAGGAGCAGCGAAATCGACGTTTCGGGCAAAAATTCCTGATGAAGGGCTTTTGCCCGAAACGTCGATTTCGCTGCTCCATGGATGCTGCCTGAACTGCTGTGCTCTTCCAGCACCACTCATCCAGTATTTGGTTTTCAGCATCTGCAGTTATTGTTTTTACCTTGGTGCTTTTGAGACATGTTAATGATTTAGATTTGGGGATGCAGACTCAATTGGGAAGGGGACTGAGTGTCACCAGCAACCTTTTGATCCTCACAGATTCCCCTTGAGATGGTCGTTGCATTTTTGAACTGTTCCAATTCATATTGTGTCATCGCTTCCACAGCAGCGAAAGAGGAATGATGATACATTTCCAATTCAGAATGGTGTGTGCACTTACTCCCTTATTAGATCCATAGAGATGTACAGCATGGAAACAGACCCTACGGTCCAGATATGCTGACCAGATATTCCAACCCAATCTAGTCCCACCTGCCAGCACCCACCCCATATCCCTCCAAACCCTTCCTCTTAAATGTTGCTATTGTACCAGCTTCCACCACATCCTCTGGCAGCTCATTCCATACTCACACCACCCTCTGCATGAAAAAGTTGCCCCTTAGGTTTCTTTTCTATCTTTCCCCTCTCACCCTAGACCTATGCCCTCTAGTTCTGGATTCCGTGACCCCAGGGAAAAGACTTTGCCTATTTACCCTATCCATGCCCCTCATAATTTTGTAAACCACCTTTTAGATAGCTGTAAGTTTGGCTATTTGTTATAGTGCAACTGCTCATTATTACATTATTAATGATATTATTGCAAAATAAATATTGGCAGAATATGAATCTGCAATGCCAACAGAGACAAAGCAGCAGAGGACTGCAGACAGTAGACATTGCAACGACAGTGTGCCTCTGGTGGAGGTGGTACATGTTGAAGGTTATTGGTATGGTGCCAACGGTATCAGGTTTCTTGAGTTTTTGTGGGAGCTGCACTCATCTAAGCAAGTGGAGGGTATTCCGCCACATCCCTGACTTGTGCTTCATAGATGGTAGGAACATTTTGGTGAGTCAGGAGGTGAGTCACACCTTGCAGATTTCCTTGCCAGGGAGGTATTTGTATGGTCACAGTATTTATGTGGCTTGTTCTTTCTGATTAATGGTGATTCCATGCGAGTTAATGGGGGAGCAACAACAGTAATGCTGTTGAATGTCAATAGGAGGTGGTTATCCTTTCCCACTCTATTAGACACAGTCATCATTTAGCATTTGTCAGTTATGAACATTACTTGATACTTATTAGCTCAAGCCTGACTATTGAGTCTTGCTGTATGTGGGCACAGACTGTTTCATTACCTGAGGAAATGTAAATGGCACTGAACATTGTGCACTTATCAGTGACACCCCCCTACCTCTGGCCTTATGATGGAGAGAAGATTATTGATGAAGCAGTTGAAGATGGTTAGACCTAGGACACTACTCCGAGGAACTGGGGCTCTTGTATCTCAATTGAAGCAGTGAACTCTGAACCAGAAGGCCAGGGTTGAAATCCCAGCTACTCCAGAAGCATGTAATAACATCTCTGAACAAGTTGGTTATAAAATACCCTGAGGGATTCCTTTAGAAAGCCCCTAGTTTTGGGCGAGCCCATAATTGAATCGATCTTTTCTATAACCACCCTTTCATAATCCACAGGCTGACTACACTTGGATAGAATAGATTTATTCTGTTTCTAAAACATGACATTTTGTTTTCAAATATGTGGTTGCCTTTATGTATTCAGGGAGTCTGTCGAAAGCTCATCTTTCTGTGGTCAAGCCAGGAATATGGTTGTATTTTGCCTTTAAACTTGCTCAAATTATTTTTATCTTTAATGTTGACATCTTGAATTTGCTTGGATCAACTGAGAGTGCAGGCCTCCCTCAGCAGTCAGCAGTGCCAGCTTTTCATAACTAATTAAAGTCAAGCCCCAGTTGCCTTCACAGATAGATATAGAAGATCCCATAGAAGTAGGTACATTGAAACTGTTACCCCTGTGTTCTGCTCCAATATATAACTCCAATCAACACCATGAAGGGATGTTGTCTGGTCATTATCACATTGTCAGAAGTCACATGACACAGCTGATAGTCCAATAGGCTTATTTCAAATCACAAGCTTTCGGAGCGCTGCTACTTCATCAGGTCAAAACTTCAGCACTCTGATTTCAAATGGACAATAACCTGGTGTCGAGTGTCTTCTGACTTTGCCCACTCCAGTCCAACAGTGGCACCTCCACATCGTCATTATCACATTGTGGAAGCTTTCTGTGTACAAATTGGGTCTGACATAACTTATATCACATCGTGACTATGTTTCAAAAACACAAAATGGATTACATAGTTCTGTTGCATGTCATATGGTTGTGAAATTCTGGATTAGTGGTGCTGGAAGAGCACAGCAGTTCAGGCAGCATCCAGGTAGCTTCGAAATCGACGTTTCAGGCAAAAGCCCTTCATCAGGAATAAAGGCAGTGAGCCTGAAGCGTGGAGAGATAAGCTAGAGGAGGGTGGGGGTGTGGTGAGAAAGTAGCATAGAGTACAATGGGTGAGTGGGAGAGGGGATGAAGGTGAGAGGTCAGGGAGGAGAGGGTGGAGTGGATAGGTGGAAAAGGAGATGGGCAGGTAGGACAAGTCCGGACAAGTCATGGGGACAGTAACTGAGCTGTAAGTTTGGAACTAGGGTGAGGTGGGGGAAGGGGAAATGAGGAAACTGTTGAAGTCCACATTGATGCCCTGGGGTTGAAGTGTTCCGAGGTGGAAGATGAGGCGTTCTTCCTCCAGGCGTCTGGTGGTGAGGGAGCAGTGGTGAAGGAGGCCCAGGACCTCCATGTCCTCGGCAGAGTGGAATGGGGAGTTGAAATGTTGGGCCACGGGGCAGTGTGGTTGATTAGTGCGGGTGTCCCGGAGATGTTCCCTAAAGCGCTCTGCTAGGATGCGCCCAGTCTCCCCGATGTAGAGGAGACCGCATCGGGAGCAACAGATACAATAAATGATATTAGTGGATTGGCAAGTAAAACTTTGATGGATGTGGAAGGCTCCTTTAGGGCCTTGGATAGAGGTGAGGGAGGAGGTGTGGGCGCAGGTTTTACAGTTCCTGCGGTGGCAGGGGAAAGTGCAAGGATGGGAGGGTGGGTTGTAGCGGGGCGTGGACCTGACCAGGTAGTCACAGAGGGAACGGTCTTTGCGGAAGGCGGAAAGGAGTGCAGAGGGAAATATATCCCTGGTGGTGGGGTCTGTTTGGAGGTGGCGGAAGTGTCGGCGGATGATTTGGTTTATGCGAAGGTTGGTAGGGTGGAAGGTGAGCACCAGGGGCGTTCTGTCCTTGTTACGGTTGGAGGGGTGGGGTCTGAGGGCGTAGGTGCGGGATGTGGACGAGATGCGTTGGAGGGCATCTTTAACCACGTGGGAAGGGAAATTGCGGTCTCTAAAGAAGGAGGCCATCTGGTGTGGTGGAACTGGTTCTCCTGGGAGCAGATACGGCAGAGGCGGAGAAATTGGGAATACAGGATGGCATTTTTTCAGGAGGTAGGGTGTGAAGAGGTGTAATCCAGGTAGCTGTGGGAGTTGGTGGGTTTGTAAAAAATGTCAGTGTCAAGTCGGTCGTCATTAATGGAGATGGAGAGGTCCAGGAAGGGGAGGGAGGTGTCAGAGATGGTCCAGGTAAATTTAAGGTCTGGGTGGAATGTGTTGGTGAAGTTGATGAATTGCTCAACCTCCTCGCGGGAGCACGAGGTGGCGCCAATGCAGTCATCAATGTAGCGGAGGAAGAGGTGGGGAGCTCGGAACATTTCAATTCCAGGGCATCAATGTGGACTTCAACAGTTTCCTCATTTCCCCTTCCCCACCTCACCCTAGTTCTAAGCTTCCAGCTCAGCACTGTCCCCATGACTTGTCCGGACCTGTCCTACCTGCCTATCTCCTTTTCCACCTATCCACTCCACCCTCTCCTCCCTGACCTATTCACCTTCATCCCCTCCCCCACTCACCCATTGTACTCTATGCTACTTTCTCCCCACCCCCACCCTCCTCTAGCTTATCTCTCCACGCTTCAGGTTTATTGCCATTATTCCTGATGAAGGGCTTTTGCCCGAAACGTCGATTTCGAAGCTCCTCGGATGCTGCCTGAACTGCTGTGCTCTTCCAGCACCACTAATCCAGAATCTGGTTTCCAGCATCTGCAGTCATTGTTTTTACCTATATGGTTGTGAAAGGCTGTGCGTAAACAAAGGCCTCTTCTCTTTTTGACTGTCCACTTGCGGATGTGATATAGGAAATATTCCTCACTGCTTGGTGGAGAGTAACCAGTTTTGTAGCAACAGAAGAAAGAGTAGGAATAATCGTTTGGAATCAGAGTACAGCAACACACCAAGTCTCTTTTGACAGCACATTCCAAACCTGCAACCACTACCATCAAGAAGGACAAGGGCAGCAGTTACATGGAAACACCACTCCCTGCAAGTTCCACCTCGATGCCACACACCGTCCTGACTTGGAAATATATCGTTGTTCCTTCTTCCATCACAGGATCCACATCCTGGAATTTCTAACAGCATTGTGGATGTTCCTCCAAATGAACTGCAGCAATTCATGAAGGCAGCTTACCACCATCTTCTCAAGGGAAATTGGTGATGAGAAATAAATGCTGGCCTTGTGTGTGTGAAGCCCACATCCTATAAAACAAAGGCTGATATCACTAACCTCAAGGATAGATAGCTGGAAATGGAATCACCACTTTCGGTACCAATTAATGAACACCTCACACATTTGAGTGACTTGTGGTCCATTCTGTTGTTTTAACAGAGGAGTTAACCATAAACTCATTTAAAAACAGCCAAAGTAATTTATGTCCTTTACGGTATTAATAAATGTTATTTCAGATATTGAAGTATAAGACAAAATAAGAGAAATTAATGGAATTCATGTACCTAGAAAAGAACATTGTGACATTTTGGGGGGAACTTATTCCCTCCATGAGCTTTTATTGTTCACTGTGCAAGAAATGACCATTTCTGATTTTCACACCTGAATCCTCACAGTTTTGAGGAGGGACGAGAGAGGGAGATTCCCTGCTGGGTGTTAACCATTTTCACTTCTACTTACAAAACATTTAGTAATAAATTATTTCACTTGGAAAGTAGCTTGCTGGTTATAAACGTTTTGATCTACATAGTCTAGAACTTCATGTTTCAGATCTAGCTTCCATCCCGGTACAACATGAATCGAGTTCCTGGAATGAAAGTCCAAGCTAGTGACTTTAGTCAAAAAATTGAATCATCACAGCACAAGAGTATGTCAGAGCTGGTCAAAAAAATAGCCTAATCCCACTTTCCTGCTCATGGTCCATTGCCCTGTCACTTACAGCCTTTCAGGTACCATGCGGGTTTCTCCTTATCTATCCTTTCAGCCAGTGAGCTTCAGATTCCTGTGTACTCTGTGTGAAAGGCATTCACCTCAACTCCATTCTCATCCATTCCACCAATTACTTCAAGTCGATGAAAATGCTGTGAATGCTGAAAATCAGAAATTTAAAAACATACTCAGCAGTGCTGGAGAAACTCAGAAGCTGTGGTAGTATCTGTGGACAGAGCAACAGTTCTGAAGAAGACACATGTCAGACTCGAATTCTGTTTCTTTCTTCACAGATGCTGCTAGATCACATGAGTTTCCACAGCATATCCTGTCTTAACTTCAAATCCACACCTTTGGGATGTTCCCATTGATATCATCTAGAGCCTTGATAACTTTGCTTCAATTAAATCTCCCCTCAGCCTTCTCAGTTCCAAAGAAGACAATTCCAATCTTTCTTCAGAGCTACAGTTCTTCCGTCTGGCCAGCATCCTTGTACATCTCCTCTCTACCTTCTCTACTGTGATCATAATCAGTGACCAGAACTGAATGCAGTGTTCCACAACAGACTAACAAGTGCTTTTTCTTTTGCAGTTAATGCATACTTCCCTGCACTGACATTCAATACATTAGTCAATAAAATAATGTATATCTTCTAAGATACTTTATCTACCTGTCTGATACTTTTAGGGATCTGTGGACATGCATTCCAAGGTACCTCGTTTTTATAGTTCTCAGCATCTGAACACTTACTGTACATTGTCTTGCCATATTTGTCTTTTTCAAGTTCATTACATCACAGTTCTCCAGACTGAATTCAAGTTTCCACATTTCTGGTCAGCTGAGCAGTTCAATGATGTTACCCAGTAGTCTTCAGCTTTCTTCCTCACCTTCAATCATGCAGCCTATTTGTGTATCATTCATAGTTATACCCTCTATACTTACATCAAACTCTTTGATATATATATATACCACAAAGAGAAAGGAACTCAGTACTGATCAAGTCCAAACCCCACTGGAAACAGAATTCTAAACACATAAACAAAACCATTAAGCATTTGCTTCCTGCCACAGTGCAAACCTTGCCTCTTTGGCTTGGGTCCTGGAGACCTTTACTTGCCTGACCAAGGGACTTAGCACATAGAACATAGAACATTACAGCGCAGTACAGGCCCCTCTGTCCCTGATGTTGCGCCGACCTGTGGAACCAATCTGAAGCTTATTTATCCTACACTATTCCATTATCATCCATATGTTTATTCAAAGACCATTTAAATGCCCTTTAAGTTGGCGACAAACTACTGTTGCAAGCAGGGTATTCCACGGCCCTACTACTCTCTGAGGAAAGAAACTATCTTTGACATCTGTCCTATACCTATCACCCCTCAATTTAAAGCTATGCCCTTTATGATAGCCATCACCATCCAAGGAAAAGGTCTCTCACTGTCCACCCTATCTAACGCTCTGATTATCCTATATGTCTCAATTAAGTCCCCTCTCAATCTTCTTCTTTCTAATGAAAACAGCCTCAAGACCCTCAGCCCTTCTTCTTAAGACCTTTCCTCCATACCAGCCAACATCCTAGTAAATCTCCTCTGTACCCTTTTCAAAGCTTTCATATCCTTCTTATCATATGTTGACCAGAACTGTACACAATCCTCAAAGTGCGGTCGCACCAGAGTTTTGTACAGTCACAGCATGACCTCTTGGCTCCGAAAATCAATTCCTCTACCAATAAAAACTAACATACCGTATGCCTTCTTAATAACCCTATGAAACTGGTGGCTACATTAAGGGATCGATGCAAATGGACACCAAGATCTCTTTGCTTATCTACACAACCAAGAATCATACCATTAGCCAAGTACTCTTTATTCCTGTTGCTCCTTCCAAAGTGAATCACCTCACACTTTTCCGCATTAAGCTCCATTTGCCACCTCTCAGCCCAGCTCTGCAGCTTATCTATGTCCCTCTGTAACCTACAACATCCTTCAGCACTATCCACAACTCCACCGATCTTTGTGTCATCTGCAAATTTTCTAACCCGGCCTTCTACGTCCTCATCCAGGTCATCTATAAAAATGGCAAACAGCAGTGGCCCGAAAACAGATCTTTGCGGTACATCACTAGTAACTGAACTCCAGGATGAACATTTCCCATCAACCATCTTCTTTCAGTTTGCCAATTTCTGATCCAAACCACTAAACCACTAAACCACTCTCAAGTCCATGCCTCTGTATTTTGTGCAACAGCCTACCGTGGGGAACCTTATCAAATGCCTTACTGAAATTCATATGCACCACATCAACCGTTTTATCCTCATCTGCCTGTGTGGTCACCTTCTCAAAGAACTCAATAAGGTTTGTGAGGCACGACCTACCCAAAACTGTGTTGACTATCCCCAATCGACCTTATCCCTAACATGATGATTATAAATTCTATTTCTTATAACCTTTTCCAATACTTTACCCACAACCGAAGGAAGGCTCACTGGTCTATAATTACCAGGGTTGTCTCTACTCCCCTTCTTAAGCGTGGCGACAACATTTGTTATCCTCCAGTCTTCTGGCATGATTCCTTTGTCAAAACCCCTTGCTGAAATCCTTGTAGGTTACTCTGTCCTCATCAACTCTCCTCATTTACCTCTTCAAAACGTACAGTCAGGTATGACATTTATTCAACAAATACATGCAGACCATCCTTGGGTCATCTGTGACGTTCTAAGTAACAATTTATTTTGTCCCTCAGATGTTTTCCCAATCCTAGCACCTTGAGTAGTGTTGTAGCGGAGCAGGTATATAATTCTTTGAAGTTTGCGTCCCATGTAGACAGAGTGGTGAAAAAAGGCGTTTGGTATGTTTGTCTTTATTGCTCAGCCCTTTGAGTATAGGAGTTGGGAAGTCATGTTGAGGTTGTACAGGACATTGGTGAGGCCTCTTCTGGAATACTGTGTCCAGTTCTGGTCGCCCTGTTAAAGGAAGGATATTATTAGCTGGAGAGGGTTTGAGTTATAAAGAAAGGCTGAATAGGCTGGGTCTTTTGTCACTGGAATGTAGGAGGTTGAGAGGTGAAATGATAGAAATTATAAAATGGTGAGGGGTACAGAGAGAGTTAATGGCAGTTGTCTTTTCCCTGGGATGAGGGATTTGGAACTAGGGCGCCCATTTTTAAGGTGGGAGGAAAGAGATTTAAAAAGACATGAGGGCTGTTTTATTTTTACACAGAGGGTGCTGTCTGACTCTGTGACCTCAAAAGGTTAAGCTAAACAGCCTATACCTTGCTTTTTGAATAACAATACAACATTGCTGTCTATTCTCCAGCAACCCACCTGTAGCCAGAGAGTTTTGGAACCTGATGATCGGTTCAACTGTTGCTCCCATGCTTCTCTTCGATATCACTCTGACTTGGCAATTCACGAACTTTCATAGATTCTCATCCAGTAGTTCACATTTCTCCACTTTAAAAGCAGTGTCTGTATTACTTAACTCTTTTGTGAAGGCCGAGATAAAGCATTCATTACGAATTCTGCCGACATCTTTGGGTGCTGCATTGAACTTATGTTTTTTTTTCACTGATCGTCCTTGAGTTATCCACTTGCTCTTTATGTATTGGTAAAGAGCTAGATTTTATACTCATGGCCAGTGTATTTGAGAGTAGGCTGGTGCAGCTATTGCACACACCGCAAGGGAAGGAACAGGCCAAGCAAATGGCCTGGCAGGTTTTACTGGGGGGGCATGTATGCCCATTAGAGGTCCCCCAGCTCAAGGGCAAATCCTTCCACAACCTCCCAGACTCTCAAACAAAGCCAGACCTCCCTCTCAATGCACCTTAAGTCTGGCTTCAACAAGTCTTTCTCTTCTTCAGGATCTCTCTGGTGTGTCAACAGTGATCATCACTTGATGGAGGTACTACTGGGATGGCAGAGTGGGCAGGCAACCTGGCCAACTGCTCTCCAAGATGGGACGTCCTACCCAGACCGAGGGTGTGTATCACACCTGAGCCAGTTAACAACCCTCCAAGTATAAAGTAACTTCAAGGCAACGGGCTTTCTCACAGTGACAAACATTTTAATCGTGGTGAAAGCAATGAACACATAGCCCTGTAAAACCCAGTCAAAGCTATCATGCAATCAACAGGTCTTACTCTTGAAAGTGAACATTAACAGGTTTGATAAACACAACTATATGCAAGGGATGGGAAGAGAAGACTTTTCTTTGGCAACTACAGACTCAGGTTCCAGTTCACATGATCTGACATTGCAATGGCATAAATTGTGATGCACAAGTTCAATAGTTATTCCTAGGGTAAAAGCTTTAGTGGACTCTTTACTCTACATCACCACCGCTCCCCCCCAAATTCATTTACAGTTTCACTTTTAAAAACTCCCAATTAACTCTTTACTTACACTTCCTCAAATCTCGCCTGTCCTCTCCCCTGATCTCCTCCCAGCGGTGTACCCCTCCACCCCATACAGGTCTAGTTCATCTCCAGCAGTGTTCTCAGCTGTGTCAGAGAATATAAAACAATTAAATGCTTCCTTGTCATTGCCTGAGAAACGATGGGATAGCAGCTTCTCTGCAGGCAAGATTTCCAGAGTCCCATCAGAAAGTGAAAGTACACCACTATCAATTAAAAAAAGCACAACTCTGGACCAGGATCTGTATAGTGGTGTGCTCAGCCAGCAATGACAAATTGATTGACTTGTCCATGTACTTGTAAATTTTGTTCTCCAAGAGATCACCTGCATTTTATAGGTGATCCCCATCATGAGCATGGAGTTGTTTCTCCATACTCATCACTTGTGAACTGAAACAAAGGTTTTGTTCTCTCTCTCAAGAGTATCTTTCCAAGCGTTTGATTATCCCTCTTTAACTGGAACACAAAGTGTTTTCCAGCTAATACTGACAGTGATCTCTTGGACCTTTGAACATTTCTGTGAAAGAGGAACATCTTCCTCTTTCCTTCGCAAATGATCTATGGCAATTTGCAAATAATGACTAGTTTCCATGCATATAGACAAAGAAGGACACCACTTTGACTGGGACAACATACACGTCCTAGGACAGGTGAAACAAAGACCCGCACGCGAATACTTAGAGGCATGCCATTCTAACCAGAACTCCATCAATAAACACTTCGATTTTAGATCCTATCTACCTTCCCTTGGAAAAAAAGAACCGGAAATGACATCACCCACCAAGATCTATAAATAGAGAGGCAGGACATGCCACCAGCGCTTCACCAGACACTCTCACTGATGACGTTACCCAGTATGGTGACGAAACGTCTGAAAACAAATCTTCCATCTCAGTGAGCTAACTTACATGCTTATCATCAACCTGAGCTACAGATCTTCTCAAACATTGTGAATCAAAGACTGTAATTGCATCGTCACATATTGCAGGTTCTGTTGCCATGCCTTGTCCGGCAAAAATGGCATCAGTGCTGCCAATGATCATGTACAACAATGCATTGGTCTGACCTTTGTCTTTTCATTGATGTCAGAAAAAATGCAGTGTCTGCTAAACTGTTGGTGCCATTGTATTCAATGCACAGCATAGTCAGGTCTTTCAAATCTCCTGGAGGGTCTCCTAAAGGCAAAGCTATTTGCAGGATAATGTGTAGGATAACATGACTGAAGTACTTTTATTCTTTCCTGCTGTTTTCACTTGTGCATGTTTCGTTTTTGGTGTGGTTACCCTTTCTGTAAGGTTTACTGATCTGTAGTAATTTATTACTCATTGTGGCCAATCGATACTTTTCTTGTTGCTTGTTGCTTTATCTTTGCATGAGCTCTGTCTCCATGGTTTGGGGTTAGATGGGCCTTTAAGTCTATCATTTGCTGCTTCCCATAGCTGCTGAGTTTCTTTTCAGGTTTTTACCCCAGTTCTTGGGTTGAGGGCAGAGTATATTCCCAATTCCTTCATCTCCGCCGCATCTGCTCCCAGGAGGACCAGTTCCAAAACCGTACAACCCAGATGGGCTCCTTCTTCAAGGGCCGCAATTTCCCCCCAGACGTGGTCGACGATGCCCTCCACCGCATCTCTTCCACTTCCCGCTCCTCCGCCCTTGAGCTCCACCCCTCCAACCACCACCAGGACAGAACCCCACTGGTCCTCACCTACCACCCCACCAACCTCCATGTACAGCGTATCATCCGTCGTCATTTCTGCCACCTCCAAACGGACCCCACCACCAGGGATATATTTCCCTTCCCTCCCCTATCAGCATTCCAAAAAGACCACTCCCTCCGTGACTCCCTCGTCAGGTCCACACCCCCCACCAAGCCAACCTCCACTCCCAGCACCTTCCCCTGCAACCGCAAGAAATGCAAAACTTGCGCCCACACCTCCCCCCTTACATCCCACCAAGGCCCCAAGGGATACTTCCATATCCACCACAAATTCACCTGCACCTCCACACACATCATCTATTGCATCCGCTGCACCCAATGTGGCCTCCGCTATACTGGGGAGACAGGCCGCCTACTTGCGGAACGTTTCAGAGAACACCTCTGGGACACCCGGACCAACCAACCCAACCACCCCGTAGCCCAACACTTCAACTCCCCCTCCCACTCCACCAAGGACATGCTGGTCCTTGGACTCCTCCATCGCCAGACCATAGCAACACGACGGTTGGAGGAAGAGCGCCTCATCTTCCGCCTAGGAACCCGCCAACCACAAGGGATGAACTCAGATTTCTCCAGTTTCCTCATTTCCCCTCCCCTCACCTTGTCTCAGTCAAATCCCTCGAACTCAGCACCGCCTTCCTAACCTGCAATCTTCTTCCTGACCTCTCCGCCCCCACCCCACTCCAGCCTATCACCCTCACCTTAACCTCCTTCCACCTATTGCATTTCCAACGCCCCTCCCCCAAGCCACTCCTCCCTACCTTTTATCTTAGCCTGCTGGACACACTTTCCTCATTCCTGAAGAAGGGCTTATGCCCAAAACATTGATTTTCCTGTTCCTTGGATGCTGCCTGACCTGCTGCGCTTTTCCAGCAACACATTTTCAGCTCTAAAGAAATCGAGGGTTTGGTTAAGAAAAAGAAGAAAGCATGTGTAAGGTATAGACAGGATAGATCCAGTGAATCCTCAGAAGAGTATAAAGGAAGTAGGAGTGTCCTTAAGAGGGACATCAGGAGGGCAAAAAGGGGACATGAGATAGCGTTGGCAAATAGAATTAAGGAGAATCCAAAAATTTTTACAAATACATTAAGGACAAAAGGGTAACTAGGGAGCGAATAGGGCCCCTCAAAGATCAGCAAGGCAGCCTTTGTGTGGAGCCGCAGGAGATGGGGAGATACTAAACAAGTATTTTGTATCCGTATTTACTGTGGAAAAGGATATGGGAGACATAGACTGTAGGAAAATAGATGGTGACATCTTGCAAAATGTCCATATTACAGAGGAGGAAGTGCTGGATGCCTTGAAACAGGTAAAGGTGGATAAATCCCCAGGACCTGATCAGGTGTACCCGAGAACTCTGTGGGAAGCTAGAGAAGTGATTACTAGACCTCTTGCTGAGATTTTGTATCATCGATAGTCACAGGTGACGTGCCGGAAGACTGGAACGTGGTGCAAATGCTTAAGAAGGGTGGTAAGGATACGCCAGGGAACTACAGACCAGTGAGCCTGACGTCAATGGTGGGCAAGTTGTTGGAGGGAATCCTGAGGGACAGGATGTACATGTATTTGGAAAGGCAAGGACTGATTAGGGATAGTCAACATGATTTTGTGTGTGGGAAATCATGTCTCACAAACTTGATTGAGCTTTTTGAGGAAGTAACAAAGAGGATTAATGAGGGCAGAGTGGTAGATGTGATCTATATGGACTTCAGTAAGGCGTTTGACAAGGTTCCCCATGGGAGACTGGTTAGCAAGGTTAGATCTCTCAGAATACAGGGAGAACTAGCCATTTGGATACAGAACCGGCTCAAAGGTAGAAGACAGAGGGTGGTGGTGGAGGGTTGTTTTTCAGACTGGAGGCCTGTGACCAGTGGAGTGCCACAAGGATCACTGCTGGGCCCCCTACCTTTTGTCATTTACATAAATGATTTGGATGCGAGCATAAGAGGTACAGTTTGTAAGTTTGCAGATGACACCAAAGTTGGAGGTGTAGTGGACAGTGAACAGGGTTACCTCAGATTACAACAGGATCTTGACCAGGTGGGCTGAGAAGTGGCAGATGGAGTTTAATTCAGATAAATGCAAGTTGCTGCATTTTGGGAAAGCAAATCTCAGCAGGACTTATACACTTAATGGTAAAGTCCGAGGGAGTGTTGCTGAACAAAGGGACCTTGGAGTGCAGGTTCATAGCTCCTTGAAAGTGGAGTCGCAGGTAGATAGGATAGTGAAGAAGGCGTTTGGTATGCTTTCCTTTATTGGTCAGAGTATTGAGTACAGGAGCTGGGATGTCATGTTGTGGCTGTCCAGAACATTGGTTAGGCCACTATTGGAATTTTGCGTGCAATTCTGGTCTCCTTCCTATCGGAAGGATGTTGTGAAACTTGAAAGGGTTCAGAAAAGATTTACAAGGATGTTGCCAGGGTTGGAGGACTTGAGCTATAGGGAGAGACTTAACAGGCTGGGGCTGTTTTCCCTGGAGCGTCAGAGGCTGAGGGGTGACCTTATAGAGGTTTACAAAATTGAGGGGCATGGATAGGGTAAATAGGCAAAGTCTTTTCTCTGGGGTGGGGGAGTTCAGAAGAGAGCATAGGTTTAGGGTGAGAGGGGAAAGATATAAAAGAGATCTAAGGGGCAATCTTTTCACACAGAGAGTGGTGTGTGTATGGAATGAGCTGCCAAAGGAAGTGGTGGAGGCTGGTACAATTGCAACATTTAAGAGGCATTTGGATGGGTATATGAATAGGAAGGGTTTGGAGAGATATGGGCTGGGTGCTAGCAGGTGGGACTAGATTGGGTTGGGATGTCTGGTCGGCATGGACGGGTTGGATTGAAGTGTCTGTTTCCATGCTGTACATCTCTATGACTCTATGACTCTATTTCACCCCATTTACCCTTAGCATGGTAAGTAGCCTCGTGCTGAAATTGGCAACCCACGTTACCAAGCCAAATGACCTGAATACTACGCTGCCCATGTCATAAAATGATTGGCATGGGCAGTAGGTGGAAGTCAAGGCCTTTTGTTTTGTCACCCAACCAATATAAAAGGGATCAGGAAGGGGACAAGCATGTTGCAGGGATGAAGATACTGCCACTGCCTTTTTAAAACTTCCTTTCAGGCAGCCAAAACCCGTTTCCAAATCAACCCATATCACCACCCCTCCCCACACTGCCCTCTAAGCATCCCCATTCCATCTGAGCTCAAGACCCAGACTTAGCTTGCTCCAAAGGTTATGTTGTCTTCATGCTGAGGCCTACCTGCAGTGCCAACAGCGCCCACTACTGGGCTTTGCTGGGCCTGTAAAAGCTGCCAGTCAACATGATGGAGCATCAACTCACAGAGATGGGACCACTTCCCAATGGGGGGAAGAGAGACAGTGAAAGTCCCATCAGCACCTTCTTAAAGTTACCATGTGGGACAACCTTATGACATAAGAACGCCGTACATTTCCAGCTCTTGATTTTTTTTTCTGATTTAAGCATCCAACCCTACTGTACACAACCCAAACCTGACTGGGGATTAAACCTTTTGAGAGTGGTCTCTGACTCAATAGTTCACCTACAAAGCATTTCACTATTGAGCTAGTGAGAGCTGACCCAATAGTTAAAGTCTATTATTTGTCACTTAAAATAAATTGACATAAACTATGATGCAGGTGCTTACATTTAAAACAGCACAGCAATGTCTTTTGTGGTATTCAAACTGACAAAACAAAAGGACAGAAAAGTAAGGTCTCAAGGAGGAGGAAGGGGTGGTTAGGTGTTTAAATGTGATAAGGATCAGTAAGTATTAACGTGGGGGACAGACATGAAGTTTAACAGAAAGTGGTTTTTGATGTGTGTAGAAATTCACCAGTGGTGTGAAAGTCAGTTAAGAATCCCTGGCATAGTTAATATAGACCTGCACCACAACTACCATCTAACCTGGCTTGAGGAGAAACATTTACTTAAGATGTGGTTGCCCAGTTGCAGATACCATATACTGGATTAGTGGTGCTGGAAGAGCACAGCAGTTCAGGCAGCATCCAACGAGCAGCGAAATCAACGTTTCGGGCAAAAGCCCTTCATCAGGACCCAGTTGCAGATACCAGTCTGTTACATTACTCAGGGAGGAGGAACATTCACAATATTCAGCAGTTTTACCTGAACTGAGCTGAGCTATTTAAGGAAGGACATCTCCCTGCTGGCGATCGAAACAAAACTCAATGGATGCAGCAGCCCTGCATACTCAGGCTGTAAGTCACCAGCTAATTGCAAGTTAAAGCTTGATCAAACAGACTGCTTGGAGCTATATGCTAGGCCCAGTCATCAGGACACCAATCAACCCTGGCTCTTGATCTAACAATGCCACAGATAAAAAAAATTCTCCTCCTCCACCTCCATCTCTGTGACCATCCCCATCTCTGTGACCTTCCCTATCTCTGTAACCTCCCCATCTCTGTAACCACCTCATCTCCATAACCACCCTACCTCTGTAACCTCTCTATCTCTGTAACCACCCCATTTCTATAACCTCCCCATCTCTGTAACTTCCCCATCTCTATAACTTCCACATCTCTGTAACCACCAATGTATTTAATCACCCCATCTCTGTAGCCACCCCATCTCTGTAACCTCCTCATCTCTGTAACCATCCCATTTCTATAATGACCCCATCTCCGTAACCTCCCCATCTCCATAACCTCCCCATCTCCATAACCTCCCCATCTCTATAACCTCCCCATCTCTGTAACCTCCCCATCTCTGTAACCACCCCATCCCCGTAACCACCCCATCTCTGTAGCCTCCCCATCTCTGTAACCTCCCCATCTCTGTAACCACCCCATCCCCGTAACCACCCCATCTCTGTAGCCTCCCTATCTCTGTAACCGCCCCCCCCCCCGTAACCTCCCTATCTCTGTAACCACCCTATTTGTATTACCTCCCCATCTCTGTAACTAACCCATCCCTATTAACTTCCCCATCTCTGTAACCATCCCAGTTCTATAACCACCCCATTTCTGTAACCACCCCGTCTTTGTAGCCACCCCATCTCTGTAACCACCCCAACTCTGCAAAACACCTCATAATATTCGACCACATTAAAGATGCTCTACAATTTCAGTTGTTACTGTAGAACAGGAAGGATTCTGCGGTGTAGTGGATAGTGCTCCCATCTCTGGTGAAAAATTCCCATTCAAGATTCCCCCAAGCCCCCAGAACCTTTTCAACAAGGGAGGTGCATTCATACCATGGCCAAGCTGACTGTAAAATTGCATGTGTCTACAATTCACCAGTGGCACATGGTACGAATGGGAGAATCTCCTGGTCAGTCATGTCTGATACAGAGCACCGCTCCTCAGGCTATGGCCTCCAGGGAAACATCAGTGGGCAGTTGTGGAATTTCTGGCTGTTGAATAAGACATAAACTCATGCTTTGTTTGTCTCATTCATCACCAGCTATGCGGAGAGACAGGAAGAAAGAAGTTGTGCAGGAGATGGTAGGAGGGTGGAAGAAATGTAACAATGTGAAAATTCACTCTTCCACTTTTTGATTTTGACATCATATTGCAGTTTTATTGGAACTATTTCTGCTGTTCAAAGAATTTCTTGAGCCACTTTATTCCCTGCGTTGGTCATTTCAGACCTGTCGATTTGTGCTAGAGTTGATAGGTTTTATTTTAGCAGATTGAGAGCAAAACTTCTAACTGGGGGACAGTCCCAATGTCCCAGTGGATAATTACACAATGTGTTGTGGTAGTGACCAGGAAAGTCCCAGGGTTTGATCCACAGTGTGTCATGAGCTAGCTGATCTCAGCTTAGGAAGCAGTCATGACAGAGGCATGTTCAGCTAATGATCTTGCACAAAAGCCTGGCCTGCAAGTGTGAACTTGGCAAACATCAAGAAAAAGGAGTGTATGGTGGGATTGATTGACTATGTGGCAATACTTTCTTTTGAAGTGGAATCCATGCAGAAGTAAATTTCACACATGAAATCCCACCAACAGATGAATAACTAAATAAGTTGTTTACTTGAATGCTACTTAGCAAGGGAGAAATGCAGACCAGGATGCTTCTGCACTGTTTTCTGATTGCCCATTGGGACCTAAAGGCTTCCCAAACTCCTGTATAGTTGAAAAAGATGTAAGGCTTCCTTTAGTTTTTCAGAGGGTTTAGCTATCCATTGGCCAGGCCATTTGTTGCCCGTTCCTCATTGTCATGGCTTGCTTAAGCCATTGGAAAGGGCAGTTAAAGGTCAGAGTCAAAACGTGTAGTGCTGGAAAAGCACAGCAGGTCAGGCAGCATCCGAGGAGCAGGCGAATTGACATTTTGGGCATAAGCCCTTCTTCAGAAATGTTGGGGGGGTGGGCTAGCCAAGGGGGCTGAAAGATAAATGGGAGGTGGGTGGAGCTGAGGGGAAGGTAGCTAGGAAGGTGATAGATAGATGAAGGTGAGGAGTGATGGTGGTAGGCCTGAATGTGTTAGTTTGTGTTTGTGATTGTGTTAGGTTCAGGTAGGAAAGAAGTTGGGACAGGACAAGAGGGCGGTGCTGAGTTGGAAAGTTTGGATCTGGGATAAGGTGGGAGGAAGGGAGATGAGGAAACTGGTGAAATTGATGTTGATGTCATGTGATTGGAGGATCCCAAGGCGGAAGACGTGGTATTCTTCCTCCAGGCATCGGGTGGCTTGGATGTAGTGGTGGAGGAGGTCCAGGACTTTCCCAGTCTGCCAAGGACATCACCTATCACCATCACACCCTCACCTGTATCCACCTATCGCGTCTCCAGCTAACTTCCCCCAGCTCCACCTCCATCTCATTTATCTTTCAGCCCCGTAACCTTCCAAGTTCCTGATGAAGGACTTATGCCCGAAATGTCAATTCTCCTGCTCCTTGGGTGCTGACTGACCTGCTGTTGCTCAATTCATAAATCGATGAGAGTCTCAGTCAATCAATCACCCTTTTTCTACTGCATTATAAATTGTTGTGACCATTTAAATATGTCATTCTTGCATTTGTCCTGATTCTCCTGCTTGGCAATTTGTCTTTCTTTTCAGCGATATTCAAGTTCTGTACTGCCAAGCAATAATGTGAATATGCGAAAGAAAAGTGTAGATGTGGGAAACAGCTTCACAGCAAATGGAACTGAGGTAGCACAAATGTGCATTAAAAGTCCAGTATAACACAGGTGCTGGGGTCCAAGAAGTGAAACTGTGGTATAGCTGGAACATGTTATAGCTGGATGATTATGTGCTGCACAATATTCATTTCAATTTCATTTCAAGACAACAATTCCTGATTGTGTTAGTTTCAGGCACCTCTGGCTCTGCACCTGCAAACTTACTCAATGTGTGCAAGCTTCATGGGACAGAATCAATATTTTAAGAAGCAAAATGCATTTCCTTTCACAGGAAGAAAACATTCCCAATTCTCTGTCTGGTTTAGCTGAGCTCATAAACTGAGGCAGACTTGTGTAGGTAGAAACAGTGTTAGTCTCAGTCCCCATTTCTACTGTGGCAAAAAATCCCTGGAAGTTTTGTAGAAACTGTTAACACCACTTACCTCATAGTATTTATCTGAGGTGGCACAGATCTTGTATCGAAATGTGGCAGAAAATTCTCTGTGGCAGAGAATTTTTAAATATTCATTAGTAACAAGGGCTGAAGTTTACAATTGAAGGTATAGAGAAGTACAATCGCTGTGTTCATAGGTCATTTAAATAAATATTTGATAGAGATGAGTTTGCCGTTCAAAACAGTTCCTCTATTTTAAGGAGCCCAGAGAGCCCCTCATTAAAAGTGAATTTGCAGTCATTTACAGTATTGAATCATATCAGAATGGATTTCTGCTGGAATGGCTGTGCAGTGAGCTGCACGGTGGCAAATATTCAGTGCAGAGAACTTGCTTTGTTTGGATGTAATGCATTAAATTCATTATAAGGTTTCATGAATATGGGGAACTTTCATGTGTTTGTGAGGGGGTGACCCATTATTTCACATGAAATCCCATCTTGCTCCTCCATCCACTCCATAACCATCACTGGTGAAAGTTATCATGTTGAAATTAATATTTTACCAAATATTTATTTCATTTAGGAATGCACAGTTTTTTTTAACGTAGATTATGTCTTTTTTCTGACGAGCAATGTCTAAAAGAAAGTGTCTCAACTTGGCTTAATGCATACACTCTTGTAGAAACTCACTTAAACCGTTGTTCCGCTTAAAATCGTACACTCCCATTTGCATCTCAAGTACGACGCTAAGAAAGGAATTGCTGTGGTGCATTTGTTGCTTTATATTGTGATCTACACTGGGAAAAGTAAAAGACTGCTTTGCTGAGCACGAGCCTGTCCCTGAGTTGCCTGGTGCTTGTCATTTTAATTCTCTACTTTGTTCCCATTCTGATCTGTCTGGGCTTGGTGGTCAGAATGTTCAATACAAGATTCGGCACCTCATCTTTCAACTTGGCACTTCCTGGACTCAACATGGAATTCTGCAAGTTTAGACAGCAATTGAGCACCTGCTTTACTTCTGTTCATTTTGATAGCTTAGGATTTTCTCTGTTTTGTTTTTGCTCTATACTTGCCTGCTTTTGCTTAGCGGATGTCCATGATTCTGCCTTACACACTTCCTTCTAGCTAGCATTCCATGACACTACCAATCCCTTGAGTGTTTGGTCTGTCCAATCTTCCAGTTGAATCACAGACTATCCTTTCTATTCACTTTTCTGCTCTCCTCCCTTTCACTTGCAGGAAACCTGTCCCAAGGAGGCCTTTCTTCAGCATTGTAGATCGAAAGCGTAAGGCAGAGCATTTCCAGCCTCATAGGGGTGCCCATGAAAATGGCACCAAGAAGCATTAGACTAACCTCTTGCGCAATTCTCCTTTTCTGACACCATATCCGCTCTTTTCCAGATGATGTGCACACGCACCTACCTGCCTGGCCACAGTGTGGAGTGCAATTCAGTTATAGAGTTATAGACACGTACAGCACAGAAACAGACCCTTCTATCCAACTTGTCCATGCCAACCCCCAGATATCCTAATCTAATCTAGTCCCATCTGCCAGCACTTGGCCCATATCCCTCTATACCTTTCCTATTCATATACTCATCCAGATGCCTTTTAAATGTTATAATTGTACTAGCCTCCACAACTTCCTCTGGCAGCTCATTCCATACACACACCACCCTCTGCGTGAAAACGTTGACCCTTAGCTCCCATTTAAATCTTACTCCTTTCACCCTAAACTTATGCCTTTCAGTTTTGGATTCCTCCAATTTGCCTATTCACCCGATTCATATCCCTCATGATCTTATAAACCTCTATAAGGTCACTCCTCAGCCTCCGATGCTCCAGAGAAAACAACACCAGCCTATTCAGCCTCTCCCTATAGCTCAAACTCTCCAACCCTGGCAATATCCTTGTAAATCTTTTTTGAACCCTTTCAAGTTTCACAACATCTTTCTGATAGGAGACAGACCAGAATTGCACACAATATTCCAAAAGTGGCCTAACCAATATCCTGTACAGCTGCAACATGACCTCCCAACTCCTATACTCAATACTCTGACTAATATATAAAAATGTACCAAACACCTTCTTCACTTTCAAGGAGCTATGCACCTGCACTCCAACGTCTCTTTGTTCAGCAACACTCCCCAGGACCTTACCATTAAGTGTATAAATCCTGCCCTGATTTGCCTTTCCAAAATACAGCACCTCACATTTATTTAAATTAAAGTCCAACTGACACTCCTCAGCCCATTGGTCCATCTAATCAAGACCCCATTGTACTCTGAGGTAACCTCCTTCTTGATGTCATCTGCAAACTTACTATATCGCCTACGTTCATATCCAAGTCATTTATATAAATGACAAAAAGTAGCGGACGCAGCACCGATCCTTGTGGCACACCACTGGTCACGGGCCTCCAGTCTGAAAAGCAACCCTCCACCACCACCCTCTGTCTTCTACCTGCAAGCCAGCTGATCCAGTCTTTCCTCCATTGTGGGAGACCTGTACAGGGGGAAGTCACAGCTCTGTTACAGCTAAAGGAGATTGTAATATTCATGACAATAAGTTGCAACTCCCCAGTGCCCCCTGTCCAATACAGGATATTGATTCTATCCTCAGAAGTGCTGCTGGGCATACACAAGCCTTTTTGTGAGATATCCTGGATCTGCAATACTTTGGTATGTAATCAGGATTCTTTTTTTTTTGCACCTGCAAAGACAGTTCTGATAGAAATGACCAATTCTCATAGGGTTCCTCAGAAGGCAGCGGTTGTTCTCATATTTCAGGCGAGTTTGGCAACTCGGCAGGCGCAAATGTTTCTTGCTTTGGCAGAACTTGAGTTCTGAATTTCCATTGTGAGGTCTGTCAGAAACACTAACGAATATTTGGTTCAATTGAAAGACAAGCTAAGTCAGGCTCCAGCCTATCAGGCCTCAAAGGTAGAAGACAGAAGGTTGTGGTGGAGGGAAGTCTTTCAGACTGGAGGCCTGTGACCAGTAGAGTGCCACATGGATCGGTGCTGGGTCCACTACTTTCCGTCATTTATATAAATGATTTGGGTGTAAATATTGGAGGTATGGTTACTAAGTTTGCAGGTGACACTAAAATTGGAGGTGTAGTGGACAGCGAAAAGGGTTACCTCAGAGTACAATGGGATCTTGCTCAGATGGGCCAATGGACTAAGGAGTGGCAGATGGTGATTAATTTAGATAAATGCGAGGTGCTACATTTTGGAAATGCAAATCAGAGTGGGACTTATACACTTAATGATAAGGTCCTAGGGAGTGTTGCTGAACAAAGAGACTTTGGAGTGGAGGTTCATAGTTCCTTGAAAGTAGAGTCACAGGTAGATAGGATAGGCATTTGGTATGCTTTCTTTTATTAGTCAATGCATTGAGAGGTCATATTGTGGCTGTACAGGACATTAGTGGGCGGCACGGTGACTCAGTGGTTAGCACTGCTGCCTCACAGCGCCAGAGACATGGGTTCAATTCCCGCCTCAGGCGACTGACTGTGTGGAGTTTGCACGTTCTCCCCATGTCTGCGTGGGTTTCCTCCGGGTGCTCCGGTTTCCTCCCACAGTCCAAAGATATGCAGGCCAGGTGAATTGGCCATGCTAAATTGCCCGTAGTGTTAGGTAAGGGGTAGATGTAGGGGTATGGGTGGGTTGCGCTTCGGCGGGGCGGTGTGGACTTGTTGGGCCGAAGGGCCTGTTTCCACACTGTAAGTAATCTAATCTAATTGGCTGGCCCACTTTTGGAATACTAGTTTCCCTCCTATCAGAAGGATGTTGTGAGACTTGAAAGGGTTCAGAAAAGATTTACAAGAATGTTGCCAGGGTTGGAGGGTTTCAGCTACAGGGAGTCTGAATAGGCTGGGGCTGTTTTCCCTGGAGCATCAGAGGCTGAGGGGTGACCTTATGGAGGTTTATAAAATCATGGGGAGCATGGATAGGATAAATAGACAAGGTCTTTTCCCTTGGGTGGGTGAATCCAGAACTAGAGGGCATCGGTTTTAGGCTGAGAGGGGAAAGATATAAAAGGGACCTAAGGGGCAATGTTTTCATACAGAGGGTGGTTCGTGTAGTGAATGAGCATTCCAGGGTAAGTGATGGAGGCTGGTACAATTATAAATTTAAAAGGCATCTGAATGGGTATATGAAAAGGAAGGTTTTAGAGGGATATGGGCCAAAGATTGGCAAATGTACTGGATTAATTTAGAATATCTGGTCTGCATAGACGAGTTGGACTGAAGGGTCTGTTTCCATGCTGTACATTTCGATGACTCTGTGACTCTGTTCAGAGGTCAGTAATCAGAACTGCCCCACATATAATCTGCATGCGACCGAGGTGGAAAAGTGACAACACTTTACTCTTGAATGCTCGCTTTGGGAAGCGTAGGTGTGAGCACAGGTGTTATCACAGCAGGATAGGTTATTCCTGATGAAGGGCTCTTGCCAGAAAAGTCAATTCTCCTGCTCCTCGGATGCTACCTAGCCTGCTGTGCTTTTGCAGCACCATACTCTTGATTCTAATCTCCAGCATCTGCAGTCTACACTTGCACCTATCCATTGATAGCTGATCAATGTAGCCTTTGTAAAAATAGCAAAACAAAATGCTAAAAAGCATCTGACTAACTTCCTGCTCTCTCCTCCTCCCATCATGGTCTTCCTCGGTTCCAGGAGGTGGGTGTACACCTGCCGACAACAGTGGGAGTGAAATCAAGTTAATACCGGAGATATTCGATCTGGTGGTTATTGTAATAACTCAGCACTTTTGGCAGTGTTTCAGCTCCCCTATCACTTCTGAACCTGACAAGTGAGCTTGTTAGAAGCAGATCTATTTGTCAAGGCAACATGATAAGTCATAAGGCATCTCTCTCATCGGAAAGTGCTCACCACACTTAACTCCAGAATTCAGTATTAGGCTATCTTCCCTACCTATCAACTGCCCATGTGTTTACCTTGCTGCTTCTTGTACCTACTAACCCAGAACATGAAGCCTCAAAACAACCAATGTTGCCAAATTGAATTATTAATGTCTGCTTAAGCTTTACACACACCACAGTTTGCGCCGAAGACAGCATTTTGTTTAGTCAATGCTTTTTCACTGTCTCGGAATCCCCAGTTGTCGGATAATGTGTACCTCCCTCCCACACAGGGGAACCACCCCTTACTGTATCCCCAGGTAAGCCAGCTACTGTCGGAAGCCACTGGTAACTCGAGGAATCACAACGAAGAGATTATTTCATGCCAGCTGATGGCTTGGCTTGACAATGTGAGAAGCTCATGCCTTCTAGAATGCTTGCCCATCTCGGCATTTTGTTAACACAGAACAAAGTCCATAGCTTCTCAAAGACCGATGTACAAAGATACTCATTGTAACTGAAAAGGGAACTTACACAGCAAGGGAAGAGTCATGTAGAAGTTCATCAAGGCGTTAATCAAACTCTCACTGAAACCAATTATGTGTAAAAGTAAAAACGTTTTTAAGCTTCATACCTGTGGTATTTGTTACATATTTCCTGTAATGTAAAGTTTTATCAAGATAAGCCAAGTGTCAGAAATCACTTTTTTAAGTTTGGTACAGCATGAACGTTCATTTATCTGAACTGAAAATATCAGTTTCATCATGAATGGAATGAATTGTACGTTTCAATCTACAGTTTAGAATTGGGACAATATATTTACCTACAGATCGTAAGTTACTCATCCGCTCCAATTTAGTCATTCTTTAAAATTTTGTTCAGTTCAAATGAATATTCAGATATATTTTAAGTAACTTTGAAATCAGTTGGGCAAACATTCTTCCTCTGTTTCTGCTTTTTGATCCTTTTGCCATTTCGCGTTCGCTTGACCTTGCAATTTTTTCAAAGGTGTGCGCAAAGGTTGGTCACATCAGCAGCGTGATCGGCATACTAAGGAAGGAAGAACATGTCCCGCATTGTCTTGGAGCAAAAGAAGGGTGGTTGAAGTGAAGTCACTGTCATAATTGAAAAAACAAATGGCTGCTTATCTGTTTAGTTGTGTTGCTTGACAGATGGGTGTCATCCAGAATCCCTGGAAATCATCCCACCTCTTGTCCCAATCCAATCTTCCCGATGCTCCAGCAAGGAGACCTTCCAACCGTCCTGGAGGAAGAAATTCCTACCCCCATCTATTCATGAATGCCATAGGCTGGCAGGAGGCTGGGCAGTTAGTCACATCATTAAGATTTTAGCACCAATAAATGCTGTGGCTGTTATGTTTTGTGAAGTGCTTTTCGCTTCATATTAATTTTCTTTTGTTTGATAACCTAGTAACATAAAAACATCATTCAGCATTGGCTTTGAAATCCTGTGCAGTTATTCTTGTGGGCTTAAGTGCTCAGTCTTTGTTTTAAAATGAGATCAAACACCAAACATAGCTTGAAGTTCATGACCCTGAATTCCATGGTGCCATTGGTTTTGGCACAACAGCAGCAGAAGATGGAAACTCAGTGGAGGTCCATTCCTGATAACCTTCCCATGTGGCCTTTGTTAATCATTATGTTGTAAAGGTCTCTAGTTAGGGATAGCACGGTGGCTGCCTCACAGCACCAGGGATCTGGGTTTGATATCTACCTCAGGTGACCGTCAGTGTGGAGTTTGCACGTTCTTCCCGTGTCTGCATGGGTTTCCTCCAAGTGCTCTGGTTTCCTCCCACAGTCCAAGATGTACAGGTTAGGTGAATTGGCCATACTAAGTTGCCCATAGTCAGGGATAAATGTAGGGGAATAGGTCTGGGTGGGTTACCCTTTGGAGAGTTGGTGTGGACCTCTTGGGCTGAAGGGCCTGTTTCCATACTGTAGTGAACCTAGGGTGTCCTCACGCTAAAGGTAATGTCAGTCGCTGCCTAATGCCAATGTGCTGTGAAGTTTTGGACCCGGCAAGTCCCATTTATGCCATCTCCTATCTGCACTATGCATGGGGCCTGCCTCACTAGCACTATTTATTGGCATCACCAAGTTACTCACACGTAGAGGTCTTCTACCACTGCGCAATTAGTGGAAGCACTGAACACTGCACTGTTGGAGGGGCTGACTGAGGGTCTTTCATTCAGAAGGGCGTGGTGCTGAAAGGACTTGAAACTGAAAATGTTCTGCCAATATTGAGGCCTCTGCAAAGAGAACGTGTTTGTGGAGGAACCAGGGGTTACGATGCTCGACAGCAGGTTGTACCCACCTCGGCCTTCAGACAACATTGCTCCATTTCTATTTCAGCCAGAACTCAGTGGCTACACTTCACAACAGAGGGCACAAAGAAAGCCTTGAACCAGGCTTGCACCAACAGGAGAGGGGAAGATACTTCTCCCAGTGGGCTAGAAGAGACTTGTTCGCCTGAATTTCTGCATCCAGTGATTCTTACAACTGCAGCCAGTGACAGTCCTGATAGTTCTCAGTTAGCGTTGCCTTGTCGATCGGAGCGCCTCAATCAAAGGCAAGAGAACCTCATTGCCTTTGCACTAGACACAAAGAAGCAGTGGGGAAAGGCATGCAGCTTTGCTTGGGTTTCCAGTAGCACAGGACGCCATCAGATGTACTCACTTGACTCTGTAGGCACTGCACCTCAAAAAAGAGATATGTTGCATCCTGATTACAAAATCGTCATGAAATCTGTTGGACATACCTTGTCTAGCCCACGTGCAACTCCAGACTCACAGCAGTGGGGTTAATTCCTAACTGTCCTCTGAAAAGGCTTACCAAGCCACTTAGTTACTTCAACTTTCTTGTATCACGAAAGAAATGATACCAATTTGGACCCTAGCTCAATGAAGAGTGCAGGAAGGCATGCCAGGAGTAGCACTAGGTATCCCTAAAAATTAGGTGTTCACCTCATTTGGTGAAGCTCCCAAACAAGACTAGTTACATGCCAAAGAGGATAAGTAGCAAGTGACGGTCAGAGCTAAGCAATCCCACAATCAACAGATCAGATCTAAGCTCTACAGTCCTACCACATTCAATCCTGAATAGTTGTGGACAATGAAACAACTCACTGGAGGAAGACGCTCCACAAATATCCTCAATGATGTAGATACCCAGTGCACTAGTGCAAAAGATAAGGCTGAAACATTTGCAACAATCTTCAGGCAGAAGCGTCAAGTAGATTATCCATCTTGGCCTCCTCCAGTGATCCCCAACATCACAGAAGTCAGTCTTCAGCCAATTCAATTCACTCCACGTGCTATCAAGAAACCATTGACAGAACTAGATACTGCACAGGCTCTGGGCCCTGACAATATTCCAGCAATAGAACTGGAGACTTGTGCTCCAGAACTTTTTGCTTCCCTAGCCAGCTCTTCCAGTACAGTTACAACACTGGCATCTATCTGACAATGTGGAAAATTGCCCAGGTGTGTCTTGTTTACAAAATGCAGGATAAATCCTGCCTGACCAATTACCAACCCATCAGTCTACTTTCAATCATCAGTAAAGTGATGGAAGATGTCAAATACAGTGCAATCAAGCAGCACCTGCACAGCAATAACCTGCTAACTTCTGCCAAGGTCACTCAGCTCTTGATTTCATTACAACTTTGGTTCAAGCATGGACAAAAGAGCTGAATTCCAGAGGTAAGGTGAGAGTGACTGCCCTCAGTATCAGGACTGTGTTTGACTGTGTATGGCATTAAGGAGCCCTAGTAAAACTGGTGTCAATGGGAACCAGGAGAAACTCCCACTGGCTGGTTACGCCTGGCACATAGAAAGCTGATTGTGGTTGTTGGAGGTCGGTCAACTCAGCTCCAGGACACCTCTGCAGGAGCTCCTCATGGCAGTGCCCTCAGTCCAATCATCTTCAGCTGCTTCATCAATGACCTTCCCTCCATCATAAGATCAGAAGTGGGAATGTTCGCCAATAGTTGCCTAATGTTCAGCACCAATTGCAATGTATCGGCTATTGAAGCAGTCCATTTCAAATGCAGCAAGACCTGGACAATATCTAGGTTTGGAGTCACAAGCAGGAAGTAACATTTGTGCCACAAGGCCCATCAATAGGAGAGAACCTAAAAACCATCCCTTGATTTTTAATCATGTTACCATTGCTGACTAATCCTATCAACATCCTGGGGGTTTATCATTGACCAGAAACTGAAGTGATCCATCTACAAAGCACAAGTCAGGTGTATGATGGAATACTCCCCACTTGCCTGGTTGGTGCAGCTCCAACAACACTCAAGAAGCTTGATACCATCCAGGACAAAGCAGCCCTCTTGATTGGCACCACATCCGGGCACATCCAGTCCCTCCATCACCAATGTTCATCTACAAAATACACTGCAGAAACTCAGTAAAGGTCCTTAGACAGCATCTTTGACTGACCTCTAAAAGGACAAGGGCAGCAATATATGGGAATCTACAAGCAGCGTTCCCTCAAATTTTCTTTCCAGCTACATGCGCCCTGAGGTCTGCACATGGCAACAACTTCTGGAATAGGGAGTCAATGCTGCAATTGGCTGATGCTGATTGCCTTACACAGAACTTTGGAGGGGCAACACATCTGTGCAGCATTGTTTATCAGCTCCCTTCTGGAAATGTATTACCTTTCCTTAAGTGCCACCAGATCAAAATCATGAAACTCTCTCCCTAATGCCATTGTGGGTCTACCAAGAGCACATGAACCGCAGAGGTTTTCAGGCGTAATTAGCCATGGACAATAAATGTCAGCCCAGCCACTGAAGCTCACATCCAATAATCAAGCCAAAAAAAATACCATCAACTGTTATGGTGTAATTTCCCATCCTGCAAACTGGCCACTTGAATTTTCTGCCTCAGCACCCATCACAACTTCACAGAGCTGACACACACATTTGCCTTTCTCCTTGAACTAGTTACAGCCCCCTCGTGTCTGCTCCCTCACTATATGGAGCCTGGCTCTATCATACACTATAAATTATTTGTAGCGATCTGGTGGCTGTGACTGTCAGACTAATTGATGATGCTTCTTCCTCAGAGATCTGCTCCTCTTCGTCTTCAGGAACCGCCTGGTAGTCACTGGGCCTATGAAAGCATAACGGCACAGGAGAGGAGGCAGAGTGGGTGATGGTGATGATGCTGGGAAGTGAAAGGTGTGTGGTTACAATGATCTGCAGTCTGGATTGACACCAGTTTTGAGGATTAGGGTGACCTAGGATTTTGAGAAACTGCTTTAAGCAGAAACATAGCTACCATCCCTGATACTGGCCTCCACCATTGTAGTGACAACCACCATTCCTTACCAAGTACCAACTCCACTCAGGAGCTATGGACACTCAGCTGTGCCTTCCCCTTGATGGGGGCTTTTTGCTGCATCAGTTTGTCTTGCCACAGAGGAAGAGCCTCAGACAGCATATTGCAAAGGGTTTGAAGGATGTGCATATCATAATTGAATAGCTGTCAGGATGTGGAAGCTGTGAAATGTTGTCCTGAGTTTTGCCACTGTGGTAACTTTCTAGAAGTGGAGCATATGTTAGTCATGACTCCTAATTGCTGGAGATTATGGATGGTGAGTGATGAGGATGTGGTGCTTAGAGACAACAGTTATGTCGGTAGTGTGGTTGATTTGAGCTAGGAATTGAAGACCTATTCAATTACTTGGACCATTTATGTGAAGTCACTGAAGCTTTCAACACTGTACACATTTCCCTGAGGACAAACCCCTGGCATTGACATTATATGACTCAGTTCCTCCCCTTGTTGCAATGCTTAACTGCAGAGTCTGCTAGCTCCCTGTGGAAAGACATTCTCTTCCCTCCCTTGCACTGAAGCTTGCAACTGGCCAGACAGAGTTTGAAGTCACTCAGCAGCACATTTTGCACTGTCTTTTTTTAATTCCAAAAATATCCTTTATTCAGAAAAATATTTTTATTTGCATACATAATTGCTAAAGCAGTTCAGTTCAGTGCAATGGCACTGCACAAACAAGCAAACTCTGGAGTTTGGCTCTATCCAAAAAACTGACTAAAGGAATTTTTTACTAATACAAAATTTCATATAATATACTTGAGGCACCAGGTGAGTCCAATAATAGAACACACCCCCACTTAACTTCATCAGAAAGACCTGAGACAGTGGTCTTTCCCCTGAGCACCCTGGCGGCTGCTGCCCCAAGCTTTAGTGTGTCCCTCAGCAGATAGTCCTGGACCTTGGAATGTGCCAGGCTGCAACACTCAGTCAGGGTCAACTCCTTGTTCTCAAAGACTGACAGGTTTCAGGCAGATCAAAGAAGGCCTTTTCCCGAGTTGATGGTCCTCCAGGCTCAGTCGATGTTTGTCTCGGAGTGCTTCCTGGGGAACAGCCCATAAATCACAGCGTCCCACATCACGGAACTGTTCAGGGCGAAACTCGACAAAAAGCCACTGCATCTCTCTCCAGACTTCCTTCTGCAAAGGCACATTCCAGAGGAGGTGTGCAACAGTCTCTAACCCCCTGCAGCCACTTCGAGGGCAGCATGCAGTGGTGCAAACTGACTGGGCATACAAGAAGGATCTCCAGGTAGTGCCCTTCTCACCACCAGTCACTGACCTGCAGATAATGACTCAGCACAATTCCCACGCCCACTGATCAGCCTCATACAACATTTAGCTCAAGGTATTAAAGCATTATCCTTTTGATGACATTAAGTATTCATAAATGATCCATGAGGATCATTATTACAAGACAATTATAGGTTCATTTTGACAGCCCTGGAATTATCACATCAGATTATTCACTAATTTTTTTTAATTGCTTGAACCGTTCCATAAAAAACACTTCCGGAGGTGTGGTCTGGAAATTGACATGCGCGAATGGTGAAGTCTCGCAAAAATGCGAGTGTGTTCCAGCTCAGGTGGCTGGGTCTGTAATGCCAATGGCGTGGGTTCAATTCCCATACTGGCTGACGTTATCACGAAAGATTCTCCTTCACAATCTCTTCCCTCCACTGAGGCATGGTGACCCTCAGGTTAAAGCACCTAAAGAGAGAGCAGCCTTATTGTTCTGTGGTGACTTTACCTTTAATTTCCACCTTTCACTTCCATTCCTCCTCTTGTTCGAACTCAACGCAGAAAGCGTATTGAAATTTGACATCTTAAATTACCAGCAAGTGAAGTTGAATTTGCATCCGGGGGTGAGGGCAAAGCGATGATTTTTTTTTGTTTTAGTCACACTGCTCCTTTGACAGAAGTCACATTTTTCATTGTGTTGATTTCATATGTTTTGAGCAGACAGCTGTTGTGATCAGACCTACCTGTAAAATCCTGTTCATGACTTTGGCTTTGAACGGCAGCTACCAGGCCAGTTCAACCATAGCAACAGTCACCCGCCATCTGTCAAATATAGTTGTATTAAAATTGTCAGCATTGAAAAAGGAACGCTGGTAAGACAGAGCGAAATTCAGAAATTTTCTTCATGTTTGCCACAAGGTGGCAGATTTTCTGTGTGTTAACACGACCAGACTTTTTCCAGAGTTCCTGTGATTACCTAATTAAAAGATGACACTCAGTCAAGACTTTCATAGAATTCCAAAAGTGTGGAAACAGGCCCTTGGGTCTAGCAAGTGCACACCGACCCTCTGAAGAGTTACACATCCATTCCCCTACACTTACTCCTGACTAATGCACCTAGCTTAAACACCCATGAACACTACAGGCAATTTAGCATGGCCAATTCACCTAACTTGCACATCTTTGGACTGTGGGAGGAAACCAGAGCACCCAGAGGCACAGGGGGGAGAACATGCAAACTCTGCACAGACAATTGCCTGAGGTGGGAAGCAAACCTAGGTCCCTGGTACTGTGAGACAGCAGCACTAACCACTGAGCTATCATGCTGCCCCATTCAGAGACCATTGCTGAAGAAGCTTGCTGCAGTGCTCCAGCACACTTTAGCCAGACTTGCTTGATGTCAGGCAGAAAGATCTTACTTTTAAGTAGCGCCATCCACGTGCTCAGCCAAAGCGTCAAGGGCTGTCACTGTCAGAACTCAACAGGAACTCGACATCCAATATTCCCCACAGACAATAATGTAATTTGTTTTGTAGTGATGTTAGTAGAAGGATAGACATCCATCAGGAAACTGGGAGGGATTCCCTGCTGTTGGTCGAAAATACAAGGGAATCTTATATGTATGACTTATCGGACCAACATCGGTATATGGCAAACCCAACATTTTCTTTCAAGTCGCAGTTGAAGCTTAGGTGTATGAGCTTGCTCTCTCTCACTGATATCAATAACCAGTTGGATGGACCGAATTGCAGTGCACAGGGAAGGAGAAATGGTCCTCACCTTACTGTGTTTGTATCTGCTATGGGAAAAGCTGAAACCTTTCATCTGACAGAAAGAGAGTCCTTTACTGGCTTTGTCAGACTTCCACCTGCCAGCAACTGACTGAGATTTGAACAGCAATCTGTCAGGCTGCTTGCCTTTGAGGAAATTTGAGGAGAGATATCCAGTTCTGGACATTTATTTTGGCTTTCGATTTCCGTTCACGGAAGGCAAAATTCTCAGAGTCATGGGCAAGTGGAGCTCCTTACTTCAGGTAGACAGTTGATCTGCCGATGCCACAGAGCAGATGGATGGCCAACTATGACTCCTGCTCAGGATAGGGTATAATTCCTCGATGGGGCAGGCTGGCTAACCGAGGCAATGGCCTAGTGGTATTATCGTTAGACTATTAATCCAGAAACTCAGCTCATGTTCTAATCCTGACAAGGCAGAATTAGAATTTGAATTTGACTGGAGGGGAAGAAACCTGCAATTAAGAGCCTAATGGTGGCCATGAATCAATTCATGATTGTTGAAAAACCTCATCTGGTTTGTTACTGTCCTTTAGGGAAGGAAACTGCCATCCTTACCTGGTCTGGCCTTCACGTGACTCCAGACCCACAACAATGTGGTTGAATCTTAACTGCCCTCTAGGGCATTATGCACAGGCAATAAATGTTGGCCTAGTCATTCTGTGAGTGTGTATAAAGAAATCTAACACTGAGACTTGTCTTGTTGTAACCCAGCTTGGCAGTGTTGGACACTTATTCCCAGAACAAAAACATGGACGCTGCCGTCCCCAGACTATGAGTGAGGTTACTCAGGTTATTAGAGGTTCCAGTCCGGAAACCCCACAATATCAGGCACCTACATGAGGAGCGATGAATCAGCTCCTCATCCGTCCGCTGAGTTGATCACAACTAGATTAATTTACCGCTCTTGTGGATGTCTTTCTCCCAGACCAAATGAATTTTTGTTCCAAAAAAAACTAATTTAACTGGGTGTTTATTGCATTCACAAAAAAAAGAGTGAATTTATGAGTTACTAAATGTGCGGCAGGGTGGCACAGTGGTTAGCACTGCTGCCTCACAGTGCCGGAGACCTCGGTTCAATTCCCGCTTCAGGCGAATGTCTGTGTGGAATTTGCACATTCTCCTCGTGTCTGCGTGGGTTTCCTCCAGGTGCTCCGGTTTCCTCCCACAGTCCAAAAATGTGCAGGTTAGCTGAATTGGCCATGCTAAATTGTCTGTAGTGTTAGGTGAAGGGGTAAATGTAGGGGAATGGTTCTGGGTGGGGTTGCTCTTCAGAGTGTCAGTGTGGACTTGTTGGGCCGAAGGGCCTGTTTCCACACTATAAGTAATCTAAATGCAAGGAAAAGTAGTAATGCAACAGACATACATGCAGATTAGGGATAAGAAATGAGTCGATTAACAAAAAGAAAAAACATTAAAGATATACAGGTCAGCCTTGGAGTAACTTATGTAGAGAATGTAGAATAATGTTGCAACAATTACATCAGACATTATTGGTAGTATTGATGTAGGTTATTGAACAGTTGATTTCAAGATTGAAATTCTATTGTTTCCCTTTCTGTCGACGGTGGCTGGCAGCATTCAGAAAGAGCAAGAGTGACCTTTATTTCCCTGTATTGCAGGGGTGTTTAATAACTGCTCTCCAAATTCTCACCTTCGTAGCACTGTAGTCCACAGGATGTCAGAATACTATGGTACACAAACCAGAGGAGACTTTTGGTTTTAATCCCTGTCCCTGTGCATTCTTGAAAGCATAAAACGTCTCTCACCCTGAATGTTATATCGCTGCACCATCATGTTGACAGTCCAATATTCTCAAAGTGCATTTCTCTATTTTAAAACCATCCCTCTGAAGCTTCTTCATTTGCAGCACAGAAGGAGACTTCTTGGCCTATTGTGTCTTTACCAGTCAACAAAGATTTGACAGCACTAATCCCATTTTCCAACTTTTGGCACCTTAGCCCTGGAGGCTATGGCAATACAAGTGAATGAATGTCACAAGGGTTTCTGACTCAACCATCCCTTCAGGCCTGGAGTTCCAGAATCCCACCACCCTCTGTGTGCAAAAAAGGACCCTCAACTTCCCTCTAAACCCTTCTACCTCTTTCCTCAAATGACCCAAGTCACTACCAAATCCACGCTAATTAATCCTTATCTCTCCAGTACATTCTGTCTCTTAGAGTTCTTTCTAATAACTTCCTCACTGCCAAGGTTTGACTGACTGGCCTGTGATTTCCTGATTTGGAATTAGAATCCCTACAGTGTGGAAACAGGTTCTTTAGCCCAACAAGTCCACACTGACCCTCCAAAGAGTATTCCACCAAAACCCTCTCCCCATCACTCTACATTTACCCCTGACAAATGCACCTAACCTACACATCCCTGAACACTATGGGCAATTTAACATGGCCAATTCACCTAACCTGCAGATTGTGGGAGGAAACTGGAGCACTCAGGGGAAACCCACAGAGATAGAGGGAGAATATGCAAACTCCATACAGACACCCGAAGCTGGAATTGAACCCGGGTTCCTGTTACTGTGAGGCATCAGTGCTAACCACTGAGCCACCATACCCTGATCTGTTCCTACCTTCCTGTTTTAATAATTGGCTAATAACAGCAAGCCTCCAATCACCTGGCACTGTACCTGTGATGAAAAAGGATTTGGCAACTGGTGCCAAAATCTTCTCTTTTGTTTCCATCAACAGCCTGAGATATATATCACCCAGGCCTGCAGATTTCTTCATTGCTAAACCTACAGGTACCTGCTTTCTGTCTATATTAATTTGTTGTAATATTTCACAACCATCCACTCTAATGTCTATACCCATCACATCCTTTTCCATTGGCCAATGCAAAATATTCATTAAGGATAGTGGTCCATGTCTCCCAGATCCTCAGATTACCTGTACGGCCTCAGATGAACCCTATTCATTTCCTAATTCTTTTCTTGCTCTTACTATATATTTTTAAAATCCCTTCAGTTTTTCCCTATATTCTCCCAGCAAAGGTTTTTTCATCTACTCTCATTGCTTCCCTCTGCACTTTTTACAATTCTTAATTTTGTTGTTTTTTGTTCTTTAACCTGTTTTAATTCTAATCGGCCTGTTGGGAGATATTATTACACTCCTCTGGAAGAGGTGGGATTTGAACTGAAGCCTCTTGGTCCAGGGGTAGGGACACTACCATTTATACTCCTCAAGGGTATTTGCTGCAGTGTGCTGTCAATATCTGCCACAAACTTCTTTTTTCTAACCCTACCGTTTATGTCCCTTCATATCCGGCTTCACCAGATAGGTCCTCAACCTTTGTCTTTACGTGAATGTATTTGGCTGTACCTCACTATTTCCTGCTTGAAGGCCTTCCAATGTTCTGACAGTTCTAACTGCAAGGGGCTGCTCCCAGTCCATTTTGACCAAATTCTATCGTAGCTTAGTAAAATTGATCTTTCCATTGCTTAGTACTTTTATTCCTGGCTCATCCTTATCCTTTCCCACAGCTATCCTAAATCTAACTGAGTTATGGTCACTGGATCCAAAATGGCTCCCTTTTTGAGATGTCTTCCACCTGCCTAGCCTCATTTCTGAATATTAGCTCTCTTGCTTTCTATTGACTAAAAAAGTTCTCTTGGTTGCAATTAAAGCATTTAATTATCTCGCTACATTGCACACTAAAACTATCCCAGTTCATATTTGGGTAGTTAAAATCCCCTGCAATAACTGCCTGATTACTCTTACACTCCTCTGAAATCTGATTGCATATGTGATCATCTATATCTCTGACTCTCTGGGGGTATTTAGTACACATCCAACACATGGTTCCCCCTTTTGTGGTTTTTACTTCTACCCAAAGGGCCTCACTTGATAACGCTTCCAATATATCATCCTCCCTCATTGCTATAATCGATTCCCTGCTCAATATTGCAATAATTCCTTGATCACTTCTACCCACCTCTCTATTTTATCTGAATACCTCATAACCAGGAATGTTAAGCTGCCAATCCTGCCCACCTTTCAGCCAAACCTCCGTTCTGATTATGATAACATTCTCCCAAGTGCAAGTCTCTGCCCTCAGCTAGTCTGACTTGTTCCTCAGGCGCTTTGCATAAAAATATATTTCATTTAGCCTCATTTCACTCAGTTCATTCTTATCTAACCAGGGTTTTTCTCTGCTGTCCAGATTTACTCACTTTTTAACTTTTAATTCCATCTCAGCTTCTTTCTCCTCTGAATGAATTGTTAGGATCCCATTCCCTGCTGATCTGGTGCAAAACCAGACCATTAGGATTTGCAACAGGAGGCTGGAGGCATCTTGTTCAGATGCAAGACTTGTGCAGTCCCTACATCACCCAGAAACAGTTCCAAGGTGTCAGGAATGTAAAGCCCTCCCTCTTGCACCATGTCTCCAGGCATGCATTCATCTCATTTATCCTTCCACTTCTATACTTACCACTGTGAGTTACTGTGAGTTGTCCAGAGATTATTACCACTGAAATCCAGCTTTTCAATTTCCTACCTCACTCTCTAAAGTTTTGATGTGGAGGTGTTGGTGTTGGACTGGGGTGGACAAAGTTAAACATCATACAGCACCAGGTTATAGTCCAACAGGTTTATTTGGAAGCACTAGCTTTCGGAGCGCTGCTCCTTCATCAGGGAGCTGTGGAATGGGATCATAAGACATAGAATTTATAGCAAACGATTACAGTGTCATGCAATATATCATTTCAGTTGGATGACACTGTGATCTTTTACTATAGATTTTGTGCCTTATGGTCCTACTCCACAGGTAACTGATGAAGGAGCTGTGCTCCAAAAGCTAGTGCTTTCAAATAAACCTGTTGGACTATAACCTGGTGTTGTGTGATTTTTAACTTTCTCTACAGTTTGCTTACTGGACCAGATTTCTGTCATTGGTCTCAGTATGGACCATCACCTCTGGCTCTCCCTTCTCCTTCTGAATGCCCTTCAGCTGCTCCGTGAAAACCTTGAGCCTGGCACGAAGACTTAACATGCCATCCTGGAGTCACAGTTATGGCCACAGAAATCCCCTGTCAACTCCCCTCACTGATCAATCCCCTACCATTATGGCCCTTCCACACTTCTTCCTGCCTCCCTATATTTCTGGACCCTATCTACATTGCCAAGGCCTTGGCTGTTGTTGGCATCCACAGAGGAGCAGTCATTTCCACCATTTTGCAAGGTTTCTCTTTCAAGGAAGGTGCTAAATGTACACCCATAGTCACTTCGGCTGTATCAGTCCTCTTTTTTTTTAAAAGCGCACTTTGAAATTAAATGATGCTCAGGTTGTGATCTGTGATCATGGTGATTCAAACAGAGGAATGTTTCATTTACTGAATTATTGGGCTCCCCCACATCGATGAAAGAGGGAGGCTGCTTGAATGGTGCCTCCAGTCTGTGTGCCTGCACAATGTGCATCAGGCCATCAGGTGCCACACATTTGCTTATTAACTCTACACACGTGGCATATCATGCTGCAATGCCAATCCGTGAGATGCCAAGCATAGCTAAATGACCACTGGTGCTTGAACCCGCTCAACGCCGCTGAGCAGACTGTACGGCAAGAAGGGATTGGCTGGCAGCTCACCCAATGACACTGAAAGGAGAGAGCTTTGAGATGGTAGAGTCGTGAAGCTGCCATTTGATATTTTAGTCCCCTCACAATGAACCACTGAGGAGTTCCTCAATCATTGTGGGCGCACACGTTTGTATGTGAGACTGGAGTTGTCCAAGTGGAGATGTGAGGATTCGCAGAAACCGGCTGTGCTCGTGGTCTGAGGGGAGACGTGCAAGGGGGTAAGTGAGTGGCAGCGCTGAGGAAGCTCAGCACATCAGCAAAGACAATGAGTGAGAGAGGGGGCAAGCAGCAGGAGCTGAGAATGGAGGAGGTTCTGAGCAGGCAGGGTGTGTGAGAGGGAGAGGCAGCAAAGGGACAAAGTGCTCTTTGGAATGGGGTGTGCAGGGGAGGAGGTGGCTGGGAAAAGGGGTAGACGGAAGGGAGGGGTAAACTGGAGACGGAACAGGTTGTGAATTGGAGAGAGGGTGAGCAGGAAAGGGGCATTGGGACAAATGCAAAGGATGGGGTGGGAGTGTAGAGGGTGCAGGTCAGGCAAGAGAGAAGGGCAAGTGAGACAAATGGTAAGCACATGGGATGGGGAGCAAGAAAGAGACAAGGATGAGTGAGAGGGGAAAGTGGGAGAGGGAGTGAGTAGGAGAGGTGACAAGTGAGATGTAGTGACAAGACGAAGAGGAGTGCAGGCAGTAGAGGCAATGAGTAGAAGATGAAGCAAAGAGAAGATGAGAGGAATTGAAGGATTCAGTCCTATTGGAAGGATGTTGTGAAACTTGAAAAAGTTCAAAAAAGACTGACAAGGATATTGTCAGGGATGGAGGGTTTGAGCTATAGCGAGACGCTGATTAGGCTGGGGCTGTTTTCCCTAGTGTGTCGGAGGCTGAGGGGTGACCTTACAGAGGCTTTTAAATCATGAGGGGCGTAGACAAATAGAATAAATAGACAAAGTCTTTTCCTTGGGGCGGGGGAGTCCAGAACTAGAAGGCATCGTTTCAGGGTAAGAGGGGAAAGATATAAAAGAGACCAAAGGGCAATTTTTTCACGCAGAGGGTGTTTCATGTATGGAATGAGCTGCCAGAGAAAGTGGTGGAGGCTGGTACAATTACAACATTTAAAAGGCATTTGTATGGGTATATGACGAGGAAAGGTTTGCAGGGATATGGGCCAAGTGCTGGCAGGTGGGACTAGATTGGGTTGGGATAATTGGTCGGCATGGACGGGTTGGACCGAAGGGTCTGTTTCAATGCTGTTTATCTCTATGACACTATGACAGGAGGTAAGAGAGAAGTGGCAGGACACAGGGAGAGGGATAAAGCCGAAGACAGTGTAAGTTAGGCAGTGAATTGAAGCCAGAGAGCTGCATGTTAGGAGGATGTCATTAAGAGTTGGTAGGTTATGTTTAGCTCACAAGTTCTGAAGAGAATTCTTTATTCAAAGTTGTGGGTAGCCCATAGGTTTTTATTATAGAGATTATAATTGAGGAACATAACCCATTTTATATGTCTTCTTCTGGAAAAGGGATTTTTCTTGCACAGTTGTCGTTTAGCATATTGCTCTGTAAAAGCAAACCAGCAGCGTGACACAAGGGATAGTTGTGCTTTAGTGGCTGTGAATCGCATTGGTTTGTTTTGAAGTTGTGAAAGACACCGCAATTCTGTAAACGTTTTTGCATAGGATGAATTTCTGGAAGTGCACTTGCCATCAAAAAGCTACAGAAAATTGTCAACTAGTGAGCTGCTTCAGCTGAATTCAGTTGCGTTCGAATGTGTTGCAGCTGGGCATAGTGAGTTTTTGTTGGGTTATATCTCTGTACGAAATGTATCCTTTTAACAGTGATATCCAACCGAGACAGTTGAGAATGTGGTGCTGGAAAAGCACAACAGGTCAGGCAGCATCCGAGGAGAAGGAGAATCGATGTTTTGGGCATAAACTCTTCATTGGGAATGTCGGGGGTGGGGGCAAGGGGGCTGAGAGATAAATAGAGGTGTGGGGCTGGGGGGAAGGTAGATGAAAACAAGCTGATATCACACATTAGCACATGGCCATGATATCATGCACTGAACATCATTCATTTGACTGATGGATTACTAGAGCAAGCCCTTGAGGTCGGTGCTCATGTAAGAGGGAACACCAGGAGAAGTTCATTTCAAGATTCTGAGAATATCTGGGAGGAATTTCTACCAGAATTAGGGTGACAATGTCATCCAACTTCACTTGAGACCAGTTAGTGATTTCTGTTGATAACAGTGATCCAGATTTTTTCTCACTGTGAGAAACAAAGCTCACTCACTTCAATAATTTCAGTCCGAGACAAGATCTGAAGCAATCAGTATGTTTTATTATATGCTTGCAAGCGTGGTGCCTAAAATAGACACACAGAGTTTAGCAAGTACATATCTTATATAGGATTCACTACTCCCAACCCGGTGCCCATTACTATTGTTTATCTCTTGCCATATCCGGCCTTGTGCATAACAAAGTGCAAGTTTTACTCGGCCATTTCACCACATCCTGCTGTGGCCCATTGTTAGGTATGTCCTTCTTCATCTACTTCCTCCACATGTGCAATTTCCTCCCTTTCCCCAAGCATATTGATCCTTATGACCTTTTAATTGGGGTTTGTTTTTGTGTTTTTGCAAAAGTGGGAAACAGATGCTCATAACTCCTGCTTGTACAAGCATATTTGGCTTAACCTACATCCTCACAGCACTTTATCTATTTGTCTACCATTGTTAGCAGGCACGTTTCATTCTTGCATTCACATTTTAGCTAATACAAAAACAATTATATATTTTCTCCACATAGTTTTCATTCTTGTTGACTCAGCTCTTGGGTTGAAACAATTATACACTGGTGTGAGTGCATTTACCTTACATAAGTAATTATGATTGCAGAAGTAACACTACCTATATCCCACATCACTGTTTGAATAGTAACAGTTCTTCCTACTGTTGTAAAAACAGTGTCTATTATTCAGTTAAAAGGCATGTGGGTGATGACATAATCCATTGCATCATTTGCTTGGCTGAGTTACAACTTGGTATGTACATTCAAATTGAAACTTAATCCCAACATTCAATTAACATTTGCCCTTCAAACACACTGGAGTCTGTGAAAACACTCCTACCTACATTTACCTTTAGTTTGCTGAGTTTATCTACAAATCTTGTATAATCTAAGAAAGGTTAGACCTAATCACCAACCCACCTGTTTGCACACTTCCTGTTTTCATAATTCATGTAACTTTGATTCACTTACACCTAAATGCCATGTTTCCTAATGTTTTGTCAAAACAAAGGCTGCTTCAATTCAATTAGTTTATTACTGTTGTTCACAGGATGTCCACATTGCTGACTAGGTCAGCACTTATTTCCCATCCTTAATGCCCAGAGGTTGGATAAGAGTCAGCCGCATTGTTGTGGGTCTGGAGTCATGTGTAGGCCAGACCTGGTAAGGATGACAGTTTCCTTCTCTAAAGGGCAGGAGTGAATCAGTTGGGTTTTTCTGACAATAAGTAATGTTTTTTTTGATCATCATTAGACTTTTAATTCCAAATGGTTATTGAATTAGAATGCTACCGTCTGCTGTGGTAGGATTCAAACTCAGGTCCTCAAAGCATTAGCTGAGTCTCTGATTAATAGTCCAGCGATGATACCACGAGACTGTCATCTCCCTGAGATAGTGCAGTCCCTTTAACCAAAACTGATTTGTTCCTTTATATAAGGTGATACAACACAAAATAAAACAACACAAGTCTTGACAGCAACCAATTAATAGGGAAGGCAACTCTAGTATTGTGTAGTGAAGTCCTTTCAATTCCTTATTTAGATAATTATCATTAAAAAGGACAGATTAATAAATCACTGAAGGGGGCTTGAAGCCCATTATACTATTACCAGCTCTTGTTAAAACAATCCCAAATAAAGATACCCTGCCTGCTCATTCCTGTAATTATTTTATCCACTCGTCCTTGTAGCTAATAAGAACATCTTTTCTTTGTTCACCTCACGGAAAGCAGTCCAAATGTTACACACTTTGTCAGATCTCCCAAAGCCCCCTATGTTTTAAGGAGAAGTACCGTAACTTCTCCATGCTAACCTTACAGCTAAATTTCCTGGGTTCTGGAACCATTCTGGTAAGTCTCCTGTACCCTATCAAGGACCTCAACATCCCATCTGCAATGTGTTGACCTAACCAGAGCCTTATAAAATACTCAGCATAATCTCTCTGATTTTGTTTGTATTCGATATCTCTATTTATGAAGCCCACAATCCCTTGTACTTTGTTAACTTCCCTGCACCTTGAAATAACAATGCGCCCGAACCCCATGCCCCTCTGTCCTTGTTTTGAACTCTTAAGAGTTGCAGCAGTAGACCTGCATTGTCTCTTCCTATACCAATTGCCAAAATGCATCACTTCATATCAATCTGTATTAAATTCCATTTGCCACTTGTCTGCCCATTATGCTCCTATGTCAATTGGTTTCATCATCACAATTGCCACACCTTTACATTTGATATCATCAACAAATTCTGAAGCAATGCCACTGTCTACCATCCTCTGGTTTGAAGACACAACTACTTACCACCATTTGCTGTTTTTTGATACTTTCAGTATTTAAGCTTTAATGTTGGTTCAAAACCGTTCATGATTTCAAACACCTCCAACAATCATTTAATCTCTTTTCTAAGCTTTTCTAAACTCCCCAGAGAACTGAAGTCTATTCTGCTGCTATTCTACAAGATCTCTCCTCCTGCCTCTTCAGAACCTGGACATTCTCCCTGAAGTAAACATTGAACCCAACACTGTAGCTGAGGCACTTCCAATGTCTCAAAAACAATTGGTATAACTTCAATCCTGTTGTAACCTATGTCTTTATTGATAAACCCAAATAGTCTCTACATTTTTTTAACAGCCTTCCCAATATGTCCTGCCACTTTCAAAATCTTGTGTACATATATCCTAAGGTCTGTCTTCCTGCTTCCATTTAGAATTGGACCAGTATTAGGGATGAGATTGCTGACTACTTGGAAGTGCGTGGAGACAGAATCTAAAGGATAGTTACACATGGCATCAACAGTTCTACCATTATCAAACCTTTTCACTGCTTAGCCCGATAACTTGGCCATGTCAGTTAGATTCCTCAAGAAGGGCTTCTTCCCAAAACGTCGATTCTCTTGCTCCTCGGATGCTGCCTGGCCTGCTATGTTTTTCCCGCATCACATTTTTCAACGCCCATGTTAGTTAATAAAAAAACATGAGCTTACAAACATAAATGATTAACCTTTAACAAATGTGTCTGGCATTCACTTTTCAAATGTCAATTTATTGTATCCCTGATTTTTGTATCTCAAACATTTCCCACCATGTTCAGCTGTAATTTTCATTTTTATCTCATTCCTCAGTTTTTTAAAATGGTGTGTGACATTTACAATCATCCCATTTTCTGGGCATCAATACATATGCCAGTAAAATTTGAGTCAGAATCTTCATGATTTGTACTTTTACTTTTGTTGGCAGTGTAGAGTATAGCATACATTGACATTTCAATTCAGATAGCTGCCAACATTTTATCTACTTCCTCTTTACCTTTGTCATGTCCAATGTCAGTGCTGAGTCATCCCTTACTGGTAATCTCCACTTCTCCAAATTGTTAATTTTAATGTCTCCTTTTGCAGCCATAAAAAAATCTCTTCTGTTAGTTCTGAACTATTCTATTATTCATGAGTTTGGATTCCCCATAGGTTGGCTGCTAATCTATTCTAATATTCCCTCCATGTCTATTATTACCTTTTTTTTCTCAGTTCCTCTGTACTTTCCACACTAACTTGGGTCTCTATTAAATTATGAATCTTATATTTGTCATAGGTTTCCCTTTGTCTATCTCATTTTAATTTCTATATCTTTAGTCATCCAGCAAGCTGTATTAAAAATAAACTATATTAAGGTATTAAACCTTTCACATTCTCATACTTTTCCCCATTTTAAAATGAATATACCACATACAGCTTCGACTATGTTGAAATGAATCACTGTCAGACCATTGTTCTCTAAGTGAAAATATTCCAAGTAACTGAAGTCAAGATTCAAAACAGATAGCGACAGACAACAGGTATATCTCCTTCACAAGCACTGCCTTTGTCCCCCTCAAAAAATCCGTGACTAACCAGATGTATGCGAGTGGAAAGGGCAAGGAACTCACCAACATAAATTCTTCTTCTGAAACTACTCAGTTGGCAATATTAATTCCCACTCAGTCATCAGACCATGCACACAAGGTCAGGTATTCTCTACAAAGGCAAACTTCTATGAAAGAAAGGCTTTGCAAACAATCCAAGCACTGGTGTGTGGTGCCAATTAGTGTGATAAGTGGCAAGCAACATTTATACCACACATGTGCCAGCTAACCATCTCAGAGTATAGAATCTAAGATCTCCTCTTGATATTCAATAGAATTCCCATTGGTAAATCTCCAGACATCAACATCCTGGTATTGGCAACAACCAGAAACATATGTAGACCACTCATAAATATTATGATGAGGTAATCAGATTAGATGTAGGGATTCTGCAATAAATCACCTCTAGACTCCCCAAAGTATGTCCAACATCTCCAAGGTACAAATCAAGAGTGTGATGGAATATACAGCCTACTTGGCTGGATAAGTGTGTTTCCAATAGCACTCAGAAGTTTGACTCCATCCAAGACAAAGCAGCCCACTTTATCAATACCCATCCTCTATCTTAGAATTCACTCACATTATTGCCAATGCTTGGAGGTAGATGCACTGCAGCAACTCACTAAGGCTCCAGCAACATCCCTAACTCTAACCCTAACCCTTTCAACTTGTGCCACCGAGTTGGACAAGAGCAGCAGATACATGGGAACACAGGTCAACCTATAGTGCCGTTCCTACACTGACACTGAGTCAAAACCTTGGACCTCCTTTACTAACAGCACTTGGACAACAGTGGGGCAAGAAAGCTGTTCCAAATCATTTTCTCACTGACAATTACAAATGAGCAATAAATGCTGGCCATGCCAGTGACATCCATGTCACATGAAAGAATAATAAATAAAAAAATGTTGTTATGGAGATAGAAGTTAATGATTTTGGTATTCCATTGAAAAATGCTTAGAAGCTCATACCAGGATCAAATATGAAACATAGGTTGTGAACAGTCAGGTTCAGACTTAGACCATGACAAGGGAGTGGGACAGAGTCAGTAGTTAGGTAATAGATTCTTTGGCAATGATTTTATGGTATGAAGATAATAGCTTTTATCCTCCCAATATTTAGTTGAAAGAAATCTCTGACCATCCAATAGTGAAAATCAGTTAAGATGTTGTGAAACTTGAAAGTGTTCAGAGAAGATTTACAAGGATGTTGCCAGGGTTGGAGGATTTGAGCTGTAGGGAGAGGTTGAATAGGCTCAGGCTGTTTTCCCTGGAGCGTCAGAGGCTGAGGGGTGACCTTATAGAGGTTTATAAAATCATGAGGGGCATGGATAAGATAAATAGACAAAGTCTTTTCCCTGGGGTGGGGAGTCCAGAACTAGAGGGCATATGTTTAGGGTGAGAGGGGAAAGATATAAAAGAGACCTGAGGGGCAATTCTTTCACGCAGAGTGTGGTACGTGTATGGAATGATCTGCCAGAGAAAGTGGTGGAGGCTGGTACAATTACAACATTTAAGAGGCATCTGGATGGGTATATGAATAGGAAGGGATTGGAGAAAAATGGGCCGGGTGCTGGCAGGTGGGACTAGATTGGGTTGGGATATCTGGTCGGCATGGACAGGTTGGATCGAAGGGTTTGTTTCCATGCTGTACATCTCTATGACTCTATGACTCTATAAGCAAAGCAAAGCCAGACAGCAAAGGGGTCAAGAGAAATCATGGTAAATGTTGAACAGAGTAAGAATTACATGATAGAAACTTTGAAGAGTGAAGTGTCAATGTCTCAATAACCTTGCAGTCTGAAACACTTGGCTTTCCAGGGTGGACTGGGTAACTTTGCTAAAGCAGAAAACATAGCTAATCTTCTTTCAATGTCTCAATATTATCTGGGACAGTCCTGTGCAAAGAAATAAAAGACAGTAATAATATCAACCAAGGCTGATTACAGTATCACTTCAGTGACAGATGTAATAACAGTTAAACAGGGGAATCTATTAAACCAGTATGAAAATATAATAGCTATAATTCTGCTCTTCAGAACTCTTGACAACTCTTAATTCAGGAAGCTTATCTGACAGAAGCAGTTTTTTTCAAGTAGGTGCAGTGGTTTACTTGAAGGAACTATTTGGAAGGGATTCAAGATCGTATATTTCCCCTCATGGGAGGGTCAAGAATCAGTGGGCATATTCTCAGAATAAAGTGGCTCCAGTCTAAAATGGAGATGTGGAGGAATTTCTTCCCTCAAAGGTTCTTTGGAACTTCTTACTGCAGGGAGCTTTGGAGGCAGAGTCCTTGTGTACATTTAAGGTGGAGATATAAAGATTCTTGATCAGTTGGGAAATCAAAGGTTATGGGGAAAGAGCCGGAAAGCTGACATAAGAAATATCAGATCAAATATTATCCTATTGAATGGTTAGAGGGGATGAATGACCTGCTGCTGTTCCTGTTTCTTATGGTCTTTCTATGATACGTACTTTGATTTGGACAAAATAAGATGTACGAAAGAGTTTAACTTGCAACAATTTTCATCAGGTTGAAAGGTAGAATTAGAAATCACATATCTGTGCACGGTATTGATGAATCACTTTTGCCGTACCTAAATAAAGCCTGTTTCAAAGATTTCAAATTTGGACTCAAAATTTAGAAAAGTAAAATTGGAACCATAAAACAAGTTTTGCACAGCCTAGCTTAATGAATACAGCACATTTGAGGTGGCTGATGTGGTCAACCATTTCAAAGGCCGCAAACAGTTTGAGAAGGTTAAGGAGGGATGGTTTACCTTTGTCACAATCTTATAAATGTCGACCGTGATTTGAGGAACAGCTGTTGATTCCGTGTTTGGAAGTAACCCTGGTTGGAGGAATGCAAACACAGTTCTTCAGGAAAGGTAGACATGGATTTGCGGGACTAGACAATATCTCGGAATCTGGAGAGAAAACAGGGATAGGAGATGGGCAATTGGAGATAAAGTTAGAGGCTGCCACCTATTTAACTGAGCTGTGCAAGTATGGCTATCCCTAGTTTGTGGCATTTCTGCTTTCAGACTTGTCTGACTGCTTTATATTGGCAAGATTGTGCATTGCCTTGTACATTAATAAAGATGAAACTGTCAGATAGCTCAGCAGACAAAGGGAACAACTAATTCTGGTTCATGCAACTGTGAAATAGATTCCTTTCAGGAGAAAAGCATTTTACGAAACTTGCTGAGTAATTTCAGTTCATGATGTGCGGAAAGTATAACGCATTTGGGACAGAAAGGTGATTTGCGGTTGATGATTCCAATGGGGACTTTCCTTATTTTGAGTCTGAATCTGTTGCAGGTGAGTTGATAGAGATAAATATGTTTTTATTATGTAACTGTCAGGGTGGTGAAATAGACAGACCTTGGCATTTTTCTGACCAGCAATTCCCATATTCTAGAGTAACTGAACCAAACAGCTCACACAAATTCCAGCCTAGCTGTTTTCAATGGAGTTCAGACAAAAGTTCCACTGGTTATTTTAGTGCTCTGGTAATCAAGCTCCCTAGGATATCTTCCCACGTAAAAGGCTTAGCATAAATGCAAGTTATTGTTGTCAGGTTAATGTTGAGAGATAGTGAATGATGCCCACTTGCCTTAAAAGTTTAAAATTAAAGCCTGACTATTGTTTCTCCTGAATTTATGGATATTTGATACATGTAAGGTTCTGTGGTATATTTTAAAATTCTTTTTCCATGCCATTATGCGACAACACATGCAAGTCACTCAACACTGCCCACATGCAATGTGGTCTTCCATGGAATTTTGGTATTTAATACCAATGGGATACTAACCTGTATTGGAAACATTGATAACCAGTTAGTTTAAGTAAAATTCTAATTTGGCCTTTGTATGGGTGATGAGGCATTCATCACTCATGCAATTAGCTCTGACTGAATGGATGGCAGCATAACATTTATGACATGCAGTTTAGCTTCCCTACAGTATGGAAACAGGCCAAAAAGTCCAAACCAACCCTCCGAAAAGTAACCTACCCAGACCCATTCCTCTACATTTACCCCTGACTAATGCACCTAACACCATTGACAATTTACCTGACCTGCACATCTTTGGATTGAGGGAGGAAACCCATGCAGACACGGGGAGAATGTGCAAACTCCACACAGAAGTCACCTGAGGCTAGAATCAAACCTGGGTCCCTGGCACTGTGAGGCAGCAGTGCTAACCACTGAGCCATCATGCCACCCCAATGTGGGTGGGATGAAGATTAAACTTCCCCAAGACAGATGTTTTAAAACCAAACATTATACCTTGCCATGTCTAGCAACCAGCTCATATTATAAACCCATACTCATTTTTGTACGCATCTTGGATCTGTCCTCTCTGTCCAAGATTGTCGATCAAGATTGAGAATAAGTTCTTCCACTGCTGTTCAATGGGTTCTGTAATCACTAATAAATCCAGTGAGTGGTCTGCAGACTCAGTCAATGCAGGGCAGCTGGTGTTTGAAGGGTAGAATGTATGAGTTGTTTGGAGTTTTGCAAGCTCCCTCCAAGAACTCAAATTCACTTCTACATATTCCCAACAAAGTCTCGATGTGTTTGGTGCCTTCCCATTTATCTATATTTTGGTCAGTCACAGGGCAGATCTCAAAGGTGTTGGCAATCAGTATGACCTCTTCAGGAATCATTTGTGGATATCCCTAAAACATTTTCACTGTCCTTCAGGGAGTATCGTGCTGTGACCAAGTTTCAAATAGGGCAGTTGACTGGGGAGTTCAATGTCAGGGGACAGGTATGTAAAGGATGTATGGTCAGACTACAATAAAATGAAAAGAGACAGTGATTGGAGCCATAGAATCATAAAGTCATACCTCATAGAAATAGACCCTTCATCCAGTCAGTCCGTGCCAACCATGTTCCCAAGCTAAACTAGTCCCACGTGCACTAGTGGGACTATATCTCTCCAAACTTTTCCTATTCATGTACTTATCCAAATATCTTTTAAACATTGTAACTGTACCTGCATCCACCACTTTATCTGACAATTCAAACCACTGTCTGTGTAAAACGGTTGCCCCTCATGTCCTTTTTAAATCTTTCTCCTCTCACCTTAAAAGTAGGTCCCCTAGCTCTGAAATCCCCCACCCTGTGTCATTCACTTCATCTATGCTGCCTGTGATTTTATAAACATCAATAAGGTCACCCCTCAACCTCCTACACGCCAGTGAAGAAGGTCCCCAGCCTTTCCGGTCTATTTTTATATCTTAAACCCTTCCAGGCAACATCCTGGTGAATCTTTTCTGAATGCTCTCCAGTTTGATAAGATCCTTTCTATAACAAGGCGACCAGAACTGTCCACAATACTCCAGAAGAGGCCTGGGGAATTTGATTGAATTCAAGGTGGGAATTTAGAACAAGGCTGGGGAGAATGGACAAGAGATGTTTTGAGTAAGGCTTTTTGCAAGACATTAAGTTTGCTGGATGGGAGTTCAGTAAAGGGAAGAGAATGTTTTCCAATCTGAGCAATGTTGTTGGGATATTTTGAAAAACGTAAAATTTATAACGACTTAGTGCAAGAAAAATGAATAGTATCGAGGTAAAATGAACCAAGAATTGCTGGAAAGACTCAGCAGATCTGACAGCATTTGTGGAGAGAAAGCAGAGTTAATGTTTTCGGTCCAATGACACTTCTCAGATATTCTATGTTACTCTGACTGTAAACATGATTCCAGGAAGGCAACACCTCCTGCTGCTAGGGCCAATTATGCCACAGAGCAGCTGCACGACTTTCTTTGGGGTCAGGGGTGGGGGGGGAGGGGTTGGTTGGGGACGGAGTTGAACATCCAGATGTTATGGTCCACATGGTACCAATAACATAGGTAGGAAGCAGGATGTGCTCCTACAATCAGATTTTTGGGAGTTTCTTTTTACAAAAATTAGCAAGCAGGACTCAAACATTGTAATTTCCAGATTACTCCCAGGGCCAGGTGCAAAAGAGTAGAGAAATAGGAGGATAAGGCAGATGAATGTGGTGCTCCAGAAAGAGGTTGTTCTGGAAGGTTCATGTGCAAGTCAATTCGTCTAGAACTAAGAAACAAAACAGGAGTGTAAATACATTGCTCAGTTTTGCCTGTAGAGTACCAGCCAGTGGGAAGGATACAGAGGGACAACTCTTCAGAGAAATTAACAACAAGTGTCATTCAGTAGTTATAATGAGGGAATTTAATTACTAAAAGAGTATTAATGTAAAGAACAGCAAGGGTCAAGCATTTTTACATTGAGTTCTGGAGAATGTTCTACATTCAATGCAAGAAGGAAGTATTGCTAGACCTGGTTCTTGGGAATGAGGTGGGTCAAGTAGAGCAAGTGTCGTTGGAACCACCTGGATTATTGGACCTTAAAGCCGAGGATGACTGAAGGGAAGGGCAAAGGACAATTCAGTTGGAATAATTAACTGGGGAGGAGCTGACTTCAATAGGACAAGAACAGAGCTAGACTTCATAAACTGGAATTCAAGGTTGGTGGGAAAAAGTGTAACTGAAGAATGGACTACCTTCAAAGTTAAGATGTTTGAATAAAGTCAGGGGATATTCCCTTAACAGGGAAAGGGAGTGCAAACAAACCTTCCTGGATGAAAAGTGAGATAGAGAGAAAGAAGCTTGTTTGTTATAACACATCAGGTAGAAAATACAGTTGAGAACCAACAGAGGAATGCAGAAGCAAAAAGAGATCATGAGAAGATTACTAGCAGCTATCATACAGGGGAGTTACAAAGACTTCCAGAGGCACATAAAGAATAAAAGGTGAAGTCGGATCAATTCTGGACCAGGAAAGAAATTTACACTTACTTTATTTACTCATGAAATTTGAGCATTGCTGGCTGGCCAGTATTTATTGCCCTGTCCCTAGTTGCCCTGGAGCAGGTGGTGGCCTTCTTGAACCACTGCAGTCCATGTGCCGTAGGTAGACCCTCAAAGCTGTTAGGAAAGGAATTCCAACTGTTTGACCCAATGACACTGAAGGAATGGCAATATATTTCCAAGTCAGGATTTTGAGTGGCTGGAGGGGAATTTGCAGATGGCACTGCTCCCACATATCTGCTGCCTTTGTCCTTCTGGATGGAAACGGTTGTTGGTTTGGAATGTGCTGTTTCAGGATCTTCACCAAATTTCAGCAGTGCATCTTGTGCATGGTACACACTGCTGCTACTGAATGTCAGTGGTGGAGGGAATGGATGTTTGTGGATGTGGTGCCAAACAAGTGGGTCGCTTTATTCTGAATAGCGTCAAGCTTCTCGAGTGTTGTTCGGGCTGCACTCGTCAAGGAAAGTGGAGTGTATTCCAACAGACTCCTGACTTGTGCCTTGTAGATAGACAAAAGTGAGGACTGCAGATGCGGGAAATCAGAGTCTACATTAGAGTGGTGCTGGAAAAGCACAGCCAGTCGGGCAGCATCCGAGGAGCAGGAAAATCGATGTTTCAGACAAAAGCCCTTCGTCAGGAATGGCTGATGAAGGGCTTTTGCCTGATACATCGACTTTCCTGCTCCTCAGATGCTGCCCGACTGGCTGTGCTTTTCCAGCACCACTCTTGTGCCTTGTAGATGGTGGGCAGGCTTTGGGGAGTCAGGAAGTGAGGACTTGCTGCAGTTTTCCTAACATCTGACCAGCTCTTATAGCCTTTGTACTTATATGGTGAACCCAATTAAGTTTCAGAAGGCAGTAACACGGCTGAGATGTTAAATTAGCCTTTCACATCTGTCTTTTCTAAGTAAGGAGTTGCTGCCCAGGCCATGGTGACAGAGGACGAAGCTCCGTCATTAGAAAGGATTAACATTGGTAAGGAGGTGGAGAGGGCTGTTCATATATAAAGTTGATCAGGCACCATGACCAAAATGGATGCATCACTGGGACTGGATAAGACACATGCAAGGATATTAAAAGAAAGGATTGGAAATTGCAGAGGTATTGGCAATGATCTTTCAGTCTTTCCTAGACTCAGCATTGCTGCCAGTAGACTAGAGACTTGCAAATGTAACACCCCTGTTCAAAAAAGGTTCTAAGGATAAGCTCAGCAATTACTGACTGTTCAGTTTCAGTTCAGAAGTGGAGAAGCTCCTTGAAATAGTTATTCAGGATATTATTAATAATCCAAGGGGAAAACTGTGGGTCAATTTGGAAGAGTCAGCATGAATCTCAATTTCTTAATGGAAAATCATGTTTAGCTAACTCGCTGGAGTTTTTTGAAGCGATTAACAGAGAGTTTTTGAGGTAATGCCACTGATGTGTAGACTTTCAGAAAGAGTTTGGTAAAGTGCTGCAACAACAGACTTGTGAAAAAGTATGTAGCTCACGGAATAAATGATACAGTAGATAGAAAATTAGCTGAGGGATAAGAAACAAAGACTAATAAAAGGGTTGATCCACGAAAGGATAAGGAAGGAAGGTTGTGTGTCAAACCTGAGAAAATGGTTGAGATTCTCAATGGTTACTTTGCATCAGTGTTCACTGAGGAGAGGGACAATGTTGAGATTAGAGATAAAAATTTGTTTACTTTGGATCATGTTGACATAAGGAGGGAGGATGTGTTGGGTAGGCTAAAGGTTATTAAGGTCGTCAAATCCCCAGGACCGGATGGGATCTATCCCAAGTTGCTGAGGGAGGCAAAAGAGGAAACTGCTGGGGCCCTGACAGATGTCTTTGTAGCATCCTTAAATACGGGTGAGGTGCCGGAGGACTGGAGAGTTGCTAATGTTGTCCCCCTGTTCAAGAAGAGTAGTAGGGATGTTTCCAGGTAACTACAGACCAGTGAGCCTGACATCAGTGGTGGGAAAGTTGTTGGAGAAGCTACTGAAGGATAGGATCTTTTTATATTGGGAAGATAATGGGGTAATCAGTGGTAGGCAACATGGTTTTGTGCGGGGGAGATCATGTTTACCAACTTAATAGAGTTCTTTGAGGAAGGAAGGGCTGTCGATGTCATATACATGGACTTTATTAAGGCATTTGATAAGATTCCCTATGGTAAACTAATGAAGAAAGTGAAGTCGCATGGTGTGCAGGGTGTTCTAGCTAGGTGGATAAAGAACTGGTTGAGCAACAGGAGACAGAGTAGTAGTTGAAGGCAGTTTATTGAAATGGAGAAAGGTGACCAGTGGTGTTCCACAGGGGTCAGTGTTTGTGATATCCATAAATGATCTGGAAGAGGGCATTGGTGGTCTGATCAGTAGGTTTGCAGGTGGAGTAGATTGGTGGAGTAGCAGAAAGCATACAGGACTGTCAAAGAATACAGCAGAATATAGATAGACTGGAGAGTTGGGCGGAGAAGTGGCAGATGGAGTTCAATCCAGGCAAATGTGAGGTGATGCATTTTGGAAGGTCTAGTTCTAGAGGGAACTATACTGTAGACAGAAGAGCCTTGGGAAAAGTTGATGAGCAGAGAGATCTGGGAGTTCAAGCCCATTGTACCCTGAAGATGGCTGCAGTGGTGGGTAGAGTGGTCAAGAAGGCATATGGTATGCTTGCCTTCATCAGATGGGGTATTGAGTATAAGAGCTGGCAGGTCATGTTAAAATAGTACAAGACTTTGGTTCAGCCACATTTAGATTACTGTGTACAGTTCTGGTCGCCACATTACCAAAAGGATGTGGACACATTGGAGAGGGTGCAGAGAAGGTTTACAAGGCTGTTGCCTGGTATGGAAGGTGCTAGCTATGAAGAGAGGTTGAGTAGATTAGATTAGATTTTCAGCTTAGATTCCCTACAGTGTGGAAATAGGCCCTTCAGCCCAACAAGTTCTGAAAAACAACATACCCTGACTAGTGCACCCAACACTACAGGCAATTTAGCATGGCCAATTCACCTGGCCTGCACCTCTTTGGACTGAGAGAGGAAACCAGAGCACCCAGAGGAAACCCACGCAGCCACAGGGAGAATGTGCAAACTCCGCATAGACAGTTGCCCAAGGCAGGAATTGAATCAAGGTCCCTGGCACTGTGAGGCAGCAGTGTTAACCATTGAGCCACCATGCCACCCCAAAGTCCTTCATGGTAGCCTCCAACCCGTGGTAGAATTGAACCGACACTTTTGCCATCACATTACTCTGTAAATCAACGATCCAGCCAACTGAGCCAAACCAATTCCCTGAGCTAAACCAATTCCCAGTAGGTTAGGATTCTTTTCATTAGAAAAAAGGAGATTGAGGGGTGACCTGATTGAGGTCTACAATCATGAAGGGTACAGACAGGGTAGATAGAGATAAGCTTTTTCCCAGAGTGAGGGATTCAATAACGAGAGGTCACGCATTCAAGGTGAGAGGAGAAATTTTAAGGGGGATACAAGCTGAAAGTACTTTACACAGAGGGTAGTAGATGCCTGGAATGCATTGCCAGCAGAAATAGTAGAGGCAGGCATGCTAGATTCATTTAAGGTGTGTGTGGACAGATGCGTGAGTAGGTGGGGAGGAGAGGGATACAGATCCTTAGGAATTGGGCGATAGGTTTAGACGGTGGATGTGGATCAGCACAGGCTTGGATGGCTGAAGGGCATGTTCCTGGGCTGTAAATTTTCTTTGTTCTTTGTTCTATGACAAATGGATATTTTTCAGACTGGAAAAAGGTTCATTTTGGAATTCCCCAGGTTTTGGGACACTTCCTTTTTCTAATATATATTAACGATCTATACCTTGGTGTGCAGGAGACAATTTCCAAATTTGCAGATGATACAAGCTTGGATGAATTGTAAACTGTGAGAAGGACAGCGCCAGACTACAAAAGGACATTGACATGTTGGACAAGTGGGCAGATAGGTGACAGATAAAGTTCAGTGTAGATAAGAGTGAGGTTCTGGTGGATAATGTATAAAATAAAGAGTGTGCAGGAACAGAGAGACCAGGGTGTTTATGTATATAAGCTGCAAAGACAGGTAGACATAGCAGTTAATAAAGCACTCAGTACCCGAGACATTATTAAAAAAGGCATAGAGTACAGGAGCAAGCAGATTCTGCTGAACTTGTGTAACACACTAGTTAGACTTCAAATGGAGTATTGTGTACAGTTCTGAGTGCTACAACTCTCTGAGAGAAGAAACTCATCCTCATATCTGTTTTAACTGTGAGACCCTGATTCTGAGATAATGTTCTCTGGTCCTTAACTCTTCAACAGGAGGAAACAACATTGTTTCCTTGAAAGAGTCTGTTAAGGCACCACAGAGTCATAGAGCTGTACAGCATGGAAACAGACCCTTCGGTCCAACCGTCCATGCCAACCAGACATCCCAACCCAATCTAGTCCTACCTGCCAATACCCGGCCCATATCCCTCCAAACCCTTCCTGTTCACATACCCATCCAGGTGACTTTTAAATGTTGCAATTGTACCAGCCTCCACCACTTTCTCTGGTAGTTCATTCCATACATATACCACACTCTACGTGAAAACCTTGCCCCTTAGGTCCCTTTTATAGCTTTCTCCTCTCACCCTAACCCTATGCCCTCTAGTTCTGGACTCCACCACCTTAGGAAAGGACTTTGTCTATTTATCCTATCCATGCCCCTCATAATTTTGTAAACCACTATAAGGTCACCCCTCAGCCTCCGATGTTCCAGGGAAAACAGCCCCAGCCTGTTCAGCCTCTCCCTATAGCTCAAATCCTCCAACCCTGGCAACATCGTTGTAAATCTTTTCTGAACCCTTTCAAGTTTCACAACATTTTTCCAATAGGAAGGAGACCAGAATTGCACGCAATATTCCAACAGTGGCCTAACCAATGTTCTGTACAGCCGCAACATGACCTCCCAACTCCTGTACTCAATACTCTGACCAATAAAAAAAAGCATACCAAACGCCTTCTTCACTATCCTATCTACCTGTGACTCCACTTTCAAGGAGCTATGAACATGCACTCCTAGGTCTGTTTGTTCAGCAACACTCCCGAAGACTTACCATTAAGTGTATAAGTCCTGCTAAGATTTGCTTTTCCAAAATGCAGCACCTCACATTTATCTGAATTGAACTCCATCTGCCATTTCTCGGCCCATTGGCCCATCTGGTCAAGATCCTGTTGTAATCTGAGGTAACCTTCTTCGCTGTCCACTACACCTTCCAGTTTCATCTGCAAACTTACTAACTGTACCACTTATGCTCACATCCAAATCATTTATGTAAATGACAAAAGGTAGAGGGCCCAGCACCGATCCTTGTGGCACTCCACTGGTCACAGGCCTGCAGTCTGAAAAACAATCCTCCACCACCACCCTGTGTCTTCTACCTTTGAGCCAGTATTGTATCCAAATGGCTAGTTCTCCCTGTATTCCATGAGATCTAACCTTGCTAACCAGTCTGTCATGGGGAACCTTGTCAAACATTTTACTGAGGTCCATATAGATCACATCTACCACTCTGCCCTCATCAATCCTCTTTGTTACTTCTTCAAAAAACTCCATCAAGTTTGTGAGACATGATTTACCACACACAAAGCCATGTTGACTATCCCTAATCAGTCCTTGCCTTTCCAAATACATGTACATCCTGTCCCTCAGGATTCCCTCCGACAACTTGCCCACCAGGCTCACTGGTCTATAGTTCCCTGGCTTATCTTTACCGCCCTTCTTAACGAGTGGCACCATGTTAGCCAACCTCCAGTCTTACCCGTGACTTTCCAGTCTTTCCAGCACCTCACCCGTGACTATCGATGATACAAATATCTCAGCAAGAGGCCTAGCAATCACTTCTCTACTTCCCACAGAGTTCTAGGTCCTGGGGATTTATCCACCTTTATGTGTTTCAAGACATCCAGCACTTCCTCCTCTGTATTATGGACATTTTGCAAGGTGTCACCATCTATTTTGTTACTTTCTATATCTTCCATATCCTTTTCCACAGTAAATACTGATGCAAAATACCACTGGCAAAACAGATTTTGTTTTGCCATGTGATTCTTTGATTTTTAAGCACAGGTTCATAATTCCCTGAGGAGTAATTCCTTCATTCTCCATCCGTCCTAAAAGGTCTGTGCATTCTTTATCATAATGGTACTTTGAACAAAAATCCATAATGCGTAATGCCTCTGCAACGTTCTTGATCATACGAGATTTTCTACAGCAATTACTGTGCACAGGCTGAGTTCAGTTCACTCAGTTGGTTGAATGGCTGGTTTGTGATCTAGAATGATGCTAGCAGCACTGGTTCAATTCCTACTCCAGCTGAGATTACATGGGGGTCCCACCTTCTTGACCTCTCCCCTTCTCTAAGGCTTGGTTGAACTCAGCACTAGCCCTCTTTCTCTGAGGAGAGAGACAGAGTAGTCCTATGATCATGTAGGACTGTGACTTCACATCATCAGCACAATACTCCTAATGACACCTATTCCATAACATCCTGAAAAATATATGCTTTGTCCAAAATGCTGATAGATGGTCTGTTTGAATAAGTTTTGCTTCATTGAGTGACATTGATTTGCTTAATTTGGTTGCAATAATTCTCAAAACACCGAGTGCTGCATTATCTTAAAAAATGTTGACTCCGAAGCCTTTATTTACAAAAATATTTATAAAAAAACATTTATGTCTGTACATTGACATTCATTAAAGCCGTGTTACAGGTAATGTATTACCGTTTGGGAAAATTAACGTTGCTGAAGAGATATTGCACACTGTACAATAGAAAGATTAGTTCACCCTAACAGTGGAGACTCGGTCAGTGTCTCACTGTTGTATTTACAGATAAGTCCAGCTCTAAAACGGTAGTCTGAAAAATGTCACGGGCCTTTTTTTTTCATAGCTTAAACAGACCCAAAAACGTGTCTGTCTCCTGAACCCGAACATACTTAGGATTTGATTTGACCAAAATCTTTGACCCTCGCCGCAGTCTGTAGGTGCTCCCGAAGATGACTGTGTTTGAATTCAGCTCCGAGGCGGTGCGAGAGTTCCGTTCGATCTCGTTCTTGCCATCCATGATCAAGATGAACTTCACGCTCGTCCAGTTGGCCTTCAACATCACCTGGACGTAGATGAAATAGTAACCGTCGCTTTTTATTTCCAGTGATCTATCAGTTGCGTTGTACTCTGCGCAGTTTCCTGTGAAAACTTGCCCAATCCTATTCTGCCAGGCCAGCGCTTGATCTTCTCCAGTTTCATTGCTGTCTGAGAATGTTGCTGAAACACATACATCAAACTTTGGGCACAGATTAAATCAGCCCACTGCTCCCCCAAGCATTGCTTGATGGAGCATTTTGTTGCAAAAGCTTTCCTTTCACACATGTGCATGTGTGTGAAAGGAAATCTTTTGCAAGAAAATGCTCCTATATATATATATAATATAAAATACCTCGATGAATAATCGCTTTCACATTTTTTGCCTGGTTTTCGAAAGCAGAAACACTTGCAGATGACTCGCACCTGACATGAGGTGTGGGCAGGTGAATGGGTTGGCTTGGGGATGAATGGTGGGTGGGTGGGTAATGGAGGGAGATCCCTGAATCTGTTTCTCTTTCGAGAAGAGCCCACACTCTTGTGCGAGGTGTTAAACACAATACAGAGGCAACTCTTGGCTCCTTCCTCTTGTGTCAGGCTTGGGATTGGGGGGGCGGGGGGAGGGGGGGAAGAGGTGCGGAGTGTGTTCAGAACAAGTTTCCTCATTTCCCTTTTCCCCACCCCCCCCCCTTCCAGCTCAGCACCATCCCCATGACCTGTCCTACCTGCCTATCTTCCTTCCCACCTATCCACTTCACCCTCCTCCCTGACCTATCACCTTCATCCCCCCCCACCCCCCCCCCTCACCTATTGTACTCTATGCTACTTTCTCCCCCCTCATTTATCTCTCCACCCAGCAGGCACCCTGCCTCTATTCCTGACGAAGGGCTTTTGCCCGAAACGTCGATTTTCCTGCTCCTCGGATGCTGCCTGAACTGCTCTTCCAGCACCACTCTAAACCTAAACTCAGAAGTAACCGAGCCCTGTCCTCTAGGCGCCCTCCTCCCGACCCGTGTTGATATTTGTTTTAGTTTTGCCTTTCCAAGCCATCGGCGGTAGCAGGAGCTCGATGGAACCAAAATAGCAAAAACAGTGCAGCTGTGGGAAATTTAAACAAATCAACAAAACTGGGAAAGCAGAATGCAGGTCAGGTAACATCTGGAGAGGGAGTTGATGCTTCCAACTTTCACTCTCTCTCTCTGTCTCGCTGTTTATATTCACGGGCTGACCTGACGCCTCTGACATTTATTTTTCTTTCTCTGTTTTGATGCATTATTGGAAAGCACTTTCGTTTGTAAGTCAGAAGCTGGAAAGTGGACTACACCCTAATCGCACCACCGAGCCTCAGCAACAACATCCAAAACTAAAACCATCCCGACCTCCAAACAGAAAAACATGTTTGATAAACATCGCAGCCGTCAAAGCAGGGCTTTTTATAGTTACAAACAAAGTGCTGGAAATCAGTTTTACAAAAACAGTGCTGGGGGCGGGGAACGCAGTGCTTGTGGGGAGCACCTTCGCAGAGAGTCTGAATTGTGAGCAAAGGTCATCCTGGACTCGATAGGCAATTTCTGTTTGCTTTGTAGAGAAGGGTCCCCACCTGTATTTCACTGTACACCCGAAGTCCCTCTGCAGTGTGCAATGACAAATGCAGCCTGCATCCTGTGCCAGCAGGACCTTGTATAGCAATTCGCCCAAGGTCCTGGATTTAGGCACTGTCTGCTCAGTAATTGCGACTTGGCAGAACGCGGTTCCTGTCCGTAAAGTGGAGGGGAGCCTGACTGAATTCACGGATCAATTTAAATATCTGGCACCTCCCCCGCGTTGGTCATGGCACTTTGAGAAAACATTTTTTGTGTGGGGTTGTTGTGTTTTCCCGGGGGGGAGTGATCCAACCGGTTCACCGTCAATGGCTTGGAACGCCTGCCTAGAATAACAGCCAATGAAAATGGACTCAAAATTATTCATACGGACCGTCACTTCACGGCCAATATTTTGCCAATTCTAAAAATAGTGCAGTGACGGAATCGTGGAACTGATTGCGGCCCGTCGTCCGCATACTAGCCCATCTCCCCATCCTTTCTAAAAACCGAAAGAACCGCGGATGCTGTAAATCAGAAAACCAAAACAGAAGTTACTGGAAAAGTTCAGCAACTCTGAGGAAGGGTCGCGGGACCAGAAACGTTAAGTCTGATTTCTCTCCACAGATACTGCCAGACCCTGCTGAGCTTTCCCGGCAACTTTTGCTTTCGTCCCCATCCTTTCACTTTTTAAAAAAAAAAGATTGGATTCCCTCCAGTGAGGAAACAGGCCCTTCGGCCCAACCAGTCCACACCGACCCTCCGAGAAATAACCCACCCGGACCCATTTCCCTCTGACTAATGCACCTAACACTGTGGGCAACTTAGCCTGGCCAGTTCACCTGACCTGCACATCTTTGGAGTGTGGGAGGAAACTGGAGTACCTAGAGGAAACCCATGCAGACACGGGGAGAATGTGCAAACTCCACACAATTTTAATCAACTTTTTAAATTAAAAAAAAAGGTCGCGAAGTTAAGCTTAGAAAAGCTGCAATTAATTATTTTAAAAAATATTACTGTGAACCGTCAGCTCTTTTTCCTAAAGAAAAATTCATTACCCCCGTGTTGAAGTCTGTAAATGCGCTTCTGCCTCCTTCTAGAGATGCTGACCAAACACCTTTTGCTTTGCTCACTTTACTATATGGTTGGCATCAGAATACTTCAGGGCGAGAGAGTAGCAGCAGGGTTTGCATAAAACAGTGCCAGGGCTGAACAAAACGTCACTACACATGAGGCACTTACCTGCAGTCCAGTGAGTAGCGCATTTTTCGGGTGACAACGCATCCCCATGCATCTTGCCCAGGTGTTCCGCCTGTTTAAATAAATAAAGCCATTAAAACCTACCCGCACAACGAGAATGGGAGCAGAAAGTATGGCGGAGGAAACGTACCGTATCCTGCAGTCGTGTTCTGAGGAGGTAAAACGAGAGATAACTTGCTGCCAGTACCTGGACCATGATTACTATGATAACCAGGGACCAATGAAACAGCGCCCTGCGGTATTTCCCACGTGCCTTCAGTGGGACTGCCGCCTCATTCAATGGCACCGTCCCATTCATGGTCACCGTCCCTGTGTTATATGAGGAGAGTGAGATCTTCCTGGAAGCTGGGCAGTCAATAGACTGTGGGTTTAGAAAACAGCCACTTTTATATCCCACGACAGCCCCCATGTATGCAAATGGTCTCGGTCTGGTCCGATTGATCACACTTCCCACACGCAAACACACTGGCAAGCCGTCTGCTGCCTTTCAATCCTGTGTCAGTGAAACTGAGAAAACCCAAAGTGACTCTCAGTTGGCAACCATCCACTCCTGAGAAGGCGTAAGCGGCAGCCGCGGACTTGCAAGGGGAATAAATCCAAAAGCGACACTAAAGCAATGAACAATCAAGAGTACAAAGGGTAGCTATCAGTGCCAATGAAACTCAATATCCACACAGCGCAAGTATCAAACAGATGCCGCGCTGAAATGTGTTGAGTTATTTGTTTGTGTACTGGATTAGTGGTGCTGGAAGAGCACAGCAGTTCAGGCAGCATCCAACGAGCAGCGAAATCAACGTTTCGGGCAAAAGCCCTTCATCAGGAATAAAGGCAGTGAGCCTGAAGCATGGAGAGATTGTGTGTGTGTGTCCTGCAGGGGAATCGGGGAGACTCGCCTTTGCGGCGCACCTAAACACGTGTACAACTCCCGGGAAGCTCGATTACGAGGGGATTCATTCAGGATTATTCATGGACCAGTCACAGTTCTCATTATGAGTTGTGGTAGGACGTACAGATAAGACATGGGGTCGGGGGTAGAAAAATCTGGTGAGGTTTGATGAACTGGCAACATGAAAAGTGGTGTTCTGGAGGAGCTGGTATTGAAGTCACTGTTTTTACATAACATCCCTGAACACGTTGATTAGAAAAATTCTACCTCAATGGGGATAGTCATCCCAATCGATTTGCATCAGGAATTTAGGTAGTTTTGGACCAGACCTACATGCATACATATGTAGACATATATACACACATGTGCAGATATACAAATACATATTTGATTCTCTAAATCCTGATAGTGTTGTGGTCTCCTAAACCCATGGCCATCTTTCCCCTCAATACTTTAAACAGCTCTTGTCAAGATCATAAATGATGTCTTTAGTGATTGTTACAAGGACCTTACCCCTTCCCAGCTGTCTGTGCCTCTGACATAGCCCAGCACCATTCTCCCCAAACACCAGCCCCAGTATCAGCCCCCTCAGTGCCATTGCTGTCATAGAATCTCTAAAGTGAGAAAGCAGACCATTCAGCCTATCGAATCCACACAGACCTTCCCAAGAGCATCCCACCAAGACCCAACCCCTGCTCTATTTCTGTAATCAGACACTTCCCTTGGCTAATCCATCTAATCTGCACATTTTTGGACTGTGGGAGGAAACCAGGACACCTAGAGCAAACCCATGCAGACACGGGGAGAATGTGCAAACTCTATGCAGTCACCCGAGGGTGGAATCAAACCTGGGTCCCTGGCACTGAGGCAGCAGTGCTAATCACTGAGCCACTGTGCTACTGCACCTCTATCTCTAGTTTCATTTTTATCCGTTTAAAAATTGTCAATGTACCACCAGCAATGTTTTTTTATCTTCACAAACTTGCACCAGTAACTGTAATGCCCCATAAGGATCTATTGTTGCACTCTCTTATTGCTCAACTATTTGCTGGCATTCAGCCAAAAACATGTTAGTTTCTCTGCATAAGCTGACAACACCTAGCACTATCCACCTGTTACATCTTTAAAGCTCTATTATTACTCCATTATCAGACTGCTTTATTTGACATCTGCGCCTGAATGGGCAGAAACAGGTAATTATTGGGAAAATCAAAGCCATTGTTTTTTGCCAGGCGAAAGTGAGGAGATGCTGGAGATCAGAGTCAAGATTAGCGTGGTGCTGGAAAAGCACAGCAGATCAGGCAGCATCCGAGGAGCAGGAAAGTTGATTAGATTAGATTACTTACAGTGTGGAAACAGGCCCTTTGGCCCAACAAGTCCACACCGCCCCGCCGAAGCACAACCCACCCATACATCTACCCCTTACCTACACTACGGGCAATTTAGCATGGCCAATTCACCTAACCTGCGCATCTTTGGACTGTGGGAGGAAACCGGAGCAAACCCACGCAGACACGGAGAGAACGTGCAAACTCCACACAATCAGTCGCCTGAGGCGGAAATTGAACCCAGGTCTCTGGCGCTGTGAGGCAGCAGTGCTAACCACTGTGCCACCGACAGTGTTTTGGGAAGGAGCCCTTCATCTGGATTCCTTTGGTCCAGTCAAAATCCATTCCCTAATTATATTCTCTGTCCCTGTGCCCACAAACTTACATTCCATCTCAGTCAAGAAAAATGTCTCAGTTTTAAAATTCTGATACAAATCTTTCAAACTGAGAATTTGCTAAAGTTGCTACAAGTAGGAGTTTAAAGGAACATGTAAACGTAGATATGCATTAAAGTTAAACAAAGAACTGCAGATTTTGGAAGTCTGAAACAAAACCAGAAATTCCTAGAGAAACTCAGCAGGTCCAGCAGCATCAGTGGAGACAGAAAGAATTCAGGTTTTGCATCCAGTAACCCCTGTCAGTTCAAACAAAAAGTGTTTAGTTTCTCTCTGTAGAATCTGCCAGACCTGCTGAGTTTCTCCAGGAATTTCTGGTTTTGTTTATGTACATTGATTCGGTCACAATTAGAATAATAGCTGGCATTTCGCTGTTAGTTTTCACTGTCATTATTCGCATGAAATTGACAAGTATTTTAGTGGTTTAGACATTTAAAGAATAATATGGGAATCCAGAGGATAGGGTGCAGCCTTTCCCATAGCCACAATCTCACCTGCAATCATGATTTGTTGAAATCTTCCAATTCTCCCTGTTACTTACATTATAAATTCCTAGAAAAAAGTTCCACTTTGTGGAAAGGGGGAAATTTGATGTTTATGGCCATGCCAACTGCATAAAGACTGCTACATTTACACAATAGAAAGCTTACCTTTTCTTGACTATCACCTGATGAAGGAGCGTCGCTGCAAAAGCTAGTGTTCTTCCAATTAAACCTATTGGACTATAACCTGGTGTTGTGTGATTTTTAACTTTGTACACCCCAGTCCAACACCGGCATCTCCAAATCATACCTTTTCTTGATATTTGAAATGCCAAATGACATTATTAAGATAAAACAAATGCTACATCTTTCTTAAGGCAGATATTTCTTTCTTTTAAGTCTGTTTATCCCCATTTTAATTTCTATCTTTAGGCAGTCATATATATCTTCCTTCCTGGTTTGTTGTGTGTGTGAAAACTTCAAATTGCACATTTCTCACTGCATCTGTTCATTTTATTTAACATTATGGTGACAAGAACTGTTCACATTAAACCAGAACTGACCACATTGAATGGTCCCTGAAACAACACCAGAGTCGGAGCCACAATGGTTTTGTAAAGTCCATCCTTTAGAAAAACAAGGAAGTTAAGAAAAAGATAGACCCAAAAGACCAAATCAGAATCCATCTTGAGAGTTGTTCTCAAGATTCCCTCTCACTCACAAGCAAGGTACATACACACATGCACTCATGTGTGCGCACACACACACACACACACACAGATACTCTCATATGCACATTCAGGCACTCACACATATATTCTCTCACACACTCTCAAACAGACACACACTCTCATGCACACGAACTCTCACAAACACACACACACACACACACACACAAACTCACTCACAAACACACACACACATACACAACTCTCTCACACATACACAACTCTCTCACACATACACAAGCTCTCTCACAACCACAGTCTCACACATATACACAAACACACACTCACACACACACAATACACTCACACATACACAAACTATCATACACACACAGACACACACCTACTCCATTCTTTTCATATCTTTGCTAATGTAGGTGTGATAGATTGAATGGCTCCTGCACTGTAAAATTCTATGATTCACTCTGAATAAGAACAATTTCATTTATGCTGTTGTCACTCTATTTATGTCTGATAGTGGTCATTCCTCAAATTAATTGTACATTTGCTGAAACTTGCAAAATATCGCCCACCTCCTTGATGAGGTCACTGCTGTTGCATACTTTTAACTAGTGTCAGAGTGACTTAAAAGTGGACGTTGTCATCACAAACACTGTTAACTCCTCATGCAGCTTTTTTCAAAGTTGGTGGCAAGGACCTTTGTTTCACTGGTGTGGAATGGTGCTCTCTACAGTTAATGCCAGGACACTTGAAGATCTGCTAAAGAACATCACAGAAGAGAATGACAAGTCATTAGAGAAACTGGGCTTGGTCCAACAGCAAGTAGGGGATCTGATAGGGTTGCACAAAATTATTATAGTATGCCCAATACTGCAAATGGTGGTGGTGAACTATATCCCCTGGTTTGTAAGTCAGTCACTAAAGGGCATTGAATATAAAAAACACAGTGCAGCAATACACCCTCTGACTCATGATACACTAATAATCTTGAGATTCCAGTATAAATACATGAACCACCTAGATTGTTATTTCTTTGTGGATAAATAATTATTTTACAAATTCAAAATCAATTCAGGGAGACAAACATATCTGAAAAATTCTTCTCCATTTCATCTAAGCAATCATTATTCCAGGAAATTAGATCACCATTATTCATTTCACTTGCACATAAACTTTCCTGCCTACAATACTAACTATATCAGTTATAACTTGTTCTATTTATCCTGTTCCCTCTGGGTAAAGAAGAACCTTCTGGTACACTTTCCATCTGGGTGGTCCGAAAAGCTTCCTGAGTGCTAAAGCTGTTGGTTGTGTCAATCTATTCATGTTTCAAAGCAGCTATCCTTCGAACTAAATCAAGGTAAAACCACCATAGTCCCTCTTTTCTTTCATTAGAGAGACAAAACTGGTGGTGAGTTTGACCTGAGGGTTACCACACTTCAGGCAAGTTTGAACTGAATGGGAAGCTCAGCTGGTGGGGAAATTGAATACACATTATTGGTATCACTATAAATGACTAACCCTGCTCTCCAGTCACCTGAGCTAATCTAGACTCTGGAATTTCCATCTTAATCCTCTTTCTACTCCTTTCCTTGTCCTACTCACTTATGCTAATATTTTCTTACATATTGCAGTGATAAAGTTTGTTTGATAACTTGCCTGTGGAATGCCCTGGTTCAGCAGTGTGAGCATTGCTTGTTTTGTTTCAGTAAGAATGCAATAACTGGGAGTAGAACAGACCATGCAACCCTTCAAGCCCACTCTACCATTCAATATATTTATGGCTGATCTGTTCATTTCCACTTGCTTTCCCAATCTCTCAATTCCTTAAGAATCTGACATTCGTCAGGCGCAACTTTGAATGTATTCAATGATGGAGCAACAATTGCGGTAAAGAATTCAAAAGATTCATAAGCCTCTTACTGAGGGAATTTCTCCTTACCTCAGTCCTAAATGATTGACTCTTTATCTGAAACGATTGACCTTTATCCTGAGCATGTGCCCCATATTCTATGATGTAGAGGTGCCGATGTTGGACTGGGCTGTACAAAGTTAAAAATCACACAACACACGGTTATAGTCCAAAAGCTTGTACTTTCAAATAAACCTGTTGGACTAAAACTCCATTATCTAGACCCCCCAGTCAGCAGAAACAACTGCTCAGCGACTAACCTGTCAAGGCACTTCAGACCTTGTTATTTAAAATGAGCTACCCTCTCATTCATCTGAAGTCCATAGAACATCCAATTTACTCGGCCTGTCATCATAAGGACAATCCTCTCATTTCAAAGACTAGAGTCATAGAGTCATAGAGATATACAGCATAGAAGCAGACCCTTCGGTCCAACCCATGCATGCCGACCAGATATCCCAACCCAATCTAGTCCCACCTGTCAGCACCCGGCCCATGTCCCTCCAAACCCTTCCTATTCATATACCCATCCAAATGCCTCTTAAATGTTGCAATTGTACCAGCCTCCACCACATCCTCTGGCAGCTCATTCCATACACATACCACCCTCTGCATGAAAAAGTTGCCCCTTAGGTCTCTTTTATATCTTTCCCCTCTCACCCTAAACCTATGTCCTCTACTTCTGGACTCCCCAACCCCAGGGAAAAGACTTTGCCTATTTATCCTATCCATGCCCCTCATAATTTTGTAAACCTCTCTAAGGTCACCCCTCAGCCTCCAATGCTCCAGGGAAAACAGCCTCAGCCTGTTCAGCCTCTCCCTGTAGCTCAGATCCTCCAACCCTGGCAACATCCTTGTAAATCTTTTCTGAACTCTTTCAAGTTTCACAACACCTTTCCGATAGGAAGTGAACTTTTACTGTATTGCGTCCAAGGCAGTACATCCTTCCTTGAATATAGAGAGAAAACAACACAGTATTCCACGTGGTCTCGTCAAAGCCTGACACAACTGCAGCAAGAATTCCTTATTTTTGTACTCCATGCTCAATTCAATAAAAGACAGCATGTCTCTTTTAATTTCTTAGTTACCTGCATACCAACTCAACAAACAGGGAGACGGCAATATATTGCATTTCAAGGGGACATGTATATGCTAGAGAAATGTGGCATATTTCATTTACTGTGTCATGAAAAGGCTTTTCTTTTAAAAAAAAGGAAACAAGGAAGAGAGGCCATATTAAAAAAAGGAAACAATTTTTAAAATTGTTCAAACTTTACGATCAGGATCGGAAACCTTATTTCTGAACTCTGGTTCAGAGGGCAGTTCTCCATTTGAACTTCCAGGTCAGAGTTCTTCTCAGTTGAAAGAAGTCTACTCCAGGCCTGGAATCCACACAGCCAGTGGTGAAGGGGATCAGTAGTCAAACAACAACGTGTCCACCATGCAACAAACTCTGCAGTATTCCAGGACTCCAATGTCCCATAGCCACTTTCACAGATACAGAGAAAATGTAAGTGAGGTCATGCCAACTGGGTCGGGTTGAAGTTAGGGATAGTTGGAGATAAGTGGGCAAGACCATGGGATAGGCCAGAGTGGAAGATAGATTGAAGGGAGTTGGGGCCTACGCTCTGATAGGCTTCAGGACTTCCATTATTGGTTTGCCCCATGGGGGCCTGGAGTGCACCATTTCCATCAAATTCAATTTTTAATTTGGATTTGATTTCCTTTCATTTTTTTTTCTCTGTTACAGTACCCGTTTAAGCAACTAACCTAGTCATTTAAAGCAAAATTGTTAAGTTGGTTAGACGTTCCTGAGTAGTTAGGGACCCAGACATCCTGGGCTAATCCTAACCATGAAAGAGAGGCAAGCAGTCCACAACCTGAACCCCATAATGAACGCCATGACTAAGCACAGGTAGAGGCTTTTAAGGAGGTATCCAGTGTGCACACCTCCTCCACACTGGGAAGCCAAATTTCAGCTGTGTGGGAATGAAGTGCTGCCAAAAGTGGGGAACAGCTCCTTCAGAGTTGAGCAAGAGTGTCCCTTTATATTCTTTTGCAAACTAATGAAATCAAATTAACTCAATTTCACAGAATGACCTAAGAAACCACCCTTATCAGCACACATGCACTTTATTTAATACATTAACAATGTGGACTTGGCTGTGGTGAGCACAATTGGCAAATTTGTAGATGACACAAAAATTGGCCGAGCAGTGGATAGTGTAGAGCAGGGGTGGGCAATTAATTCTTCCAGGGGGCCACATGAGAAGCCTGAGTTGTGCTGGAGGGCTGAACCAACAATAAGTTGAACATAATTCTGCTCAGTATTAATTTTCTCCCATTGTAAAAAGTACTAAATTATATAGTTTTGCACTGAAACTTATAATCAAAAGAATAAGGATATTCTGTTACAATAAAGATATGAAATTGTGCAGTAGGTCAAACATAGAAGAAATAAACAGCATAAACAATAATTTCAATATTTCATTTTATTTTTAACATGTTAATCTCACAAACCAATAATGAAAAGTTGTTTCATTATTGTTCAGTATTACAAACAACAAACAACTCTATCCAAAAATCAATAAGTGCTTTTGATGTTTTTCAGTTCATTTTACTTGTTTAGTGAGAAAAGTCCAGTCTGTTTTGGGCTTGAACAAGTGCACTGAAATCTGGTTGAATGTCTGAGGTGGATATGTGAAGGACAGCTGAGAGGTGATCATCAGTGATAGAGGATCGGGATTTGGATTTGTTGAACTTCATCACTGAGAATGTCTGTTCGCATATATAGGTAGATCCAAAGAGGAGTAGAATATTCTGAGCATGCCTCCTCATGTATGGAAAGTTCTCCCCTTTGAGAGAAGAGTAAAAATCAAGCAGTGAGACTGACCTAAAGTACTCTGCCAGAAATGTGTCAGACTGCAGGTCAATGAGTTCAAGCTGAACATCACGAGGTGCATTCTCCACATTGCATGTAAATGGGGGAAAAAAATCATGTGCATTTCATTCTCATCTGTTTTAAAGTCTTGAAATCGCCTTGAAAATTCACCATGCAGTGCTTTTAACATAGATGAGTGCCTGTGGGGGTGATCAGCTGAAGGTGCAGCTTCCTTCAGTGTTGGCAACTGGATGAGAATGGTGTCCTCCATTTGGCTTGAGAAAAGCTGCAACTTTCTCATAAAAGCCTTCACCAAGTTATACATTTCATGCACAAAAAGGCCCTTGCACTGCAGTTTCACCTTTAGTTCATTCATAAGTGCAGTCACATCAACAGCAAAACCAAGTTGTTGTGGTTCTGTTCACCAAGCTGGGAATTTGTGTTGCAGACATTTCGTCCCCTGTCTAGGTGACATCCTCAGTGCTTGGGAGCCTCCTGTGAAGCGCTTCTGTGATCTTTCCTCCGGCATTTGTAGTGGTTTGAATTTGAATCTGTCGCTCCGGTTGTCAGTTCCAGCTGTCTGTTACAGTAGCCGGTATATTGGGTCCAGATCGATGTGCTTATTGATTGAATCTGTCGATGAGTGCCATGCCTCTAGGAATTCCCTGGCTGTTCTCTGTTTGGCTTGTCCTATAATAGTAGTGTTGTCCCAGTCGAATTCATGTGTAGCCACACATGCAGATTACAAGCAACATGAATTCGACTGGGACAACACTACTATTGTAGGACAAGCCAAACAGAGAACAGCCAGGGAATTCCTAGAGGCATGGCACTCATCCACAGATTCAATCAATAAGCACATCGACCTGGACCCAATATACCGGCTACTGTAACAGACAGCTGGAACTGACAACCGGAAGCGACAGATTCAAATTCAAACCACTATAAATGCCGGAGGAAAGATCACAGAAGCGCTTCACAGGAGGCTCCCAAGCACTGAGGATGTCACCTAGACAGGGGACGAAACGTCTGCAACGCAAATTCCCAGCTCGGCGAACAGAACCACAACAACGAGCACCCGAGCTACAAATCTTCTCACAAACTTTGAACAAAACCGAGGTCTGCAATCGAGTCTGCTTCTGAAAGCTGTGGAATGCCATTCCCTTTCTTCACACAGAAATCTTGAATCTATTCTCTCAGGTCCCGTACACCTTTCAGCATTTTGCCCAAGCTGAGCCACCTGACAGCTGTGTGGGAGCCTACGTCACGATGTTCAGTCACATTTTCCTCCAAAAGTGCAACAAATTGCCTGTGATTCAAAGCTCTTGCCCTGATGAAGTTAACTACTTTAGTTACAACATCAACCACATGGTTAATTTTTAACACTGACTTACACAACACTTCCTGGTGTATAATACAATGCAAAGATACCAATTTATGTTCAGGGTCAATTTCTGTCACTTTATCCTGCATTCTCTTTAAGAGTCCAACATTTTTTCCTGTTAGATTTGGAAAACCATCCGTTGTCACACCCGCCAGCTTGTCCCATTTTAGTCCCAACGTGTCCAAACATAACATACACTTACCTCCATGAGCAAATCATTACCAGTTGTTGTTCCTTTCATTGACTGCATGGCTGCCAGCTCCTCCGTGATTTTAAAGTCCGTAGTTATCCAACGTATGAAAATGATTAGCTGGGTTGTGTCACGTACGTCGCAGTTCTCATCCAGAGTCAAGGAAAAAAAGTCAAAGTTGACCGCTCTGTGCTGCAGCTGAAGCTCCAGATTTCTCGCGGTGTCACAAATCCTTCTCGTTACAGTGAGTCGGGAGAGGGGCACATTCTCAAATGCCTCCTTTTTCTCTGGGCATATTCGTTCTGCAGAGTCCAACAAGCACTCCTTAATAAACTCTCCATCAGAAAACGGTTTACTGTTTCTGGCGATTTTGTGGGATATGACATAACTTGGCGTGAGCTGACATTTTGAGGGCTAACCAGCAAGCATCACTTTTAGCTGTTCACGCATGCACATTCACGCACATGTGCGTCCATACGTAAATAAAAAAAAAGCATCCTTTTCAAAACAAAAGCAACACAGTTGTATTGGTGCATGGCGTAAATAGTTTTTCATTTATGTTCTAATTTAAGATTGACCTCATGCGGGCCGAACAGGAATGTCCAAAGGGCCGGATATGGCCCGCGGGCTGTAAGATGCCCCGGTCTGGTGTACAGGATAGCTGTCAGCTCCAAACTGATATAGATTGATTGGTGGAGTGGAGAGGAAAGTGGCAGATGGAGTTCAAATTTGGTAAGTGTGAAGTAGTGCATTTATGGCAGTCAAACAGTAGAAGGGAATACACATAAATGGGAATATACTACGATGGGTGAATGAAGTGAGAGATCATAGCATGCAAATGTACAGGTCCCTAAAGGTAGCAGTACAGGTAGACAAGGTTATAAAGAAGGCATATGAAATGCTCTCTTTTATTGACGGAGGTATAAAATACAAAAGTAGGGATATAATGATGGAACTGTATAAGACACCGGTGAGACCACAAGTGGAGTTTCGTGGCACAGTTGTGGTCAACACACAACAGGAAGGATGTAACTTCTGTGGAGAGAGTGCATAGAAAGTGCATAGAATATTCACAGACAATATCAAAACAAATCAAAGAATAAAATAAATTATTTTTCATTCCCTTTGTAAAATTTTACATGAAATGCACCCCCTTGATGACCCTCAATAAATATTTTGCCAGTAATATTCTTCTTTGGTGTAGCAATCAGAAAATTTACTAGAATGTTGCTAGGCTGGAGAATTGTATCTCCAAGCAGAAATTGGAGAGTTTGGGTTGTTTTCCTTAGAACAGAGAAAGCTGACGGGCGACATGATCAAGGTGTACAAACTTGTGAGAGATAGATAGACCTGTTTCCCTTGGCAGAGAGTTAAAAAAAAAACAGGGGTCATAGATTCAAGCTGGGTGGCAGAATGATTAGAGGAAATGCGAGGAAAAACATTTTTTATACAGAGGGTTGTGGGTGGCTGGGATTCACTGTCTGAGTTGGTGGTGGAGGCAGAGAGCGTAAACTCTTTTAAAACGTACCTAGATCTGCATGTCAAGTGCTGTAAGCTGCAAGGCTATGGGCCAGAAGCTGGGATTATAAAGGACATCTGGATGTCTTTGGGTTGGCATGGACAAGATGGGCTGAATGACCCCCTTCTGTGCTGTATCGTTTCTGTGCTTCTATATCAAGTGATCAAAGGAAAGGTGTAATTTAAATTAAAGTGTGATTTTTGGATAAGGTGATGCACTTTAGTCCCTGAGGTGCCTGCTAGTCTGGAAGGAATGTCTCTTTAGAAATGAAAATATTTATTTAATCAGTGACGGCAGCACTATACATGTAACCTTAATTTATAATTAATAGACTCTTTATTTCCTTTTCTAAGAACCAAACCAATAATATTCACGGACCATATCAAAACAAATCAAAGAATAAAATAAATTAGTTTTCATTCCCTTTGTAAAATTTTACATGAAATGCACCCCCTTGATGACCCACAATAAATATTTTGGCAGTAATATTCTTCTTTGGTGTAGCAATCAGATAATTGATGACTTTCTTCAACCCCATTTTGATCTTAGAGACTTCCTTTTTTCTATAATTTGCTTCAAGGCTGATCATTAATGTTTTTCCACCGACACTTTAAAAAACCTAACGTATGCCACAAGGTATGATAATTTATGTACAGTTTTCAGTACACCCATTCTGTAGAATTTCCCATAAATTATGTGACAAATAGAATCCCTTATCCAAGAGCTTCTACAAGAGCCAGAGTTTCTGCAACTGAAGTACTTAAAAAAAAAACTTTTCTTATTTTCTTTGCCAATAGGCAAGTTTTCCCTTTTTCACTCATAAATGATATTGTGGCCCAGGAAAATTAGCTTTTGAGGCATCATTAAAGATAATCAACTTCATGTGCCTCAGGTCACACAAGGAAGGGAACCCAAGTATGCATTTCTCTATATTTAATATTTGTAAAGTTTTAGGCTACTTCATTGTGATGCTTAGTTCAATGACCACAAAACTAGCACCCACCTTGTCTGAGTGCACAGTTAACTGACCAGTCTAGCTTCGTAATTATTCTGCTTCATCTTCAGATATAGAGTCATACAGCACAGAAACCTTTGGTCCAACTCATCCACACTGACTATAACATTATCTTTCTGTGATGACTCGGCACCATTAACTGGGAAAGGTGTATTATTTTCTAATCTAATTGATTCAAGCAAAGTTACCTATTCAGTGTAATGCTGAAATCATCATGTTTAATAGCCCCTGAAATCTGACTTCCCATCATAATCCCATTTTCATCCTACTGCTAATGCATTTCTCAAATCCACAATATCACCCCCATAAGAAATCATCAACCTGCAGCATTAAGGTGCTCAAAAGTTTCCCTTTTTGACAGCAACGAAAGACAAGGTTTTGCTGTCCAATGACAGTCTTGCACCTTTCCCTTAAAGTAGTTGATTGAATCTGTATTGTCTGTTGTGTAGTTAAATCCAGGATGAGTGTTTATAAAAGAAATCCAGCAACCTGGAAAAAGGATGCAGTGGGCTTTTTTCTTGCTGCAATCCAGCTAAGCATATCCTTGATCTAAGCCTCTGTGCTCTCAGGTTGACCCTCTGGGACACTCATTGAAATAAATATGGTGATGCTTGAGGTCCATCAACTCCTGTATATGACACTCTTTACTCTGCCAGTACCTCTCCCAGTACAAAGAACAGCTGCTGACCAAATATTTGCAGACTGGCATGTTCCACAATCAAGGATGACTTTTTAAAATGATTTTTGAGAAAATTTGTAGCTCAGGTTGATATTAGGTCTGTAAGTTAGCTCGCCGAGCTGGAAGGTTTGTTTTCAGACGTTTTGTCACCATACTAGGTAACATCATCAGTGAGAGTCTCCAGTGAAGTGCTGGTGGTATGTCTCGCCTCTCTATTTATAGGCCTTGATTTCTTAAGGTGGGTGATGTACATTGGACAAACTAGCAGGAAACTTGCCACCAGGATACAAGGACACCAACTGGCCACCAAAAGACATGGACCACTCTCACTAGTTTCCATGCATACAGACCAAGAAGGACACCACTTTGACTGGGACAACACACACATCCAAGGACAGGCGAAACAAAGACCCGCCCTGAGAATTCTTAGAGGCATGGCATTCTAACCAGAACTCCATCAATAAACACACTGAGTTAGATCCTATCTAACTTAGTTTGAAAAAAAAACCGGAAATGACATCACCCACCTTAAGAAACCAATACCTATAAATAGAGAGGTGGGACATATCACCAGTGCGTCACCAGAGACTCTCACTGACGATGTTACCCAGTGTGGTGACGAAAATGTCTGAAAACAAACCTTCAAGCTCAGCGAACTAACTTACAGGCTTACTGCATTTAATTTCAAAAATATACTTATTCATAAAAAAATCTTTATATACATATAAAAAAACACAATAGCATATCAAGGAAACAAACAATTATTAGAGTTGGACCCTATACAAACAAACCAAAGGCATCTCTTAACCTGAACAAAACTTTACATGCATTTGATACGCCAGGAGGGTCCTTACTGAGAGACTATCTAAGGCTTGGAACAGCCATCACAACATTGCGATGCTGCCAAAGGTCCTCTCACCATCCTAAATTAGTGGAAACTGGCAAAAAAATCACTCAGTTTGACACAAAGCAAATATTGTGAATATGAATTGTAATTGTTTGAGTGGTAGTGTCTGTATCTCTAGGCCAGAAGATACAGATTAGGTCTCGTATGCCCCAGAGCTGTGAAGGAACACGTCTAAACTGATGGAATAAAAGAATATTCTGACTGTGACTATCAATGTATTACGACTATTAAAGGTTCCACATACAGCAACCAAACTTTATGTAATTCTCTTTTATTTTGACCCATTCAGAAGTAAGTGCAACACGGTAGCACAGTGGTTAGCACTACTGCCTCACAGTGCTGGAGACCTGGGTTCCATTCCTGCCTCAGGCAACTATCTGCATAATGTTTGCACATTCTCCCTGTGTCTGCGTAGGTGTGCTCTGTTTTCCTCCCACAGTCCAAAAACTTGCAGGTTAGGTTAGGTGAATTGGCCATGCTAAATTGCCTGTAGGGGAAGGGGTAAATGTAGAGGGGTGGGTTGCTCTTCAGAGGGTCGGTGTGGACTTGTTGGGCTGAAGGGCCTGTTTCCACAATGAAAGTAATCTAATGTTGTTACACTACAAAGCAAATATTACGTATAGCGTCAACTTTGATCTGCCCCTTGACATGCATTTTTATAAATTTAATCACAAATTTTTATTTGAGGGTGGGGTGTGGAATGAATTCTGACAATTCTGAGCCTTTGCACTGGTAAATCAGCTCTTGCTACAGTCGCTATTTAATGGTGCTATTTAAGAAAGCATAGAATCAAACCGTGGCTCTCCCAGGCTAGGGGACTGTGCAGACCTCCAGGCAGGGGGAGGGTACTGCTGAACAACTGTGCGTGGGGCACTGAAAAACATTCGGTAAAAACAATGACTGCAGACGCTGGAAACCAGATTCTGGATTAGTGGTGCTGGAAGAGCACAGCAGTTCAGGCAGCATCCGAGGAGCAGTAAAGTCGACATTTCAGGCAAAAGCCCTTCATTAGGAATACAGGCAGAGAGCCTGAAGGGTGGAGAGATAAGCTAGAGGAGGGTGGGGGTGGGGAGAAAGTAGCATAGAGTACAATGGGTGAGTGGGGGAGGGGATAAAGGTGATAGGTCAAGGAGAAGAGGGTGGAGTGGATAGGTGGAAAAGAAGATAGGCAGGTAGGACAAGTCATGGGGACAGTGCTGAGCTGGAAGTTTGGAACTAGGGTGAGGCGGGGGAAGGGGAAATGAGGAAACTGTTGAAGTCCACACTGATGCCCTGGGGTTGAAGTGTTCCGAGGCGGAAGATGAGGCGTTCTTCCTCCAGGCGTCTGGTGGTGAGGGAGCGGCGGTGAAGGAGGCCCAGGACCTCCCTGTCCTCGGCAGAGTGGGAGGGGGAGTTGAAATGTTGGGCCACAGGGCGGTGTGGTTGATTGGTGCAGGTGTCCCGGAGATGTTCCCTAAAGCGCTCTGCGAGGAAGCGTCCAGTCTCCCCAATGTAGAGGAGACCGCATTGGGAGCAACGGATACAATAAATGATATTGGTGGATGTGTAGATAAAACTTTGATGGATATGGAAGGCTCCTTTAGGGCCTTGGATGGATGTGAGGGAGGAGGTGTGGGTGCAGGTTTTGCAATTCCTGCGGTGGCAGGGGAAGGTGCCAGGATGGGAGGGTGGGTTGTAGGGGGGCGTGGACCTGACCAGGTAGTCACGGAGGGAACGGTCTTTGCGGAAGGCGGAAAGGGGTGGGGAGGGAATATATATCCCTGGTGGTGGGGTCCGTTTGGAGGTGGCGGCACCACCGCTTCCTCCACTACATTGATGACTGCATTGGCGCCACCTCGTGCTCCTGCGAGGAGATTGAGCAATTCATCAACTTCACCAACACATTCCACCCTGACCTTAAATTTACATGGACCATCTCTGACACCTCCCTCCCCTTCCTGGACCTCTCCATCTCCATTAATGACGACCGACTTGACTCTGACATTTTTTACAAACCCACCGACTCCCACAGCTACCTGGATTACACCTCTTCCCACCCTACCTCTTGCAAAAATGCCATCCCGTATTCCCAATTCCTCTGCCTCTGCCATATCTGGTCCCAGGAGGACCAGTTCCAACACAGAACACACCAGATGGCCTCCTTCTTTAGAGACCGCAATTTCCCTTCCCACGTGGTTAAAGATGTCCTCCAACACATCTCGTCCACATCCCGCATCTCCGACCTCAGACCCCACCCCTCCAACCGTGACAAGGACAGAACGCCCCTGGTGCTCACCTTCCACCCTACCAACCTTTGCATAAACCAAATCATCCGCCAACATTTCTGCCACCTACAAAAAAACCCCACCACCAGGGATATATTTCCCTCCCCACCTCTTTCCGCCTTCCGCAAAGACCATTCCCTCCGTGACAACCAGGTCAGGTCCACGCCCCCCCTACAACCCACCCTCCCATCCTGGCACCTTCCCCTGCCACCGCAGGAATTGCAAAACCTGCACCCACACCTCTTCCCTCACCTCCATCCAAGGCCCTAAAGGAGCCTTCCACATCCATCAAAGTTTTACCTACACATCCACCAATATCATTTATTGTATCCGTTGCTCCCGATGCGGTCTCCTCTACATTGGGGAGACTGGGCACCTCCTAGCAGAGCGCTTTAGGGAACATCTCCGGGACACCCGCACCAATCAACCACACCGCCCCGTGGCCCAACATTTCAACTCCCCCTCCCACTCTGCCGAGGACAGGGAGGTCCTGGGCCTCCTTCACTGCCGCTCCCTCACCACCAGACGCCTGGAGGAAAAACACCTCATCTTCCGCCTCGGAACACTTCAATCCCAGGGCATCAATGTGGACTTCAACAGTTTCCTCATTTCCCCTTCCCCCACCTCACCCTAGTTCCAAACTTCCAGCTCAGCACTGTCCCCATGACTTGTCCTACCTGCCTATCTCCTTTTCCACTTATCCACTCCACCCTCTCCTCCTTGACCTATCACCTTCATCCCCTCCCCCACTCACCCATTGTACTCTATGCTCCTTTCTCCCCACCCCCACCCTCCTCTAGCTTATCTCTCCACCCTTCAGGCTCTTTGCCTGTATTCCTGATGAAGGGCTCTTGCCCGAAACATCGATTTTACTGCTCCTTGGATGCTGCCTGAACTGCACTGAAAAACATTCGCTCAAGCCAGGTCATCTCCTCTGCCCTGAAGCTCTTCAGATTCTCCTGCTCCTCGGATGCTGCCTGACCTGCTGTGCTTTTCCAGCACCACTCTGACCTAAACTCTGGGTTCCAGCATCTGCAGTCCTCACTTTTGCCTAAGCACAGCAGGGATTCGAGGCGTCAAGCAAAGAAAAAGGGATTGTAAACAGCTGCTTTATTGTACTCGAGCGATAAATTCCTCACTCCCACAAGTCATAAAAGAAAAAAAGAATTGCAAGGGCTGGCGTGGGCACTGGTTTCCCTGCAAGACTCGTGCAGCATCTGACAGTGAAACCAAGACTCTGGTCAACCTCCTTGATTTCTCCTCGTCAAATTTCGGTGTGACAATTGTTGAAACGGTAGTTTCGTTTCGATTCCCGCTTTGGGAAGTTACACCGAGCAGCGAGGATCTCGGTGAAAGTCAGGTTAATTATTTTCTTTATTTCTCTCTCTCTCTCTCTCTGCCAACTCGCACGGTAACTTTATTTTTAAATTTTGAAAAGCAATTTCTCTGAACCTCAACGGAATAATTGTGGAGGAGGACTCCTTGGGTCTAGTTTCGATTTTGATTCAGCCTTTGACGCAAGTTCAAGTGAAAGAAGTACGTCGTGTTTTGTAGATTTTGTTCAAATGGTCTTATTTGATTTGGGGGCTGCATTTCTTCACCCCCCCCCCCCCCCCCCCCGAAATTTCTGCTCAGTTTTGTTGCAATCTTTAAATCTCTATTTGTTTGCCGGGTCGTCTGCAGTGTGAAAAAACAAATCTCTCTCCCTCCCCGACCCGTGCAAAAAGGTAGGAAAAACTCTTGATTTGGAGATGCCGGTGTTTGACTGGGGAGTGCAAAGTTAAAAATCAAGATTGGAGTGGTGCTGGAAAAAGCACAGCAGGCCAGGTAGCATCCAAGGAGCAGGAAAATTGACGTTTCAGGCAGGAGCCCTTCATCAGGAATGAAGCTGGGAGCTTCCAGGGTGGAGAATCAATGGGAGGGGGGCTGGGGCTGGGGAGAAAGTAGCTGAGAGGGCAATAGGTGGATGGAGGTGGGGGGTGAAGGTGATAGGTCAGAGGGGAGGGTGGAGCAGACTGGTGGGAAGGAAGGTTGACAGGAGGGACAGGTCATGAGGACAGTGCTGAGCTGGAAGGTTGGAACTGGGGTAAGGTGGGGGGAGAGAAAATGAGGAAACTGGTGAAGGCCACATTGATGCTCTGGAGCTGATCCTCATCCCACCTGTCAATCTTCCTTCCCACCCTCCTCTCCGACCTATCACTGTCACCCCCACCTCCATCCACTTATTGCAGTCTCAGCTATCTTCCCCCCAGCCCCAGCCCCCCTCCCATTTATCTCTCCACGCCCCCCCCCCCACCGAGGATCCCAGCCTTCTGAAGAGAGTCACTAGACTTGAATCGTGTCTCTCTCCACAATGCTGCTAGACCTCCTCCAGCAATGTTTGTTTCAGGTTTCCAGCATTCTTTAATGCACTGCACCTTTCTTTGCCTGTTACATGCAGACTTAGATGGAATGCCTGCTGCAGGGACAGAATGGCACACTCCTGTTCTTATATGTTCCTCAACGGAATTCACCTCTCTCCAGCTGCTAAAGCCCATCACCCCCCGCCCCCCCCTTCCCATGCTCAATTATTGCCCAAGGAGAGGTCCGGTGAGGTAAAGTTAGGAGTTTAACATTTTTTTGGGGTGTGAGTGAGAAAGACAGGAGAAAGGAAGTGTTAAGGTTGCATTGGGGGTGTATGTTTTGGTTAAAGGCTGAAAAAAGAATTGGTAAATTACTTTTTCATTGAATCCCTACAGGGTGGAATTAACCATTTTGCCCATCGAGTCCACATGACTCTCCAAAGTGCATCCCACCCAGACCCATCATGTCCCCTCTGACCCTGCGTTTCCCTATCATTAACCCACCTAGCCTGCACATCCCCAGACAGTATGAGCAGTTCAGCATGGCTAATCCAGCTAGCCTGCTCATAAAGTCATAGAGATGTACAGCATACAAACAGACACTTCGGTCCAACTTGATCATGCTGGCCACATATCCTAACCTAATGTAATCCTGTTTGCCAACACCTTCAGACTGTGGGAGGAAACCAGAGCACCTGATGGAAACCCATGCAGATGCAGGAAGAATGTGCAAACTCCACACATATTTAGTCAGCTGAGGGTAGAATCGAACTCAGGTCCCTGGTCTGTGAGACAGTAGTCCTAACCACTGAGCCACCCCAAAGAACAAAAGGCTTGCACCTATATGGCACTTTTCAAAACCTCTGGACCCCTCACTGGCTGAACTTTGCAATAAAGTTCTTTTGAAGAGGAAGACTGTTGTAATATAGGACAGGTGGGTGGAAACGGCACAATGGTTTTAAATGACAAGTGACCAGAGGCATGGCTCCTGCTTGTGGACTGAGTGAGACATGGTGCAAACAAATTACGTAATCTTCATTGAGTCTCTGCAGTGTAGAGCACAGTCCTATCAGGAGCAGACAGTACAGTTGAGAAAATTGAAAGCAGTACAAAGTGAATCATTGCTTCACCTGTGTTTGGGGTCCTTGGCAATGGGAAAGTTGGGGATAAAAGTTACATCTCCCTGACCCTGTCCAGGAAGACATTGTGGGGCGTTCAGGAGGGGACAGGTTTGGCGGAGAGCAGTATTGTCAGCCATGGACGACTTGACTAGGCTGTTCTCAAGGGTGGCATGGCGGCTCAGTAGTTAGCACTACTGCCTCATGGCAGGGACCTGGGTTCGATTCCACCCTCAGGTGACTGTCTGTGTGGAGTTAGCACATTCACCCTGTATCTGTGTAGGTTTCCTCCCATAATTGAAAGATGTGCAGATTAAGTGAATTGGCCATGCTAAATTGCCCATAGTGCTCAGGGATGTGTAGGTTAGGTGCATTAGTCTGGGGTAAATGTAGAGTAATTGGGTAGGGGAATAGGTCTAGGTGGGTTACTCTTCAGAGGTTTGGTGTGGATTTGTTGGTCCAAACGGCCTTTTTCCACACTGTAGGGATTCTATGATTCCATCACATCACTCAGAGTGGAGGGACAATGTCTATGGTGATGGCATACTGTTGGTGAAAACTGAGGATTAGAGAAAGCCCATTGTTGGGTCAGGAAATGAGGAAAAGGAATACGAGCAGGAAATGGAAGAAACACAGTCAAGGACCCTATCAATCAATAGGGCTCCTTAAGGAAGATGCACCCGGAACACTGGTATGGAAGGTGACAGATGTGATGAGAAGGAAGCATTGGAAATGAATCTGATCATTGGAAGAAATGGGATGGGAGAGCGTTTAATGAAAAAAAACCTGTTGGAATCAGTGGGATTACCGTGGTATGGCTAAAACAGGGGCTGGTTAGAGCTTCTCCTAATTTAATATACTCACAGATCAGCATTGTCTCCTTGACACTTAGAGACAATATGCAGATTGTGTGACCACTTTGCTGCACACCTCTGTTGCCCACCATTTTGAGTCTCCAGCCCATTCGCTCTCCCATCTCTTGGACCTTGAACCTGCTGCACTGTTCCAGTGAAGCTTCGTGTAAACTATAGGAGCAGGACTTCCTCTTTCCATTTGGCACTTGCAAAATCAACACGAGCTATTGAACATTATTTTTAGATTATAACCTTTCTCTCCCATTTAGCCAGGCATTAGCTATTGGTTTTGATTTCTGTAAGATCACTTATCAACCATCTTTCACCTCTCCAGTTATTGCCATCTCCCTTTTGCCTTGCAATAGCATCTTCTGATTTAATCTCTCCTGCCTTTCACTCTATTACAGACCCTCATTTTGTTCTTACACCACCTCACATTTCCTTGACTCTGTACTTGTTTCATCTCTCTTTTTTTTCCAGTTCTAAATAAGCACTACAGTTCTGAATACTTAAATCTGTTTTTCTCTCTCCACAGATGCTGCCAGACTTATCATTTTCTGCTTTCATTTCTATTTTGTAAGATCATTTGTTCTTTAACCAACACACGATTATTGTCTTTTAATTACAATATAAAATCAAGGTAAAATATTTGAATCTTATTCTGTTCAGCTTTATGGCATTTGCAATTTTTTTTATACAATGGATGTGGTCCAGTTTAAATGGTGAGTTAATGTAGTCGATACAAATTTTAGAAGGACCTCTGTGATGCATTTTGACAAATCCTTGAAGGTTTGGAGGTAAGTTGAGTAAGAAAGCCAATTGAATATCTGGCTTTGTAAATAAGGGCACTAAACACAAAGAAATACGATCATTCTAAACTTTGGCCGAGCTCTGTTTAGTCCTCAGCTGGAGTTTTGTATATTGTTGTGTTAACCGCACTTTGTAGAAGATGTCACAAGCCTCACAGAGGAGCTTTATCAGGATGACACCGAGGAAAAGGAACTTGAGTTCTATGGATAAACCGAATAGGCTGAGTTGGCCTGCACTCATTGGCATTTAGAAGAATGAGAGGCAACACCTTATTAGAGTCATAGAGATGTACAGCATTGAAACAGACCCTTCGGTCCAACCCATCCATGCCAACCAGATATCCCAACCCAATCCACTCCCACCTGCCAGTGCCTGGCCCATATCCCTCCAAACCCTTCCTATTCATATACCCATCCAAATGCCTTTTAGATGCTGCAATTGTACCAGCCTCCACCACTTCCTCTGGCAGTTCATTCCGTACACGTATCATCCTCTGCGTGAAAAAGTTGCTTCTTAGGTCTCTTTTATATCTTTCCCCTCTCACCCCTAAACCTAGGCCCTCTAGTTCTGGATTCCCTGACCCCAGGGAAAAGACTTTGTCTATTTATCCTATCCATGCCCCTCATAATTTTGTAAACCTCTATAAAGTCACTCCTCAGCCTCCGACGCTCGAGGGAAAAAAGCCCCAGCCTGTTAAGCCTCTCTCTATAGCTCAAAACCTCCAACCCTGGCAACATTCTTGTAAATCTTTTCTGAACCCTTTCAAGTTTCACAACATCTTTCCAATAGGAAGGAGACCAGAATTGCAACCAATATTCCAATAGTGGCGTAACCAATGTCCTGTACAGCCACAACATGACTTCCCAACTCCTGTACTCAATAATCTGACCAATAAAGGAAAGCATACCAAACGCCTTCTTCACTATCCTAGCTCCCTGTGACTCCACTTTCAAGGAGCTATGAACCTGCACTCCAAAGTCTCTTTGTTCAACAACACTCCCTAGGACCTTACCTTTAAGTGTATGAGTCCTGCTAAGATTTGCTTTCCCAAAATGCAGCACCTCTCATTTATCTGATTTAAACTCCATCTGCCACTTCTTAGCCCATTGGCCCATCTGATCAAGATCCTGTTATAATCTGAGGTAACCCTCTTCGCTGTCCACTACACCTCCAATTTTGATCTCATCTGCAAACTTACTATCGGTACCTCTTATGCTTGCATCCAAAACATTTATGTAAATGTCAAAAGGTAAAGGACCCAGCACCGATCCTTGTGGCACTTCACTGGGTCACAGGCCTTCAGTCTGAAAAACAACCCTCCACCACCACCCTCTGTCTTCTACCTTTGAGCCAGTTCTGTATCCAAATGGCTAGTTCTCCCTGTATTCCGTGAGATCTAACCTTGCTAATCAGTCTTCCTTGGGGAACCTTGAACGCCTTACTGAAGTCCAAATAGATCACATCTACCGCTCTGCCTCCATCAATCTTCTTTGTTACTTCCTCAAAAAACTCAATCAAGTTTGTGAGACATGATTTCCCATGCACAAAGCCATGTTGACTATCCCTAATAAGGCAAAAGTGAGGACTGCAGATGCTGGAAACCAGAGTTTAGATCAGAGTGGCCCTGGAAAAGCACAGCAGGTCAGGCAGTAGCTGGGAAGCAGGAAAATCGATGTTTCGGGCAAAAGCCCTAATAAGTCCTTACCTTTCCAAATAGATGTACATCCTGTCCCTCAGGATTCCCTCCAACAACTTGCCCACCACCGACGTCAGGCTCACTGGTCTATAGTTCCCTGGCTTATCCTTCCCACCCTTCTTAAAGAGTCGCACCATGTTCGCCAACCTCCAGTCTTCCGGCACCTCACCTGTGACTATGGATACAAATATCTCAGTAAGAGACCCAGCAATCACTTCTCTAGCTTCCCACAGAGTTCTAGGGTACACCTGATCAGGTCCTGGGGATTTATTTACCTTTACCCATTTCAAGACATCCAGCATGTCCTCCTCTGTAATCTGGACATTTTGCAAGATGTCACCATCTATTTCCCTACATTCTATATTTTCCATATCCTTTTTCACAGTAAATACTGATGCAAAATACTCGGTTAGTATCTCCCCCATCTCCTGCGGTTCCACCCAAAGGCCGCCCTGCTGATCTTTGAGGGGCTCTATTCTCTCCCGAGTTACCCTTTTGTCCTTAATGTATTTGTAAAAACTCTTTGGATTCTCCTTAATTCCAGTTGCCAAAGCTATCTCATCTCCCCTGTTTGCCCTCCTGATCTCCCTCTTAAGTATACTCCTACTGCCTTTATACTCTTCTAAGGATTCACTCAATCCATCCTGTCTATACCTTAAATATGCTTCCTTCTTTTTCTTAACCAAGCCCTCAATTTCTTTAATCATCCAGCATTCCCTATTCCTACCAGCCTTTCCTTCCACCCTGACAGGAATGTACTTTCTCTGGATTCTTGTTATCTCATTTCTGAAGGCTTCCCATTTTCCAGCCGTCTCTTTACCTGTGAACATCTGCCCCCAATCACCATTTGAAAGTTCTTGCCTAATACCGTCAAAATTGGTCTTTCTCCAATTTAGAACTTGAAACATACATGATACTTAGGGGTCTTGACAGGGCAGATGTTTCCCCTTTGGAAGAGTCGAGGACCAGAGGGTATTGTCTCAGAATAAGGGCTCGCCCAGTTAGGACAGATGAGGAATTCCTTCCCTCAGAGAGTACTGAATCTATGGAATACTTGGCCACAGAGAGCTATGAAGGCTAGGTCATTTAGTACATTGCATGCTGATATAGATAGATTTTGAATCAAAAAGGGAATTAGTGGGAAAAAGGCAGGGAAGTGCGGTTGAAGAGTATCAAATCAACCATAATCTTATTTAATGGTGTGCGAATTCATTTTGAGTTGCATGGTCTATTTCTGCTCCTATTGATTATCCTCCTTAAAGAAAAAAAAAATGATTGTCAGATCTAATTAAAAATTGGGCAGGGTTTTGATGGAACAAGTTGGGGCAAGTTTTTTCTTCTGGCAAGTGGGTTGGTCATGAAAGGTCATACAATTAAACTAATTGGCCGGAGAAATCAAGAGAAAATGAGGAGTAATGGCTTTATGTAGAGATCTGTTAAGATCTGGAACAAATGGCATGGTGGCTCAGTGGTTAGCACTGCTGCCTCACAGCACCAGGGTCCCAGGTTTGATTCTAGCCTCGGGCAGCTGTCTGTGTGGAGTTTGCACATTCTCCCTGTGTCTGTGTGAATTTTCTCCGGGTGCTCCAGTTTCCTTCCACAGCCCAAAGATGTGCAGGTCAGGTGAATTGGCCATGTTAAATTGCCTATAATGTTAGGTGCATTAGTCAGAGGGAAATGGGTCTGGGTGGGCTGCTCTTCGGGAGGTTGGTGTGGACTGGTTGGGCTGAAAGGCCTGTATCCACACTGTAGGGAATCTACAGTGGGCGGCACGGTGGCACAGTGGTTAGCACTGCTGCCTCACAGCGCCAGAGACCCGGGTTCAATTCCCGCCTCAGGCGACTGACTGTGTGGAGTTTGCTCATTCTCCCGTGTCTGCGTGGGTTTCCTCCGGGTGCACCGGTTTCCTCCCACAGTCCAAAGATGTGCAGGTCAGGTCAATTGGCCATGCTAAATTGCCATAGTGTTCGGTAAGGGGTAGATGTAGATGTAGGGGTATGGGTGGGTTACGCTTCGGCGGGGTGGTGTGGACTTGTTGGGCCGAAGGGCCTGTTTCCACACTGTAAGTAATCTAAGTAAGTAATCTAATCAAAACTACCTGAAATGAATATGATTCCATTGGACTTTTGAAAAAGTAAATAGATGTATTTTTAAAGAGAACAAAATTGCAAGAGCAATTGTGAGCAAATGAAACCTAAAGCGAGAGAATAAATTGAAGAGTTGTATCAAAAAGGCAGGATGGTCCATGTGTTCTTCTGTGCATTAAGCATATTTGATACTACTTGCTGCCCCTTGTTGGATTGGAAGACTGAAGGTATGCAGGTCTCTATAATCTTGTAATAACGTGGTTATCTTGTTAGGTTTTTAATCCGATAATCCTATCTGATAATTTAAAAAGTGAGAATTCAACTTCCCACTGGAAACATAAGGATTGGAATGGTTTCAAAATCAAAGATTAACATGTTCTTTTCAAGAAAAGCGACCATTTCAATGTTCGTTTTTGCAAAATCTGAACTAGTTCACCACCTTTTCTTTTCGGGAAGGCATTCTACAATGTCATGTAAGAAAAAAGACCCACATTTTTCGAACTGCCTCGGTGAAACTTAAAGCTGCATTCTATGAATTGTTGCAGTTGTTATTTTCATGGCTTTTCCATAGCCTATCGCAAACAACTATATAAACACAAGAGACATTTCAAAAAGAAAGCACTTTATATGCCAAGTAAAAGTTTAAAACTGAGTGGGCAGAACTAAAAATAACCTGAAAAGGTCAACTGAACTGTCTGATAATATGAAGAAAACTTGTTTGTGAAAGCAATTATCAATTGTGCTGTGCTTGTCACTTTTATTGCTCTGTAGTTGATAGGTTTAGTCGTATCAGGGCAGATGTTATGTTGTGTTGTATATCTGATGATGAAGTACTTGAAACCAATTGTTTGCAGTGCTGTGTTGATTTTATGCACACGATCTGCATGCAACTATCTACCACACTTCACCTGAAAGGAAGAGTTGCATTTGTATAACATTGTTCAACACCACAGAACATCCCAATTGTAGGCAATTGTAACATAGGGAAGAATTTGCAAAATGGGTGCATGATAATGACCAAATAATCCATCATGACTGAGGGATGAATGTTGGTCAGAGGATATCTCCCTTGTCCTTTCCCACAGTAGTATCCCAGGAATTTTTGCATGTGCAACCAGGGTGTTAGGTAAGCATTCTAACAATGCATTCCTATTCTGTTGTACTTGTGTTGCTTCATTTGAGCTGTAAAATACATTATTGCTTCATAGCTTGTTAATTAAACGGCTGGCACGCTGTCAGTTTCTGTGCCTCTTGGACCTTCTGTGTTATCAGAAGTAAAATAGAAATTGCCGGAGAAATTCAGCAGGTCTGGCAGCATCTGTGGGGAGAAAGCAGAGTTAACATTTTGAATGCAGTGACGCTTCATGAGAACTCCAACAGTTCTTTGTTTTATTATTCTGTATTAAAAGATACCGACAGTGATTGGAAAACCACTTTATCACGTTGAATTTTTTATCAGCATGTTGGGACGGGACGGGGTGGGCAGTGGGCACCATGCCGAACCTGAAAGCATTAAATCCAACCCAAGGATTCTAGCAAAGTAATCAATTTTATGATGTAGCCAGCTTCCACTTGCTGCATTTTGCTGGCGATATGAGTGTGTTTATTGCATATGACATTGTAGTGTCAGCCATAATTCAATGTACTGTTTTGAACAAGGAATATGCCTGTGTTAGTGTTAATTGGGAAATATTGGATTCTGTGGTTTGTATGATAAGGAATCAGTATTAACTTCAGTAGCAATAGTTCACAGATGGATTTAGGTTTAGTGGTTTGGCAGTAACTCAGACATAGAGTCGTAGAGTCATAGAGATATACAGCATGGAAACAGACCCTTCGGTCCAATTCGTCCATGCCAATCAGATATCCTAAATTAATCTAATCCCATTTGTCAGCCAATATTCCTCTAAACCATTCCTATTCATATACACATCCAGATGCCTTTTAAATGCTGTAATTGTACCAGTCTCCACCACTTCCTCTGACATCTCATTCTATACACACACACCACTCTCTGCATGAAAAAGTTGCCCCTTAGGTCACTTTTACATTTTTCTCCTCTCACACTAAACCTATGCCATCTAGTTCTGGATTCGCCCACCTCAGGGAAAAGATCTTGTCTACTTATCCTATCCATGCCCCTCATGATTTTGTAAACCTCTATAACATCACCCCTCAGCCTCCAATGCTCCAGGGAAAACAGCCCCATCCTATTCAGCCTCTCCCTATACCTGAAACTGTCCAACCCTGCAACATCCTTGTAAATCTTTTCTGAACACTTTCAAGTTTCACAACATCCTTCCCATAGTAGAGAGACCAGTATTGCACAAACACTCCAAAACTGCAGATTTCTTTTTTATCTTTATGAATTGGCTTCATATTGTGAGCTGTTAAATTGTGGCACGGATCCATGGGTTTGGTTAACATAGCAAGACGTTTGTTCAAACTTACAATCTTGGAATCATTATTATTTTGAATAGGCGTGACGGATAAAGTCAATAGTTTCAGGAATGTGGGAGGTGACACAGTGAGAACTGTGGTCGATTAAATGTTGAAAGGTTCTGCGGATGGAAGACATGGCGTGACCTTAGAAGCCAGAAGTACAGTGGAAGAATTTACCTTGTAATTCCAAAATGTGGCTCCTTTTTAAATAGACTGATACAGACAAAACTAGGTACGGATGTAAATTAAGCGTCTCTCTGGACAGACAGATTCTTGGGATGTCAGGCAACCCTTTAAAGGGGGAAGAGGAAGTCATAACAGACTAGTCCATGTTATGTTGCAACCACAAAGAATACTAAGGGGCTGATGACTCCTCTGGATTATGTCAAAGACAGCAGTCACGTTTAGTGTTTTCCCTTTAAAGAATATACAAGGACAGGGATCAAATAGCCATTTCAGCTCAACTTTCAAGTGAACTAGTGGGACCGAGATTCTTGTGTACGAGCCTGGGTTTGAACGTGAGTGTAAAGGTCACAGGCAAATGTTTATCTCAGTGGACTCATATTTCGTATTTCTAATCTTCATGAATGTGTGTTTGCCTTATAAATACTTTTCGCATTCAGTAATTAATAGGCTCACTCTTTGTAAACTCATGAAGGCCTGGCTAACTTGGCTCCTTTTAAAAGATAAGTGCTTTTGGGCTGGGAGAAAGGTGGGAGCAAGGGAAGGGATCTTTTGGAAATCAAAGCCCCCAGATGAATGGGTGATGGATAAAGAAGGGAGCCACACATCTGTCTCTGCTGGGTGGCTTAGCAATATTTGATATCCCATCTGTAACCTATCAAATTGGGGAACCTTGCCTGTGCTCTGCGGATTACAGAGAGGCAACTAGACCCCTACTATCATAGAAGACCACTTGGAAAGAGGTGCCTTTAAAAATGAGAAAGGTATAACAAAGGAGAAGGTGGCTAAAATCTTACAGAAAATCTAAAACTGTTAAGAGAAGGAAGGACGCAGAGTTAACACATTGCAGGTGCAATTTGATCTGCTCAAGTTGCCAGCACTTCCTGGTCTTATTTTGAAAAGGGGCGATTGTCAGAATTTCAGTCATTGCAAGAGGTTTATGTGAGGGAATGGCAGAAATTTTTATTACGAGGTTTTATTTGTCACTAAAATTAAGCCTTTATGACAAAAGGTCTTTCAAGACATGCAATTATATGTTCCCTACATACACGTTTGAAATAATTTCTGTTCAATGAGAGACTTCTTCGAGGATACTTTTTCAGCTTCTTGATGCAGCAATTCAGATCGAAAATTTAGGGAACATTTTAAATCCACCCTGTCAACTGGACCAGGTTTAACTGAAACAGTCAAGTAGGCATATTCAGATTAATTAAGGAAAGTCAGTTCAAATTTACTGAAGGAAAATCATGTTCAGCTCATTTGCAAGCGTTTTTTTTGAATGAAGTAATAGAGAAGATTGATGAGGATAATGCTGTTGAAGAACTTAGAGTGATTGAGATGTACAGCCCAGAAACAGACCCTTCAATCCATCTTGTCCATTCCAAAAGACATCTGATAAAATGCCACATGACAGATTTGACAGCAAAGTTGGAGTGTATAGAATAAAAGGGACAGAAAATTGGCTGAGTGACGGGAAACAGAGTAGTGGAGGAAGGCTTAAAGTAAAGTTCCCCGGGTGTTTGGATCCCTGCTCTTCCTGCTTTATATCAATGAGCAAGACCTTGGTGTGCAAGACATAGCTTCAGCAGAGCAGATGATACAAAACTTAGAAGTATTGTGAATCATGAAGGGATTAACATAGAACTTCAAAGGGACATAGACAAGTGGATAAGGGGGCAGATGAAATTCAATGCAGCAAAGTGTGAAATGAATAATTTTGTTAGGAAGAACACTGAAAGGTAATATAAAATAAAGTACACCCCTCTTAAGTGGCTACTGGAGCAGAGCAGAGGGACCTAAATGTACATATGCAAAGATCATCGAAGGTGAGAGAGCATCCTAGGCTTTATTAATAGGGGCACAGAGTGCAAAAGAACTGAAGGTATGCTAAACGTGTATAGCATAGGTGGTTGAGGAGTGACCTCATGGTGGTTTTAAAAACATGAGGGGTGTAGATAAGATGAATGGCAGGTGTTTCTTCCCTAGGGTGGGGGATTTCAAGACTTTTTAAGCTATGAGCAGAAAGATTTTAAAAAAGACATGAAGGACAACTTTTTTACACAGAGAATGATTCATATGTGGAATGAACCTCCAGAGGAAGTGGTGGATGTGGGTACAGTTACGACGTTTAAAAGACATTTAGATAAGTACATGAATAGGAAAGGTTTGGTGGGATATGGGTCAAGCGCAGGCAGGTGGGACTAGTTTTGGGATTTTGGTCAGCATGGACTGGGTCGGTTTCTGTGCTGTATGACTGTGTAAGTCTATCAGAGTGATTCAGTCTCAACTGGAGAAGTTCTGGGCACCACACTTGCATAAGATGTGAAAACATTGGGAAGAGGGCAGAAAAGATTCACAAGAATGAGGCGTTGTGCTTTGTTGATAGATTGGTGAAGTTGGGACTGTTTTCCATGAGAAGGGTAAATTGAGAAGAGACTTAATAAAGGTGTTCAAGGTCACAAGGGGTCTGGAAATGGAAGAAAAGGGAAACGCTGTTCCCATTAACTGAAGGATAGAAAGCAAGAAGACACTGATTCAAGATAATTGGCCAAAGAAACAATGAAAACATGAGGAAATTTCTTTTTCATGCACTAAGTGATCAGGATCTGGCATGTACTGCTGGGGAATCTGATTGATGGCAGGTTCAATTGAGACTATAAAAAAGCAATTGGATCCGCTGCAAAAGAAGGTGCAAAGGTGGGGAATGGAACAACCTGAATTACTCCATCATTCAGATAGCACAGACACAATGAGCTGAATTGTTTCCTTTGTCATAACCAGTGTGTGATTCTCTGACTGCTAGGGATGGGTGCTGTGCTCTGACTGTTCCAAAAATGAGCGCTGTCTTGGTGGGACTTGGAAGTCATTGAGCTCCATGGTAAATGGGTGACTGGATTTGTTATGACAAATTGAATGATGAATGATTACTGGAACAGGAAAGTAAATCAGGAAATGTGTGCTTGGAGATATTTTGTGGAGTTATTTATGACTTCATTTGTATTTATTCCTGATAAAACAGACCAAAGGGTTTGTATACCCAGTAAAGTGGGAATATTTGTGAATCGACATTCTGCATTTATCTCTTTTTACAGTGTAGCAGACAGCAAGAATTTGCTACCTATTGTCTTGTATTCCCTTTTCACGGATGATCCCTGGAACGGTTTGTCTAACATATGAGGAACGGCTGAGGATCCTGGGATTGTATTCATTGGAGTTTAGAAGATTAAGGGGAGACTTAATAGAGACGTACAAGATAATACATGGCTTGGAAAGGGTGGACGCTAGGAAATTGTTTCCGTTAGGTGAGGAGACTAGGATCCGTGGACACATCCTTAGAATTAGAGGGGGTAAATTCAGAACAGAAATGCGGAGACATTTCTTCAGCCAGAGAGTGGTGGGCCTGTGGAATTCATTGCAGCAGAGTGCAGTGGAGGCCGGGACGCTAAATGTCTTCAAGGCAGAGATTGATAGATTCTTGTTGTCTCGAGGAATTAAGGGCTACGGGGAGAATGCGGGTAAGTGGGGTTGAAATGCCCATCAGCCATGATTGAATGGCGGAGTGGACTCAATGGGCCGAATGGCCTTACGTCCACTCCTATGTCTTATGGTCTTATGGTCTTTTGTTTTTTTTTCTGTTTAGGATTTTTTTATTGATAGGAAAGAAGCCTTAATGATGGCATTTTCCTACAAATTATCTGTAGTCTGAAGACTTCGTTTGTCCTAAGTCTTGCTGGTGTCGTCAGAATTCACCTACTAATAAATGTGCTTTAATATTTAATGTTTTGTAATTCTTGTGCTGGGAGTGTGGCACCAGTACCTTGACTTCCTGTGTTTACATTGTAACATACTACTGAGCGCCAAGAAATAATAGTGTCAAGGGTTCATGTTACAAAACAGTAGACAGATAAGGAGAGTTTAATAACTTGGAGAACTGATGCACTGGGTGCACTATCTCATGACCAAAACTGCAGAACTGAAAGAAATCTAAAAATGTGAAACTCAGTTTGCTTATGCAGTGAGTCTTAATCTGAATTGGAACCAGAACATAAACAAAATGGAAGAAGGCTAGATGGAAATCGAGGATCTTTGACAGCACTATACTCTGGGTCATCTTTGATAACCATGGGTAAACTGTAGAATGAATTGTACCTTCATGTGACCTATTAGTATAACCACTGTCAATCATTGTAGGTTTATGCCTAAAAAAAACTCATGAATTCTTTCACTTTTAAGCGTTATTTTATAAGAGTTTGTATAATGACCAAGTTGCTGAGGTTTAAACATGAACAGGCTACATTGTTTGCTTAAATAAAAGCTGTTGTTTTGAAATCCAATATGAATCCTCGCTCTCTGTTCCTTTTCATGATGTATTTGGAATATTCTTTATTTCAGTCATTTTCAGGTTAATTTCTGCATCTCCCTTCAGGGCACCTTGTTGTATTGATGCCATTCTTGTTGTCTCCGTGAACTGGAACATCTCATCAATCATTGCTTGCAATTTCCACTTTTCCTTCACCTTCATGGGGTTCACCCATGGCACTTCACGTCTGTGACTGCTTTATCCTCATTTTCGGGAATAGGTTACTAACTAGTCACCATTAGCCCACTGACTTCTATATCTTCCTTGACTACACTTATTGACACTGCGCTTCTATTCATGACCCTATTCCATTCTCCCAGTTTCTCCATCTATGTTGCATCTGCCATTCTTGTGAATCCAATATTGCTTCCTCTTTCTTCAAGTAAGGATACCTTGTATGGTGGAGCTCAGTTGGCTGGTCAGCTGCATCGCAATGTAGAGTGATGCCAGAGGTTGAGGATACCATGAAGGACTCTCTTTCTCAACTTCACCCCTCACCTGAGGTGTGGTGAGCCTCAGGCTAAATTGCCACCAGTCATCTCTGTCTCTCTAATGAGACAGTAGGATTATGGTGACTTTACTTTTACCATTGTTAATTGGATCTTCAATTGTCCAACCATTTCTCATACTTCTATTACTCATTCTCTTTTTTTTCATAATCACGCTAAATATTCTGCTTGTTCTCATTTTCCACCACTTAACTGATTTAATTTATTGTAGTCACATGTACCTAAGTACAGTGAAAAACTTTATTCTGTGAGCAGTACAGGCCGATCATAGCAAACAAGAACATACAGGTCACAGGGCACTCAGAGTGAGGCACACAAGGTTACACTGCACAGGAGATGTACAGAGCAAGATTGACATTATTTGAAGTTAGAGAGTCCATTCAGCAATCTAATAATGGCAGGGAAGAAGCTGTTCTTGAATCTGTTGGTACATGTGTTCAAGTTTCTGTGTCTTCTGCTTGATCAAAGTGGTTGGAGGAGAGCTTACTGGGGTGGGGAGGGGTCTTTGATGATGTTGGCAGCCTTTCCGCGGTGATGAGACATGTAAATGAAATCCATGGATGGGAGGTTGGCTTCCATAATGGTCTAGGCTGAGCACACAATCTTCTGTAGTTTCTCATGGTCGTGGGCAGAGCAGTTGCTGTATCAGACCATTATGCACCTGGACAGTATGCTGTCAGTGGTACAAGAGTTGGTGAGGGACCTTATGGACCATGCCGAATTTCCTAAGCAGCCTGAAGAAGAAGAGGCATTGTTGTGCCTTGCTGACTGTCGCAGCTACATGGGAGATCCAGGACAGGTTGACAGTTATTGTCACTCCCAGGAACTTGATGCTCTCTACCCTCTCAACCTCCACTCCATTGATGTAGATTGGGCGTGTCCTCCTCCATTCTTACTGAAGTCAGTGATCAGTTCTTCTGAGAGTCCTTTCTCTCTCTTCAACATTAAGCAAATATGCCATTTCCTCCCCTCCCCTTTCAGCATTCTAAAATGATTGATACCTCCATGGTCCACTCATAGAGCGCACACACACACACACTTCCAACCCCCCCACCTCCCGCCCCCCCTCCCCCCCCCCCCCCCCCCCCCCCCCACCCCCACCCCACCTTCCCACAGGAGTGTCATGTAGGAGAGTCATCACTGTACCTTCTTTTGCACAGTCCAGGGTGAAAACAATCCTTCCAACTGAAACAGCAGTCTACTTGCACTCCTTTCAGTTTTGCATACTGTACTCACAATGCAGAGATCAGTCACAGATCACCACAAGCATGATAACGTTATTTTCCAGGAAGACCGAAGAAGGTTTTAATGTACATGTGGGAGTGAGGTGTCAGGGGTGGTGGGGGGGGGGGGTGGGGGGTGGGAATTGGGCGCGGTGGTGGTGGACATGCTTGAAGGAAGTAGTTATAGGTGGGCCTTATCTGATCTTGAAATTATGGGAGTAGTGAGACTAGATCAGATGGTAACTCCAAGAGATAGCTTTAACACCTTTTACTTATGCAAGTAGGCCGGACAGCCATTCTAATCCGAGTACCAGCCAGCACTTACAAATGTTTAAACAATCTCCTGCTTCCCCAGGACAGATGTCTCACAAACTTTCGTGCAAAATGGATAATGCCATAGTGATAGCATTTTAATGTATGTAAGAACTCTGTAAGAACTCTGTATGAAGAGACTACTGTAAGAACCATACTTCGGGATTCCATTGCCACCTTGAGTTATGCTACTTGGCGGTAGCTGAATAAAGGGGCTATTTTTGCCACTCACTGATTCCGGTCCTTATTTGAACATGATCCCACACTGATGAGCATCCTGGACAGCAAGGTCAGTGAGAGAGTGAAGCAGAACAATGGGGTTGCTACTTGTAATGATGTAGCCCAAGTAACTATAACTTTTCTTAAATTTCAAAAATGTATTTTATTCATAAAATTATCTTTGTATACGTACATTGTTATAAAGGCAGTTCGGTTCTGTACAGGAGCATATTAAAGAAATAAAGAAACATTGGCGTTTGGCTTTATCCAAACAAACCAAAGACCTCTCTTACATGTACAATAGTATATTTATATGCATTTGAGGCACTAGGAGGCTAAAATTATAATGGGTCTCTCATATAAGCATAGAGGATGACTGTTGGCTTACCAACAAAGATGTCACTGTTCCCCTCTCTTTAAGACCCTTTTCAGTCACTTGTAGCAAATATCTTTTTGTATTTTTTTACAGCATGTAGCTATCATACTTCAACTAAACTAAAGTAAAAAATGAAGGAGAGTCAATTCCAAGATTTCTTGAATGAGAAGAGTTTTATTATCCCTTAAAAAAAATCAAATGTGATGTCAGTTACACATATAAAAATGCATACTGAGCTTATAAAGAAGCTGTGGGATTATCTGGTATAGACAGGAAAGAATACATTTGCAGTATAAACTGTGTAATTTATTTGTGGAGTCTCTCATTGCAAGGGTGAAACCTGAGTCCCCGACTTCGTTGAATATCTTGTTTCCTCAGGAGTAGTAAAGCTTACAGGTAACCTTCAATTTTCAACCACTGGAGTTTTTACCAAGTTAATTTTTCCGCTAGCACTGGTTTGGTGGGATTGAAACTGAGATAGAGAGGGCTGGAGAGGGGCTTTGTTTAGCTGTGTAGTGATCAGTACATATTGCTTTTTTCTCTCCTTTTTGCTCCAAGCAATCTATGTAAATATGATTCATTTGTATATTCCATGTCCCCAGTTCCATTGCCTTTTCTAAACGGAATTCTGCAGATAACCTTTTCATCTTCAATATGAAAATGTACCCGTGCAGGTGTGAGGAAAACAAGAGATGCAAATTTCTTAACACATTAAGTCAGACATTCTGTGTAATGGACATTTCTGAATGGTCACCAAAATATTATAATTGTTGTTCTGAGTGATTGTTCATTTTGGTACTCGTGACTTTGTTATTAATGAGATGACAATCTTAGACAGATGAAAGAAGATAAAAAGAATGCCCTTGAAATAGACAGTATTTGTCACATGTTATGAAGAGAGATATAATTCTCTTCTATCCATGACCTTTCCAAAATGGTGATATAGACCCTTTTTCACACAGATGTCTATTCTTGTCTGTCCTGACCAGAAGAGTTATTGAGTCTAATCCCAATTTCCAATTCTTGGTCTATGGTCCTGTAGCCAATCACACGTCCAATGTGTAGCAATCTGTTTGAACAATGATGAATAAGTCTAGCTGTGATCTCTGACTCTGCCATCCTTTCGAATACCCTCTAGATGCCCACATTTCTTCTCATTACTGTTCTAAACCTTTTACTAATTACCCTAGTTTTTGGGCTTTTTGCAAAGACAAATGCATTCTTCCAGTATACTCTGTCACGGCCTCTCACAATTTCATACATTTCAATTAAAACTCCCTTGCTTCCAAAGAAAACAAGTCCAGCCTATCTGATTATTCCTCTTTGCTAAAAATGTCCATTCCTGGTAACAATCCTGTAATCCCCCTCCAATACCGTCTCACACTTTCCACAATCACATCCTTCCTGTCATGTAGTGATTAGGACTGTATCTAGTACTCAAGCTTGGTCTAACTAATGCTTTGTACAGTCTTAGCATAAGCACTTACAAAACATCTTATATACTTTGTCAAGCAATATACCTCCTTGACCTGCTATCTTCAGGGATCCATGGACATGCAATCCAAAGCCATTCTGATCCTCGACACTTCTCAGTATGTACTATTTAATTTTTTGCCCTGTTTCCCTTCCCCAGCTAGATTGCTGTTCTCACTCCTGGATTAAAATCCACATGCTGCTTTTCTGCCACCCTGACCAGACAATTTTACCTTGTGATCACCACATAACTATTTTATGTGTAATTTATAAAATACTTGATCCTGCCACCTTAGGTTTCAGTCTAAATTATTGATTCTTTCTTCATGAAGCATGAGACCTAGTTAGTACTAAGAAGAGAGCTCAAGAATCACAAAAACACCGGTCACCCAGTACTCCTGTCTTCCAACCAGGGAGCCAAATTTGAACCCAAATTGCCAGGCCTCAAATGCAATATTCCCTTTGAAGTGTATTAATTAACAGAGTAGGCTTGAAGGGCTGAATAGCCTATGTTCCCCTACTCCCCAATAGTCTGGAAAGAACCTCATATTGAACGAAACAGGATTTTGGGAAAGTTCAGTAACATTGAAAACAGGTGTTACCGATGCTCTTAGAGAAGTGCGTTGCCTTCTCAGGACAAAGAATTTGAGGCATTGGAATGTATCTTTTCTGACTTGTCTGCTGTGTGAAATATTCTCAATGGAGTTGTTTTTAAAAAAAGGTAGATTACATCAAGCATGTTATCCTGATCGAATCTCCTTGTTATCTCCTTAAAACATTTTCTCAGGTAAGTTGGACACAGCCTTCCTGTATCAACGTCAAGATTTTTCTTGCTTGGCCCATGCATTTCCAAATTACAGTTTGTATTATCAGCTTCTGTTTGGTCATTTTCTCAGTGCTGTAGGACTCCAATTGCTTGGTCTATCACTTACCCCCTTTTTGAACAACACGGCACCATTTTCAGTCTAGCAAAACCCCTTAATAATTCCTCTCAGCTTCTCACATTAAAAATTTCACAATTTTCCCTCTTCCTTGACCAAAGGTTCCGCATCACCCTATGGCCCATGAAGACAGATGTGGCTAAGTCATTGAGAATCAGGCCCTCAACTTCTGCTTCCACACCCAGGCTTTCATTTTCGATCTCTTTCATTATCCGCTTGGTCCTTATATTTGTCTTTGGACTTACCTTGATTTTACGAGCATTTCAGAAGCTGTGTAAAAAATCACAAGCTTTCATGTTTCATGTGCAGGCAAAATTATGCAAATGTCTCAGTTATCCGTGTAAAGTGAGCAAGGTGGCTCAACGACTTTTTAAAAAGTAATGGGCACTTTCCACCACTGTGGTCACCATAGCTGCACATTCCACTGTCTTGACATATCACACAGCTATAAAAAGCATCTGAAGCCACCTTAGCTTCACCACATTTCCAGGCCTCGAGAATCTATTTTTCTGTGCCACTTTTTCCATTATCTGCTTTTCGTCTGCCGTTTTGACATTTGCGCCTCCTCTGGACTCATCATCTGTTTCTTTCACCTCTTTTGGGCTCTGCAACATATTTATGTCTGTCATCCATTCTATCCCGTTCCTTTTCGTTTGCCTTTCCACCCATAACTCATCCTTTATCCTCGTTGTCTACAAAATTCTAACTTCCAGTTCCAATCAAAGTCATTGATCAGAAACATCCTCTCTTCCCCCAGAGGCTACCAGACCTGCTGAGGATTTTTTTTTTACAGCATTTTGTCTTCTATGATGTCTCATTTAGTACTTATGTACCTTTAAGAGACATACTTCTAATATAATCATTTTTTCACCATATGATGGAGGGAATAAGGGTCTCAGAATCCACCATAACTCATGCCAATTGAACCATGACTTGCTGATGGAAGAATGAAGCTCTTTGTAATCAATGGCTTAATACTAGCCTAGAGACAGATGTGTCTGAGAGACCATAAGAAGTAAAAGCTTCAGTTGGCCATTCAGCCCATTGAGTCTGCTCTGCCATTCAATGAGATCGCAACCAATCTGATAACCCTCATCACCACTTTCTTTGCTTTTCCTCATAATCCTTGATTCTCTTACTGATTCAAAATCTCTTGATATCAGCTTTCAGTATACTTCATAGCTCCCTCCAGAATTGTATGAGGTTCCTTACCTACACAGACAAATACTGACACACCTCTGTATTTTCACAGAACTAGACAATCTTCATCGAGTCGCCCTTGGCTCGTGCCTCTCTCGCTGTCAGCCCAAAGTCAAGTTCTTGACTTGAAAGGTTGTTGACTTAAGACCCACTCCAAGAGTTTAAACATAAGATGGGAAGTGTGCTTTTAGGGGAGTGGTAGTATCCCTATCTCCAAGATAGAAGACCCAGGCTCAATTCCCGCCCTCTCCAGAGATAGAACATAGAACAGTACAGCACAGAACAGGCCCTTCAGCCCACGATGTTGTGCCGACCACTTTAAAGATTAGATTAGATTACTTACAGTGTGGAAACAGGCCCTTTGGCCCAACAAATCCACACTGACCAGCCGAAGCCTAACCCACCCAGACCCATTCCCTTCCATTTACTCCTTCACCTAACACTATGGGCAATTTAGCATGGCCAATTCACCTAACCTGCACTTTTTTTTGGGATTGTGGGAGGAAACCGGAGCACCCGGAGGAAACCCACGCAGACACGGGGAGAATGTGCAAACTCCACACAGATTCACCTGAGGCGGGAATTGAACCCAGGTCTCTGGTGCTATGAGGCAGCAGTGCTAACCACTGTACCACCGTGCTGCCCTTAATTCTATTGCCAATCTCCATTTAGTTTCCAAAGGGTTAATATTACTAGAAGATAATCCTGCGTTCCCCAGTGATTTGACGAGTTAAGATAACCATAGTAGGACCATACAGATCAGTGAGGACCCAAATTCATCCAATGTCTGTTGTGCCATAACACATCGGAACAGGCTATTAGGTAACATCTCTAACCATAAGAATCAGTCTTGCATTCCCAGTGGAGTGCTGCAGTCATGGAAGAATCCTGAATCCCCACAGTGCAGCACCATGCCATTCAGCCCATTGAGTCTACACCGACTCTCTGAAGAGTATCTATGCAGACCCACATCCCTACCCTATCATTGTAACCCTGCATTTCCCATATGGGGCAATTTAGCATGGCCAATCCACCTAATCTACACATCCCTGGATACTATGGGGCAATTTAGCGTGGCCAATCCACCGAACCTGCAAATCTTTGAACTATAGGAGGAAACCAGAGCACCTGCAGCAAACCCAGGGAGAACATGCAAACTCCATGCAGTCAGTTGCTCGAGGCTGGAATTGAACCTGATGTCAGCAGTGCAAACCAATGTGTCACCGTGCTGCATCATGTCGAAGGTGCTGTCCTTATGGATGAGACATTAGACAACGGCATCATCTGCCGTCTCAGGTGGATGTGAAAAATCCCACTGCATTCATTTGCAAGAAAGTAGGAAAGTTTTCCTTGCTCTCCTGGTTCATATTTAAGAGGGCAAAAGTGAGGACTGCAGATGCTGGAAACCAGAGTTTAGATTAGAATGGTGCTGGAGAAGCACAGCAGGTCAGGCAACATCTGAGGAGCAGGAAAGTCGACATTTCAGGCAAAAACCCTTCATCAAGAATAGAGGCAGGAAGCTTCCAGGGTGAAGAAATAAATGAGGGGTGGACTGGGGAGAAGGTAGCAAAGAGTACACTAGGTGAATGGGGGTGGGGATGGAGGTGAAAGGTCAGAGGGGAGGGTGGAGTGGATAGGTGGGAAGGGAGATTGGCAGGTAGATTAGGTCATGAGGATGGGGCTGAGCTGGAAGGTTGGAACTGGGGTAAGGTGGGGGGAGGGGTAATGAGGAAACTGGTGAAGTCCACATTGATGCCCTGGGGTTGAGGTGTTCCGAGGCAGAAGATAAAGTGTTTTTCCTCCAGGCGTCGGGTGGTTAGGGAGCGGCGGTGGAGAAGGCCCAGGACCTCCATGTCCTCGGCAGAGTGGGAGGGGGAGTTGAAATGTTGGGCCACGGGGCAGTGGGGTTGATTGGTGCGGGTATCACAGAGATGTTCCCTGAAGCGCTCTGTGAGAAGGCGTCCAGTCTCCCCAGTGTAGAGGAGACCGCATTGGGAGCAACGGATACACTAAATGACATTGTTGGATGTGCAAGTGAAACTTTGATGGATGTGGAAGGCTCCTTTGGGGCCTTGGATGGAGATGAGGGGGGAGGTGTGGGTGTAGGTTTTACAATTCCTGCGGTGGCAGGGGAAGGTGCCAGGATGGGAGGGTGGGTTGTAGGGGGGCGTGGACCTGACCAGGTAGTCATGGAGGGAATGGTCTTTGCAGAAGGCGGAAAGGGGTGGGGAGGGAAATATATCCCTGGTGGTAGGGTCCGTTTGGAGGTGGCGGAAATGTCGGTGGATGATATGGTTAATGTGAAGGTTGGTAGGGTGGAAAGTGAGGACCAGGGGGTTCTGTCTTTGTTACGGTTGAAGGGGTGGGGTTTGAGAGCGGAGGTGCGGGATGTGGACGAGATGCATTGGAGGGCATCTTCAACCACGTTCATATTTAATCTTACTGACCATATAAACAGCTCTTCTCACTGATACGTTTCCTCTCTTTAACCTCTCTCAGGTAAACTTTATAAACTGGATCATGGGATGTGAATGTTATTGGCAGGGCCAATATTTATGGCCCATCTCCAGATGCCCTTTGGGAAGATGGTGTTATGTTCCTTCTTGGACTGCTATGATCATTAATGTGTAAAGACACCCTCGATGCTCTTAGGAAGGAGTACAGCAGTGTTCTGACTTTCTGATAGCGAAGGCACACCAATATAGCATTATGTCAGAATGGTGTGTGACAAGGAGCAATACTTGGAACTGGGGATTTTCCCATGACCCTTGTCAATCTGTCACTTTGACAGCACTATCCTGCTGATGTTTGTTGAATGAGTAAGATGAGTCATGATATGAGGAATATAATACTCATGGCCAGTTCTACAATATAGTTCTTCCACATGGATTTTATAGCAGCTGAAAGAGAAATAAAAACAGTAGGCAAAGACCTTTGTCTTTACTGTCTTACAGAAGGAAATTTAAAAAAACATTTTTTAATTCATTCATGGAGTATGGCTCATTGTGAAGATTAGATTAGATTTTGATTCCCTACAGTATGGAAACAGGCCCTTCGGCCCAACACATCCACACCGACCCTCCGAAGAGCAACCCACCCAGACCCATTCCCCCACCTTATATTTACACCTGACTAATGTACCTAACACTATGGGCAATTTAGCATGGCCAATCCACCTGACCCGCACATCTTTGGATATAATTTTTACTGTATTTTTGATCGTATACTGAAATGGAAAAAGAGCTCTTTTAAAAAAATCAAGGATTGCTGAAGGATAACTGCACTTGAAAAAAAGTAATCTGACACTCATTGTAAGTGCTGTTTATGCGGCTGCTTGTTCCAGCGGTAGTGGAACCCTGGGTTTGCAGACAAACTGGACCCAAGGAGTGTAGATGAATGAAGCTTTGGCCGGCAGTAAGTAACTGACCGCTATGTGGAGTGGTGACCGGTTATTGGCAACAAAGGCCTTCTGCCTGCCAGCAATGATGTGATTTGCTCCCAAGTAGTTAAGCGGCTTGGAGGTGTGAATGCTTTGCAGAGACTGTGCCTCTGCAAAGACAGGGAGCTGTCTCTATTCTCCACGGTTTAAAAGCACCTCGAGTCTGAAGAGAGCCAGTTCATTTCCCCTTTACAGTTGCTGCAAGCTGAGACTTCTAATTGCCAAGTCAAAGACCTTCATGACCGGGAATCCGTCACACTGTGCTTCCTGCAAACAAGTATCTGGAGAGGGAGGACTGAAAAGCAGTGTTTGATCACAACAAGAAATATCTGTCCGTAAATCCTGTGGACAAGCAGCTGCCTTCCCAGACTTTCCTTCCACCTATAACGCCCATGCTTTTTTCCCTGTCTGTGTCAATCTGTATGTATGGGTAGAGAGGGAGTCTATAAGAGGGTTAGAGTTTTACCTGGTAGAGTTTATATGCCAGAAGTTCATAATTGTTTATCTGTAGTTAGAGCTGAAAATGTGTTGCTGGAAAAGCGCAGCAGGTCAGGCAGCATCCAAGGAACAAGAGAATCGACGTTTCGGGCAGCAGCCCTTCTTCAGGAATGAGGAAAGTGTGTCCAGCAGGCTAGGATAAAATGTAGGGAGGAGGGACTTGGGGGAGGGGCGTTGGGAATGCGATGGGTGGAGGGAGGTCAAGGTGAGGGTGATAGGCCGGAGTGGGGTTGGAGGCGGAGAGGTCAGGAAGAAGATTGCAGGTTAGGAAGGTGGTGCTGAGTTCGAGAGGTTTGACTGAGACAAGGTGGGGGGAGGGGAAATGAGGAAACTGGAGAAATCTGAGTTCATCCCTTGTGGTTGGAGGGTTCCCAGGCGGAAGATGAGGCGCTCTTCCTCCAACCGTCGTGTTGCCATGGTCTGGCGATGGAGGAGTCCAAGGACCTGCATGTCCTTGGTGGAATGGGAGAGGGAGTTGAAGTGTGTTGAGCCACGGGGTGGTTGGGTTGGTTGGTCCGGGTGTCCCAGAGGTGTTCTCTGAAACGTTCCGCAAGGTCAGGATGCTGCCTGACCTGCTGCGCTTTTCCAGCAACACATTTTCAGCTCTGATCTCCAGCATCTGCAGTCCTCACTTTCTCCTATCTGTAGTTAGAATCTATTTAGGTGCAGAAATCTGGAGGCAATCCAGAATCTGGAGAGAAATCTGTGCTTTCTGTCAGCCTGAGTCTGAAAGACAGGTCAAGTGAGGAATTCTGCATCCTTTTTAAAATCTTTAACTTTTGTAGTGCCCCTAGGAATAGTGGATCTAGATTTCATGTCATTCCTTCATCATGCCACCTCATCAGCCCTGTACAGTAAAGAATTCCACACATTTACTACTCTCAAAGAGAAGACATTTTTCCTCATCTCTATCTAAAATTTGCAACCGCTTACTTTGAGACTGTCGCACAAAGGGAAACAAGCTCTCCACATTGACCCTGGCAAGACTCCTAACAATCTTGTATGTTTCAATAAGGCTGCCTCTCTTTCTTCTAAACTCCAATGATTTCAGGCCAGTCCTACTTAATTTATCCACGCACTATGATCCCTCCATACCTGGCAGCAATCTAGTGAACCTTTCTTCTCTTTCCTGAGATAATGGAAGCAAAGCTCTTCATAGTATTCTAGCTCTGGTCTGACTCGTGCTTTGTATAGTTTTACCAAAACCTATTTTCACACTCTACTCCATGGCAGCATGGCAACTTAGTGCCTACTAGTGTTGCCTCACAGTGCCAGGACCTGATTTCAATTCCCCCCTGTGGAGAGTTTGCATGTTTTCCAGTGTCCGCATGGGTTTCCTCCAAGTGCTCTGGTTTCCTCCCACAGTCCAAAGATGTGCAGGTTAGGTGGATTAGCCATGAGAGAAATGCAGGGTTACAGGGATAGAGTCGGATACTCATCGGTGGGTCGATGTGAACTTAATGGGTCAAATGGCCTACTTCTACACTGTGGGGATTCCATGATTTCCTTTGAAATAAAGACCATTCCATTTCCCTTCCCAATTACTTGCCAATCTTGGACACTAGCTTTTTGTGCTTCCTGGACTTCCAAATCCCTCTGTCCTGAAGTGACCACTGTAAATCCACATGCAGTTGTAATTAGGAAGGGAGTTCTAGGATTTGAACACGATGCCAGTGACAATTTTGAAGCTGAAATGATGTGTGACTTGGAAACAAAGTTTCAGGTGGTTGTCTTCCATGTCCTATTAGGAAGTGAAGATCACAAGTTTGGAAGGAATCGCAAAAGTAGCCTGTACAGGTTGCTCTAGTGCACCTTGTTGATGATTCAGATTGCTGCCATTGTGTATCAGAGGGAATGAGTGTCTTAAGGTCGATGGATGGGATCACTCTTTGACCTGTGCGGTGTTGAACTTTTTGAGTATCGTTGGAGCTGTAACTGTCCAAGCAAGTGGAGAATATTCCGTCACACTTGGATAGTGCATAGTCTTTGTGGTGTCAGAGAGCAGTTACTCCTCAAAAAATTCCCAACCTCTGGCCTACTTTTGTAGCCACAATATTGATAACGGTGGGTCCAGTTACATTTCTTGTCAGTGGCAACCCTCAGGATGTTAATGATGGGGGAATTAAGGTAATGTCAAGTGGAGCTGGCTAAATTTTCTTTGTTGAAAATGGTCAATATCTAACACTATTTTGCCAAATGGAGCTTCCAGCTGAACTGGTAGTGGGCACAAACAGAACTGGGAAATGAAGTCCAAATTGAAGGTGACCCAGCTAAACTGAGTGTGACTGGTGGCTTTGAACTGATGACTTTTGGTAGTCAAAGTGGTTCCAGTTGAAGTGATGGATTTTTTTGCCAGGTGAACTGGTTCCGCACGAGACCATTTCAGATGGTCTGTGGGATGGTTGTTGAGGGAAGGTGGGGGGTTCATGGTGGAGGGGACCAAATAATTCTAGTTGAGGCAGGTCCAAGTGTTAACTGGATGTCTGTCAACTGATAGTTTGACCCATGATTCATTTTCAAGAGGAAACATAGCCATTCCTTTATGCTGGTGCAATTCATGCATGTGTGAATCATTGTTGCTGGATCAGTAGGATGTATGTGGGATAGGAAAGCTGCTTCTACAGTTTTTAAGCAGAATTTGTGGTTATCAGTCCTCAGATTGTCCAGATGTAATACTCCTGAGAGTAAAACAGTTTGAACCTTGCTCTACTAGAATTACTGTGGAAAACACAAAAGAGAAAAAAAATGCAGATACAAATTACATACAATCGACCACAGCTTACACTTAATGAACCATACTTCACCTTGAACCTTTGGCTTTTTATGACGACTTCACTCAGAGGTGATGGTAAAACAAGAGCTTATGCTCGAAACGTCGACTCTCCTGCTCCTCAGATGCTGCCTGACCTGCTGTGCTTTTCCAGCACCACACTTTTTCACTCTGATGTCCAGCATCTGCAGTCCTCACTTTCTCCTCCAGTTGGGGAGAGAAAGGAGGATGAAATAAGCAAGCACTGACCTAAATTTTTGAAGTCTCCACAGAAAAGGAACATTCAACGACAGGTAAAATGAGAAATTTAAAATATCAAAAACATGGAACATCCGTACGGAAAAGTAAGTGCAAAATAAAAAGTGAGTGTGCGGTGCAACCGTTGACAGTTGCCATCTTTCTGAGGCAGAGTGGAACTTCCTCACTGTGTGTGGAATGTCACCAGTGTTAAAGAAGAGGGCACGCTCGTGCTAAGCATAATGGATTCTCAGATAAAAACAACCTGAGATATAACAAATAATAAATTGTTCATTAGACACTTCCAACACTCCAGTATTGTCCAGGGAGCCCTGATGCCCAGCATTTGCACCAGTGCTTAAATACAGGGATACGGTCAATATCTGAGCTGTAAAATGGGAAGGTAATTCAAGAGTCTAAGCAACTGTCAATAATATAGACTCCACATGAATACAACCAAGATAGGTTCAGTATCACTGGATGACTTGACAATGGAGACAATTCCAACACTCTAATCACAAAGAGAGACAATTTAAATAATGAGGGTAGTGATAACAGGAGCAAGGACAGCTAAAGAGGAAGTTTTGCAAAGTTGTGGAGGTGGTGGGACAAGTTGAAGAAGTGACAGTCGCTGCGCCAGAGATTGAGAGAGGGAGAGAGACTCCGGGGAAATCACAGAATCCCTACAGCGTGGAAACAGGCCATTTGGCCCAACATGTCCATCCTGACCCTCTGAAAGGCAACCCACCCAGACCCATTCCCCGACACAATTACTCTACATTTTCCCCTGACTAATGCACTTAACCTACAGATCCCTGAACACTATGGGCAATTTAACATGGCCAATCCATCGAACCTGCACATCTTTGGATTGTGGGAGGAAACTGGGAGGAAACCCACACAGACACAGGGAGAATGTGCAAACTCCACATTGACAGTTGCCTGAGGCTGGAATCGAACCTGGGTCCCTGGTGCTGTGAGGCAGCAGTGCTAACTTCTGAGCTGCTGTGCTGCCCTATATGGGATGGCTGAGAGAGACAAGATCAATAGAAACTTGGGGGATGCAGGACAGATTTGGGATTGAGAGAGAGATTGGAAAGGGGTAATTGGAAGAGCGAGAATGAAAGAGCAAGAGAGAGACAATTGGAGTGACAAAAAAACAAGAGAGATAACTCTACAGAGGCCAGTATCCTGTCACCAAGTCACCCTTTATTTGCAAGCGCATAATACTTGACACTGGTCCAGTTAGCACAGCTCTCAGAGTGAGCAGAAGCTCTGACACTCCTATTTTTATCTGTCAGCCAGGGCTCCCTGATTGGGCCTGTTAGCATAGACCAATTATGGAATTCATAGTCTGTGAGGTCCACCTGGCTGACCTCATTCCAATCTCTGCAGTCTCCATTGGATTTCACTGGTCTCCTCATTTTAGTAACATGAACAAGTCTAACCTGTAGACTTCATCAGATTTCCCTTGAAATATCTCACATGAAAACTGGTTTCACTCAATTGCAACGGGTCAAGCAGTGCACATGTAGTAGCTGGCTCCACAGCAAATCCAAACTGTGTTCACACTTCAGTTGGCTCGAGGCAAGACACAGAAATGAAATATTTGTTGAATCAGTTTGATCACTTCTGATGACTCCAATTTCACACCTACTAATGTAAATTATTTTCAAAGTGAGGATGGTGTATAACATGTGTCAGTGTTAAAAATGGAACCCCTTTAAAGGTAAACCAGATCAATTCCAGTGTTGATCATTGGGCTTTGCATTAAGTGTTAGGTTCAGTAGAGTTGAGTTCAAGCATGCTGGTGGTTGTAATTTGTTTCTTGTTTAAACTGTCAAACAGATAACCTCGTAGAATCTCTACAATATGGAATCAGGCCATTTGACCCATTGAGTCTACACCAACACTCCAAAGAACATCCCACCCAGACCCACCCCATCCCTGAAATCCCGCATTTCCCGTGGCTAATCCACCTAACCTACGCATCCCTGGACACTATGAGCAATTTGACATGTCTAACCAGACCGATTCCTCTACTACCCTACATTTACCCCTAACTAATGCACCTAACCTACACATCCCTGAACACTATGGGACAATTTAGTGTGGCCAATTCACCTAACCTGCACATCTTCAGATTGTGGGAGGAAACCAGAGCACCCAGAGGAAACCAGAGGACCCTGAAGAAACCCACGCAAACATGGGAAGAATGTGCAAACTCCACACAGGCAGTCACCTGAGGATGGAATTGAATCCAGGTTCCTGGTGCTGTGGGGCAGCAGTGCCAACCACTGAGCCTTTTATTAACAAATGAACTGGGTTCAAGGCATTTAGAGAGAGAGGTTGGCACCCCACAAACTGGGGTGTATTATTTCCCCTTTCAACACCATTTGGATTTCAGCCCTCTCCCTATTACCTACCCTTCCTTGAATTTTGTTATTGTTAAATTATTTGTCAGTTGGGTGATGTGGTGGTGGTTTTTCAAAAAGGCAAAAGCTGGGTTCTTCCTCCACTGAGGAGTTGGCTTCTGAACAGGGAAATAGTCTTCAATGTAATAAAGCAGCTCATCAGCCTCGTTCCGGGCCATTTTATTACTGAGCAATGATAAACTGGTTTGAGAAGGCCACTGAGAGCTGGGCAACGATTAACTGCTTTAAAAGGTCACTGAATCTCATGAATAAACCTTCACAGAACTTATTCATTTTTTTTCCTGTAGCTCTAGTCAGAAGAGAAACAAATATTTTAAGCATATTGTTTTCCAACTTTTCTTTGTCTGGGCTGTAATTCATTTGAGTTTTAAGGTACCATGTTTTGACTAAAGTCCACATGCAATGTGATTTTATTTGAAGTTGATGGTCATGTTGCAGTAATGACAGAAAAGTAAATGAATGATGCAATGAGATTAAAGGTGCTTTCTCTCCTTTTATGCTTGGTCAAACAGTGATATTTGACTATTTGAGATGGATCTGCCAGGCTGAGCATGGAACTCTTCCAAAAGTCCCAGACACTTCTCCAAAGCGGGGATTTTATATATGTGCTATTTGAGACAACCACAGTTCTGTTTTAGCTCTATGATCATTTTAACCCTTGCCTAATTGATCCCATCTTATAACAGGGCCGTGGTTCTGAAGCATCTATTACCTCGTCAACAATATTCCATGGGTTAAGTATGAATTTTCAATGGACTGAAAGAACAATATTTGCAACTAGCTTTATGTTTAGCTCAGCAACAACTCTCCCCGGATAAAACATACGTTATAAGATCTGGAAGAAAGAACACAGAGTTGTACAATTAAGGAAATGCACCCTTTGGTCCAAATCGTCCGCACTGACCAGATATCTGAAATTAATCTAGTCCCATTTGCCATATATTAAGTAATTTTGGAAAATGAAATAGCAAGATGATTGCCATAGACACATTCATTTTGGGCAGATGGGCCTCTTTCTATGATGTATGACTCTATTAGATTGGCTTGGGTTAGAATGGAGTGGTGGTGTGGTGGGTGGGTAAATTTACCAGTAACCATACTACATGAGAAGATTCTGGATTAGTGGTGCTGGAAAAGCACAGCAGCTCAGGCAGCATCCGAGGGGCAGGAAAATCGGGCTTTTGCCCGCAACGTCGATTTTGCTGCTCCTCGGATGCTGCCTGAACTGCTGTGCTCTTCCAGCACCACTAATCCAGAATCTGGTTTCCAGCATCTGCAGTCATTGTTTTTACTTACATGAAATGATTAATTGTGAAAGGCAACTCAGGTGAGGAAAAGAGATGGAGGGTAAGATTTTGGCTGTGCTCCCACAACTTACTCAAATCTTGACCTACAAGTGCATTTGCAGTTGGGAACTGATGACAGTTTTTTTTAATTGCAAGGTATGAAGTGCAGTGAGTGAGTGAGCTCTTGTTTGCCAATGTACCTCATGTATGACCTACACAGCAGGCTGAGAGTCTGAGGTTTATCTTGAGCAGTAAGTAAGTAGTACACACTGTAGAAATCTCAGAACTGTTACAGCGCAGGAGTTTATTCATCCTGTTGTGTCTACAAACGAGCATCTCACCTTGTGCCATTCTCCTGCTCCTCCTTGTAACCTGCACATTCTTCCTTTTCAAGTAACAGTCTATTCTCCTATTGAATGCCTTGACTGAGTGTGCCTCCACCACACCTGACAGGCCTGCAATTCAGACCCAAACCACTTGCTGCACGGGAATGTTTTTCCTTCTATCACTTTTGCTTCCTTAGCTAATTACTTCAAAACTGTGCCATCTCATGTTCAGTCCCTTAACAAATGGAAACAATCTCTCCCAATCTACTTTGGCCAGACCCCTCTTGATTCTTTCATATCCCCTGTCAGCCTTCTCTTCAATGAAAAGAGTTCCAAATTCTCAAATTTATCTTCAAAAATCCAAAGTTCCTCATCTCTGGAACCACTCTGGGGAATCTTTTCTGCACTGCAATGAACACCTTCACATGCTCCTAAAGTGAGGATGTTCTCTCATAATTCTCTCATAATTATACAATCATAGCTTCCCTTATCTTGTACACTGTCCCCATGTTATTAATGCCAAGGTACTGTATATTTTTTATATATAGCATGCTCTCTCAATCTGCCTTGCCCCCTTTAATGCACACATTCACACAGGCTCCTCTCCTTTCCACCAATGCAAGGACTCTGTGGAGGTTGCCCAGAATGTTTGAACTTCAAATGGGCAATTTGCCCGCTCCCTGAGCAACCAGAAAGGCCATTGACTTTTGACTTAAGAGTCAGAGGCATCAGAGAGTTTACCTGGATAGTTGTACAAGAAATATCAGACAGCCAGCTCTCTCATACCCTAGCCTCAATCCATCAAGCCATTCTCTGGCTAGCCCTCAAGCCTTCTTGTTGACCTGCCACTGTGACCACCATATCCCCTGAGACACTTGCCACTCCACCCATCTACCACCCACCCACCATCTCCCCTTACCCACTTACCGTGGCTTGCCGTATTCTCCCTTGCTTTTGAAAGAAGCTTTGGGATATTTACACTTTGTTTTCAAGCAGAATATGACAAACGATTCCCGAAAAAAGGAATGCAGCTTCGGCCCAAACTCTCTGCGGGGCTCATGCTGAAGTTTGCTGCACTAAGCCATATTGGTGCATCCAAAGATCACTCTGAACGATTGGGGGAAGGCAAGTGGCTCTTTGTTTGTCTCAGTGGGGTTGGGAAAAAGGGGCAAAATGATTCACTTTGTCGTATCACAGTCTTGCACTTTGGGCTGTGATCATAAATCTCATTTCCCAGCATGCATCAGCAACTGCACTAACTGGGGTTGGGTTGCTGATGCAGCTCAGAGACCTGTGCTTACAGTGACCAACCCTGGCGGCGAGAGGCTGTGTCACCAAGTGGATTACCCCCCCACTTGCCAAGCTCCCCTTCCCTTTCCTGCTCCTCTCTTCCTAGATCCTAGAGGTCTGAGATTTCTACAGTATGAGTCAGCATCATCACTCCTTCAGCAATTCCAGCTCTAAAAAAAGCCTGGTCTCTCGGAAGCCAAGTGACTGAGGAAACAAGCTTCACAGCAGAATGTTAATTACAATTGTATTGATTTTATACTTAGCAGTTTATTTTATCTTTAATGTGACTTTGTACAGGGATGTACTGACCATGCACAGCATGTCAGTTTATAAGGTCCAAAAGAACCTAACGCCAAGTTGTATAGTAACTCTTATGGGAAAATCAAATTCGCTTCATGCTGTTTTATTCATTGTTGCACTTTTGAAAATGCATGAGGAATTAATCTATAGTCAGCTGAACACAAGAAAGCAGGCCAAAGGATGCCTCCAAAAACTCAGATTTTCTTTTAATCAACCTGATCAGGCATCTTATATAAATAAAATATATAATTTATTGAAAAATTTTTTACGTTTTTACAAAAAAACCCAAAATGTTGTAAAAGTACAGAAAAGTAGAAAAAAATCACATAATTATATTATAGTAATGTTAACAAGAAACTGCCTACTACTCTTCAAGAGACAATTATCTCTTATTTACTTAACCCAAACCAGAATGAGCTCAAATTAAATGAAATAGTATTAAATTAAATTATAATCCAATAAAATTGGGCAGCACAGTGGCTCAGCGATTAGCACTGCTGCCTCACAGCACCAGGGACCTGGGTTCAATTCCCGCCTGTCTGTGTAGTTTGCACATTCTCCCCGTGTCTGGTTGGGTTTTCCTCCGGGTGCTCCGGTTTCCTCCCACAGTCCAAAGATGTCCAGGTCAGGTGAATTGGCCATGCTAAATTCCCCACAGTGTTAGGTGCGTTAGGGGTAAATATAGTGTAGGGGAATGGGTTTGGGTGGTTTACTCTTCAGAGGGGCCATGTGGACTTGTTGGGCTGAAGGGCCTGTTTCCACACTGTAGACAATCTAATCTAATCTGGAAATTAAATTACATTGCATTGCTCTACCTTACATTACACCACTTGCCACACTCTGATCAGGCATCTTAATGATGCACCTCTGAAGCAGGTGGGTCTTGAACCTGAACCCAGCTCTCCAGGGTCAGAGGTGAGGGCTCCAAGACAACCTCAAAGGCTCTAAACTGGACTTCACTATGTGAGTGTGAAAGAAGCCTGAGATGTCCAATTGGTGAAGTTTCCAACAGCAAGCAATGCCAGAAAACAAGCCAAATCTGCTCTCGACGGGACAAATACTTCACTGCAAGACCACTTGCTTTCACCTTCCCTCCTCCACTACTTTCAAGTTTAACATTTGCAATAGAATTCACAGATCAAAATTCAGCTTACCACATAAGAGTCAACACAAATCTTGCCTAAAAATTTAGTTTCCTTACTGAACACTCATCCATTAAAACCATAGGAGAATCCATCCATATACAGTACTCTGGACAGCCTTCATAGACGATGCAGCAAGCAAGTCAGGAGTTACACTTGGCAACGGAAGTGGTGTAATGTTGACATGACTTGCAAAGAAGCTTTTCAGAAGTGTGCTCACGCCCAGAAAATAATGTTTCTTTTGTTCCAGAAGGCTATTATTGCCTTACTTAGCTTGATAGACAATTGAGCAACTAATCCCTCATATATGAATGCTAAGTGTGAGTGATGACACAATCCACAAATATAGTTCTGTAGTTTTCTCTGGCAAGTTGCTTTAATAAAATTTGACAACTAATGCTTGACGACCATGACTTTTTTTTTTCATATCTAACTACATCATTAAACTAACCATTGCTTTATGTTGTCGCAAGGTTAACTTCATGGGTTTCAAATGAACAGACTTTTGGCACATGCTGGAGTCATAATCAATGACTACAATTAAAAGAAAGAGCCAAATGCTGCATATCATAGCACCCTCAATAAATCCCAGCTCAAATACAGTCGATGAGGTATGGCTAATTTTGGCTGAAGACCGCATTGTTGAAAACACAAAGATTGATATCTCCCATAACATTTATACTACTTACATATCCTCCACACCAACCTTTTGTTGGACAAATGATCTTGATGAAGGACTTCTGCCTGAAACATCGAATCTTGCTCCTCGGATGCTGCCTGACCTGACGTGCATTTCCGGCACCACGCTCTCCAACCCTGTCCATCTCCAACAATTGCTGTTGTTCATTCAATGGGAGGCTGGGACAACTGGTGTGGGTATGTTGTAAACATGTTATTCTGTTGTCTCACTTCCCTTTAACCCAGTTATAGAGTCATACAGCATGGAAACAGACTATTCGCTCCAACTCACCCATGTCGACCAAGTTTCCCAAACTTAACCACTCCTTCAGGCCTCTGTCCAAATGTCTTTCAAACAATTTAACTGTACCTGCATCTACCACTTCCTCTGGCAGTTTATTCCATGTACGAATCACTCTCTATGTGAAAACGTTTCCCTTCAGGTCCCTTTTAACTCTTTCTCCTCTCATCTTAAAAGGCCCCTAGTTTTGAACCTCCCCACACAATGGAAGAGACACTTGCTATTCAACTTATCTATGCCCCTCATAATTTTATAAACCTCAATAACCTTTGACTTCGTACACTCCATTGAAAAAAGTCCCAGCCTATCTGGCCTCTCCCCATAACTCAAGCCCTTCATTCCCAGCAACATCCTGGTAAATCTTTTCTGAACTTTCTCCAATTTAAGGATATCCTTTATATAACTGGGTGAACAGAACTGTACACGGTACTCCAGAAGAGGCCTCACCAACATCCTGTACAACCGGAACATAACATCCCAACATCTAAACTCAATGATCTGAGCAACGATGGCAAGGGTGCTAAGCACCTTCTTAACCACTCTATCTACCTGTGAGGCAGCTTTCAAAGAACTATGTACCTGATCCCCAAGGTCTCTCTGTTCGACAAGTCTCCAGGGTGTGATCATTAACTGTAAGTCCTGCCTACGTGTTTGGGGGGGGGGGGGGGGGGGGGTCAAGTTGAATTCAGCAAAAATGTCATCATGTCAGAAAGTTAGATTCAACCTGTCAACTTCCATCCTGAACTTGGGCTCTGTGGGCTATTTAAGTACAGCATAGTCACAAGAGTTGGGTGTTCTATTAATAAATGGAAATTGCTCAACAGCAGTGATATTTCAACACACTCTTATTTGTAAGGTTGCATCAATTTCCCTGGCTTCTTGGAAGTCACCAGTGAAAACTGGGCAAAAGCATAGCAGTGAATGGAAAGGCTGGCTAGAACACATGGCAGCATTACCTCACAGACAATTAGCATGACAGCATTTGATCAGAGTGCTGCTACTGCAAATTTTCTACCCACACTTTGAGGTTTATTCGTATCTGGGAAGTTGCCCTTTAGATTCCCTACAGTGTGGAAACAGGCCCAACAAGTCCACACCAACCTTCCAAAGAGTAAGCCACCCAGACATATTCCCCTACGTTTAGACTTGGCGAATGCCCCTAAAACTACGGACAATTTAGCATGGCCAATTCACCTAAACAGCACATCTTTGGATTGTGGGAGGAAACCCACACAGACACAGGGAGAATGTACAAACTCCACACAGACAGTTGCCTGAGGCTGGGAATTGAACCCAGGTCCCTGGTGCTATGAGGCAGCAGTGCTAGCCACTGAGCCACCATGCCTTAGAAGCAGCAGTACGAAGAACCTACCATTGATAGATTAGATGGATGGCAGATCAGAGATTAGGGTCAGGGATCAGCAGGGGGTGAGCAGATGAAGAACAGACCTTTCACAGCTCCAACTGGGCAATCAGGCTGATGGCAAATTTCACTTCCTCACTGAGAGCAATTCTGCCTTGGAAGCTAGTCTGTGATTCGTGGTCAAGGATGTCACTGGAAATCTTTAGTTTTATCCCACTGCCATCTCAGACCATGTCTGTGTAATTGATGTTCGAGTTGAAATCTTGCTAGCTGTATGCATTGTCGATTCAAAAGATCAAGAACAGTTGTCTACTGTCCATTCTGATCCTAGAGATCATCAAGCCTACAGCAATGCTGAACTTTGCATGTGATATTTGATTTCATACTCATCCAGAAATAGGATTTTATTGCACCAATGCAGCAATATTTAGACTTATACTTTTAAGTATAGCCTTAAGTATAACTACTTGATTAATGTTGCATTCTTCAATTACAATTCAATTAACATTAATCATCTGTTTTGGTCTGGTTCTAATAATGTAATTTTCTTAATTAATACGTGAGAGTGATTATAAGTGCAAAGTATTAATATAAAATTGTCTTTCATTGTTAACCTACTCCAGTGAAAATAATCATACAGTCTCCAGATAGACAGAAACCAGGTACACTGTTAGAATCCCAGCTATTCGTAATACTGGACAAGCCAGATCCCAGATGAGATGTTGCTTGACGGACCATAACTTTGATTTTTAATTTGTTTTTACAGCACTACTACATCTCTGAACAAATTCACGGAGGATATCAGTTTGATTTAGATTTAGATTACCTTAGATTACTTACAGTGTGGAAACAGGCCCTTCGGCCCAACAAGTCCACACCGACCCGCCGAAGCGCACCCAACCAGACCCATTCCCCTACATTTACCCCTGCACCTAGCACTACGGGCAATTTAGCATGGTCAATTCACCTGACCTGCACATGTTTGGACTGTGGGAGGAAACCGGAGCACTCAAAAGAAACCTGACTGTGTGTTTGCTTTTAACAAAAACAAGACTAGTTTATAACACAAAAGAAAAAGCACAGACCATATTACTCGAGGCAAGAGCAATTGGAACATGGTTAAAAATCACACAACACCAGGTTATAGTCCAACAGGTTTACTTAGAAGTACTAGCTTTCAGAGCGCTGCTCCTTCATCAGGTAGCTAGTGGGGCAGGATCATAAGACACAAACTTTATAGCAAAAGATCACAGCGTCAAGCAATTAAAATGATATATTGAGCAAACCTAGATTGCTGTTAAGTCTTTCATCTTTTAGAATGGGTTCCAGGTTTCAATTGTATAAAAAGATGCAACTTTAATGATTTCAAAACCCCACCTAGTCAGTTACCTTCATTGGGCATGGGTTCCGTTTCTGCAGTAGGGTGAAAGAGGATTGCTTTCTAGAAATGTGAAGCCATGTGTGAAAGACTGTCCATATAAACAATTGCAAACCATTTCAGTTCAACAACAGTGGTTACCTTTACAAACCTAATGTTGGGGCATAACAAAAGGCACCAAGGATGAACCGTGTCGAGACCTCCAACCAGAAAATGCTGGAAAAAATGAAGAGCTCTGGCAGTTTTCTGAGAATAAAGAAACTGAATTGGAAGTTAGGGAGGAAATTACAGGGCCCCTAGCAGAAATATTTGTATCACCTATAAACACTGGTGAGGTACTGGAGGGCTGGAGGATAATTAATGTTATGCCACTGTTTAAGAAAGACTGTAAAGAGAGACCTGGAAACTATTGACCTGTGAGGCTGACATGGGTGGTGGTTAAGTTGTTACAGGTGATTCTGAAAGATAGAATATAAGTGCATTTGGAGAGGCAAGGATTGATTGGGGATGGTCAGCACAGTTTTGTGCAAGGAAAATTGTGCCTCACAAACTTGATTGAGTTTTTTTTTAATGAAGTAACCAAAAAGATTGATGAGCGCAGAGTGGTATACATTGTTTACTTGGACTTTAGTAAAACCCTGTGACAAGGTTCTACATGGTAGACTAATTAGTAAAGTTAGGTCACATGGGATTTAGGGTGAGCTTGTCAACTGAATGCAACTTGGCATGGGGAGCAGACAGAGGGTTTTGGTGGAAGTTATTTTGCCTGGAGGCCTGTGACCATGCTGACCTGTATTGGCTCCACTGTTGTTTGTCGTTTATATAAAGGATTTTGATATGAATATATGAGAATATGAATGTTAATACATTTTCAGATGACACCAAAATGGTGGTATAGTGGACAGCGAAGAAGGTTATCTCAGATTACAAAGAGATCTTGATCAATTGGGTTAATGGGTTAAGGATTGGCAGATCGAGTTTAGTTTGGATAGATGTGAGGTATTGTGTTTTGGTAATACAAAGAAGGACAGGACTTATACAGGTAATGGTTGCAGGTAATGAGTAATATTGCAGAACAAAGAGACATAGAGGTTCAGGTGGATAATTCTTTAATATTTGCATCATAGTTAGTCAAGGTGGTTAAGGCGGTGTTCAGCACACTTTCCTTCATTGCTCAGACCTTTGAGTATAGGAATTGGGACAGCATGTTAAGATTATACAGGATGCTGGTGAGGCCTCTTCTGGAGTACTGTGTGCAGCTCTGGACACCAGTGACAGTGACAGTGCCTTTTCAAGCACCTTCTCCTCCCACAGCATCTGCAGTACTAACACAGAAAGTTAAATAAATGTACCTGTTCTTTTATGCTCTTCTTTCTCATTATCCAACACCAAGAGCTCTCCTTCCTGTGATTTACTTGAAATTCTTTCAATTTTGTATGTTCATTGCCCATGGTACAGTCTTACCTACAATGGGGAGGCTGAAAATAGATTGGGTGATTGCCATTAAGCTGTCAGAAAAGATTTATCCAGATGTTGCTATGAATGGAGGGTCTGAGATATAAAAATTGACTGGAAAGGCTGGGGCTTTTTTTTTAACTGGACCATGGGAAGTCATGGGGTGACCATACTGAGGTTTATAAATTTATGAGGGGTATAGACAAAGTGAGTGGCAGGTGTCTTTTCCGTAGGGTGGAGAGTTCAAAACTAGTGGGCATATTTTTAAGGTGAGAGGAGAAAGATTTAAAAAGGACATGAGGGGCAACATTTTTACACAAAGAATGGGCCATGTATGGAATCAACTGCCTGAGGAAATGGCAGGTGCAGGTACAGTTACAAGAGTTATAGATTAATTGAGATGTAAAACACAGAAACAGACCCTTCGGTCCAACTCGTCTATACCAACCAGATATCCTAAGTAAATCTAGTCCCATTTGCCAACACCTGGCCCATATCCCTCTAAAAACCTTGCTATTCATATTCCCATCCAGATGCCTTTTAAATGTTATAATTGTACCAGTCTCCACCACTTCATCTGGCAGCTCATCCCACATGCGCACCACCCTCAGCGTAAAAAGGTTGCCCCTTAGGTCCTTTTAAATCTTTCGCTTCTCTTGCCCTAAACCTATGACACTTGGATGAGTTCATGATTAGGAAATATTTGGAGGGATACAGGCCAAACGCAGGCAGGTGGGACTGGTTTAGGTTGGGAACAGAGTCAGCATGGACCGGTTGGACAGAAGGGTCTGGTGGCATGCTGTACGACTCTATGAATTAACACGTCAGTCTGATGACATTTTGTTTGGAGCTGGAAAATGTTACAAATGAGCTAACCTATAAACAATACTTGCACCTGTGTGAACTCATCTGGGCCATTGCTACATCTGCATTTTTGGGGAATATGTGTTTGTTTCAGTCCTACCTTATTCCAGTTTTTCTTGAACAGAGAGCTAGCATCTGCTACCAACATCCACACTTGTCTCAACTTGCCCTTTATACTGAGCAATCTTTCCTTTAATTACTCAGAATTCCTGCCAATAATAGATGTTGATTTGAGAACATATTATTTTGACTATGTTGTCAGGTGAGGTATGCGGAGCATTCTCTGATACAATCTTCCTCCTCTTTCTTCCCTCCCTTCACTTCCTTCCCTTGCCTCCAGAAGAAAAGTTCCAATTATTTTTGCTTTGAACTTTAATTCCTTGCCTACTTCACAAGATTTAATTCTGACTTCTGCTCAACTTCTCTGACTCAACTTTTACAAACAAGGTGTTTAATCGATGTCCATTATAAGTCCACTGACCCACTTGCTTCCTCAATTGCATTTCCTCCCACTCTGCAGCCTGTTCTCCCAGTTCTCCAATTCTGCTTTTGTTCTGACAATGCAATCTTCTATACCATTTCTTCATTTTCCTCAATTGGGGAACATGACCCACCAACACTCGTTGTATTTTTTAGGGCCTTCGACCACGGCTGTCATTGCCGGATCTTCTGTTCTCATCCCTGCTCCTTCAATCCAGAGGATCCACCTTCTACCGTAAACTTCAATGGATCACTCACTGCCAATTCCACCACGCAACTGCCACTGGCAAATATGTCTTCCTGTGCATTCCCTCTTCAGAATTCTGCAGGAGCTGTTCACTTTGTGTGGTAGCCTGGTCCATTCATCAAGCATTGAAGGTGATTTCTTTTTATTCAGCCAGCCAGTGATGCCCAAATGCAACAAATAAATTGTTAAAAAACCCCAATGCCTTTTCAAGCACCTTCTCCTCCCACAGCATCTGCAGTACTAACACAGAAAGTTAAATAAATGTACCTGTTCTTTTATGCTCTTCTTTCTCATTATCCAACACCAAGAGCTCTCCTTCCTGTGATTTACTTGAAATTCTTTCAATTTTGTATGTTCACTGCCCATGGCACAGTCTTACCTACAATGGGGAGGCTGAAAATAGATTGGGTGATTGTTCTGCAGATCACCATTGTTTATTTCATAAGCATGATTTCCTGCTTCTAATTGCCTGCCATCTTAATTTCCCACTCCACTCTCCCACACAGCACGAAACTCAAATTAAACTCGAGGAACAGTATCTCATCTTTCCATTAGGCATTTCCTGACAAACTTCACAACTCAACATTCATTTCAGATCCTAATCTCTGCTTGACATTTTAGGGCAGACGTAATCAATTCTGCTTTTCGTAGAGTCATAGAGTTGTACAGCATGGAAATAGGTCCTTCAGTTCAATTTTTCCAGGATGACCAGATATCCTAAACAGATCTAGTCTCGTTTGCCAGCTTTTGGCCCATATCCCTCCAAAAAACTTCCTGTTCATGCACCCATGAACAGATGCCTTTTAAATGTTGTAATTGTACCAGCCTCCACCATTTCCTCTGGCAGCTCATTCTACACATGCACCACCCTCTGTGTGAAAATGTTGTCCCTGAGTCCCTTTTAAATCTTTCACCTCTCACTTTAAACCCATGCCCTTGAGTTTTGGTCTCCCCTACCCTAGGAAATGGTTGTTCACCCTATCCATGCCCTTCACAATTTTATAAGCCTCTCTGAGGCCACCCCTCAGCCACCAATTCTCTAGGGAAAATAGACAAAGCCTCTCCCTATAGCTTAAACCCTCCAACCCTGGCAAGATCCTTGTAACTCTTTTCTGAACTCTTGCAAGTTTCCCAACATCCTTCCCATAACAAGGAGACTAGAAATGAACACAGTATTCCAAAAAATAACCTAACCAATATCCTGTAAAGCCGCAATATGACCTCCCAACTCCTATACTCAATGCTCTCTGACCAATAAAGGCAAGCACACCAAATGCCTTCTTCACTACCCTGTCTACCTAAGACTCCACTTTCAAGGAACTATGAACCTGCACCCCAAAGTCTCTTTCTTTGACAACACTCCCCAGGACCCAACTATTAAATGTATAAGTCCTGCCCTGATCTGCCATTCCAAAATGTAGCACCTCAGATTTATCTAAATTAAACTCCACCTACTACTTCTTGGTCCATTGGCCCATCTGATCAAAATCCCATTGTACTCTGAGATAGCATTCTTCACTGTCCACTGCACCACCAATTTTGGTGATGTCTGCAAACTTGCTAACCATTCCTCCTGTATTCACATCCAAATCATGTATATAAATAACAAAAAGTAGTGGACCCACAATGATCCATGCAGCACACCACTGGTCACAGCCTCCAGCCCAAAAAGGAACCCTCCACCACCAACATCCTCTGTTTCCTACCTTAAAGCCAAGCTTTGTATCCAAATGGCCAGTTGTTCCTGTATTCCATGCAATCTAATCTTGCTAACCAGTCCACTATTCGGAACCTTGTCGCAGGCGTTGCTGAGGTACATACAGACAACGTCTACCACTCTGCCTCCATCAATTTTCTTCATTACTTCTTCAAAAAACTCAATTAAGTTAGTGAGACAAAATTTCCCTCACACAAAGCCATGTTGGCTATTCCTATTCAGTCCTTGACTTTCCAAGTACATGTAAATCCTGTCCCTCAGAATCCCCTCCAACAGCTTACCCACCACTGACATCAGGCTCACCGTTCTATAGTTCCCTGACTTTGCCTTACCACCTTTCTTAAATAATGGCCACATGTTAGACAACCTCCAGTCTTCTGGCATTGATAGCTCTCCCTATCGATGATACAAATATCTCAGCAAGGAACCCAGCAATCACTTCACTAGCTTCTCATAGAGTTCTCAAATATATCTGATCAGGACCTGGGGATTTATCCAACTTTATGCATTATAAGACATCCAGCATTACCTCCTCTGTAATACAGACACTTTTTAACATAACATTATTTATTTCTCCAAGTTCTCTAGCTTCCATATCATCCTCCACAATAAATACTGATGTGAAGTACTTGTTTGATATCTCATCTATCTCCTGCGGTTCCACACATGTACAATGCTGTTGATCTTTAAGGAGTCCTGTTCTCTCTCTAGTTACTCTTTTGTCCTTAATGCAGTTGTAGAATTTCTTTGGATTCTTCTTAACCCTGTTTGCCAAACCTATCTTGTGTTCCCTTTTTGGCCTCCTGATTTCCATCCCTTTTAATCATATAATCTCTTCTGTTTTCCCTTTTCTCCTTACCACCCCTCTCCTTCCCCGTCTTTGTAATTAGTTCAGATCTCTGGAGTGTAGGTTTATAGCTCCTTGAAAGTGGAGTCACAGGTAGATAGGATAGTGAAGAAGGTGTTTGGTATGATTTCCTTTATTGGTCAGAGCATTGAGTACAGAAGTTGGGAGGACATGTTGCAGCTGTACAGGACATTGGTTAGGCCACTGTTGGAATATTGCGTGCAATTCTGGTCTCCTTCCTATCGGAAAGATGTTGTGAAACTTGAAAGGGTTCAGAAAAGATTTACAAGGATGTTGCCAGGGTTGGAGGATCTGAGCTACAGGGAGAGGCTGAACAGGCTGGCGCTGTTTTCTCTGGAGCGTCGGAGACTGAGGGGCGACCTTATAGAGGTTTACAAAATTATGAGGGGCATGGATAGGATAAATAAACAAAGTCTTTTCCCTAAGGTCGGGGAGTCCAGAACTAGAGGGCATAGGTTTAGGGTGAGAGGGGAAAGATGTAAAAGAGACCTAAGGGGCAACTTTTTCACGCAGAGGGTGGTATGTGTATGGAATGAACTGCCAGAGAATGTGGTGGAGGCTGGTACAATTGCAACATTTAAGAGGCATTTGGATAGGTATATGAATAGGAAGGGTTTGTAGGGATATGGGCTGGGTGTTGGCAGGTGGGACTAGATTGGGTTGGGATATCTGGTCGGCATGGACGAGTTGAACCGAAGGGTCTGTTTCCATGCTGTACATCTCTGTGACTCTATGACTCACACTTATAATGTTTCCATTGATCTGAAATATTAACCCTGCTTTTCTCTCCATAGCTACTAGTATATCTAAAATTTCCCATTTATCTATAATCTCATCATAAAAAATCATTACCACAAATTATACATTATTAATTAATACATTAACGTTTGCATAATGTCTTTAACTGAATACAATGTCCTAAGTCTGGGAAGCAAGTAAGATTATCTTAAAGGAGGTGAGCAAAATGCTGACTAAACTCAAGACGGTAGATTTTAAGGAGGGAATTCAAGCAGAAGAACGAGAGTTTGAAGAAGTGGTATGGCTTAGAAATAACTTTCAGAGCTGGATTCTTGGAAGCTTAAGACATTGGTACAGTAATGAAATGTAGGCATCAGGAAGGAGAGCAGTGCAGGTAGAAGATAGAAAATCCATTCAAAGGGAGTTCTTGGCTTCCACAGTGAATCCAGAACTTTTGAGTCAGAAACTGTGGAAGTGACCACTGGGGATGACAAAGGAATTGGACTGGAAATAAGTCGATGAGGAAACAGGACTCTGAATAGGCTAATGAGCAAAGCAAAGGGATTCTCTACAGTTGGTAAACATGTGGTGTTGGATGGTGATCCTAAGTAGTACTGTGTTGCTTATTTGGCTCAACATTCAAATTGGGCTGTACTTTAATTTAGAAGTTGTGTTGCCCTGAACATAAAACTAAGAACCTTTAAAGGCAAATGGAGCATTAAAGCAGGTATTAGTTATAGAGTCAGAGAGTCATTGTGATGTACAGCATGGAAACAGACCCTTCAGTCCAACCCGTCCATGCCGACCAGATATCTCAACCCAATCTAGTCCCACTTGCCAGCACCCGGCCCATATCCCTTCAAACCCTTCCTATTCATATACCCATCCAGATGCCTTTTAAATGTTGTAATTGTATCAGCCTCCACTACTTCCTCTGGCAGCTCATTCCATACACGCACCACCCTCTGCTTTTATATCTTGCCCTTCTCCCCCACCCAGGGAAATACCTTGTCTATTTATCCTATTCATGCCCCTCATAATTTTATAAACGTCTATAAGGTCATTTCTCAGCCTTCAACACTCCTGGGAAAACAGCCCCAGCCTATTCAGCCTCTGCCAGTAGCTCAGATCCTCCAACCCTGGCAAAATTCTTGTAAATCTTTTCTGAACCCTTTCAAGTTTCACAACATCCTTCGATAGGAGGAAGACCAGAATTGCCTAACCAACATTCTGTACAGCAGCAACATGACGTCCCAATTCCATACTCAATACTCTGACCAATAAAGTAAAGCATACCAAAAGCCTTCTTCACTATCCTACCGACCTGAGACTCCACTTTCATGGATCTATGAACGTGCACTCCAAGGTCTCTCTGGTCAGAAACACTCCCCAGGACCTTACTGTTAAGTGTATAAGTCCTGCTAAGATTTGCCTTTCCAAAATGCAGCACCTCGCATTTATCTGAATTTCCTGTTGTTTTCTTTTTCTCTGTAATGTTGCACTTGAAGAATGTCAGTTTACAGGCAGGTGTCAATCAAAACAAGAACTATAGTATGCAAATACAGCAAATAATTCAGAACGCAAATGTTAGCCTTTATTGCAAAGGAATCGATGTATAAGAGTAGGAGAGTCTTGCTCCAATGATTCAGGACAATGGTGAGACCACACCTGGAGTACTATACAACTGTTTTCACCTCCTTATTTAAGGACCTTTACACTTGCATTGGAGGCAGTTCAGAGAAGCTTCATTCAGTTGCTTCCTGGGATTAATAAACTTTCATATATGAAAGAGTTGAGCCTATTTTCATTGGCAGGCAGGTTGAGAAAATGTTCCCTCTCACAGGGGAATCTAGAACACGGTGGCACAGTAGTTAGCACTGCTGCCTCACAGAGTCAGGGAACCATGTTCCATTCCACCCTTGGGTGACTCTCCATGTGATGTTAGCACTTTGGCATGGGGAGATGTGTATCTGGGTTGTCTATATTAGATGGCAGGGGCATAGGGAGGCTATCGAATTAAGGTTAATTGTCAATACTCTGGGAGTGGTGAAGGTGTAGACAAAGGGTTTAATAAATAAGTAGATTGCTCTCTGTGCTGACATGATGTGATGGCAAGCATTACTAGTTGGTAATTAAGCTCATTTGCTGCCACTATGCCTCTATTGCACAAGATTTGCTAAATAATCCTGAACGTGCTAAGAATTACCCAGGGGATCAATTAGGGGATTGTCATTTGGGCTCACAATGTGGCACACTTGTGCCTACGGAAAGCTACATTGATTGATACACAGGGCCCTGTTCTTTACAGACTGAAAGAATTTGCAATAACACTGTACCTGTTTCAACACAATAAAACAGTAACAGGTTTTCTTTGATACATTTATCAGAGGAATGCCTTCACCAATCAAGATTAACCTGCCCGGTTTAACATTTAAACAATGGTTGGCTGCTAACTGTATTTCCTCCCACTGCATAGGCTACCATCAAGCTTCCATGGATGATATTGATTCAGATTAATGGCACTCTTCCACTGTGGTGAAAGTGGTGGAAAAACGTAAAACACATTGACTATTTTGTTTCCAAGTATCCTTGATTGAGTCAACAGTAAACAGTCACCTCTGCTTATCATCCCTTCCATCTATAACTTTGCATATAGTTTAACAGTGTTGGCATAAGCCTTTAAGCCTGCTAATACCAGTTCTAAAAGAATCCGCATAAAATAAGAAGCTACTTTTGGGCCAAATTCATGAAGTAGGCGTCCCTGCCACTTTACCAAGAGGTTTACCAAGTTCACTGGTGCAGGCTGATTCATAACACATTGTTAAACACCCCAGCTTCTCACTCCCAGAGCAGGTGTGCACGTTTCAGATGTTGCGATGCTGTTGCAAGTCTCAGTGGTGGCATTTGTCTCAGCGAGCACCATCATTGGGACCTCAATATAGAATATAGAACATAGAAAAGAACAGCACAGAACAGGCCCTTCAGCCCACAAATTTGTGCCGAGGATTAATCCTAATATAAAATAAAATAACCTAACCTACACACCCCCCAATTCACTGATGTCCATGTGCATGTCCAGCAGTCGCTTCAATGTCCCTAATGACTCTGCTTCCACCACCACCGCTGGCAACGCATTCCATGCATTCACAACTCTCTACATAAAAAACTTACCTCTCTATACCTTTCTCCTAATATCTTAAAACTATGACCCCTTGTGCCAGTCAATCCTGTCCTGGGGAAAAGTCTCTGGCTATTGACTCTATCCATGCCTCTCATTACCTTGTATACCTTCATATCATATGAAGAGCAATGTTCTATCATTGATAGGCAGAGACAAGGAGGGAGCCATGTTCCAAAGTGTGTGCTTCATAGAATCCCTACAGTGTAGAAACAGGGCCTTCAGCCCAACAAGTCCACACCGACCCTCTGAAGAGTAACCCACCCAGACCCATTCCCTATTACTCTATATTTATCCTGACTAATGCACTTAACTACACATTCCTGAACACCGTGGGCAATTTAGCATGGCCAATTCACCTAAACTGCACATCTCTGGGAGGTAACCAGAGCACCCAGAGGAAACCCACAGAGACATGGGGAGGATGTGTAAACTCTGCACAGACAGTCACCCAAGGCTAGGATCAAACCTGGGTCCCTGGCGCTGTGAGGCAGAAGTGCTAACCACTGAGCCACTATGCCGCAGTTATTTGAATGCAGTTATTTAAGTAGCAAACCAAAGTAAAGAAATTCAAATTCTAAGGCTGTGTTTGTAAAGAGAGAAAGACTGACATGGCCTCAGAATGTTCCCAATTAGTTAAGGGCCCACAAAGTAATTTGTTAGTGTTGCAATGCAGGAAATGTCGCTGCCAATCTGACAACAAATTTTCACAAATACACGATAATTAGAATATTTTTGGTCTTGTGTTGCTGACGAATATTCACAGAGTTTGCTGAGGTAAGGACAACATGACATTTATTTAAGGAATAAAAACTATGCCTTCATCTCCCTGGGGGCCACTAGACTGAGCAAGATCAAGTGACATGTTATTCCACTTCCTGTGATGATGTATACCCTGTCTTCTTAGCGTGCCAGACTCAAGCTTTGATGCTGTAGCAATGACCATATAACCTATATTTTGTGATGTTAATTGAACATAGTTGCTAGACTGGGTCTACAGCAGGTGGTGAGGGAACCAACAAGAGAAAAACATACTTGACCTCATCCATCGCAATCTGCCAGATGCAGGTGCATTTGTCCATGACTGTATCGGTAAGAGTGACCACCGCACTGTCCTTGTGGAGACGAAGTCCTGCCTTCACATTGAGAATAACCTCACCATGTTGTATAGCACAGTCACCATACTAAATGGGACAGACTTTGACCAGATCTAGCAACTCAAGACTGGGAATTCATGAGGCACTGTGGGCTATCAGCAGCAACAGAATTGTACTCCAGCACAATCTGTAACCTCATGGCCCAGCATATCCCCCACTCAACCATTACTATCAAGCCAGAGGATCAACCCTGGTCAATAGACAGTGCAGGAGGGCATGCCAGGAACAGCATCAGGCAGACCTGAAGATGAGGTGTCAACCTGGTGAAGCCACCAAACAAAACTACTAGCATGCCAAACAGCATAAGCTGCAAGGGATCGACAGTGCTAAGCGATTTCACAACCAGTGGATCATATCTAATCTCTGCAGTATTGCCACATCCAGTTGTGAATGGTGGTGAACAATTGGACAACTCACTGAGGAGGAGGCTCCACAAATATCCCCATCCTCAATGATAGAAGAGGACAGTACATTAAATAAGACTGAGTTTTTTCACAGCAATCTTCAGCCAGAAGTGCCGAGTGGATGATCCATCTCAGCCTCTTTCAGTGGTCCAGTGGTCCCCAGCATCACAGATACCAGTCTTCAGCCAATTTCATTCACTCCCTGTGATTTCAAGAAATAGTTGGAGACACTATATGCTGCAAAAGTTATGGGCCCTGACAACATTCCGGTAATATTACTGAAGACTTGTGCTCCAGAACTTGCCTCTCCCCTTGTATTGTTACAACATTGGCATCTACCGACAATGTGGAAAATTGCTCAGGTATGTCTGGTACATAAAAAGCTGAACAAATCTAACTCGGCCAATTGCAGCCCCATCAGTCTACTCTTGATCGTCAGTAAAGTGATGGAAGATGTCATTAACAGTGCTACCAAGCAGCACCTGCTCAGTAATAACCTGCTCAGTGACGCCCAGTTTAGATTCTGCCAGGGCCACTCAGCTCCTGACCTCATTACAGCCTTGGCTCAAACATGGACAAAAGAGCTGAATTCCAGAGGTGAGGTGAGAGTGACAGCCCTTGACATCAAGGCTGCATTTGACCAAGTGTGGCATCAAGGACCCCTAGCAAAATTGGAATCAATGGGTATCAGGGGCAAATTCTCCAGTGGTTGGAGTCATACATGACACATAGAATAATGCTTGTGATTGTTGGAGGTCAGTCATCTCAGCTCCACGTCATCTCTGCAGGGGTTTCTCAGGGTTGTGTCCTTGGCCAACCATCTTCAGTTGCTTCATCAATGACCTTTTCTCCACCATAAGGTCAGAAGTTGGGATGTTTGCCAATGATTGCACAATGTTCAGCACCATTCACAGCTCCTCAGATACTGAAGCAGTCCATATTCAAATGCAACAAGATCTGGACAATATCCAGGCAAGTGGCAAGTAACATTTGCGTCACACAAATGCCAGACTGTGACCATCACCACCTCATCATCACCCCTTAACGTTCAAGGGTGTTAGCATCACTGAATGCCCCACAATCAACATTCTGGGAGTTATCATTGATCATAAACTTAACTAGACTCACCACATAAATGCAGTGGCTACAAGAGCATGTCAGAGGCTGGGAGAACTGCGGTGAGTAACTCACCTCCTGACTCTCGAAAGCCTGTCCATCATATACAAGACACAAGTCAGGAGTGTGATGGAATACTCCCCACTGGCCTGGATGAGTGCACTTCCAACACACTCAAGAAGCTTGACACCATCCAGGACAAAGCAGCTCACTTACTTGATACCACATCCACAAGCATCCACTCCCTCCAGCACTTACACTCAGTAGTAGTAGCAATATGTACCATCTACAAGATACGTTGCAGAAATTCACCACAGACCCTCAGACAGCACTTTCCAAACACATGATCACTTCGATCTAAAAGGATAAGATCAGCAGATGTATGGGAATACCACCACTTTCAATTCCCCTCCAAGCCATTTACCACCCTGGCTTGGAAATATATCATTGTTCCTTCAGTGTCTCTGGGTCAAAATCCTGAAATTCCCTCCTTAATGGTATTGTGGGCCAACCCACAGCAAGTGGCCTGCAGTGGTTCACATACACAGGTGATCACCAACTTCTCAAGGGCAACTGGGATCGGGCGATAAATACAGGCCAGCCAGCGACACCCACATCCCACAAAAATGAATTAAAATAGAAATTGAGGATAAATATTAGCAAGGAAACCAAGAATGACTTCCTTAGTTTCTTTGGGATTGATTGATTGTACGTTCACGTCAGGCAGCAGATGTGGCCTCAGTTCCACACGCCAGTCAAATGATGGCATTTCTAGTCATGCTAAGAGAAAGTGGGAATTGAAGATGCTGGCGATCAGAGGCAAGAGTGTGGTGTTGGAAAAGCACAGCCAGTCAGGCAGCATCTGAGGAGCAGGCGAATCAATGTTTCGGGCATAAGCCTTTCATCATGAATGAGGCTTGTGGAGCAGAGGGGTGCTGAGTGATAAATGGGAGGGGGATAGGGCTGGGGGGAAAGGAGCTGGGAATCTCCTCTACATTGGGGAGACAAGACGCCAACTTGAAGATCGTTTCAGAGAACATTTCTGGGACTCACGCACCAACCAACCACACTGCCCTATGGCTGAGCATTTTAACTCCCCCTCCCACTCCACCAATGACTTGCAGGTCATGGGCCTCCTCCATCACCAAACTTTTACCAAGCGATTCCTGGAGAAACAACGCCTCATCCTCTGCCTAGGGGCCCTGCAACCACATGGGATCAATGTGAGTTTCCTCATTTCCCCTCCCCCTACCTATCCCACTCCCAAGCCTCCAACTCGGCATCACACCCTTGACCAGCCCTAACAGTCCATCTTCCTTCCTTTCTACCCATCCGCTCCACCCTCCCCTCCGACCTGTCACATCCACACGCACCTTCATATACTGATCACATTCCCAGCTACCTACCCCCAAGCCCCACCACCCTCAAATTTATCTCCCAGCTCCCCCTGCCCCCCCCCCCCGGCCCACAAGCCTCGTTTCTGATGAAGGGCTTCTTCTGCTCCTTGGATGCTGCCTGACCTGCTGTGCTTTTCCAGCACTACACTCTCCATTTCTGGTCATGCTGCCTAAGTATCAGCTTAGATTTTGTTCTCCAGTTACTGGAGAGGGAGTTGTACCACACCTCTACTAGCTGTGCACTACTAGCTGTACTGTGACTCTCAAAATAAAACAGAATAAATTGGTGACATTGAAAAACGTTTATATTTTAATATTTCCAAAGAAAGTGCTCAAAAAATCCCTTTTTACAATCCCAAATTTAGAGCTGGCTACCAGCACCATGCCCAAAGAAATCACAGCAACTGAGAGGCATGGACAAGTTGGTCTGAAGGATCTGTTTCCGTACTGTATGACTCTATGAATCTGTAAGATGCAAGGTCGAAAGATTCCAAATTCTTTTCACGGTTTGAGTCTCAATGAAGTGTTTCAATGATAAAATCAATTGTACTCCAGTGGCTGCAATATAGAAATCTTACGCACGTTTGCAATTTTAATATCACTTTAATTCAACATTCTTCTTTTAAATCCTATCCCTGTTACTTGATGAATTTATTTTAACTATTACATGACTGCCACATGTTTTCAAGTTTTTAACCTGACTGCTAAGTCCATGTATAAATTTTTAAATGTAGGTTACACAGGGTTTCTGCCTTTGGACTGTGGCCATATTTTTCGCACAAAGTAGTTTATTATTTTACAGACAGCTTCACAAGCCCTGGAAAGCTTATTTAATAACTGTAAAATGCCAACAATCTTAATTACGATTAGAATAAATGCACGTTTTTTGAAAGAAACTTTTTTGTCATTTAGATCTTTGTTTTAGCTCTTATATTAGTGCAATCATTGTTATTTATTTTTTATATCTGAAAATGTAAATAGAAGTAAAGATGTTCAGTGGTTTCAACTTCCTAGTTTACTGGTGATGGCTTCAGTGTTCATTAATTGCAGATCCTGTTTGTTGATATCACTGCTGTTGTACATGTAATTGATTCCCTTGGCCTGGTGCCTATGTGAACCGTGGCCAGGAAAAGGGAAAACCACAATACAAAAATCATTATATCTTGATGGAAGTTTTCTGCAGGGTCACTTCATCACTGACCACAAAATCCAAGCCAAAAGACCAAAAATGCACTGAACCTGACCTAGATGTTCAAAGACAGTCCAGAAACTGTTGACAATAATGGCTTTGTACCTAAAAGGTTCAAACCACTGGAAAGCCTTAATAAAGAGTTGGTCTCTCTCACATCCCTCAGACTGCGTGTGAGGTATTACCAGATGCTTGCTTGTCTACTGCAAAAATGCTGGGACTTGGTAGCTGAAAGCATCTATTTGCTTATTCAGAGAAAGGGCTGATGCCCGAAACGTCGATTCTCCTGCTCCTTGGATGCTGTCTGACCTGCTGCGCTTTTCCAGCAACACATTTTCAGCTCTGATCTCCAGCATCTGCAGTCCTCACTTTCTCCCTACTTATTCAGAGACACTATTATAGAACCTGTCCAAGAATCTACAACGTTCTAATTCCTGGGCATATTCTACATCTTTTTTAAAGTAAAGTTACTCTGTTAGCTATCCACCAGTCCTATTACTGAACTTTTCCCATAGTGTGTTCAAAACAACACAAAGTAGAATGCTAGCCCCTCTACCTACCTCTTCAAGTCAATTAATTTTGGAATGGTTTTAAATCTTGCATGTTTATCATTCTATGTCTATTCCTCATTTCTCAAATGTGTTTGTATATTTCCTCCTCCATCTCCCTTTCATGATTAGATGGTCTGTAGATAACCCAACTAATGTCTCTGATCCTGTCTCATGTCATCCCGATTCATATGATTTATATTTCATAGAATTATAGAATCCCTACAGTGTGGAAACAGGCCATTTGGCCCAACAAGTCCACACCACCCTCTGAAGAGTGACCCATTCAGACCCATTCCCCAACCCAATTATTCTACATCTCCCTGACTAATGCTGGAGATCAGAGTTGAGAATGTGGTGCTGGAAAAGCACAGCAGGTCAGGCAGCATCAGAGGAGCAGGAGAATCAATATTTCAGATTTAAGCCCTTCATCAGAAATGACTAATGCACCTAACCTACACATCCCTGAACACTATGGATAACTTAGCATGGTCGATGCACCCTAACCTGCACATCTTTGGACTGTGGGAGGAAACCAGAGCACCCGGAGGAAACCCACGCAGACACGAGAAGAATGTGCAAACTCCACTCTGACAGTTTCCCAAGGCTGGAATCAAACCCAGATCCCTGACACTTTGAGGTAGCTGTGCTAACCAGTGCTCCTGTGTTTCAAGTGGTCACTATTTTTCTGATACCATATTGTCACCTGTACAGCAGGTCCACCTCCCCAATTTCCCTCTTTGTTAATTCTCAATAAGTTAATCTCTGCAAGTCTAATTCCAGTAGCCAATTTTTCTCTAGCTATGACCCAGATACTGAACCATATCTGATTCCTTGCCACAAACTAACTTTCTTCAGCTCCACTGTTTATTACAAAGACTATTTGCATTGCTGTTTAGCTGACTCATTTTTAACTGGAGTCACTCATGCCCTTGTTTAACCATATTTTTGTGCTTCTGTTCTGTAACACCAGTTGTCCCCAGGTCACAATGTTGTTTTTTAGTCTGTCCCTTGTTTTCTTTCCCTGAATTATTCGTTTTCCAACCAGAACCCCACTCCCCCACCCACCCCACCCCCCACAACACACAAACACACACACACTCTTGTGAAAAGGAAGCTTTTTTCCCAAACCACCTCTTTAGCTAAGCACTAACTCACTTGATCTGATTATTTTTTGGATTGTTTACTTGTTGCTGTGGCAATTATGCAGAAACTTTGACCCTTCTCCTCATTTCTTAGTTCTTTCATTCCTGAGACAGAACCACACCCTTGTTCCTATCTTTGTACTCCAACAAGGAATAGGAACCATTGGATTCATCTCCCCTCCCTGTAGAAATTCTTTTTTAACTAATTGAAGATATTCCATTCACAGCAAACCTGGTTTATAGAGTCACAGAGATGTACAGCTGAGAAGCAAACCCTTCGGTCCAACTCATCCATGCCAATCAGATATCCTAAATTAACCTAATCCCATTTGCCAGCACTTGTCTCACATCCCTCTAAACCCTTCCTATTCATATACCTACCCAGATGCCTTTTAGATGTTGTAATTGTACCATCTCATTCCATACACACACCACCCTTTGTGTCAAAACATTGCCCCTTAGATCCCCTTTGAATCTTTCCCCACTCACCTTCAACCTATACCTTCTAGTTGGGGATTGACAACAGTCCTCAGAACTGCATAAGATACTCTCTAATCCCCCATTTACAGAATCTCTTACCACTGCCACATTTCTATTTCCCTCCTTGCCCCTAAGCTGGTCCCCCACTGCCTTGGAGAACCTCCTGAGCCACAGAACCTTGGTCTGCTTTGTATATGCCTGCCCATAGTCTTCCTCCTTGTCTTCATAGGCAGACTACAATGTGCTACCTGCTCAACAGAACCACTGTGTGCAGAACTATCTTTTCCAACTGTCTCAGTCTCTGCTTCATATGGCTGGCTAACAGTACCACCCTGGCTTCCCAAACTGAGTAATTTTCTTTAGGGTGAGATTGTGTCCAGTTAAAACTGCCTAGAAATTCCTCCATCTTTCTGAGCTATCAGATGGGGCCATAACAATTTCTATTCTGGCTCAGTTCTGGCCCAAGTGACTCAATTCAGTAAAACTTTTTACAGATATGTAATCCAAAATGGTCTTGCTGAGCACAAACATTTTCATTCTTGTCAATACAGACAATGAGTTTCCAATTTTGTTTCTTTATTAATTTATAATAGTTATAAGTATAATCACAAGACCAAGTATTAATTAATCGATGGATTAGATGGATTTTATACAATTCAGAAATATATTGAATGCAAATTGACCTCTTTAATACAAGTCTTACCTAATTAATTTACTTACTCCTTTGTCTCATTAGTGTCTTGGAACTATTTAAAGAATAACGCGCTCTTCATGCTTATATTTTCAATTTCACCTGTTCAGAAGTATCATTACACACCTCTGGAACCTCTGAACTTGAAGGTTGTCTCTTGAGGTGGTCTCTTCATGCCACAACAGTCCTTATCAGCTCTTAGGTAGCAGGTTAACAGATCACTGATTGTTTCATGGTCACTTTTGAGTACTACAGATGCTGGAGATTAGAGTCAACATTAGAGTGATGCTGGAAAAGCACAGCAGGTCAGGCAGCATCCAAGGAGCAGGAAAATCAATGTTTCAGGCAAAAGCCCTTCATCGGGAATGGTCAGTTTTACTGAGCTGGTCTTTCCATTCCAGATGAGTTTAATTTCACCCCTTGCCACAGTAGAATTTGAGCTCATACTCCCAAAACATGAGTCTGAGCTTCCACCATGATCAGTTCAGTGACATTTTCACTATCTCCCCACCTAAATGAATTGGTAAATATCAGCCAGGACTCTTGGGGGGGGGTAGGGGTAGCTAAAAAGAAAATCAGGTGACGTTAGAAATACTCAGTAGGTCTGGTACCATATCTGTGAAGAGAGAAACAAAGGGTATTAACTCTGTTGTGACCTTTCATCAACCCTCATTCCTTCTCCACAAGACCTGCTGCACTTTCTGTTTTTATTGCCAGATTTCCATCTTTTGGATGACTGCACTCTTGCTCAGAAGATGAACTCTTTTGTTATCCTTTGAAGTAGATTCATGGGAACTGAGAGGGGGCATCTCTGAAAGGGCATGCACTCTCTCTGTGCAGCACTCCCTCAGTATCGCACTGGTGTGTCAGCTTGACATTTCTGTACAAGTGGGTTTGAACACTCAACCTTCTGACACAGAAAAGGGCATGTTATCAATTGAGTCATTAGTGATAGCTTGCATATAAAAAAAATCTTGTTCCTCTGTTGTAACTATATTGTAATCTTTTCTGCTTTTCCTAATAACAATTCCTTGTACACTACTTTGTAAAAAGCATTTAGCAATATGATACCCCAAGTAGCCATCCTTGCCATAATGCCTTTTCCAAGGAATATTGCTGTTTCCTCCATCTTTCTGCTTTCTTGGAGTATTTCATCATTTAGATTAATTTTCCATAATTGGCCAAGAGTACTTGCACAGCACCTATTTGTAGAGGTTCTCAGGGGACTTACTGCACAGACTTAATGGATTTCTCAAAATCTACGCATGGAACATTTAATACCTCATATCATTGCCAAAGGCATTTTGAAGACTATTCTGGAACTCTTGTTCACAACAATCTGTTAGAGGCGAAATGGACAGCTGTGTTCCAGACTCTTTGAAACAGGAACGCAAAAGTGAGAGATTGCAAATAAAGGTTCCATGCTTTGCAACAATAGCAGGCCTTTGTCATCCTCTGTGGTAGTTGAGAGAACCACTCATTGTCCTTGGGGCTTCTGGAGGTCTTCCTAGAATCCCCCTTTCTGGATATTGCAAAAGACACATTATCCCATTTACTGATATTTGCCCTTCATATCTAAAAGCTGTTGCTTTCCTATTAATGATTACTCACTCACTTTCCTTGATCCTCTGAATCATCCCTTATGATCTGGTCTTACTCATTGTATTAGCTGCAACAAGCTGATCTCTGCCTGAGAGGGTCGTGAAGAAAATGGCCAAGCATGGTTGGTGTATCCAGAACCAGGGGCCATAATCTGAGGATTTGGGGTGGATCATTTAGGACAGAGGTGAGGAGACATTTCTTCACCCAGAGAGTGCTGAGCCTCTGGAATTCACTACCACAGGAAGTAGTTGATGCCAAATCATTGAATGTATTCAAGAGGTTGCTGGATGTGGCACTTTGGGCGGATGGGATCACAGGTTATGTTCAGAAGTCAAGATTGGGCAATTGAGTTGGATGATCTGCCATGACAGTGATGATTGGTGGAGCAGGCTCGAAGGGCCGAATGGCTTCCTCCTGCTCCTATCCTCTATGTTTCTGTGAGAGCTGGGAACAGGTGCATGACTCAACCAAGGCATTGTCACTGAAAGAGACAATTTATTGTCTTGCCAAATACCTGACAGCATTATCTAAAGTAGCAATTACAAAATATGTATGATAACCTGAACATATTATGGTTGCATAATCACTAAATGGTCAATTTTAGAGAATACGTCCTTTAATTAAGACAACCCCTTGAAATAAAATGTAAGGCTAGCCCTTTTAGCTCCCAATGTTTCTTTCCACTCATTTTTTTTCTCTCTTACCCCTGCTCTCATTTTTTCTCTCGATGTTAGTTTGAAGATTTGTGAAATATTTTTTCCATGTTCGATCTCACACATGCATATTGACAATGCAGGACAAATGCTGACATCGTGACCAGTGACTCTTTTGCATTCCATGATGGAGTGCTGTTCCCAGCACCACCGGGATTGGGAGTTGTAGAGTCAGAGAGAGGAATTTCCAACACCAAACCATTTCCTTTGTTTTTAATGGTTTACTTATCTGTTGGACAGAGAGGATTTGGAATATTTGATCTCACTCTTATCTGTACTCAATTCCAGGATCTGGGTTCTCCTTTATGCAATGCTATCAATCATCTGAACTAACTGACCATACCAATTAAACTGACAGGGGCACTTTTCTGCCCCATGACAAACTCCTGAGTCAGAATCTTCCAATTTCAATGAAATCGCAAAGTCATGAGTAATTCACTCCACCTTCCAAACATTTGCAAAGCATATTTCTCCCTAGGCATGTTAAAAGTCTTATTAATGCCAGAACTGACCTCAATAGTATTCACCTTCCTATCAAACCAAGCAAGCCCGACAAACTAAATGTCGAGAATTAGATTAGATTAGATTCCCTACAGTGTGGAAACAGGCCCCTTCGCCAACAAGCCCACACCAACCCTCTGTAAAGTAACCCACCACTAATGCACCTAACACTATGGCCAATTTAGCATGGCTAATTCATCTGACCTACACATAGAGTCATAGAGATGTACAGCATGGAAACAGACCCGTCCATGCCGACCAAATCATTTATGTAAATGACAAAAAGTAGAGGGCCCAGCACCGATCCTTGTGGCACTCCACTGGCCACAGCCCTCCACCACCACCCTCTGTCTTCTACCTTTGAGCCAGTTCTGTATGCAAATGGCTAGTTCTCCCTGTATTCCATGAGATCTAACCTTGCTAACCAGTCTCCCATGGGGAACCTTGTCGAACATCTTACTGAAGTCCATGGGAGGAAGCCCACACAGACACGGGGAGAATGTGCCAACTTCACACAGTCACCCAAGGCTGGAATTGAACCTGGAACGCTGGTGCTGTGAGGCAGCAGGGCTAACCACTGAGCCATCATGCCATTCTTGGCATGGAAGTCAAAGCAGGCACTTGATGATTTCAGGGGATCATGAAGCACAGGCCCGCATTACTGGACACGCTGGCAACTAGGACTGAAATGCTGCTGCAGGGAAACATGGTTCAACATGATAGACACCCCAGTCCTTGGGTTAGACAAGGCTGCAACTCCAGGCTGTTCACTTACTCTCTTAGCACTCAGTCCCTTACCATCTACCTGCCTGCTCCTAGCCTCCATGCCTTGTCATGCCATGCCATACCATACCATGCTGTGCCAGTTAGCATGTTGGTGTTTCAGTCTGAGCTGAAAGCTATCAGTACTGCTATGTTGATGTGCTTTTTACTGCAGACACATAGTCAGGCTGTTGTCACTAGGGATATGTCGGTGGGGTGGTGAGTGGTGAGGGTGGCAGGGTTGTAGCAGGGCATCTTGCTGTACAGTAAGCTGCCAGTGCATCAAACACACGACATGTTCATTTAACCAATTGGTCACATCAGAAAGTGGGTGAGGGGTGATCCTCAATCCAGCCAAGAGGGTGGGGGGGGGGGGGGGGGATGCTGTTTTTGGTCAGGAATGGAGGGGAGTGGGGAGGGGTATGAGGGGTCCCAGTGTCACCAATCATGGGCACAGTCTGCACTCAGTCCAGGGGCTTGGCAACAGCCAGTTGGCTGCTTGGGCCACTTGCAGTCGGAAGGTTTGGAAAAATGGTGACAGTCAGTGTTGCAGTGTCTAGACCCATGGTCAGGACATTGGCATGCCATCAGGCAGGAAATTGGTGGTCAGAGTTGTGGTCAGTCAAATCTAGAAGCTGCCCTTTGAAGTTGGTCAGGGGAATGCAGTCGTGAGGGTTCGTCTATTGATCATGAATGAGGCTGCAAGGGAGCCACTGGCCTTGCAGGGTGGGATCATGAACAATAAGGATGTGGGAGCTGAGGCTGGAGGGCACGGGAGAAAATACAGTAGGTATAAAGGTAGGGAAAAGGACATTGACGGTTTGGAAACTCAAGATATACGGGGAGGGCTATATGGGATAGCATTGAAGGGCATGGGAGGTAATGGAAGATAGCATTATTGGCATTGGCTACCACCATGGCCTCCAGAAGGAGAGCACAGAGGAGAAGGGGTGGCATCTTTAAGGTGTAATGTCAATGTTCAGTGGTCAGCAGGGCTGTTGGAGGTGAAGCTCAGTGTGATGGGTCTCCACTTGGGGCTGTTGTCTACTCCCGGCTGAAAACAGTTTAGACAACTCCGACCGGAGTGTTATGAATGAATTTGCCCAGGTGTCCCACAGTACCAAAGCAGACAAATCAATATGAGCACAAGTTGGTACCAAAGCAAAACAGTCCCAACTTTATTCGGAACAGAGTTACAATTTTCACGCAGAGGGAGGCTTTAGTATGGAATGAGCTGTCGGAGGAAGTGGTGGAAGCTTGTGCAATTACATTTAAAACACATCGGAATGGGTATATGAATAGGAAGGGTTGAGAAGGATTTGGGCCAAGTGCTGCCAAATGGGACTAGGTTAGTTGACGATATCTGGTCAGCATGGACATATTGGACTGAAGGGTCTGTTTCTCTGCTATATGCCTCTCTGACTCTCCGACTCTCCCAATCCCAGTGGAGCTGGGAAAAGCACTCCAACATGGAATGTAAAAGAGTCATTGGGTCACAATTCCAGCATTTGTCCTGCATTGTCAGTTAGTATTGTGGTTTCTCTTGGGTTCGTTTGTTTGCTGAGTATATATATAAAAGCACCTGTGTGGAATTGTCTGATTCTTTGTCTATATGTGATGTTCCCCTACTTGACAATGGGCATTGAGGACAAAGTAAGGGATTATTCGAGAGCATGGAGCTAAGGCTGGGTAAACTGTACGACGTGGTGTTCCAAAAGTGACTAGGGTGAGAGAATGGGGCTGTGAGTATGAGGGACTGTCAGCCATATTGGTTCTGAGCTGACGGCCGTGTGACTTTGTCTCTATTATATTGCCATTGGGAGGCAACACACTTAGTCCAAAGTCAAAAAGGCGTAAGATTCAGCCAATGGTACTATTCTCACCCGTTGGAAGTGCAAATTTACAGCTTCACAATCAGGACCCTTAACCATTCCCACCCCTGCGCCATTACATCAATCAGGTTGGTCAAACAACATTTGCTTGCAGTACACTTCAGGGATGGGTCATCCAGAGTGTGGCCCATTGGTGCTGGATCTGGGTTACAGCCTGTCTGGAGGTGTTGGTTCAAATCCCACTACTACCTGGGTTTCAGTACAAGGGGCCCTCTTGTGGTACAGTGGTAGCATCCCTAACTGTGTACCAGGAGGCCCAGGTTCAAGGTTCACCTGCTCCTAAGGTGTGTAATAACAGTTGATTAGAGAAGTATGCTAAGTTTGTGAAAGAAAAAAAGAGTCTGGAAATGGGAAACGCATCAGCAACTCTGATTTAACTCCCTGATGGTTGTGAGGGAGAACAATGGGATAGGACCGAGAAGTAGCCATGAGGGGCTCAGTAAGTCTATGGGACGGCAGTGACTAAATGCCTCCATCACCCACCCCATGCCATTTAATACAGATCAGGGGTAGATGGGTGAATGGACTTCACAAGACTCATCCACTCACTGAGGAGTATAACCTCCAGACCATAACTTAAATAATCACAACTTGGTTCGGGTAATTTTGTCCGAGGTCGTTCGCACTGTCATTTCAGTGCGATCCAGAAACCAGAGAGCTGCAGGACTAGTAAATATCAGGCATTATTTTCCCTAAATAACTTTCCTCTATTACAACTGAGATTGGAAGAGTGGGCTGTTTCCTTTTTCTAGTCCCATCCTTCCTTTGGATATCAATATCTTCAAATATAACCAAAGTGGTGATATGGTCAACTACACAGGCCTCAGACTGTCAGACAACATTCTCTCAATGCGGAGTCGTTCAAAGGTCTCACTTTTGCTATCGAGGTGCCAACAGACTCTCTTACAGTTCCAGAAGACACTGCAACATCGGGCCTTGGAGCAGAACAAATAATTCCAGGGAACAAAACTGTCAGGTTGCATCTTAAGAATAGGTCTGCCTGGTTACATCAGTTAACAACGAGTATCTGTTTGTAGTCAAAGGCAAACTTGTACAAAGACCGAAACAGTGATTATCGACAAACAATTTAGATTAGGCACATAGATCTACGCTTCAAAAAAACACACAGCTGAGGAGAAACAAAGAAATGCAAGTTCTTCAGAGTGTTAATTTTAAGGTACTATTTTTTGACAAAGTAACAGTTAAACTCATGGGAAAAACAATAAGTTGTGAATTGCCCCAAATGTTCTCCAGAGACAGGCGACTGGCACTGGGATTGGGGTGAGGTGAGGGTGTCTTCCTGTAAATGGAATGAGAACCAGAAGGCACTGTGTTAAAATGTTCAAAAAATAAGCGAATGTGAGGTGTGAAATTATTGTTTTTACACAGGAAGTAATTAGGGTATTGATTGCGCTGCCTGGAAATGTGGTGAAGGCTGATTCTACTGAGGCATGCGAGAGGGCATTTTTTTGGATGATGTTTTAAAATGGAAACCATGTGCAGGATTACAGGGAAAAGACAGGAGATAGACATGAAGCTAAAAGCCTGGGCAGACAGAGTGGACGTCCTTCTGCATAATCAAAGATCTGCGGTTCCAATTCCTCAAGCACAATTGAAGTAATGAGATATAACCCAGCATAACAGTGGGAAAAGAAAGATTAATGGACACCAAGGTCACATGTGGTTCACAAGTGTCAAAACAGTGTAGATTGTGTGAAATTTGAAACTTTGTACAAATACTGCACTTTATGTAATATTTCTTTCAATCTGTTAAGGCTCCCAGTTGCTTATATTATCCTTTGAATGACCTTGCTTCCTATGCGTTGTCATTCATGTGTTGTGTTGATCAGTGCAAACGATACTGAAGTTGTTAGTATCTGCTGCCATTGCGAGAGAGATAGCTTATGGAAAAGAGATGTTTGGCTATCAGGAGTCAGGTTTGAGTCATTCAAGGGCAATGTTCCTGGAACAGAAGGAGAGGCTGAATCCTTTTTCTTTAAACCATAGGGTAGATTCCAAGAAATCTACTTCAGGAACTGTCCCTAATTGGTAACAACAGATTTTCAGCTCACCCACTTTGTTGAGAGGAATTTTAAAAAAACAGAATGGGAACAACGAGCTGTTTCTCCCCAGGCAGATCAAATTCTCTCCAGTAAAAGTCGACCTCATGTAAAACTCGACCCCCTATTTTTGGCCAAATAACCTGGAAATTTCCATATATCCCATGTAAAAGTCAACCCTAGTTCTTCACAGATAACAGTCCAACGTTTGTGAGTCAGTGTGCTGGCCATCATATCCCGCTCCGGCTTTCCAGTCTGCCAGTTGTTCCGCTCTTCCAGTCCGCTGGCTGTTGTGTTTTGCTCCGGGTTTTCAGAATTACCATAATTCATTTTCTGTTCTTTATTCGTTTAGAGGTCAGGTGGGCTTCTGCTCATGGTACGGTGTGAATTTTGACGGGCGTGAATTTCAACCCCTCAATAGTAGTATCCATGTAACAGTCGGCCCCATAAATCTAACCGTAAAAAGTAGTCAAAAACATTCGACTATTACTGGAGTGTATACGGTCTGCACAAGGACTTGGCCCCACATCTGTACAAGGACTCACAGCCCTCTGAGAGAAGGGATCCCTCCTCATCACAGTTTTAAATTGGCAGCCCTTTACAGTATTCTGAGTCAAAGCTGTCTAGTCCTAGTTTCTCCCGTGAGGGATGTCATTCTCTCAGCATTTATCCAGTCATGCTTCTTAAAAATCCTGTACGTTACAATGAGATCACATCTCATTCTTCTAAGTTCCAATGAGTCGAGTCCCAGCCTGTGTAACCTTTGCACTCAGAAGGGACACAGTTTTGTCTTGCTCCTAAGTTGGGCCATCTGACTTCTCTGTGAAAACTATCCAGATTGTGCGACTCCATCCAGGTTCTTTACTGCCTGCAGGTACAACATTGCTGTTGTAACTGGCCTCTCTTCCTTGGCAAGATGTCCTTTGTGTTAAATCTTAATAAGTGTTTATACGGAGTCCCCATAATCTTTTAAAACATAGCACTTGGATGATGTCTCCTTGTTGCACATCTTTGGCATATGGTAACGGATGGGAAGTTTTTAGCCTTTGCTCCTACATTGTATTTAAACCTTTTAATTGCTTTGAAGGCGGTTCAGGCTTGCCAGGGAATTTCTCTTGTGCGCTTCAGTCCACTGTCTGTTTTCCTCTTCTACTCTTTAAGACCACAACCATGAGTGCATTTAACTACTGTCTTAACCAGCCTCTGTCTGCGAGTTTACATCTCAAACTACCTCTCATTTCTGCACCTTATGAGGCACAAAAAGGTTGCAAATATGAATGTCCTCTCAAGCTTGACTTTCCAATCTTTCGACTTATATCCTAGTATCCCTACAGTGTGAAAGCAAGCCATTGGCCGGTCAAGCCTCCCCGCCCCTCTGAAGAGCATCACGCCAGACCCACCCCATTCCTGTAACCCTGTGTTTGGCACGACTAATCCACCTGACCTGCACATCTTTGGACTGCTTGAAGAAACCAGAGCAACCACACACAGACACAGGGAGAATGTGCAAATTCCACACAGACAGTCACTTGAGGCTGGAGTCAAACCTGGGTCCTGGGTGCGGTGAGGCACCAGTGCCTACTACTGAGCTACCATGTTGCCCCGCAAGGGCCATGGTCAGATTTTAATGTGGACCATAGATTCTGTCTCCCACCCCCTACCAAACCTTGGCTAAGACGAGCAGCAGCTCTATGCCTAATGAACGGCCAATCCGTCGTTAATAAACGGGAGGTGGGATCTCCATGTCTCCATGGTGCTCCTGCCCCTTTTATTCCACAGACTATAACTTCCTTCACAAGTCTGCCATGTGGCACTACATCAAATGCCCTTTGAAAGTGCACCTGTTTTCACCTCATCAACCTTCATCTGTTACCTGTTCCAAAAAAAACTCCAGCAATTTATTCAGACACAATTTTCCCTTAACAAATCCATCTCTTCTGAATCACAACACCTTTTTCCATGTGACTCTTAATTCTATCCTAAATAATTGTTTCTGGAAGATTCCTGGCCATCAAAGTTAAGCTGGTCCAGAATTGCTGAGCCAATCTTTACAAACTTTTTTTAAAATCACTCGCGGGAATCGCTGGCTGGCCGCACTTATCGCCTATCCCTACCTGCCCTTGAACCGAATGGCTCGCGAGGCCATTACAGGCAGTAGCTGAGTCAACCACACTGCTATGGCTCTGGAGTTACATGTAGGCCAGACCAAGTGAGGATGGCAGATTTCTTTCACTGATGGGAATTAGTCAGCCAGAAGGGTTTATATTAACCCCCCCCCAACAATGGTTCTAGTGGATTCCTAATTCCAGAATTTTTTTAGCATATTGAATTCAAGTTCCACTATCTGCCATGGTGGGATTCGAACCTGGGTCCCCAGAACATTAGCTGAGTTTCTCAAATAATAGTCAAGCAATAACATCAGTGGGCCATTGCTTCCCCCCATTTCCCATTGCCCCCTTTTGTTTGAACAAGGGGGGTAATATTTGCAATTCTTCAATCCTCTGGTGCCACTTCTGAATCCAAGGACGATTGAAAGATCATTCTCCCTGTGTCTCTCCACTCCCTTTCCTTCATGGCCTTGTTCACCTATTGCAGGCTTGGTGCCTTATTAGCAGTAAGTACCAACGGCTTATCCAATATCTCCTCCTTGTCAATTTTAGTCCTTCCAGTGACTGAGTTGCCTCCTCTAATGCCATGGCCTGGGCAGAATCTGCCTCGTATCTAAAGACAGATACAGAGTATTCAGTTAACAACTCAGTGCCTCTTGCCTCTCAATGAAATTTCCCTTTTTGGTGTCTAATCAGTCTAACACCTCATTTTCCCACCCCTTTACTACTGATATGCTAATAGAGGAATTTAGGATTTATTTTTATGTTCGCTGCCAGTCTTCTTTCATAATTACTCATTGCTTCTCATATTTGCTTCTTCACCTCCCTGCTGAACCTTTGACTACGTACTCAACTGTACTGATGTAAGCATGCTTTTCTCTTCAGTAGCAATTTCTATCTCCTTTGTCATCCAGGGAGATGTGGATTTGCTTGTCCTTCCTCCCCCTTTCGTGGGAATATACATTAACAGTGCCTGAACCATCTCGTGTTTGTAGATAGGCCATTGCTCAATTATTGTTACCCACCTTTGGTTCCAATCTGTCCAGCTCAGCTCTTCTCCCTTCGAATTCTTCTCTCTGCCAGTTGATTATTCGGACTCTGAATTGACCAATGTCATTTTTTAAAATCCTCATCCTAAACCTTGTGATACAATGATCATTGTTAATAGCTAGGTCACCTTGCTTCAGTTGACTTTGATGTGGGTCATCTTGTGGTCGAAGGTAGGGTGGATGCTGTCCTGCTGGGTCTCTAGCATTGTTGAAGGTACAACCTCCTTGGTCTGATCTAATGGAGATGCCCGTGCCCCTGGCAGAGAGTGGTTGATGCAGATGGATTGTCCTGAGCTGAAGATTCCCTGGGTGTCTGTCAGCAACTGCTTCTTCCTGTTGGTGCATTCTCTCACTCCTTGAAGAGATGAGCCTCCAGGCAGTGGGTTAAAGTCCCTCAGGACCCTCTTGCCCAGTCAGTGAATGAATGCATCCGTGAGGTGTTTAACCAAAACCAGTGTTATAAAATAGAGAATCCCTACTGTGTGGAAACAGGCCCTTCGGCCCGAAAATCCGCACTGACCCTCCGACGAGTAGCCCACTCAGAGCCATTCCCCTACCCCACCACTCTACATTTACCCCAGACTAATGAACCTAAACTACACATCCCTGAACACTATGGACAATTTAGCGTGGACAATTCACCTGATCTGCACATCTTTGGACTGTGGGAAGAAACTGGAGCACCCGGAGGAAACCCGCACAGACACGGGAGAATGTGCAAACTCCAGACAGACAGTTGCCCAAAGCTGGAATCAAACCCAGGTCCCTGACACTGTGAGGCAGCAGTGCTAACCACTGAGTCATCATATCGCCCAGAATTATGTTCTTGGCCTGTGAAATCCTTTGGCAAAAATCCAACAGGCGTGTACTTTCTATTAGATGAGGTGAAATGTCAGTAATCTTCTGGTGTGTGAACTGCTGAGTGGTGGAACTCCTTGTCTGTTTTAACTGAGACTTCAGTAAGGCGTTCGACACGGTTCCCCATGGGAGACTGATTAACCAGTCTCCAATGGAATATGGGGAGAACTAGCCATTTGGATACAGAACTGGCTCAAAGGTAGAAGACAGAGTGTGGTGGTGGAAGGTTGTTTTTCAGACTGGAGGCCTGTGACCAGTGGAGTGCCACAAGGATCGGTGCTGGGTCCTCTACTTTTTGTCATTTCCATAAATGATTTGAATGCGAGCATAAGAGGTACAGTTAGTAAGTTTGCAGATGACACCAAAATTGGAGGTGTAGTGGACAGTGAAGAGGGTTAACCAGATTACAACAGGATCTTGACCAGATGGGCCAATGGGCTGAGAAGTGGAAGATGGAGTTTAATTCAGATAAACGTGAGGTGCTGCATTTTGGGAAAGCAAATCTTAGCAGGACTTATACACTTAATGGTAAGGTCCGAGGGAGCGTTGCTGAACAAAAAGACCTTAGAGTGCAGGTTCATAGCTCCTTGAAAGTGGAGTCGCAGGTAGATAGGATAGTGAAGAAGGCGTTTGGTATGATTTCCTTTATTGGTCAGAGCATTGAGTACAGGAGTTGGGAGGTCATGTTGCAGCTGTACAGGACATTGGTTAGGCCACTGTTGGAATATTGCATGCAATTCTGGTCTCCTTCCTATCGGAAAGATGTTGTGAAACTTGAAAGGGTTCAGAAAAGATTTACAAGGATGTTTCCAGGGTTGGAGGATCTGAGCTATAGGGAGAGGCTGAACAGGCTGGGGCTGTTTTCCCTGGAGCGTCGGAGGCTGAGGGGTGACCTTATAGAGGTTTACAAAATTATGAGGGGCATGGATAGGATAAATAGACAAAGTCTTTTCCCTGGGGTCGGGGAGTCCAGAACTAGAGGGCATAGGTTTAGGGTGAGAGGAGAAAGATGTAAAAGAGACCTAAGGGGCAACTTTTTCATGCAGAGGGTGGTACGTGTATGGAATGAGCTGCTCGAGGATGTGGTGGAGGCTGGTACAATTGCAACATTTAAGAGGCATTTGGATGGGTATATGAATAGGAAGGGTTTGGAGGGATATGGGCTGGGTGTTGGCAGGTGGGACTAGATTGGGTTGGGATATCTTGTCGGCATGGACGGGTTGGACCGAAGGGTCTATTTCCGTGCTGTACATCTCTATGACTCTAAGTCAAATTGCTATCAAGGTAACCAAAGGCTTAGAATACTTCACATCAAACCTGCCAAGTGGATGAAATATTTTGCAAGATTTTGCTTGATAAAATCAGGTCAGTTTTGGGAGCAAAAGCTGATTGGGAAGAAAAAAGAAAAACTTTGAACATTGATTTCAACAAATTAGATATTATTATGGGGAAACTAGATCTAAAGTGGGAGAAAAGAAGGCTTATCATGTTAGAAAACCAACCAAACATGCAAGATTTAGGCATGAAGTAAAACAGGAACGGGAAGAATAGAAATAGTGTAAGGCAGAATTTCAGGTCTTGTAATATTTTGAGCCTTATTCATTACAATAATAATGGTATTCCTGACATTTCAGATGTACTTTTGCACTTAGCATTTTTTTAGGGATTTTCCAGTATTTCAGTGCACTTGTTGAAATGTTAAATGCAATAAGTCAGGAAGTGCTGAGAGACCTGAGGCCTGAGAAACAATTGTTTAAGTAGTTAACCTTTAGATGATTGGCCGATGTGGGAAATCCCTGGCTTGTTTTGGTTTGCATCTGTTTCATTGATACAGTGTGAAACTGAGCAAGCAATCATATTTCAATCGTAGAACGTGTAAAATAACAAGGGCTGTTTTATTAATGTCAAATCATAGTTGACATTTAGGCTGCAATGCAGAAAAAGAAGTGAACCATTTTTTCACCACATTCTTTAATTGTTTAGGAATAAACGGTCTCCCTTTTAAAGCAGAAATTAGCTCTTTTTTTTTCTCTGTCTCTCATCTAGAATTCCCTTCCCCGGAAGGTAATAGGAGTTGGATTTTCGAGTTTGTTCAAGATTGACCGGGGCGGATAGGAAAGTGGAATTGAAACCATAGCCAAATTAGCCATGATCTCAGCAAATGGCAAAGCGGCCCTCAGTCGTCACGTTGCCTACTCCTGGCCCTAAGTCCTATGTTCCTAATTGCCAGCTGCTTTTTATTAATACTCTATTTTCATTCCTTCTCTATTTAGATCAATTGATTAATTTTAAACCAAAACAAAACTTGACATTTGATATAAATTAAAGCAGAAAGCGCAGGAAACACTGAAACCAGTCAGGCAGAACGTAATGGAGGAAGATGCAGTGTTTCTGGTTTCTGGTTAAAGGTCTTTGCTCTGAAATTGAAAGCTGCTGAACATGTTCAGCTGTTAAGCAAGTGCAGAGCCAAGGCAAAAGAGTGGGAGTGATGGATGTCGAAAGAGCAAAAGGACCAGAATGATGTGAAAGGCAGAAGAGGTCAATTAATGAAAAGGGGAAATCAGGAGCTAGTAGAGCAATGAGGAGGCAATGGGCTGATGATGTTGTCGTTTGACTATTACTCCAGGAAACTCAATAGTATCCTGGGGGACATGGGTTCAAATCTCATCCATGCCAGAATTTGAATTCAACATTTAAGGGGTGGGAAGAATGCCCTGGAATTATGAATCTACTGATGACTATGTAACCCATAACCAGGGAAAACCCATCTGGCTCACTTAAGTCTTTCAGGGAAGGATATCTACTATCCTCATCCTGGACTAGCCAACATATGACTCTAGACCCATAGCAATATGGTCGACTCTGAAATGGTCTCGCAAGCCACTCAAGTCGACAGCAGCCAGAGATGGGGAATAAATGCTGGCTAGCCAGCAACTACCAAGTCCTACACGTGAACGAAACAAATCAGTGGGTCTACTGAATCTTAAAACCCTTTGCCACACTTTACATGCATGGTTGTTTTCTTTTCCTCTTTCGCTGCCCACCTGATGATCCAATCCACCTTCCATGGCTCAACTAGAGTGTAAATAGTTACAGAGGGATAGCAGAAGAGCAGAAATCTTTGGGAAATGAGGTATAAATGGAAATATTTATCCTGGCCTCCAGATGTGTTGGACGAAAGATGAATAGATTCCATAGATAGACCACCCTACCAACTTCTACCACTTGTACTGCCTCTAATGCATTATCAACAACTGCCTTCTGAAAACATAGGAGTAGTGGGTAATGTCTAGAGTCAATAACTCCACCTTGGAGGCACTAGGAAGAGGGAGTGACTGGTCCTCATGCTTACGTTCGTCTTCATCAGAGCAATGTTGGGAGTCCAAAAACAGAGTGGTGGGTGAAGGACAGAGAATTATAATACAGGTGTTGGGAAATCCAAGGACACACTTACATTCTGGATAGTGGTGTTCCACATACCATTATGCAGCCTGTGTTAGGTCTTCTCCATGTGCATTTTGTACTTAACTACACTCGAAGATAGATAGAAGATAGAACATTACAGCGCAGTACAGGCCCAATGTTGTGCTGACCTGTGAAACCAATCTGAAGCCCATCTATCTTACACTGTTCCATTTTCATCCATAGATGTGCAAGAGAAATATCACTGCTTATGGAGTCTTGATTGGGAAGGTCCTCTGAGACGGCGACTGGCAGTTAACATGCTGAAATAGTGAATTTAGATTTTATAGAGAGAAGAGTTGCAAGGGAAAGCTGAGACATGTGGAGGGGAGGAGAGGGGTTGTGTGGTACCATTGTTGAATTAGCACTTGTAAGCTTGGCAGCTTATGCATAACATCTTCTGCTTCCATCTTCCCAGCTGCAATGAATCCATTTTGGAGGTAAGTGCAAGTTCAAAACAGCCAGGTTTTCACTGGTTGGAAATTATGTTAACATGGAAAAGGTTGTATTTTGGATCTGTCCAAACATACTTCACGTGCAATGACTTTAGCATGTGACATCTGCTGTTGTTTGGAGTAGTGGAAGAGTCATTTGGCATGAAATGCTTAGTTCTCCTTGCTAATGTCTAATATTTGGCTCTCTCAACCAATCCAAGCCATCGGCCAGTTGTTCAGTTAAGGTTGTTGCTTAATGAAATTAAAATACTTGATAGATACAAGGATGTACTAGCACAATACAGATGCTGTACAATACTTTGACTGTGTTCCCTCATGAGCACTTAATTCTTATTGTATCTGTAAGGTGAAAGCTAAAAAGAATGATTGCAACCTTTCAGTAAAATTAAAGGATTGAAAATCATTGAAAATTATCATAAACTTATCAGAGTGGGAGTGAGTTAGTGAATGCAATTGATAAAGTTGAGGCTAGTCAGGAACGCGAGTCATTGAATTTGGTGCTCAACTTTCTAAAAGGATTTGAAAGTATCTGTGGCCATTTATACCTTTCCGAATATGAGTGCGGGGAATGTACAGAAAGGCTCTCAAGCATCTATCAAAAGTTGAGTTTTTCTCATTTTTCGTCACCAACTCTATTCATTTCTGTAGGTTCTTATTCTGAATCTTCCTCTTTGCTTTGATAATATGCCTCTGAAAATTCCGACCAAAGGGATGCATTTTGATCTGGAAGTATGTCATGGTTTTGTTTAGCAGCAGAGTGGAGGAGGGGGTGGGGGGCCGAGTTTCCTGCATTTTCGCTATTATTCCCAATGATTGCACTTCATAGCGCATTCAATTTATCCATATATTTTATGCAATCTGCTTAAAATACTGGACAAACAAAATCAGCACAGGATACCCATCTGCCTGGTGTCTTAAAGGTTCTGGACCTGGAACAGGTAACTAACTGCATCATCTGAAATACAGCAGTAGGACACTCACTTCAGAGTCATAATGTTGTGTATTCAAATTTCGCTTCAGAGCCTTAAGCATGTAATCTAGGTCGGCACTATTGAGGAGATGAGACAGTGCCAGAGTCCCCATTTTTGTTCTGGCAGGCGAGGAGAGGCCACAGGATTGGAGGTTGGGGCAGGTAACTCAGGAAGAGCTGAGACAGCTGCCGTTTACTGAAGCAAGATGAGCACCTACCTGGAGCTTCCAGCACTGTGCTCACCCCAACACAAAAAGCGAAATAAAGGAACAAAATATAGAACATTCCTCACACCTGACTCATGGTCCAGGCCCCATCAATGCCAACCAAATGTTCTCCATTCCTCCCCCATGGTCACTCGTACACACGTGCCCTCTAACCATGTCCATGGCTCCTCAGATCCCCATGGTGACTTAGTATAATGTGGAAAAATATGAGGTTATCCACTTTAGTGGGAGAAAAGGGACTTTGGTGTCCTAGCTGATAAATCACTAAAGACCAATATGCAGGTGCAGCAAGCTATTAAGAAGGGTAATGGATTGTTAGCATTTATAGCAAGAGAGCAGCTGTCTGCTACCCATAACCCTTCAACCAGTTACTGGTTATAAATCTATCTACTTCTTGATGTCCTGGCATTCACCACACTCTGGGGTAGTGAATTCCACAGATTCACGTCTCTATGGGAGAAGTAATTCTTCCACATCTCTGTTTTAATCTGCTACTTGTTGTCATAAAACTATGAGCTCTCATTTTAGATTGTCCCACGTGAGGAACATCCTTTCCACATCTACTTTGTCAATCCCCTTTAGCGTCTCATATATTCGATTAGATCTCCTTTCATTCTTCTAAACTCTACAGAGCAAAAGCCTACACTGCTCAATCTCTCTTCAAAGATAAACTCCTCACCTCTGGAATCAATCTAATGAGCTTCTTCTGAACTGCCTCCAAAGCAATTACATCCCTCCTCACATAAGCAGTAGTCTCATTAATGTTGTACAGTTGCAGCAATAATTCCTTACTTTTATATTGCATTCCCTTAGGGATCGATATCAAAATTCCATCTGCCATCCTTATTAACAAGCTACATACTAATTTTCTGTGACTCATGCACAAGGACTGATTACTGTCCACCTCCTGATAGGTGAAGGGTTTTCTGCAGAGTACTAATGTTGTGAAAGGCGTAGGCTGGTGAGATTGAGATGTTGCAACAATACTAGGCAAGCACGTTTTTTTTTGTATTGAGCCCAAGGGACTGGCCGATATGCTGTTCCTTCTCATGTCAATGCGCCTTTCCATTTTTTGCAAAATTATATTTTTTATACCAGCTTTTGCCTGTCTTGCCAAAACAAACATGGCTTAATTATAAATGTACGTAGGGTATTTCTGGAAGATCTTACTGACATGCAATGTGAATTCCTATGAGTGAATGGAATATAAAGTGGGTGGAAAATGGGATGCCAATCTTTCTCTGTCAGTTCCTCACATAACTAGGTTAAAATATTCCCAACTGCTTCCCCAGCCAACAAAACTGTGTCTAATCTAGTCTCATCTCTGCTTTTTATAAATATACATCTTATGATCTATGGCATTTCAAAACAAGCATTGTTAGAAATTCAAAAATAGCGATTAACCAGCAGGATAGTATGAACAGCTTGGAATTGTTTTCTCTGGGACAGGAGTGAAATATAACCTAACATGGGTTTATAAAATGATGGTTTGGAGATGCCAGTGTTGGACTGGGTTTCGGAGCGCGCTCCTTCATCGGGTGGTAGTAGATCACCTGGTGAAGGAGCGACGCTCCGAAAGCTAGTGTGTTTCCAAGTAAACCTGTTGGGCTATAATCTGGTGTTGTGTGATTTTTAACTTTATAAAATGGTGGAAGAGTAGATGTAGAGAAACTGTTTCCGAATGTAGGGGATAAAAAAAACTAGGGACCCGAAATAATAATCTCGAATAAACCCAAAAAAGAACTCATGAGAAATTGCTTTGCCAGAGTGGTGTTTGATAATGTGTGGAATAGTTGAGCAAATAGCATTGAAAAAACAGAGCAATAGGAGCAGGAATAAGCCAAATCAGCCAACCTCGACAATTCAATAGAGTTAAGAATATTCATTGGCTTTGATTCTATTCCTGCCTGCTACCCATATCTCAAGATTCTTTGAAAGATCAAGAATCTGTCTATCTCACCTGTAACTATATTCAGTGCAGCCTTGAGAGCAGGAAAGATTCACAACAATTTCAATGAAGAAATTTCTCCTCATCTTAATCTGAAATGGTCTACATGACAATTTCCTTTGGGCTGTTGGTCCTCACAAGTTGAAGACAGTGCACAACCATCAATGTACGTTGATGTGTGTGTGATTAACAATGACCCACCCAATTTAAGAATGTTACTTCTTTTTATCCATCCCACTATTTTCAACATCCTGCTGTAGTGGAGTGCTCCACCTTCTGGACCAACCCCAAAGAACAAAATGTCACACCCCAGTTAACTTGGAGCTGAGCACTTAACATCTTGTGAAAATTACAACAGTCTAGCTCCTCATTCTGATTGTTTTATATTTTCACTGGCCGTAGGAACCTATAGATCCAAGAATCCGAAAACCTTCTTCCACAACGCTCATCTGTCTCCTCGGACATAGCCCAGTCCAATGTTAGAATTTCTTCTCATTCATTCATGCGATGAGTCAGTCACTGGCTAGGCCAGCATTTATTGCCCATCCCTAATTGCCCAGAGGACAGTTAAGAGTTTGCTGTAGGTCTGGAATCACATGTAGGCCAGACCAGGTAAGGATGGCAGTTTACTTCCCTGAAGGACATTAGTGAACCAGATGGGTCTTTCCTTATAATTGACAATGGATTCTTAGTCATCTTAATTCCAAATTCTTTTTTTATTGAATTCAAATTGCACCATCTGCCATGGCATGATTCAAACCTGTGTCCCCAGAGGTTTACCTGAGTCTCTGGATTAAGAGCTGAAAATGTGTTGCTGGAAAAGCGCAGCACATTTTCAGTTCTGATCTCCAGCATCTGCAGTCCTCACTTTCTCTCTGGATTAAGAGTCGAAAACTGTGGCATTGGAAAGGCACGGCAGGTCAAGCAGCATCCGAGAAACAGTAGAGTCGACATTTCAGGCAGAGGCCCTTCATCAGGAATGTGGGAGTGGGGGGCCGGGAGGGAGAGGAGAGGGGTATGGTGTGTTGGGGGGAGAAGGTGGGTGCCAAGGGAGCTGAGAGATTAATAGGAAAGGGGTGGGGCTGGAGGGGAAGATGAAGGCAAGGGGATGATGGTGATAGGTCGGAGCGGAGGGTGGAGCTGATAGGTGGGAAGGAAGATAGGCAGGTGGGACAGTTCAAGACGACAGTGCCAAGTTGGAGGGTTGGATCTGGGATAAGATGGGGGGAGGGGAGATGAGGAAACTGGTGAAATCGGCATTGATGCCGTGTGGTTGGAGGGTCCCAAAACGGAAGAGAAAGTGTTCTTCCTCTCGGCATCAGGTGCCTTGGATTTGGGGGTGGAGGAGGCCCAGGACTTGCATATCCTTGGCGGAGTGGGAGGTGGAGTTGAAATGGGTCCAATGATAATATCACTAGGTCTTTGCCTCCCCAAACGGAGCCCATTTATTTGGTAACGTAAGATTCTATTAGCCAGGAGAACTTAAGTAAATGAGTGGGGCAGATGCCTTGTCTGGAACATAACCTAATCAATGACCTCATTACAGAATACGATATAATAAATATGTATATTTTTTAAAAAGTCTCATCTTTACTTTAAATGGATCTACCTATTTAAGTGAAAGTCTAATTTGAGAGCAGGACAGGGACATGTGAAGTGAAGATTCATATGATTTTAAGGTATTTGCATAAAAAGATGTCCAGAGTTAAAATATTATGTCAGTTAAAAAGGGAAAATGATTGTAGCAAAAATATATTACTGTTTCTGTGTGGGAACTGCGGATTATTAAATAGCTAAGACGAACCTATTACCGAAAAAAGCTATAATACAGAGATATGAAACTGGTCAATACAGACTAATTCACTGCAAAAAATATCAATCATAATTTATAGAAAAATCTTCACACAACTTGAAATTAAAAATTAAATTGAAGGCTTGAAAATGTGGGATTACGGTGAGTACCAGGAGCCAGATAAAGACTGTTATGGCAATCTACAGTTATTGCACTAGCTACTATACCCTAAGTAACATTTTGCAATTCATTGTAGTTCCAGATGAGATACCTTACCACTTGAAGTACCTTGTTGAGGACTCATGATCTGGCTCCACTTCTTTGTCCACCCTCCCCCTTGGATGTTGATTTAAAACAGATCCTTTCCCATGTGAATACCTCCCTGACCTGTTTTATCAAGAGTCAATTTAACCAGGCTTTCTTGAGTTAATAAAAAGTGAATTTATTATTTACCAAAGATGAGAATAATTAGCAACACGACACAGATCAGAAATATGAGATGAGTCATAAGGGATAAAGGCTAAAACTAATCAGTCTCTGAAATGTTCTGTAAGAATGGATGATTAATGGTAGGAAGAATTGGAAGCTGAACTTCTGAAAATTGAAGGTTATTGAAGAATTTGCAAGATTTCAAATGCATTGACAAAGGTAGCAAAAGTCTGTTTCACAATCCTTATTTCTGCAGATTTGCTGGGATTCTCGAGTACTGATTTATTTTTTTAAACTGTCTTGCAGCATTAAATAGTGGGGACTATTTAAGAAATGTTGTAAGGGCATGCCCGGGAACTATAGACCGGTGAGCAAGTTGTTGGAGGGAACCATGAAGGAAAGGATTTAAATGTATTTGGAAAGGCAGGGACTGATTAGGGATAGTCAGCATGGCTTTTTGAGTGGGAAATCATGTCTCATGAACTTGATTGAATTTTTTGAAGAAGTAACAAAGAGGATTGATGAGGGCAGAGCAGTAGACATGATCTATATAGACTTCGGTAAGGCATTCAACAGGGTTGCACATGGGAGACTGGTTAGCAAGGTTAGATCTCACAGAATACAAGGAGAACTAGCCATTTGGATATAGAACTGGCTCAAAGGTAGAAGACAGAGGGTGGTGGGAGAGGGTTGCTTTTCAGATCAGAGGCCTGTGACCAGCGGTGTGCCACAAAGATCGGTGCGGGGTCCACTGCTTTTTGTCATTTGTATAAATGATGTGGATGTGAACATAGGAGATATAGTTAGTAAGCTTGTAGATGACACCAAAATTGGAGGTGTAGTGGATAGTGAAGAAAATTACCTCAGAGTACAATGGGATCTTGATCAGATAGGCTAATAGGGTGAGGAGTGGCAGATGGAATTTAATTTAGATAAATGTGAGGTGCCGCATTTTGGAAAGGCAAATGTTAATACTTAAAAGTAAGATCCTGGGGAGTGTTGTTGAACAAAGAGACCTTGGAGTGCAGGCTCACAGTTCCTTGAAAGTGGAGTCGCATGTAGATAGAATAGTGAAGAAGACATTTGTTTTGCTTTCCTTCATTGGTCAGAGCATTGAGTATGGGAGTTGGGAGGTCATGTTGTGGCTGTACAGGACATTGGATTATTGCTTTCAATTCTGGTCTCTTTCCTATCGGAAGGTTATATGAAAGTGTTCAGAAAAGATTTACAGGAATGTTGCCAGGTTTGGAGGGTTTGAGCTAGAGGGAGAGGCTTAATAGGCTGGGGCTGTTTTCCCTAGACCATCAGAGCCATTCATGAAGGGCATGGATAGGATAAATAGACAAGGTCTTTTCTCTGGGGTTAGTGGGTGAGTCCAAATCTAGAGGGCATAGGTTTAGGGTATGAGGGGAAAGATATAAAAGGGACTTAAGTGGCAACCTTTTCACACAGAGGGTGGTGCATGCATAGAATAAGCTGCCAGAGGAAGTGTTGGAGGCTGGTACAATTGCAGCATTTAAAAGGCATTAGGATGGATATATGAATAGGAAGGGTTTAGAGGAATATGGGCCAAGTGTTGGCAAATGGGACTGGATTAGTTTATGGTATCTAGTCAGCATGGACGAGTTGGACTGAAGGGTCTGTTTCTATGCTGTACATTTCTATGACTCTATTGGGAGCATGTTAAAACCTTTCTTTAGTCAAATGCAGTGCAGGGATGCTTGCTGGCTGTTCTCAATTTGTGCCTCTCACAGTAAAGAGGGTCTCTGGTCCAACTAGCCAATGAGCCTAATTTAACAAAGCAGACCAGCTTTATAGTTCTCTTGTAACCTCTTTTCTGTGTATTCCTGGAAGGAATTTCTGCAAGAGGTGACTCTCAGTCACAGGAACAGTGAGTGCTCGTCAACCTCCTCATATCTCAAGTCGCGCGTTCTCTGTTTAAAGTTTGACACCTTTAGGTGTTTCACTCCATCGGTTGCACAGCTAATCGTTGCCTCCCAGCCAATGAATTTACACCTGCAGTTACTCTGTCTCTGTAGCAGTCCTTTTTGTTAGAATTAAAAGCTGAAAAAAAAACACCCACAGTATTGCAGGATTCTAACATACCATCATCACAAGTGGCAGTAAATGGAAGCAACCACGTTTAGGCGGAACTTTGTGATTTGAAATACAAACGGAAAATATTGTCAATGCTCATCAGCTCTGGCACCCTCTGTGGAGAGGGAACCAAGTGTTAATATCTCGGGTGATAATCTTTCATCAGTACTCGGTCGTTGATCTGAGATATTAACTCTGCCAGTCACTTGAGATTTGCTGTCAACCCCCCGAGTGTTTCCATGGTTTCCTGTTCTTACTTCTGACTTCCAGCATCCACAGTATTTCGCTCTTGTGTAATCAGCTGGCATTCTGTTATCACGCGTCAGCTATGTGCAGTCACATCTCCTGTGATTGACTAATGATATAATTTGGTTGGAGTGTAAAAGATGTGCAACATTCAGTCATTTGACAACAATAATTTGCATTTATGAAATGCCTCTTGCTTGGCAAAATATCTCATGATGATTTTCACGAACATTATCAATCAGAATTTAACACTGACCCATATTGGAGATGTTAGATTTCATCTCGTGTTGTAATCGCTGCCTAATTCAAATAGGAACAAGTCAAAGGAGGACGAGGAGTTCCTAGGAGTGCTGGAAGTGGCAAAGGCTTTTCACACAGATGGATATGTAACCATGTTCATTGTCCTGTTATAGAATTGTTGGTTTTAAAATGTTACCTATTACGGAAACATGATAGTCTGAATTTACTCAAATCAGTCAACTCCCTTTCTTCTTACAGATCAACGCCAACTTGAGACTTGCTCCATGGTGATCATCCACACAGATTATCTTCATGCTGTCTTCTATGTTGCTTTTGCCCAAAATATGTCTCAATTTATCGTTCATGTTATTTTCACTTACATTTGTCAAATAAGTATATCTCAAGAATATATGGATCTTGTCTTTTTATTGTTTGAACATGTTAAAACAGTACAAAACAGTTCCATGTAAAAAATAAAGTTAGTTACAATATCAAAACATTAAGTTTTCTTGTTCAAAAGCCACATTACTTTTCCCATTAAATAACTACTTTACATGCAATAAATAAATACAAATATCAATCAAATAATCTATATTCCAATGGACATATTTGTCTGTTGTCTGTCCCTTGAATATTGCAGGTGTAAGATATAATCATAGACTGGGTATTTATAAAGATTATGATTTTCCTCCCTCAACACACAGTGGACTTGAGAATTGTGTGTAATCAGCCTCAATCATACATTTTGGTCAATTAAAAGGGACCGACAGCATTTATTTTACTCTTAAAGACTAGGCAAGACATTCAATAGTGCAGTATTAAAACTAGAGATGTGCAAAGAACAGATTAGAGAACGAACATAACCAATTTGGTCACTTTCTTGATATGGTGCCAATCCCTCAGTGAAGACAAAATACTCGGCATCATGTATTTCATTATACAATAACAAGTAGTAAAAATTGTACACTTTTTAAAAAGAAAATCTCATAATTAACCCTGAATTGAACATTTCACCCCTCCTCCCATATTACGAATATATAGACTTGGTCTGAGAGCAGGATGGGTGAAATAAGCTTTACATTCTGAAATGAAAGAGAACAAGCTCTCAGAACCTCCTGCCTTCCTGCCATCCCAATTGTGTGTCTGAGAATGACAATGGAGAACAAACAAAAGAAAGGGATTCCCTTTACATAGTGTGCCACAGTGTCCCACAGTTAAATGCCCCACAGTGCCTTGTAACCCATTAAGTACTTTCTGAGGAGTAGTCATTGCAATAATGTAAGAAATGCACCGCAAGATACCACAAACAGCAATGAGATATTGAACAGGCAAACCTTTGTTTTAAAAAATGACATTGGCTGTGGGATAAGTATTACTCAGGGCACTGAGGAAAAACCAAAGGAAAAAGGCCATACAGCCTATTCAGAGTCCATGTCCAATTGCTCCATTTGGGAGACTTTCCGCAACATCCATTGTTGACCTCATATTTTAGGGTGGTCATGAGTTTCCACCCCCACACACCCTTAGAAAAAAATGACTGTGTTTATTAAATAGTTCTAGAACTCTATTTCACATCAGATATCGATTTGTTTCCTTTAAACATTGTGCCAATTAATCCCTATTAGGTCTCTATCTTCATCAACAATGCAATTGAGCAGCCAGCATTCCTTATCCAGAATTAGCCAGGCCTTTCCCCCTCAATTCACTTCTTACCACACCAGCCAATGTGATCTAAATTCAACTTTTGTCCATTTCAAAATAGCCTTCTGAGTCAATGTACACTTCATCCGCATCGTTCCCATTCGCCTCATGGTAGAACATGACATTTCCCATATGATGCAGTTAAAGAGCACATGTTCCAATCTTGTTCTTCTTTATGACTTCCTTGAAAGTAGCTGTCGACAGCTCTTTATGTTTTGCAAGACTTCAAGCAAAGCGATCCCCAGATAGCTTTCCGCCTGATCGAAGGTTTCACTGGACAGCTCGAGTGTCATGTAAATGCTCTCGTTAATGCGCAGCTCAGACATTGCCATGGGGCTGCTCTCCTTAGCATCCACGAGGTGCCATGTTTCAACACTGTCAGGAGTTCCCTTCTTCATGATTTTAAGACTTGGTGCACTGTTATTTTGGCTGCTTATGTGTGCATAAACCAAGTAAATGCCATCACATGGAACCACAATGGTGTTGTTCCTTACCCAGGAGCTCTTGGAGTTCAACTTGACCTTGCCCTCTGAGGCTATAAGAGGAAAAGAAGGACAAGAAGGTGAGAAGATTCTCCAATTTAGGAAACTTCAGTGAAAATTAGTTCTATCCGCATTTCCAGGTGAGCTGAACATAGCATAAGCAAAGTTATGGAAAACCTTTAGAATAATCATATTTTCCTCATACGTATTTTGAATACATTTTCTGTGTATTCATAGCTTCATTTTCTGTGGGACATTCTGAGGAGGTTTGCATTGAGAATCATTCAATAAAAGAAATATTACTTTAATCTTCATATGAAATACCTTCTACTAATTCTATGGAGACTTTGTCTCATGCATCCAGACTGACATTAAAATTACGTTGTGAAGCAGAGCAAAATGTTTCACATTGGATGTTATACATTCTCTTTTGTATTAAACAAAAAACCCTACATTGAAAATGTTTTGAGGTTTGTGTCTTAGATTGAATATTTTTGAATACTTACTGCCATTTACTTTGGCGTGGATAACAAACAAGGTAGATTTCTAGGAAACAAAAAAATGTGAATTAGTACCAGTTACATCTTGGTATGTGTTACATATAAATTATGGATGCTGAAAGATCAGAGAGACTTTGTTAACAGAGTCCAGTCACATCTCAGTTGCCAGTCTTTGGTACACTAGTTGTCATATCTCTGAATCCAAAGGTCGTGAATTTAAGATCCAGTCCTCAAAATGGAACACATAATCCGAGGAGAGCTGGACTGTCAAAAAGATAGTCACTCAGATTAGGTGCTCAACAGAGACCTATCCACGCAGACAAGAAAGATTCAATCGAGGAACAGAAGGGGAATTCTCCCAGTCTTCAGAACATTCGAATCTCCATGAAACACTGTCAGGAATGGTTTCCCACAATGTGGTGTGTGAACCTTGCTGAGAGCAGCTGCATTCGCCCGCACTCCGACCAACACCACACGTCAAAGTGACGTCTTGGTTGTGAAATAATTGGGGACATGCCAATATAGGAGGTGTTCTCTTTTAAGTCATGCCGGCCTTATACTAATTCAACAAAAGAATACAATGTAAAGCAGAAAGTATTTCACAGACCCAAGCCTTCTTTCCAAAGCTACTGACTCTTCCAGGGATATGGATTTGCAGACACAGGGATATTCTTGATCTTTCAGGAAAAGTGTTAGCAAGTTAATCATCATTGTCACTAATCCAATTTTGACTGTCCATATGTTTTACAGCATGAATAAATGAATGCCAATCACCACCAGGAATCCTGGATGCTGAAGCCAATTTTAGCTTCGCCTGTAGTCCAACTACTATCAGTCCAGACTGGAACCCAGCCGAGATTACCACATGTTGCAATGCTTTGGAAGGAAACCACATACAGGTAGTAGCTTTACCTTCGTAAAACATTCCTCAGCACTTCACAGCAGCACAACAAGATAATGTTTCACACTGAGACACACGTGGAGCTATTAGGATAGGTGCCCAAAAAATTACAAGAGGTTCTCTGAAGTGTTAAAGAGAGAAAAAGGGTATTGAGAGACAGAGTGGTTTAGGAAAGGAATTTCTGATTGTTTAAGGTCTAAACAATGCAAGAACAATATTAGCATGAAAGAAGACAGGGATGTGCAAAGCTCAGCAGTGTTCTGTAGGAGGGGTGGGGACAGCTGGGGTTGGAATAGATCAGATGAATGGTCATAGAGCCAGCAGGGGTGGGGGGGTGGGGGGGGTTGGGGCGGCCCAGACATGACCTGAAGCAAAGCCTGGAATTCCATGATTTTTCCACTCCACTTAGCAGCAGCAAAAAACCGATGAGGCTGCTTTAGCTGCCAGTATTATTTTCGGGGGTGCACTAATTGTAGAGGGAATCACTGTGCCCGTGCTATCATTGACAGCACACCGAAGGTCACAGATCTTCATCAAAAGACACTAGAATTGGACCAAAACTGAAGTTTGCACAAAAACAGTTAAAGAAGAGATTTTGTTTATTAAAGTGTTCAAATGGTGTACACTGAGAAGAGAGGTAGTGATGAGGGACACCAAGTGAAATGACACACAAACCAGCAATGGTAAGGGAACAAACTGAAAGGACTGGTGGGTGGGGCAGATTGAGGTGGGGAGAGGAATGTCGAGGGACAATGGTGAGGTGGGGATGGGGTCAGTGAGTGAGGTGGGGGGGGCAGTGAGTGAGGTGGGGAGGGGAGTGTCAGGGGGGTCAGTGAGTGAGGTGGGGAGGGGTCAGTGAGTGAGGTGGGAATGGGGCCAGTGAGTGAGGTGGGGAGGGGAGTGTCAGGGGTGTCAGTGAGTGAGGTGGGGATGGGGTCAGTGAGTGAGGTGGGAAGGGGTCAGTGAGTGAGGTGGGGAAGGGGAGTGTCAGGGAGGCAGTGAGTGAGGTGGGGAGGGGGCAGTGGTGAGGTAGGGAGGGGACCGTCAGGGATGCAGTGATTGAGGTGGGGAGGGGAGTGTCAGGGAGGCAGTGAGTGAGATGGGGCGGTTGTCAGTGAGTGAGCGAGGGAGGGGAGTGTCAGATGGTCAGTGAGTGAGGTGGGGAGGGGAGTGTCAGGGAGTGGTGAGTGAGGTGGGGAAGGGAGTATTAGCTGGTAGTCAGTGAGGTGGGGAGGGGGCAGTGATTGAGGTGGTGAGGGGAATGTCAGGGGGTAAGTGAGTGAGATGGGGAGGGGAGCGAGGAGATGGAGCATAGATAAGTGTCATGAATTCAACACAAAGTGCACACACACTGACATTGTTGCAGTGCAACATTCAGAGATAAGTCTCCTCACCCTAAAGCTTTCAGATTGAGTCAGTGGCTCTCGCCTGCTCAGTTGATTCTGCCTGTGAGTCCCACCCCAGAAACCTGAACAAATCCATGCGGACAGTCCAGGGCAGTATAGAAGGACTGCTGTCTTGTTGGAAGTGGCAACATTTGGAGTAGGCATGATCTCACAGTCCTAGTTTCAGCAAAAGCAGGAGAGAGTTCTCCCACGTACGGTGGGCTAATCGCTGTGGCTACGTCAACATCCACGAAGAGGAAACCCAGGCATTACCGCAGCGCTATTTGTGGGATCTTGCTGTGCGGCGACCGCCTACTGCAAGGTCCCACGTAGCGGCAGTGGGCGCATTTCGAAAGCCCCCCTTTCAGCCGTCTTTTCAAAAATAAAAATTCCCTCTGGCGTTCCTGGAAGGAGGCGCTGCGCAAATGCAGGTCCCTTTGGGCGGCGGCGCGCGGAGAGGCTGAACGGCGCTAGGCAAATGCAAGTCGTTTCCCTCCTTCAATCTCTGCCCTCTCGGCAGCTTGGGTGGGCGAGAAGCGGGGCGCGCGTTCGCCCTGATGGTGCTGGGTGCACCAGCGACCTCAAGACTCGAGAAGGGAAAGCTACCATCCCGTGGGCTCTGTCATCAACCCGCCGGCCTCACTTTCTTCTGAAACACCCAGGAAGCCTCGGCTAGGTGTGGGTTTGTGTGTGTGTGTGTGTGTGTGTGTTTTGCACTGAGCAGTTCCCCCCCCCTTTTCGGTTTGTGCCGCCTTGGAACCCCAAATCTCCTTTCCCAGGACATCTCTGAAAGCAGCTGGTTAACTCTGTTCCCCCTTTAACTGTCCCGGGGAAGAGAAGGAGCAGCACATGCAATTTAACCAAAAAAATCAAAACATAATCTCCTCCCTTCACCCCCACCACCCTCCAAGATTCCCCTTCATCCCTATCTCCCCACTCAAAAAAAAACAAGTTTATCCCTCAAACATCCAAGACTAACTTACGCTGCGCCGGTGTGTGAGCGAGTTCAGATGTTGTGGTGAACCAGGGCGAAGCGGCTGCGTTGACATGACGCCGGGGATCTACATGGGGGCTCATTCGGAGACTCCCCCACCGGCCCCCCTCCTCGGAAGGAAGCAGAAACGTAGCCCGTGTCTCCCGGGAGGTGGCTGGGTGGGGTGCGTGGGCATCCCTCACAATTCTGGTGCCAGAGCGGTGACTGGTTTGCCCACCTCCCCCTCCGCTGGAACACTGCAGCCGCTGAGACAAAGCTGCATGAGGGAGGGAGGGAGGGAGGGGCCGCCACTCGCCACTGGCCCGCGCGGTGACAGGGCGCCAGCTCAATGCAGCGGCCCCACCCCGCCTCGTTTACAGGGGCCGGCCGTTGTGCTGGGGGCGTCATGTCCGACAATGTGTGGACAGCGATCAGTCTCCCATTCCCCCCTCACTGGACAGCGATCAATTCCCCCATTCTTCACTGGGCACTGATCAATTCCTCCTATTCCTCACTGGACAGCGATCAATTCCCCTCTCCCTGACTGCACAGTGATTAATTCCTCTCTCTCTCACTGAACAGCGATCAATTACTCTCTCACTGAACAGCGATCAATTACTCTCTCACTGAACAGCGATCAACTACTCTTTCACTGAACAGTGATCAATCCCCCTCTCTCTCACTGCACAGTGATCAATTCCTCTCTCTCTCTCACTGAACAGCGATCAATTACTCTCTCACTGAACAGCGATCAACTACTCTTTCACTGAACAGTGATCAATCCCCCTCTCTCTCACTGCACAGTGATCAATTCCTCTCTCTCTCTCACTGAAGTGATCAATCCCCCTCTCTCTCACTGCACAGTGATCAATTCCTCTCTCTCACTGAACAGCGATCAACTACTCTTTCACTGAACAGTGATCAATCCCCCTCTCTCTCACTGCACAGTGATCAATTCCTCTCTCTCTCTCTCACTGCACAGTGATCAATTCCTCTCTCTCACTGAACAGCGATCAACTACTCTTTCACTGAACAGTGATCAATTCCTCTCTCTCACTGCACAGTGATCAATTCCGCTCTCTCACTGAACAGCGATCAACTACTCTTTCACTGAACAGTGATCAATTCCTCTCTCTCACTGCACAGTGATCAATTCTCCTCTCTCACTGAACAGCGATCAACTACTCTCTCACTGGACAGTGATCATTCCCTCTCCCTGACTGACAGTGATCAATTCCTCTCTCTCTCTCACTGGACAGTGATCATTCCCTCTCCCTGACTGACAGTGATCAATTCCTCTCTCTCTCTCACTGCACAGTGATCAATTCCTCTCTCTCACTGAACAGCGATCAACTACTATCTCACTGAACAGTGATCAATTCCTTCTCCCTGACCGCAGTGATCAATTCCTCTCTCTCTCTGACTGATACAGCGACCATTCCTCCTCTTTCACTGAAAAGTTATTAATTCCCTTCAGTCGCGAGTGTTCAATCCCTGTCTCTCTCTCTCTCTGCGGTGATGAACAACTCCCCCAACAACGTCGAGCGACCACAATCCGGTCACTCTCGCGGCCTGTCATTCACCAGATTCTTGCTTAACAATTCACCATCAGCTCAAAGTGCACTTGGACAAGGTCGTCCGAAACCACAAAACACATTCAGCAAAGCCCCTCGGCGTCCGTCCCTCAGTAAAATCCAACTTCCATACATCTCATCGCCGGTTTGCCACGGGACTGACCCTCGAATTTCCGCGTAACTCGGTTATTTGATACATTTCTTAAGAAAAATAGCCCCTCCGTGACCTCGTTCGCTGCACCGTTTCCACTCTTATGAACGCTGCATTCATGATGTCAATCATGAGTGAGCATTTTCAAATGACATTGCACAATTTTACAAGTGAAATTGTTTCTTGTTTGGGGAGGGAAGCGAGTGGAGACAGAGAGAAAGTAAGCGGTGCAGAGAGCCGGGAGCAATGCTTTTAAATGTACACTGAACAGTCCTAAGCGAAGAAGCCGCTGGACTTACCTCGTCGATTGGTGCGGGCTGCGGCAGCTTGCACAACAGAAGCGCCGCTGTCGCCAGGCAGATAACAGTGAGCAAACCGTTGAAAATCGCCAAGGGAAAGCTCCTTCTCTGAGGTTTGATAGCGACCCCTCGGGCTGCAGACCCCGTCATGTCTATTAGCTCGTCCATCTGGCGGGCTGGATGACCAAGTTTGGGAGGAGGAGGGGGTATGGGGAGGGGTGGGGGGGGGGAAGGGGAGTGGGGGAGGGGGGGAAGGGAAAAGTGAAGATTAATAAAACAAAAGGGAGCGACCAGTCTGCAGATAGCAACTTTTGTGTGTTGGAAACGCGACTTTGAGTTTTATTGTCCGGCCCAGGGGAAGTTCTGTGACGATTCTAAAATTCCCTGGTGCTGCCTGATGTAGTGTGTGGAGGCAGGCTGTGGGCTTTGATTTCAGCTTTTTTTTCTCTCTCACCAGTTTTCTTGTTATTTTTTGACCCAAAAACTTTCATTCTAAGCAAGGTAGGTCATTGAGTCAACTTGAGAGACTGCTGAGGTTTTTTTGTTTTCTTCAAAGCCACATGATAACACGAGTTGGCAACCAAACTCCCCTCCCCACCACCACCACCACCACCTAAACTGGACGAGAAAGAAACTGAGTAAAATTAAGCATCTTCATAAATAAAGGTAAAGAAAAAAAAGTCATGGATACGATGCTCAAATTTACTGTTAACTCTTGAGTTACAACACACATGGATATAGTCAGTTGTCACTCAATGATGACAAGAAACCTTTACTCGTGATAGATTCGGTCAAAGGTTTCTTCTCTAAGACCTGCAAAGCCAACAGTTCGCCGTTAAGTCAAGTCATCCCTGCTGTTTGTACACAAGCTTTTCCAGCTTCCAATAATCCTTATGGCAGTTGGACATTTTGCACAGTGTTGCTTACTTTGCTACTGACATCCTGGGCACTGGAGCAAGAAGAAGGCTCAGTGCCCACCTCCTGGGTGAGATTGGCACACCTTGGTTTACTGCTTCGGCATCCAGCTTATTAAGATCCTCCGCTCAGAATGCTTTACCAAATGGAGTGAGCACCTCAATGTCTACCTTCCAGGATACCAGGTTACCCTGTAGAAAACATAACTGTGACAAGTCATATGTGAATGCCTCTTATAGTTGAGCAAATCAAGACAACAAATACCCTGATATTGTCAGCTGCCTGTCTCAATCCTATTGCCTTCCCACCCTCCAGCTCACCCCCAACAACCCCCCTTCAATATTCATCCCTCAGAAGCCTCCCCCCTCCATATTCCTGATAAAAAAAGGGCTTATGTTCAAAGCATTGACTCTCCAGCTCCTTGGATGCTGCCTGACCTGCTGTGCTTTTCCAGTGCCAGACTTTATCGACTCTGACTCTCTAGCATCTGCAGTCCTCACTTTCACCTCAATTCTCTTCAAGCTTAGTGTAACAGATTGGTCACAGCAACTTAGCCTGCTCCTGTAGATTGCCTTGTTAAGTTCTTTAAAGGAATTATGTCTAATAATTAAAACAAAGCACCTATAAAAATTTTACATGGGTTCAAATCCCACCCAGACAATCATAGAATCCCCACAGTGTTGAAACAGGCCATTCACTCCATACTGGCCTATCAAAAAGCATTCAATCCACCTAACCTGCATAGGTTTGGACTGTGGAAGAAACCCACACACAAGGGAAGACTCAGGAAAACACACAGTTACCCAAGGCTGGAATTGAACCCAGGTCCCTAGCCCTGTGAGGCAGTAGTACTAACCACTGAGCCACAGTGCTGTCCCCAGCACACTACATTAGTTCATAGTGGCCATGAAACTATTGTCAATTATTGTAAAAAGAGACTGGTTTAGTAATATTCTTTAGGGAAGGAACAATGCCGTCGTTACTTAGTCTGGCCTTCATGTGAGGACAGACCCAAAACTATGTACTTCACTGTTAACAACCCTCTGAAATGGCTTAGCAAGCCACTCAGTTCAAGGGCAATAAGGGTTTGGGCAACAAATGGACTATCTTGCCAGTGACATCCCCACCCTATAGAAGAATACCTAAGAGAACACAATTCTATTTATTGCACAATTCAAATTAAAACACTTCACATTAAGATGGTTTACTCTCTTTAACATATTGCAGTAGAGGGGTCCATGGACCTCTCAAGTAAAATGAGTAAAATTAGATGAGAGAAACAAATAGATGGGTATTTATTCAGGGCATCTCCTCATTATACAAAGTATTGAGGTTATGCCAGTGAGAATTCTTCAGTAAGGAAATGCTTCAGCAAATGCCTTAAAATATTCAAGCTGTAGACAAGGGAAGGCATGAAACCAGTTGGGAATTGTAGGGTCTGTTCTGAGGAAGGGTCACTGGACCCAAAACGTTAACTCTGATTTCTCTGCACAGATCTGCTGAGTGTTTCCAGCAATTTCTGTTTTAGTTCCTGTGGCATGGTGGCTCAGTGATTAGCACTGCTGCCTCACAGCACCAACGTCCCAGGGTAACTGTGTGGGTTTTCTCCAGGTGCTCTGGTTTCCTCCTGCAGGCCAGGTGAATTGGCCATGCTAAATTGCCCATCGTGATAGGTGCAATAGTCAGAGGGAAATGGGTCTGGGTGGGTTAATCTTTGGAGCATCGGTGTGGACTTGTTGGGCTGAAGGACCTGTTTCCACACTGTAGAGAATCTAATCTAACAGCATCCACAGTTCCTTCTGGAGTCGTCTGTTGGACAAGCTCATTTTAAACAGATAATGATTACTGTCTGGTTGTTTGAAAAGTAATTATTTGGATTTTGTGGCTGTATAACATTCAACAAAGATTGCTTGATCTCAGTACCACTGCATAGTGTGTGCAATATGCTTTTATTTTTGGATCTACTTCCTTATTTCTTGTATTGATTTAAGTAGGTTTACCATTAACAATATCTCTATTGCTTATCTCCCAAATAGTAAAGGCATGAATTTGCAGTTGAACGTGTGGGATGATTATTTAGTTTTTAGTACTTTAAGCAATGCCAGTACTCGCTATACCCAAACTCAGCACTAGCTTTTAAAGGGGTGTTCAGTAAGGGCAAGTAATACTGGTTTTGTCAATGACTGGCATGTACCATGAAAGAACATTAAAATAAAACAAACCTGTACGCTTACAGCATTGATGCAGTCATTATTCTCAATACAGAATATAAACCTTATGGGGAAACAATCATTTTAATTTTAAAATTGCTGAATGCAGGTTACCAGTGGTGAGGTGTCACTTGTTGGAGCTCATTTATCAATAGAAATTTGTTCTGTTTGTGAAATTGTTTACAGTCTCATATTTAGAGGCGTTAGAATAAAGGTGGCACGGTGGCTCAGTGGTTAGCACTATTGCCTCATAGCACCAGGGTCTCACGTTCGATACCAGCTTTGGGGTGACTGTCCGTGTGGAGTTTGTACATTCTGTGGGGGTGCTACAGTTTCTTCCCACAGTCACAAAGATGTGCTGGTCAGGTGAATTGGCCAGGCTAAATTGCCCATACTGTTAGCTGTATTAGTCAGAGAGAACTGGTCTGGGTGGGTTACTCTTCGGAGAGAATCGGTGTGGACTTGTTGGACCGAAGGGCCTGTTTCCACACTGTAGGGAATCTAATCATCTATTAGATAGCGAGGGGGAGTTAAGACAACAATCAGCTCAGCCATGATCTTATCAAGTAGAGCTGTACATTCAAAGGGTGAACGGTCTGTTTCTTAAGATTATTTTGCATTCAACCCAGTACTCCATCCTGTCCATATCATTGAACCAGCTTTCAGCCTGCTGATTACTCTACGCTCAGCTGCACATTTATCAATCGCCTTACTTGCAGTTGTTTATTTTAACGTATCCTCAAAGAATGCCGTGGGAGTGATGAGTTATGTCAGCACACATAAATAAGAGTGTTTTGCTGCAAATTCCTGATGGATGATACATTAAAAAATTACTTTCAACCAAACCTCACAGGTGTAAAGAGCGTGTGAAACAACAAAACACAACAGAAATGTGGACTTGTTTAATCCACTGAGAAATGAATGATTGCAGTTACCAAAACACATTGAGAAATCCACATTCCCAATTTGTCTCCATATTAGGATGTCTGCATGAGCTTCAATGCGCCTTTCTCAATATTCCTGCAGTGGGATATAGTTAAGTAAGAAAAAAAGTTGTCTCTCAATAGTATTTGCCGAACCAGAATGAAGATGCATTGAAGCCCATTGAGACAGCTAACATTTCGATACCTTGCTGTCTATGCTGAGGCATCCTAGACGCAAGCCATGCACTGTTGCATATCCATGCTTTCATTGTACATGACTAAAGAAACGACATGATTTTAAAAATCGCTTTCTTGCACTCTGTTTAATATCACACTTATTCTGACTCTCATATTTGGCTCCAAAAGTAAGGGGGATCGTCGAGATATTTCAGGGAATTCTTGATTAAATCTGTGAATCAATGTCTTGAGACACGTGAATTTTTTTGGCAACAAACATAAATTTCATTCAAAAGAAACTGGAGTCGAACTTCTTTTCTCTCTGATTGGGTTGAATTGAACTGGTAGACGAACTGTTCCCTGTCCGCTTGAGTTCGGGATCGTATTGGACTATTTCATTAATGTGGAGAGCTGCTGCCCTCTATTGATACAACCCCAAATAACAAGTGCTCATTGATTCCCATTTCTAACAGCACATCGGTTGCTTTCTCCAACTCTTGACACTTAAGTCATAGAGATGTACAGCATGGAAACAGACCCTTCTGTCCAACCAGTCTATGCCGACCAGGTATCCCAACCCAATCTAGTCCCACCTGCCAACACCTGGCCCATATCCCTCCAAACCCTTCCTATTCATATACCCATCCAAATGCCTCTTAAACGTTGCAATTGTACCAGCCTCCACCACATCCTCTGGCAGCTCATTCCATACAGGTACCACCCTCTGCGTGAAAAAGTTGCCCCTTAGGTCTCTTTTATATCTTTCCCCTCTCACCCTACACCTATGCCCTCTAGTTCTGGACTCCCCGGCCCCAGGGAAAAGACTTTGTCTATTTATCCTATCCATGCCCCTCATAAGACCCCGCTCAGTCTCCTCTGCTCACAAGAAAATGTCCTAACCTGTCCAACCTCTCCCTATAACTCAGACCATTGAGTCCTGGCAACATCCTTGCAAATTCCTTCTGCACTCTTTCCAGTTTAACAACATCCTTCCAATAACAAGGTGACCAAAACTGAACAAAATTCTGCAAGTACGGCCTCGCCAAAAACCTGTACAACCATAATGTAACTTCCCAACTTCTATACGCAATGCTCTGAACGATGAAGGCCAGTGTGGCAAAAGCCTTCTGTCTACTGTCTACCTGTGACTCCACTTTCAGAGAACCATGCATCTGATATCCAAGGTACCTCTGCTCCACTACACTCCTTGAGGTCCTACCATTCACTATGATTTGATGTTCCAAAATTCAAGACCTCATACATTTCTATATTAAATTCCATTTGCCATTTCTCAGCCTACTTCCCCAGCTGATCAAGGTCCTGCTGCAATTTCTAATAACCTTCCTCACTGTCCACGATACCACCTATTTTAGTGTCATTTGTAAACTTACTAATCGTGCCTTATGCATTCTCGTCCAAATCATCGAGAAAGATAAGAAACAGCAATGATACCAGCACTGACCCCTGAGGCACTCTGCCAGTCACAGGCCTCCAGTCTGACAATCATCTTTCCGCTATTACCCTCTGCTTGCTACCATCAAGCCGATTGTGCATCCAATTTGCCATCTCATCCTGGATTCACTGTGATGTAACTTTCCAGAGCAGCCGACCATGTTGAACCTTATCACAGGCCTCACTAAAATCTGGATCATTGATTATCGATTTCATTGAGCTCAAGTTTCCAAGTACAAAATCAAAACACTGTGGAAGCTGGAAAGTCGAAATGAAATGGAAAAAAAAGCTAGAAATATTCCGTAGGTCAGGCAGCAGCAATGGTGGAAGCAAAAGAATTAATCTTTCAGAATGATCACCTTCTATTGGAGCTTGGAAAAGTTAAAAATATGATAGGCTTTGAGCACCTGAAAGGTGTGAGAGAACAAAATGGAAGAGGAAAGGAAATAGACCAGAGGACAGAAGACCTTAAATGGGAAGGGTTCGGAAAAAATTTAGAAGTATATTTGCAGGTCTGGAGAGCTTGTGCAACAGGGAGCGGCTGATAGGCTGGGGCTATTTTTCGTGGAGCGTCAGAAGCTGAGGGGTGACCATATGGAGGTTTATAAAATCACGAAGGGCATGGATAAGGTAAATAGTCAAGGTCTTTTCCTCAGTTTAGGGAAGTCCAGAACGACAGGGCATAGGTTTAAGGTGAGAAGGGAAAGATTTAAAAGGGACCTCAGGGATAACTTTTGCATGCAGAAGATGGTGTACGTATAGAATGAGCTGTGAGAAGAAGTGATGGAGGTTGGTACAATTACAATATTTAAAAGATTCTGAAAGGGGCTCCTTCAGGAATATGGATCAGAGAGTCAGAGAGTCATACAACACGGAAACAGACCTTTGAATCCATGTTGACCACAATTCCAAACTAAACTAGTCCCACTGACTTGCACTTCCAACCATTTCTTTTTCGTGTCCTTGTCCAAATATCTCTTAAAACATTGTAACTATGCCTGCATCCACCAATTCCTCTGAACATTCATTCTATGTACGAACCACTCTTTGTGTAAAATATTTGCCCCTCACGTCTTTTTTAAATCTTTCTCCTCTCACCTTAAAAGTATGCCCTCTAGTCTTGCAATCACCTGCCCAAGGGAAAAGACACTTGCAAATTCACTTCATCTATACCCCTCAGGGTTTTAGAAACCTCGATATTCTGACAGATTCTTTGTTGTACACAGCCTGGGTAAGGTCCTTTATCACAGTCGGCATATTCTGTAAGTTAAAGGTCCAGCATCACAGACAGCTCCTGTGAAAGAATAAGTATGTCAGGGTAAGTGTGAGATTAGTGTGCTGGAGGATAGGATGCCAGGTGAGTGGGTGAGATAGGGTGCCAGGTGGGAAGGGGTATGGGTGCTGATTAAAATTGGAGAATTCCAGACATAGGGGAATCGTGCAACAGGTTCTTTAATTTCCCAGGCAATTCATTCAGAGTCTACTACAATAGGGACTCTGCATGATCTCTGTGCACAACTCAACATCTACATTGCAGAAACAATAGAAATAAAGCAAAGATTGGTGCCCTGCTACAGGAAGAATGTTATTAAACTGGAATGGGTGCAAAAGAGATTTGCAAGCATGTTACTGAGACTGGACAATTTGAGTTATAAGGAGAGGCCGGATAGGCTGAGACTATTTTCCCTGGAGCGTAGGATACTGAGGGATGACCTGACAGAGGCTTATAAAATCATGAGGGACATAGATAAGGTGAATAACTGAGGTCTTTTCCCTAGGATGAGGGTGTTCAAAACTAGAGGGCAAAAGTTTAAGGTGTGAGGTAAAGATTTAAAAGAGACCTAAGGGGTAACATTATCACATGAAGGGTGATGCATACAATGGAATGAACTACCAGAGGGTACAGGTGAGTACAATTACAGCATTTGAAAGACATTTGGGCAGGTGCTTAGAGAGGCAAGGTTTAGAGGGATATGGGCCAAACGCACCGCAAATGCGACTAGTTCAGTTAAGGAAACCCTGTCAGCATGGACAGGTTGGGCCGAAGGGCCTGTTTTGGCACTGTATGACTGGAGAAGAACTGCAGATGCTGGAGATGTGAAACCATCAAAATCAGAAATTGTTGGAGAGACTGAGCGAAGTCTGGCAGCAGCATTTAACATTTCGGGTCCAGATCTGTAGGAGAGTCACCGGACTCAAAACGTTGACTGTGTTTCTCTCTCTCCACAAATGCCACCAGACTTGCTGAGTTTCTGCAGAGACAATTTTTGTTTGCGGCAGAAACAATTGTCTGGTCCTCAGAGAATCCGAGCAGTTGATTCTATTTTTCCTTTTTTCCAGATGCTGTCCAATCTATCCATATGTCTGGCATTTCTATTTTCATTTTGCTGTCATGTAGAATCAAGCTGAATACCCTGTATTAAGTGACGAGCAAGCTACTAGAATGATGAAATTCTCAGGGAAAATGACAGCACATGATTAGGCTATTTCGGTTGGAATGCCTGCACTGGCTCTTTGCAAAGGAGGCCATCAGTCAAAATGTGTGGCGCTGGAAAAGCACAGCCGGTCAGGCAACGTCTAAGGAGCAGGAGAGTCGACGTTTCGAACATAAGCTCTTTATCAGGAATGATGAACAGCTTATGTCTGAAGCGTCGATTCTCCTGCTCCTCGGATGCTGCCTGACCTGCTGTGCTTTTCCAGCGCCACACTCTTCAACATCTGATCTCCAGCATTTGCAGTCATCACTTTCTCCTCTTTATAAAGGAACTCTGCTTCACCCCAAATACCTATTTTTACTCTAGAAGTTTCACATGTCCAAATACTAGGCAACTACCTTTAAAAACAAAATAATGGTAATAATTTCCATCAAACATTTGAATGAGAATGAAATTCCCTGACACAGTTAAAGGAAATTGGAAAAATACTATCTCATGGGGTCCACAGTGATCATAAGATATTAGTTTCACCTCAAACATTTCACTAAGTTGGATTATTCATTACAATTTTAGCACAGATCACATGTTGGAAAACCCTTCAGAATGTGGCACACATTCTGATATGAGGCAGGCAAATTATGATGTTAAACTTTTTGTCTCTATAGTATTGGTGTAGTAGGAATCTGTTAGTGTCGTTAAACCAAAAGGATTGTTCTGGAATTTCCAGCATTTAAACAGCAATCTCCCGGACAGTGTTGTTAGCAAACTGGAGAAAATCACTCAGGATGTTAAAAACAATCTGTCTTTTGACACAAATCCTTTGGAAACTTTTTGCACTTAGCTCAGTTTCCTATGTTCCATCCTCTATAAACTTTAACTCATTTGAAGTTCATAGTATCCTTACTCTGTGGAAACAGGCCATTCAGTCCACAGAAGATCATCCTTCCCAAATCCACCCCATCCCTGTAACCCTGCGTTTACCATGTCGAATCCACCTAGCCTGTACAACTCTAGACACTGTGGGGCAATTTACCATGGTCAATCCACCGAATCTGCATGTCTTTGGACTGTGGGAAGACACCAGGACACCTGGAGTAAATCCACAAAAACCTGGGGGGAATATGCAAACTGCACACAGTCGGTTGCCTGAGAGTGGAATCAAACCTGGGTCCCTGGTGCTGTCAGGTCACAGTGCTGACCTCTGAGCCACTGGACCACCCAGAACTCAGCGCTGTGAGCTTGAGCTCATTTAAACCTCTGCTGACCTTACCACAAGCTATGCTAATTCCTTTGCACCTATTACTACATGACCCACTGATCTGCTGATTGGCTCCTAGCCCAACAGTACATTTTTAGAATTTTTATCCCTGTGGTAAATCCCCCATGGACTGGACCACTCCCTAACTCTGTTCACTTCCTCCAGTTCTGCTATAATGCAAGAACTCTGTGTTCCTCTGATTCTAAGACTCTTGTTTATCTCACATATCCTTGTGTATCTCACATACACATGCCCTGTCTGTTCAACTGCTTAGGCCTAAGCTACAGATTTCCTGCTCTCAATCTCCCTGTCATCACTTCCTTCTCAAAGGGGCTCCCTAAATCCTACCTTGCTGACTAAATATTAACAGCCAAGTTAATAATTCTTTGTCTCAGTCTAAATCATTTTGTCTGAAAATGCTATTTTGAAGACGTTAATTAAATGCAAGTTATTGCTGTTTTGATCTCGAAACAAAGCAATCAATATGAGGAGATGTAGCACATTATCACATTATTCAAAACGAGATTCAAATAACAGTTCCCGACCAGCCAAGCTATAACCCTCACTTCCACTAGAATGCTGGCCTGAGGAATTGCTTCACTGCATCACTGAATCCCCAAAGTCCATTGTTTGAACTGTGGTAGCTTCTACGCATTCCCTGTTCCTAAGGACTATTGGATCAGGCTGCCCACTAGAGCAAACAGCCACACTGTTTGAAAATTGTTAAGTAAAAGTGAAAGAAGAGTGAAATTCTCAGCAGCTCAGCACCATCCACACAGAAAAAAGGAGTTAGTCCCGTTTACCTGTGAGGGCTCCGATCTTTTGTTGGGGGTCTTCACTTGGATCTGGGAATGAGAATAAGAGCCAGACCTCAAGTCAGACGTTTCAAGCCACAAGAGAAAGCTCTGTTGTTCAAGGATATACAGAAGTGGCCACTTGGAATGCAAATCCAAGAACTTGCTGGTCAGCCTAAAAGAGGTTGAATATGTGGTTAACTTGCAAAAACCAGGGTCTGCATTGTGTTGAGTGAGTGTAATTAAGAGATGATCTAATTGCGTCGTTGAGGATGATATAAAAGGAATGATGGAGTAGCTAGGGTGAAACAATTGAGCATAACCTGAAAATTAGATTGAGGTTGCTCAGTGTCAAATCAGGAAACACTGCTCCGTACAAATGGTACCGAACGAACGTAGATCAGATGAGGTGATTGGAACAGTTCAATAATGAGAGTGTTAGATTATTAGGCAAGAGATTAAAGGCAGCAAAACCAAAGTGGATAGGTGGACCAAAAGTATAGATCAGTCAAGTTGAAAAGGCCTGAGGAATTGAATGACCTCCTTCTCCAATTCTTACGTTTTAGTTGGATCAGGTCTCAAACATGGAACATTGAACTTCTGCCCAGCAATTACGGTAAAGTCAGGCTCGGAGCAGTGGCTGAGCTATTACATTTCGATCTTATTTAGGGGAATATTGCACGTGTTCAAATAGAATTAGAATACACTTTATTGCTCTGTGTACTTGAGGGTGGAAGTACAAGTACTCGGTGAAAGGTTTACAATGTCATCCTATATGGCGCCATCTTAGGTACAATAGACCGAAGTACAGATCTTCAATATAACATACAGATATAAAGAGAAAAAGAAAGGAAAAAACTTACATTACGAGACAATTGGTATCACCGCTCCATACCCCAGCCCATTGGCCATCCCCACTCCATACCTCCAACCCATTGGCCGTCCCCACTCCATACCCCAACCCATTGGCCGTCCCCACTCCATACCTCAAGCCCATTGGCCGTCCCCACTACATACCCCAGCCCATTGGCCAACCCCACTCCATACCCCAACCCATTGGCCGTCCCCACTCCATACCTCAAGCCCATTGGCTGTCCCCACTACATACCCCAGCCCATTGGCCATCCCCACTCCATACCCCAGCCCATTGGCCGTCCCCACTCCATACCCCACCACATTGGCCGTCTCCACTCCGTACCACAGCTCATTGGCCCTCCCCACTCCATACCCCACCCCATTGGCCATCCCCACTCCATACCCCAGCCCATTGGCCGTCCCCACTCCATACCCCCGCCCATTGGCCCACCTCACTCCATACCCCAGCCCATTGGCCCTCCCCACTCCATACCCCACCCCATTGGATGTCCCCACTCCATACCCGACCACATTGGCTGTCCCCACTCCATACCCCACCCCACTGGATGTCCCCACTCCATACCCGACCACGTTGGCCATCCCCACTCCATACCTCAGCCCGTTGGCCCTCCCCACTCCATACCCCACCCCATTGGCCATCCCCACTCCATACCCCTGCCCATTGGCCCACCCCACGCCATACCCCAGCCCATTGGCCCTCCCCACTCCATACCCCAGACCATTGGCTGTCCCCGCTCCATACCCCAGCCCATTGGCCGTCCCCACTCCATGCCCCACCCCATTGGCCCTCCCCATTCCATACCCCAGCCCAATGGCCCTCCCCACTCCATACTCCACCCCACTGGCCGTCCCCACTACATACCCCAGCCCACTGGCCCTCCCCGCTCCATACCCCAGCCCACTGGCCGTCTCCACTGCATACCCCAGCCCACTGGCCGTCCCCACTCCATACCCCAGCTCACTGGCCATCCCCACTCCATACCCCAGCCCATTGGCCGTCCCCACTCCATACTCCACCCCACTGGCCGTCCCCACTACATACCCCAGCCCACTTGCCCTCTCCACTCCATACCCCAGCCCACTGGCCATCCCCACTCCATACCCCAACCCACTGGCCATCCCCGCTCCATACCCCAGCCCAATAGCCATCCCCACTCCATACCCCAGCCCATTGGCCCTCCCCACTCCATACTCCACCCACTGGCTGTCCCCACTCCATACCCCAGCCCACTGGCCATCCCCATTCCATTCTCCAGCCCAATAGCCATCCCTACTCCATACCCCAGCCCACCGGGCCTCCCCACACCATCCCCCAGCCCACTGGCCATCCCGATTCCATACCCCAGCCCACTGGCCATCCCCACTGCATTCTCCAGCCACTGAAACCCCCCCCGCCCAACGTCTCCCCCCACTCTGCTCCAGCCTCCAGGCAACACCTTGGAGAAAATACCAAGAGGGGAAAAAGGGGAAAGAAAGAGAAGACAATATGAAATAACCAGAAGGAGCGGAGGAGCTCAGGTTGGACTGTCATGCTGTGCTGCCACCTTGACTAGATACAAATATTGTGGTGCTGGAAAAGCACACCAGCTGATTGGACAGCACCCGAGGAGCAGGAGAGTCGTGTTTCTAGCCCTGATGAAGGGGCCTCATTCCTGATGAAGGCCTTATGCCCGAAACGTTGATTCTCCAGCTCCTGTGATGCTGCCTGACCTGCTGCGCTTTTCATACACCACACTCTTCGACTCTGATCTCCAACATCTGCAGTGCTCACTTTCTCCACCTTGACCAGATACCACGACTAAATAGTCATGAATTTGTCTTCGATCATCTCGGAACAAAGCTTTTATTCTTTTGTTATTTTTCTGTTGCTCATCTTTCCATTAATGGGTGAGCAGTTTGCAGTGTGGTGGCATTGGTGCACATTGTTATCTGACTCTGAGCCGTTTGCAAGCTGATCTCTAGCTCAGTAGGTTTTGTGTGTTCAAGCCACACACCTCAGCCTTGAAGACTAACTCTAGGCTGACATACCGATGCTATCAGAGGTACTGACTCTCAGGTTAAACAAGGCCCTACCTCCTCTCCCACATGGACATTAACAATTACGTAACAGGACTTGGAAGTTAGAGCTGGAGTCTTTTCCCTTGCATCCCGGTCAATGTTAATTCCCTATCAGGCCCAGATACAAGTCCAATCTGCCCCAGATGTAGTTAATAACATCTCTGAACAGGGTGATTAGAAAATCGTTATCCCTTGGATTAATTGAAAGAAAGGAGCTATTGACTTTTGGATGTCCTGCAGCTACAACAGGCATTATATATGATATATAAATTATAAAGAATATATATGTACAGAAGTCCTTTCCTATTATTGTTGAGCAAATGAACACCAAGCGAGCATTCCTCATAAGTACCTTCACTGCTCTATGTCCATCTCAGTTTAGTCCACATACATCAAATGACATCAGATACATACACGACATTTTCACAACACTATGGGAATTAAGACAAAAGCCCCTGCCATTTACTCCCTCACCCATCAGTAGGCTGAAGAATGATTTGAATAACGTAACTGACAAAACTCCCAGAGAAGTGAAACAGAAAACTATAAACCACATTATGTTTATTTTGGCAACCAGCAATTCAAAGGACACACAGCATTCCAAAGTTTGGTCCGTGAACATTGAAAGCCCAGATCCAATGTGGAGCAGGAATCATTGGCGGGCTGCCTGTCAGCTGGAACGATGCTCTTCCTCGATGCTGTGCTGCATTTCTTACTGCGTCTTTTGAGCCCAGCATCTCCCAGAAATGGCAAGCACAGCATTGCAACATCGGGAGTGGAGTTTGGGGAGAGAGGAAACATCACTTTTTCACAGTGCAGGCTCCCATATGGTCCCAGTGATGATGCTGGTAGTTAGGTGAGTCAATGGGTGACTGAATGAAAGCATGTGATAGGGTGGGGAGACGGAAGAAGCAAATGAGTAATGAGCAGGCTGCCAAGTGAGTCAGGACGCATTCGGGTCACATGGAGGTACTAGACAGGTTGGGGGCTAATTAACTTGGGTTAGGAATGTAGTCTGGAGGTGAAGTTAGTCAGATCAGGTTGAAGGGGGTCATCAAAATGATCATGGGTGTGGATGGGACAGGTCGGGTTAGGGGTATTAGATTACTTACAGCGTGGAAACAGGCCCTTCGGCCCAACAAGTCCACACCGACCCGCCGAAGCGTAACCCACCCAGACCCATTCTCCTACATTTACCCCTTCACCTAACACTATGGGCAATTTAGCATGGCCAATTCACCTAACCTGCACATTTTTGGACTGTGGGAGGAAACCGGAGCACCCGGAGGAAACCCACGCAGACACGGGGAGAATGTGCAAACTCCACACAGCGAGTCGCCTGAGGCGGGAATTGAACCCGGGTCTCAGGCACTGTGAGGCAGTAGTGCTAACCACTGTGCCGCTGTGCCGCCCACGGTGGGTATTTTGTTGGGGAAAGTCAGATAGGCCCAGTGTGGGAAGCAGTGTGACCAATTGTAGTTCTGTAGCTACCCAGGAGTTAGAGTAGGCTTTAATCTGTCTGAAATTGCCTGGGTAATTATCCAGAAAAATATTTCACAACATCAACTGAATGTACCATCAAAGAGCCTGAGTAAAGTTGGAATCAAGAGAAATCCGGGAGAAATCTATCCTTTCATTGGCTTATCGAGCAAAAGGGAAGACAGGGTACTGCTGCTTGAGATCAATCATCTCAATTCTGGGACATCCCTGCAGGAGTTCCTCAGGGTAGTGTCCTAGGCCCAACCATCTTCAGCTGCTTCATCAACAGCCTTCCCTCCATCAGAAGATCAGAAGTGGGGATATTCACTGCTGATTGCACAATGTTCAGCACTATTCGCAACTCCACAGATACCGAAGCAGTCCTGTCCAAATGCAACAAGATCTGGACAATATTGTTATGAACTAGGCCAAACCACTCAAAACATTCTTAAGTAGGCAGCACAGACCATAACTTTGCAATTTGTTTTGGGAAGTGTACAGAGAACATTATCCAGATTAAGTTAGCGAGGTTAACTACCAGGTTTAAAAGAGACAAACAAATTTATTCATAAAATTACACAATGAAACACAAAGAACAGAAATAAGAACCCCTACAGAACTCAATCTGCCCAAACCCAGACTGAATTTTGTTGTTCCGAATATGCACAACAGTCCCAATAAGCAAACCCTCTTGAAAAACAATATAAATAAAACAGATGCTTACAGGTTGAAGTTAGAGGGGCTGAAGGAGAGAGAGTTTGTTTTCACACAGCTCTCTGTTGAACTCCCAACCAGTTCTGGACTGAACTAAACTGCTCTGCTGGAGAGCTGACCACTCCCCTTTCATTCTACAGATCACTTCTAAAACATGACCACTTTGGCCTGAAGTCTCATCTGTTTACATATAAACAAAATGCCTCTCAAAATCCTTTTAATCTCTGTACCAAACCAGTCTGAATGGAGCCAGGGTCTGGTTTATTACCGCTGTGAAAATACTCAAAGACAGAGTATTCTTGAACCAAGAAACAGCTTTTAGGAAAAAAAAGGACTAGCTTTCTGACAATATCTAGGCTTGGGCTGATAAGGGCAAATGACATTCCAACATCCAAGTGCAATGCCTGTCTCAAACAAGAGTGGGTGGCATAGTGGCACAGTGGTTAGCACTGCTGCCTCACAGCGCCAGGGTCCCAGGTTCGATTCCAGCTCAGGTGACTGTGTGGAGTTTGCACATTCTCCCCGTGTCTGCACGGGCTTCTTCCAGGTGCTCCGGCTTCCTCCCACAGTCCAAGGTTGTGCATGCCAGGTGAATTGGCCATGCTAAATTGCCCATAGTGTTCGGTACATTAGTCAGAGGGAAGTGGGTCTGGGTTGGTTACTCTTCGGAGGGTCTGTGTGGACTTGTTGGGCCGAAGGGCCCGTTTCCACACTGTAGTGAATCTAATCATAGATTCTAAATTCAGTGATATCGCCATCATCTAGTCCATCATTATCAACTTCCTGAAGGTTTGCATTGACCAAAAACTGAATTCGACGAGGCATGCAAATACCATGGAAACAAGAGCAAGAACCTCTGTGATAAGTATCTCACCTCCAGGAGTGTTATAGAATACCTGCTTGGATGAGTGTAGTTCCAATAACACTCAAAAACCTCACACCATCCAGGTAAACGCAACCTGCTTGACTGGCACTTCACCTTACACTTTCCCTAAACCATTGATGCACAATGGTGTGCACCATTAACAAGGTGTTCTGATGCAGCTTGCCTAGGCCCCTTTGACATCACCTTCCAAACTGGCCTTGGAAGGGGTGTAGGAATGGGCTGGTGGGATACTTTTTGGAAGGTCGGTGTTGGGCCAAATGGCTTGTTTCCATGCTGTAGGGACTCTATGGATAAATTTCCAAGAATGGCAATGATACAAACTCTTAAAACCACAAGCTAATCACTTGGATTATTATCCCAAAATGCTTCTCTTCCTACAAGCTGGAACCTGACCAACAAGGCAAACATTAGTGGTGGAGGTTAGATAATAGGTTGAAGATAGAAAGAGAGAAAGCTGGAAAGCCATGTGGCTGTTGTTATGGACTAGGCCAGACCAATCAAAACATTCTTAAGCAGGCAGTCCAGACCATAACTTTGCAAATTGTTTCGTAAGTGGACAGTGAAAATTACCTGGAGTAAGTTAGCGAAGTTGACTACCAGGTTTTAAAGCAGACAAGAATTAATTCACAAAATTACACAATGAAACATGAAGAACAGAATAAAAGACCCTGACAGAACTCAGGCTATTCAAACTAGACTTAATTATGCTGTTCTGAATATACACAACAGTCCCACTAAGCAAACACCCTGAAAACACAGCTTTTAAAAAATGGAACAGATGCTTACAGGTTGAAGTTAAAAGGGGAGAAAAGAGAGAACCTGCTCACACAGTCCACTGCTGAGTTCTCCATTAGTTCTGAACTGAAAGAGGATTGATGAGGGCAAAGTAGTAGACATGATTTATATGGACTTCAGTGAGGCATTCGACATGGTTCCCCATGGGAGACTGGTTAGCAAGGTTAGATCATAAGACCATAAGACCATAAGACATAGGAGTGGAAGTAAGGCCATTTGGCCCATCGAGTCCACTCCGCCATTCAATTATGGCTGATGGGCATTTCAACTCCACTTACCCGCATTGTCCCCGTAGCCCTTAATTCCTTGTGACATCAAGAATTTATCAATCTCTGCCTTGAAGACACCCAGCGTCCCGGCCTCCACTGCACTCTGTGACAATGAATTCCACAGGCCCACCACTCTTTGGCTGAAGAAATGGCTCCGCATTTCTGTTCTGAATTTGCCCCCTCTAATTTTAAGGCTGTGTCCACAGGTCCTAGTCTCCTCGCCTAACAAAAACAATTTCCTAGAGTCCACCCTTTCCAAGCCATGTATGATCTTGTAAGTTTCTATTAGATCTCCCCGTAGTCTTCTAAACTCCAATGAATACAATCCCAGGATCCTCAGCCATTTCTCGTATGTTAGACCTACCATTCCAGGGATCATCCGTGTGAATCTCCGCTGGACACGCTCCAGTGCCAGTATGTCCTTCCTGAGGTGTGGGGACCAAAACTGGACACAGTACTCCAAATGGGGCCTAACCAGAGCTTTATAAAGTCTCAGTAGCACAAAGGTGCTTTTATATTCCAACCCTCTTGAGATAAATGACAACATTGCATTCGCTTTCTTAATTACGGACTCAACCTGCATGTTTACCTTCAGAGAATCCTCAACTAGTACTCCCAGATCCCTTTGTACTTTGGCTTTATGAATTTTCTCACCGTTTAGAAAGTAGTCCATGCTTGTATTCTTTTTTCCAAAGTGCAAGACCTCGTATTTGCTCACATTGAATTCCATCAGCCATTTCCTGAACCACTCTCCCAAACTGTCTGGATCCTTCTGCAGCCTCCTCACTTCCTCAGTACTACCTGCCTGTCCACCTAACTTCATATCATCGGCAAACTTCTCGAGAATGCCATTAGTCCCTTCATCCAGATCATTAATATATAGCGTGAACAGCTGCAGCCCCAACACTGAACCCTGTGGGACACCACTTGTCACCGGCTACCATTCCGAAAAAGAACCTTTTATCCCAACTCTCTGCCTTCTGTCAGACAGCCAATCCTCAATCCATATCAGTAGCTCACCTCAAACACCATGGGCCTTAACCTTGCTCAGCAGCCTCCCATGTGGCACCTTATCAAAGGCTTTTTGGAAGTCTAGATGGACCACATCCACTGGGTTTCCCTGGTCTAACCTTCTTGTCACCTCTTTAAAGAATACCAACAGGTTTGTCATGCATGACCTCCCCTTACCAAATCCATGTTGACTTGTTCTAATCCGACCCTGCTCTTCCAAGAATTTAGAAACCTCATCCTTAATGATGGATTCTAGAATTTTACCAACAACCAAGGTTAGGCTAATTGGCCTATAATTTTCCATCTTTTGTCTTGATCCTTTGTTGAACAAGGGGATTACAACAGCAATCTTCCAATCATCCAGGACTTTCCCTGACTCCAGTGACCTTTGAAAGATCTCAACCAATGCCTCCGCTATTTCCTCAGCCACCTGCCTCAGAACTCTAGGATGTATCCCATCGGGGCCAGGAGATTTATCAATTTTAAGACCTTTTAGCTTTTCTAGCACTTTCTCTTTTGTAATGGCAACCATACTCAACTCAGCCCCCTGACTCCCTTTAATTGTTGGGAAATTACTCATGTCTTCTACTGTGAAGCCTGACGCAAAGTACTTATTGAGTTCTCCAGCTATTTCCTTATCTCCCATCACTAGGCTTCCAGCATCAGTTTGAAGTGGCCCAATGTCTACTTTTGCCTGTCGTTTGTTTCTTATGTATTGAAAGAAACTTTTACTATCGTTCCTAATATTACTGGCTAGCCTACTTTCATATTTGATCCTCTCCTTCCTTATTTCTCTCTTTGTTATCCTCTGTTTGTTTTTGTAACCTTCCCAATCTTCTGATTTCCCAGTGCTCTCGGCCACTTTATAGGGTCTCTCTTTTTCTTTAATACATTTCCTGACTTCCTTTGTCAGCCAGGGCTGTCTAATCCATCCTCGGATAATCTTTCTTTTCTTGGGGATGAACCTCTGTACAGTGTCCTCAATTATACCCACAAACTCCTGCCATTTTTTCTCTACTGTCTTCCCCGCTAGGCTCTGCTTCCAGTCTATTTTCGTCAGTTCCTCTCTCATGCCCTCATAATTACCTTTGTTTAACTGTAACACCCTTACAACCGATTTTGCCTTCTCTCTTTCAAACTGCAGACTGAACTCTATTATATTATGATCGCTGCTTCCTAAGTGTTCCCTTACTTTAAGATTTTTTATAAAGTCTGGTTCATTACATAGCACTAGGTCCAGAATAGCCTGCTCCCTTGTGGGCTCCATGACAAGCTGTTCCAAAAAGCCATCCTGTAAGCATTCCATGAATTCCCTTTCTTTGGATCCACTGGCAACCTTATTTACCCAGTCCACCTGCATATTGAAGTCTCCCATGATCACTGTGACCTTGCCTTCCTGACATGCCTTTTCTATTTCCCAGTACATGTTGCGCCCTTGGTCTTGACCACTGTTAGGAGGTCTGTACATAACTCCCATTATGGTTTTTTTGCCTTTGTGGTTCCTCAATTCCACCCACACAGACTCCACATCATCCGACGCTATGTCATTCAGTGCCATAGATTTAATTTTGTTCTTAACTAACAAGACAACTCCACCCCCTCTACCCACCGCCCTGTCTTTTCGATAAGTTGAAAATCCTTGGATGTTTAACTGCCAGTCCTGACCCCCCTGCAACCACGTCTCTGTGATGCCTCCCACATCATAATCATTCACGATGATCTGTGCCATTAGTTCATCTGCTTTGTTACGAATGCTACGAGCATTCAGGTAAAGTGCCTTAATGCTAACTTATCATTAGAGATATTGGAAGTCATAAGATGTTATCCTTCCTTTTTGCTGCATTCCCAGTCTGCCTCAAGTTTAAATCTGCCTGCGCACATGCTATCCTGCTGCTTATCTTTCCATTTAACTCCATACTCCCTGTCGCTTTCACTTTCCCTTCCCCCCAACTCAGAAGCTTAAAGTCCTTCTGACCACCCTATTTATCCTCTTCGCTAGAACATTGGTACCTGATTGGTTCAGGTGGAGACCGTCCGAACGGAACAGATCCCCCCAGTTCCCCCTGATGCCAATGCCCCATGAAGTGGAATCCCTCTTTCCCACACCAATCCCTTAGCCATATGTTTACTTCCCTAATTTTCTTATCCCTATGCCAATTGTCATGTGGCTCGGGTAGTAATCTGGAGATTATGACCCTTGAGGACCTGTACTTCAATTTCCTTCCTAGTGCTTGATAATCCCCAAACAGGTCCTCCACCCTAGCTTTGCCTATGTTGTTAGTCCCAACGTGGACCACAAAAACTAGATCCTCCCCCTCCCGCTCCAACATCCTTTCAAGCCAGTCGGAGATGTCCCGCACCCTGGCAACAGGCAGGCAACATACCATGCGAGATTCCCGATCTGGCTTGCAAAGGATACTATCTGTCCCCCTAATTATAGAATCCCCTATAACAACTACTTGTCTTTTTGCTCTCCCCTCTTCAATGGCCTTCTACACCATGGTGCTGTGGTCAGCTGGCTCATCCTGTCCAGAGCCCTTTTCCTCGATCGTATAGGGAGCAAGAATCTCATACCTGTTGGACAAGGTCAAGGGCTGAGGCTCCTGCACTCCTGAACTCAGGTTCCCCCTACCTGCCTCACTTACAGTCACACTCTGATGTCCCTGATCACTAACTGAATGTGAATTACTTAATCTCCCAGGTGTGACTGCCTCCTGAAACAAAGCCTCCAGGTAAGTCTCCCCATCCCAGATGTGCCGCAGTGTTTGAAGCTCAGATTCCAGATCATCAACTCTGATCCGGAGTTCTTCCAGCAACCAACGCTTGCTGCAGATGTGGTCACTGCCGTTCATAATGGGATCAGCCAGCTCCCACATCATAAAGCTATAAAGGATGCTACAATGCATTGGGCGGAAAACGAACCCGGGCAGGCGAGAATTCTACCACTGAACCACCATGAACTCATGGATTACAGGAAAAGCAAGCCATTTGGATGCAAAACTGGCTCGAAGGTAGAAGACAGAGGGTGGTGGTGGAGCGTTGTTTTTCAGACTGGAGGCCTGTGACCAGTGGACGCCACAAAGATCGGTGCTGAGTCCACTACTTTTCATCATTTATATAAATGCTTTGGTTGTGAGCAGAAGAAGTATAGTTAGTAAGTTTGCAGATGACACCAAAATTGGAGGTGTACTGCACAGTGAAGAATGTGATCATGATCAGTTGGGCCAATGGGCTGAGGAATGGCAGATAGAGTTTAATTTAGATAAATGTGAGGTGCTGCATATTGGGAAAGCAAATCTTAGCAGGACTTATACATTTAATGGTAAGGTCCTAGGGAGTGTTGCTGATCAGAGATCTTGGAGTGCTGGTTCATAGCTCCTTGCAAGTACAGTCACAGGTAGATAGGATAGTGAAGAAAGCGTTTGATATGCTTTCCTTCATTGGTCAGAGTATTGAGTACAGGAGTTAGGAGGTCATGTTGTAGCTGTACATGACATTGGTTAGGCCATTTTTGGGATAATGCATGCAATTCTGGTCCCCTTCCTATTGGAAGGGTGCTGTGAAATTTGAATGGGGTTAGAAAGAATTTACAAGGATGTTGCCAGGGTTGGAGGGTTTGAGCTATAGGAAGAGGTTGAATTGACTGGGACTAGATTGGGTTGGGATATCTGGCTGGATGGTTGAGTTGGACTGAAGGGTCTGTTTCTGTGCTGGACATCTCTATGACTCTGTGACTTTATGAACTGCTCAGCTGACCACTCCTGTTCCATTATGCAGGCCACTTCTAAAACATGACCATTTTGGCCTGAAGTCTCATCTGTTTAAATTTAAACAAAAGGCCTCTCAAAATCCTTTTCATCGCTCCACCAAATTAGTCTAATTGGAGCCCGGCCCTGTTTACGGAGAAAAAGAACACAGTGTCCTTGAGAAAAGGAACAGCTTTTAGAAAAAAGGGACCAGCTTTGTGACACCGCACCCCTTAAAAAAAGAATGAACCATCAATACCAAAAGATGGCTTCATTTTTAGAGCCCTTCACAAACCCGGTTAGTAATCTAAACACATGTATATATTATGCTAACTGTAAACATGCACAACCACATGCAAATTCATGCCGTGGTACACTCGCCATCGAACGCCTCCGTATCTTATTAGAATCTCGATAATGTATCGGCAATCTCGTTTCGTGACTGGCCACATGCACAATTGTCACATTGAATTGTCACATTGGTGGCACGGTGGCTCAGTGGTTAGCACTGCTGCCTCACAGTGCCAGGAACCTGGGTTCAATTCCCACCTCAGGCAACTGACTGTGTGGAGTTTGCACATTCTCTGCGTGGGTTTCCTCCGGGTGCTCCGGTTTCCTCCCACAATCTAATGTGCAGGCCAGGTGAATTGGCCATGCTAAATTGCCCATAGTGTTAGGTAAGGGGTAAATGTAGATGTAGGGGTATGGGTGGGTTACGCTTCGGCGGGGCAGTGTGGACTTGTTGGGCCGAAGGGCCTGTTTCCACACTGTAAGTAATCTAATCTAAAAAAATCTAATCTGAATGGCTGCAACAACAAGCTCCATCTGAACAGTCTGGTATTTTTGTCCTTAATTTTTTCCACAAATGTCAGTGGGTTATGATCAGTGTGTACAATTGTCTCAGATGCATTGCTGGTAAGTATAAACACTGAAATGTTGTCATGCCAACACCAAGCTTAAAGTCTCTTTTTCCACCATTGGATATTGCTGTTGATGAACGTTCAACTTGCTGAAAAAGTTCCCAATGGGTCTTTCTATTTCCTCATCATGCTTCTGCAGGACAAATGCACCAACTCCCATATCACTTGCCACATTGAAAGTCTTCATGTAATCCAGTGTGGCTAATACTGGGGCAGTGGTTAACACAGTGTTTAGGCTGTCAAATATCTTTTGACAGTCCGCTGTCCACTGAAACTTCTTGCCCTTTTTTAACAATTCAGTGAGTGGAGTAGCCACACTGCTAAAGTTCGGCACAAACTCCAATAAAATCCACTCACTCCCAGGAACCGTAGTATTGGTTTTTTTATCGACGGTGTGGGAAACTCCCCAATTACTCTTGTTTTCACATCCCATGGGGCCATTTGTCCATGTCCAATAAATGGCCCAGGAAGGTGACTTGGGCTTTGGCAAATTCATTTCTAGCCAGGTTTATCACCGTGCCTGCCTTCCGAAGTTGATCGAGCAAGTCTGATAAATGCTGTAAATGTTTCTTCCACGAGTGACTAAAAATCACCAGGTCATCAATATACACCACACAGTTGGGTAATCCAGCAATGACCTTATCAGTCAGACTCTGAAATGTGACTGGAGTGTTTTTCATACCAAATGGCATGACTTTGAACTGATATGGTCCATTTGGTGTTATGAAAACCGAAATTGCCTTTGCTCTGTCTGACAGAGGTACTTGTCAGTAGCCTCTGAGCAAGTCCAACCTAGATATATAATTTGCTTGTTCCAATTTTTTGAAACGATCCTCCCACTGTGGAATTGGTTATGCATCAGTCTTTGTAACGGCGTTGACTTTACCATAGTCCACGCGTAATCATTGGGTACCATCTGATTTTGGCACCATGACTAAGGGTGAGCTCCAGTCACTGTAACTCACTTAGATTATGCCATCTTGGAGCATGAGCTCCATCTCCTGTGCCAACTTTAGAGGTTTATGCCTATAAGGATGTTGCTTAATTGGAGCAGCATCTCATATCTCCATATCATGCACAATTAGGATGGTATTTCCCAGTTTAATTCCACACATCTCCCCATGTGATAATAATAATTCTTTCAGATCATTTTGATTTTCTTGTGGAAGGTAACTCAATAATTTATCCCAATTTTTGACAACTTCCTCATTGTTCAATTTGATTTGAGGAATGTCCAATTCAGAATCCTCTGAACTTGGTTCTTCCTTCTGTGTTGTAATGATTAGCACCTTCTCCTCTTGCTTTCCTTCCCCGTCAAAATACTGTTTGAGCATATTCACATGACACACTCTGAGAGAGTTCTTCCCGTCTGGAGTCCTTATCAAGTAGTTCACCTCACTCAATTTCCTCTTGATTTGATAAGGTCCACTAAACCTTGCTTTTAAAGGTTCACCTGTTATTGGAAGTAATACCAATATCTTATCCCCAATTGCAAATTTGCAAATTTGTGATTTCTTAACCACTTCCTATTTCATTGTATACGGATACTTTTAAATACTGTTGAGCCAACTCTCCAGCTCTATTTAATCATTCTCTCAAATTTGACACATAATCCAAATGGGTGGCCTCTGAACTCTGACCTATTAATTTCTCCTTAATCAATTTTAACAGTCCTCTTACTTCATGTCCAAAAATTAATTCAAATGGACTGAATTTGCTTGATCCATTCGATCTATCTCTGATCACAAAAAGTACAAGTGGAACTCCCTGATCCCAATCATCTGGATAATCCTGATCATAAACCCTCAACATAGTCTTCAGTGTTTGATGCCATCTCTCTAGTGCTCCCTTCGATTCTGGATGGTATGCAGTAGATTTGAATTGTTTTATTCACAAGTTATCCATAACCTCCTTGAATAATTTGGGTGTGAAGTTTGATCCTTGATCTGACTGAATCTCTATTGATAGTCCGTATCTAATAAAAACATTTAAGTAATTCTTCTTCAATCATTTCAGCTGTGATTTGCATAATGGGGTTGCCTCTAGAAATCTTGCCGACACATCCATTATTGTTAATGCTTATTCCCATTTTTTGTTTGAAGTAGGGGATCTACACAATAAATCAACACTCTTGTGAAAGGTTCCTCAAATGCTGGAATAGGTATTAAAGGTGCAGGTTTTATTACTGCCTGTGGTTTTCCAATTAGCTGACAAAATTGTCTGGCAAAATTCAACTACATCCTTGTGTAGTTCAGGCCAGTAAACATGTCTTTGAATTTTTGCCTGTGTTTTCCTCACCCCTAAATGACCTCCAAGTGGTAGCTCATGCACCACGTGCAGCACCTCCTTTCTATACCCCACTGGCAAAACAATTTGTTGAATCTCTGCCCATTTCTCATCTGTTTGAATGTGTGATGGTTTCCATTTCCTTATTAAGATGTCACTTGTTAAGTAATAACACACAGGGATGCATTCACTCTCCCTCTCTCTATATGCCTTTTGACATAAATGTTTTAATGTCTCATCTTTCTGCTGTAACTCAATAAACAAAGATACCTGTATGCTTATCTATTTGCTCTTGCTCTGTCCCACTTATCTGGTCAAGAAAAGTCTCGGATAAAGCTATGCCAACTTCCCTACCTGTGCCTTTTGAACTCTCTTGCTTCAACTCATGCCTGTGTGATCTTGTGATCACAAAATCTGGAAAAAAATCCTGCATAAACATCCTTCATTTCTTCAGTTGCCTGCATCTCCACTGGCTTTTCAACTAGAGTAGGCAGCACGCCTACCAGTGAATCAGCTATATCACTTGGAAGGACAAATTGTATTCTTGGAGCTGAGAGTTTGTCCAATACTCACACCACAAATTCTCCACTCTTCTCTGGAGTCTCTAGCCTCACTTTATATAATTGTGCACATTTTGTCTCATCATGTATTCCTGTCAACACTATCTTTTCTGGCAACAGTCCTTCAGGAGTACATATCTGCTCATCCTTCAGCATCACAGACTGAGAGGATCCTGTGTCCCTTAATATTGTAACCTCTTTAACTACAGCTCCTGCCCTATGTGAATAAACTTTACCCTTGCATGTATATTTTTTAAACAGATCTGGCACTTCCTCCTTAATCAACCTCTGACCACCTTGTACACTCTGAGATAGTTGTCTAACTTCCCTTGTGCTTTTTGTTACTGGTCCAACAAAACTCCCAGGCTTGTCCGGTTTTCCTACATCTGGCTTTCTCCTAGCCCACCAACACTCTGATGTTGTGTGGCCCACTTTATTACAATGAAAACACCAGAGCTTTTTAACTTCTTTGTCCCCCTCAAGGGTTTCTTTTTTACAGTGTGGTAAATTATCCTTATCATCTTCACTGAGATCTACCTTTCCCTTTCCATGTGACGATTTCTCTTTGCCCCAGTTTCTATCCCTCATGGACTGAAATTGATTCTGGTGGCCAAACTGAGTTTCATGGACCAGCTTATAATCACCAGCCCCTTCAGCTGCTAACCTTGCTGCTTTAACTCTCTGCTCTTCCACATGAGCTTGCACTATTTCAGGCAGTGAATTTTTGAATTCCTCCAAAGTAATTACCTCTCTAAGGGCACCATAGGTTTGCTCCATTTTTAAAGTTCTTATCCATCTATCGAATTCATTCTCTTTGATCCTTTCAAACTCAGTGTAGGTTTGACCAGGGTCCCTCCTTGATTCTTGAAACGTTGTCTATAAACTTCTGGTACAAGCTCATATGCATTTAAAATGGCTTTTTGCACCTCCTCATACTCCCCCAGATACCTCCTCTGATTGTGATGCAAATACCTCACTAGCCCTACCTCCAAGTTTCGTTTGGATCAACAAATCCCACATTGCCATTGGCCACTGCGTTTGTTTAGCCACCTTTTCAAATGAGATGAAAAAGTCTTCCCTATCCTTCTCATCAAATTTAGGCAACACTAGAATGCACTTAAACAGTTTCTGACTACGAGTCGCTTACTTGTCCTCACTCTCTTCCTCACTAAGCCTACCCTCAGCCTTTATCTCCAGCCTTTTCAGCTGACTTTCCTTTTTAAGTGTCAGTTTTTGAAGTTCAATAACTTTCTCTTTTTCTTTTTCTCTGCTCTCTCTTTTTCTCTCTGTTCTGCTGCTCTCTCTTTTCCTCTCTTCTGCTTTTAATTGTAACGCAGACTGTTTCATTTCTGTCGTCCTTTCCTTGTCTTTTGCCTCCAACTCAAGCTGCTTCATTTGCAATTGAATCCTTGCCACCTCTATAGATTCTGATGGTTTCTCCAGCAAGTTTAAATGCTGAGTTACTGCTGTAATTATCTCTCCTTTCCTCACAGAAGCAGGCGGTTCCAATTCCAGCTTCTCTGCTACTTCCTGCAGCTTGGTCTTATTCACCTTTTACAAAACTTACAAAGTCACTGCATCCGCATCCAGAAAACTTTTGGTAACTGAAAGAGCCATTATTACCCAAACTTTGTCCACCCAGCCAAACCGACACCTGAAATAAAGACACTAGCACCTACCACTCGCTGTTTAAAATCCCACAAAGAGCCCCCAATCTGTTATGGACTAGGCCGGACCACTCAAAACATTCTTAAGTAGGCAGCCCAGAGCGTAACTTTGCAATTTGTTTCGGAAAGTGTACAGTGAAAATTACCCGGAGTATGTTAGTGAGGTTGACTACCAGGTTTAAAACAAACAAAGCTGTATTCACAAAATTACCCAATGAAACACAAAGAACAGAATGAAGGACCCCTGCAGAACTCAGTCGATCCAAACTAGACTTAATTATGCTGTTGCAAATATACACAGTCCCATTAAGCTAGCCTCCTTAAAACATAGTTAAAAAATTGAACAGATGCTTACAGTTTGAAGTTAGAAGGGCAGAGAGACAGAGAGACAGAGAGAGAGCTTTTTCACACAGTCCACTGCTGAACTCCCAAGTAGTTCTGGACTGAACTGCTCAGCTAGAGAGCTGACCAATCCCGTTCCATTATACAGGTCACTTCTAAACATGACCACTTTGGCCTGAAGTCTCATTGGTTTACGTATAAACAAAAGGCCTGTCAAAATCCTTGTCATCTCAGTACCAAACCGGTCTAATTGGAGCCCGGCCAATTTCCACACCCTCGGAAAGAAAATCAAGGATAGTGAAGAGGGTGTTTAGTATGCTTTCTTTTATTAGTAAGAGCATTGAGTAATAGGAGTTGGGAGGTCATGTTGCCGCTGTAAAGGGCATTGGTCAGGTCGCTATTGGAATATTGCATCTAATTCTAGTCCCCCTGCTTTAGGAAGGAAGTTGTGAAACTTGAAAGAGTTCAGAAAAGATTTACAAGGATGTTGGCAGGGTTGGAGGGTTTGAGCTATAGGGAGAGGCTGAATAAATTGGGGCTATTTTTCCTGGAGCATCAGAGGCTGTTGGGCGACCTTATAGAGCTGCATAAAATTATAAAGGGAATAGCTTTTAGAAAAAAGGGACCAGCTTTGTGACACTGGACTCAGTTTCAATCTCCAAATGTGCTAAACCCCTCTGAGCAGCTCTCATAGAGTTTGGCAAAGACAGAGTTCAAGCCTTTGAGAGGGTTACTGAATTGGACTGGTTCCTTCTTCAGTCTCCTTGTGCTACCCCACCAATTGGATACTCATAGTACAGCTCCTCGCTGAAACCAGTCTTCCAGTCTGACCTTGCTCGCTCCCATAGTTCCCTCCCAATCCGGCACTCGCTCTCCAGGAGCAATCCTTTCTTGGAAGTCACTGCTCACTTCTAGTCATCTACGAAACTCAAGGCCTATAAGGGCTTGTCTTTACAACTCCTGCCTCTTGTCTCTTCCTCCAGATTGCAGCTTTTCTTGCCCCTTGTTGTTTTTGTACCTGCTGCGAGGTCACGGGGTTAGAGACCCTCCCGTGCTGATCCCTGCTATCCCCAAGGTCCCAATCCCCTGTGGGGAGTTTGAAGTTTTATGGGGTGTAGTTGGGGGGCGGGGGGTGTGGTTGGGGTGCTGGGCTGAATTGTGAGTCTTATTCAGAATCCCAGCCTTTTGCCATTAAAATTTGGACATTAGGTGTTAGTTAGTAGAAGGAAAAATTAAAACAAATGGATAGAATTATAACACATTGTATCGCTTTTACTTTCAATACATCTTTCTTTCTCCATTTGAAATCTGCACATTATAGCTCAGTTCTTTCACCTTTCTAAGATTACATTTTGTCAGTATATTCTCAAATATGAGCAAATTTCAAATGGAGAAAGAAAAATGCATTGAAAGTAAAAGCGATACAATGAACAGAGGCACTGGGTCTGGTAGGTCCCACATGTTGAATATGACAGGAGGAACACCATAACACCAGAAGCCTTAAAGTTGACGACTTAATTATGGAAGCAGGCTATGTGGTCTATACTGACTTTCCGAAGAGCTTCTCACCCAGACTCACTCACCCCCACCCCTTATCATATCCCTGTAATCCTGCATTTCCCATGGTTAATTCACCTAGCCTACACATCCCTGTAACTATGGGCAATTTAGCATGGCCAAATGCTCACAGACACCAAGAGAATGTGCAAGCTCCTCACAGACAGTGAGAAGTCAAGAGCACCTAGATGGCTGTGTGCTGTAGTAACTCAAGAACTTGTTAAGTGTGGGGTTGGGATTCATGAAATATCCTGAGATGGGGGGGGTACTCAGAAGAAGCAATGGGCCATTTTGAGTTTGGTGCGGCTGGGAGAGGGGCATGAGAAGCTCACAAGCATGGTTTTCATGATGCAACTGAGCAAGATAGAACTGAGGAAAATGTCCCAGAGGTAGTTCTGGATTGGTAAAGCTAGCTGCTGGTGAAAAGCTGGAGTTGTGCCTCTGGATAGGTCCTGGACTGCACTTTCAGAAACCAGGAAAACAGAGTGATTGACCAAAATCAGAGGAATGATTTAGACCTAAAGATAAGAGGTATAATTAGTAAGTTTGCAGATGACACCAAAATTAGTGTAGTAGACAGCGAAGAAGGTTACCTCAGGTTACAATGGAATCTTGATCAGATGGGCCAATGGGCCAAGGAGTGGCAGATGGAGTTTAGTTTAGATAAATGTGATGTGCTGCATTTTGGAAAAGCAAATCAGGACAGGACACATTCACTTAATGGTCAGGTCCTGGGGAGTGTTGCTGAACAAAGAGACCTTGGAGAGCAGATTCATAGTTCCTTGAAAGTGGAGTCCCAGGTAGATAGGATAGTAAAGAAGGTAATTATTATACTTTCTTTTATTGGTCAGAGCATTAGGTATAGGATTTGGGAGGTCATCTTGCAGCTCTACGGGACATTGGTTAGGTCGCTATTGGAATATTGCGTGCAATTCTAGTCCCCCTGCTTTAGGAAGGAAGTTGTGAAACTTGAAAGGGTTCAGAAAAGAATTACAAGGATGATGCCAGGGTTGGAGGGTTTGAGCTATAGGGGGAGGCTGAATAAATTGGGGCTGTTTTCCCTGGAGCATTGAAGGCTGACGGGTGACCTCATAGTGGTTTATAAAATCATGAGGGTCATGGACATAAATAGACAAGGTCCTTTCCCTGGGATAGAGTGTCCAAAACTAGAGTGCATAGGTTTAAGGCAAGAGGGAAAAGATATAAAAGGAACCTAATGGGCGAATTTTCCATGCAGCGGTCGGTGCATGTATGGAATGAGCTTCCAGGGAAGTTTAGGAGGCTGGTACAATTACGACATTTAAAAGGCATCTGGATGGGTATATGAAGAGGAAGCGTTTAGAGGGATTAGGGCCAAATGCTAGCAAATGGGTCGAGATTTAATTAGGATATCTGGTTGCTGTGGGCAAGTTGGACCAATTGGTCTGTTTCCATGCTGTACATCTCTACAATTGCATGACTCTGTGAATCATTGAAGAGTAAAGCTTGAGGTGGAATTTCAAGGGAAGAATTGTGTTCTTTTGAGAAGTTAAAAGAAACTTGACCATCCATTGTGGCATTAATATCTGGGAGGAATTACTGAGAATTCAGTGGGATCTGTTTCAATCATGTTTACAGTTTGATGTTAACAATGGGGTGCCTGATCCCAGTCTATCACCAATATTTGCCTCAAGTTAATTCAGGGTGGTTGGAATAAATTATACACACATTATGTGCTCTCTTATGCTGTTGTCTATTGTTATTTGTTCAAATTTTGGAATTTCTGGCTTTTTTTTGGTCTCTAAGTCTGTAGCCAGATTGGTCGGTGCGGGATTGAAACAGCTTGCCATTGATGTGTTGCTCTGAACACTTGCTAAGTTATCCAACACAGATGTCGGCAAAGCTTTTGTTAAGTCTTTGATAAAACGCAGGGAGGGGAGATGATGAAATTGTTTGATTCATCTTGCATACTTCAGGATGAAGGACTAGTCTGATCATTTCCAAGTATTACTGACTTGCTCCATGGATGCTGGGATTTGAACCTATATTCCCTGGGCATTAGCCTGGGGTCTCTAGATTGTTGGTCCTGTGATATACCACCACATGATCACCTCCTCCTCCGTTTCATTGAGACCCTCCCTTAAACATTCTGTGACTGAGAATTCGTTGGCCTCTCCTGAAGAGATGAGTTATTGCACTGAATCATTTTGCTGCCCATTACATTGTGATGAGCTCATTTGATGGGGTAAGACTGTGCTGGAGTGTCCTTAGTAGTGCCGCTTTCAGTAATTATTATTGTATAGAGAAAATATTTTATTGTAATAGCCATATCTCAGATGCCATACTGTGCAATGCAGCCCATTGCTTGTTTAGTAACACTGAAGTTGCCGCTTACACTATCAGTGAGCAAAGCAGTCTATCTCCTTCTGGTTTTTATTTTAATAAGCATTGATGAAGCAATGAAAGTCCAATTTCAGCACAGCAGCTGATTGATAGGGCAATGAAAGAGGTCATAAACCTATATACAAAAAGGAAACTGCTACTCACTGTCCAAAATCATCATGTTCCCAGTTCACAGCTCCAAACCAAAACTGATAAAAGCATAAAAGTAATGGAAAATCAGCAAAGGGTCTCACAGTAATTTATAATGACCTATCGTGTATATCATGTAGTTACACTGGGTCATTGTTGAACATAATTCCTTCGAGACTTGAAATGATTTAAAGGTTAAAATAAGTTCTTATGGTGTTATATTCATTTCAACCATGACTGGAAGAGATCTTGTTTATAAATGAAAGAATTTCCATTCTCGATTGTCTTTTACTTCTTAATGACACCTTAAAGCCCTTTCAAATTACATTAAGTGTGGAGTCAAAATTTAATGTAACTCCTACTGACAGCAATGTAATAACGGTCAGTTACTTTTTCAGTCACATTGATTACTTATTATCAAAATGAGCGTCACTTACATTTTGCCAAGAATTTTCTAGCTCAGTCAAAACTCAACCAAAAATTTCAAAGTCTGATCGCACACTTCCTAATATTGCGGCACAGGAATATTGACTTGGATTACATGCTTGTGCCTCTGAATAACAAATTATATCCACAACTACATTCTTGCTCAGAGGCAAAGCTGCCAGAAATTAATTGGAACACCATCAGGTTATGTCTGATCCACTCAGTCTGCATTTAGGTTTACTGATGCCAAGAGGGAAGTCATTTTTCTCCAGGACTGAACTTACTTGGGAGAATTAGACTTGACATGGTTTAGTGATGGAGAAAGTGAGGACTGCAGATGCTGGAGATCAGAGTGAAAAAGTATGGAGCTGGAAAAGCACAGCAGGTCAGGCAGCATCCAAGGAACAGGAGAGTCGACGTTTCAGGCATAAGACCTTCATCAGGAATGTGGGGGGTGGGGGCCAAGAAGGCTGGGAGAAGGCTGGGGGGAAGGTAGCTTGAAAGGCGAGAGATGAAAGTGGGGAGTGATGGTGATAGGTCAGTGGGGAGGGTGGAGTGGATAGGTGGGAAGGAAGAGGGACAGGTAGGACAGGTCAAGAGGGCGGTGCCGTGTTGGACGGTTGGATGTGGGATAAGGTGGGGGGAGGGGAGATGAGGAAACTGGTGAAATCAACATTGATGTCATGTGGTTGGAGGGTCACAAGCTGGAAGGTGAGATGTTCTTCCTCCAGGCATAGGTTGGCATGGATTTGCTAGTGGGGGAGGCCCAGGACTTGTACGTCCTTGGCAGAGTGGGAGGGGGAGTTGAAGTCATCAGCCACTGTGTGGTGGCATTGTTTGGTGCATGTGTCCTGGAGATATTCTCTGAAACATTGCGCAAGTTGGTTTGGCGATGCTTTATCATTGATCATTATTGCATATATAACCTTTCGGTATCATCACTCAGGCAACATGTCCCACTGTGAGCTCATTCTAATGTTGCCACTCACAGAATCCATCAGCAACACATTTCTGTCCTCCTTCTGGTTCTTGTTTCAATTATGTCAAGTATTGTGATTGATCGGGGTCTAATAAACTAGTAATTTTAATAAACTAAAACTTCATTTGTTTCGGAAAACAGGAGTGTTTTCATTGTTAAGAAAATTTAAAATAAATGTAGGTATATAAAGAAGGATTTACTTGTTTACATCACTTTTCACAATGGCTGGATGTTTCAAAGCGTCTTGCAGAGATTGACCCGCTTTTGAACTGTAGTAATTGTATAAGTAATGTAGGGAAGGGGGAAGCAAACATTTGTAGTAATGCAAGATCTACATCCCTGAAAATGAGCAACATCAGGATTTATTGAACATAAATACATACAAAGGATGGTAAGAGAAGGTGTTTTACTACTTTAGAGATTATATGCAGGTACAACAAATAATAATGAGGGAAAACAGAATTTTGGCATTTATTGCTGAAGGAATGGAATATAACTGCAGTGAGGTTTTGTATAAGGCAGCAGTCAGACCACATCTGGTCTTTCATGTACAGTTTACAACTTAATTTAGGAGTGACATAATTGCATTGGAAGTAGTTCAGAGAAGGTTCACTAGATTAGTTCTGGAGATGAAAGGATTTCTTTTTATGTGGGTGGTTGAGCAGTTTAGGCCTTGACTCATTTGAGTTTTGAAGGATGGGAGGAGATCTAATTGAGGAATATGAGATGTTAAAAAGGGGATTAACAAAGTAGACAGAGAGAGAGGAGCACGCGGTGTCCACCAACACCCTGGAGTCGTTCAGGGAGAGGTGGGCGCCGCAGGGAGTGATGTGTATTATTTCCCCGTCCAACTCTATTTTGATTTAGTCCCTACCCTCCCCTTCACTGTTTTGATCACACAGCATTGCCCTGTGGTTTGAAGGGCAGTGCTTGTCACTGGCCACTGGGGCGTTTTTCCTATCTTCCTGGTGGTGGAAATTGAATAAAGATTCGTGCACTTTGTGTCTTTCACTGTGTCTCACACCTGCACACACACACCATGGGTGCTGGGGTAAAAAATAAACACTACCACAGTTAGGCGGTAGTGTGGGGGGTTTAAAAAAAAAGAGATTTAGCCCGGGTGTCCTTGGAGAAGAAGCACGCGGTGTCCAAAAAAAAATAGACAGAGAGAGGCACCTCACTTCAGTAAAAATCTTGAGAGGTATGACTGTGCAATCATGGGTCACGGCCTCCATCAACTCCCATTGTCAAGTAGTGGGATTGGACCCACCCACATTCACAGCATTTCACATTGCACTCTATTCAACTAAGTTAACCAGCCCCCACTACAGAGCCATCATTTCAACTGAGTGATAATCAAGAAGATATTGCTGAGGAGGTAAACTATTCCAGATCAGCCCTCCATAGTCTCTCTGTCATAATTGCTGGTCATTCCTCTTTAAGAGGTTAATTGTATTCTATGTTTAAAATATCGCCCAACATTTAGGAATACAATAGTGTAATCCAGGGGCAATTAAAGAGTTTGTATTTATTTGAAAAATAAGTAGTTTGGACTAGATAGTTAACTGATGCTCAGCAGCAGCAGTGTATACCATCTACAATTTCCATTGTAGAAATTCACCAAAAATCCTCAGAACTTTCCAAACCCCAACTACTTCCACTTTCTTGAAGGATGAAGGCAGCAGATACCTGGGAACACCACCACCTATGAATTCCCCTCAAAGGCACCCATCATCTTGACTTGGGAATAAATTGATCCTTCAGTGTTACCAGGCCAAAGTCTAGGAATTAACGTTCTAATTCCAAGAACTACCTGCAGTAAATGGACTGTGACAGTTCAAGAAGGCAGCTCACATACTTAATATGATCTTCTCCAGGAGCAACCAGGGGCAGGCAATAAAGGGCTGGCCTAGCCAGCCATGTCCTGTGACTGGACAAAACTAATTCTCAAAGAAGAGTCATATTGGACCCAAAAAGTTAACTGTACTTCTTTCTTCACAGATGCTGCCAGATCTGTTGAGTTCCTCCTGGACTTTCTGTCTCTATTCCAGATCTCCAGCATCCATAATGCTTTGTCTTTGGTAGTTTGGATTAGATTCCTGAATGGGCCCCTGGGAGGGCAAGACACATGTAACAGTTTGCTTGGAATGTGTAATTAGATATGGTTTTCTGTAGAATGATTCATAGTTCCTTTGATGCAAGCAGACCCCAAAATTCAAATGCCACATGACTCAAAAGGCACAGGATGTAGTTTCTGGAGTGGCCAACTGGTCCCTGCAATATCCTGAGACAGACGGAATTAACAGTAAGTAGAGAGGTGTGACTACTGCATGATGAAATTACCTTCTTCTGCCACCTTCTGGGAAAAGGAGAATGCTAATGGAATGCTGATCTTTATAAAGGAAGGGTTAGACTAAAAGGAGGTAGACATCATTCTGCATCTGTAAGGAGTCCTTGTTGGACCACTCCTGGAGAACTGTGAGCAGGTTGTGTATCACACCTTAACAAGGATGTGTGGGCCTTGGAAAGAGTACAGTATAGATTTACTAGAACATTACCAGGGGTAAGGATTTCCCTTTGGAGATGGGAAATCAGAGACAGGTCTGTTTTGTGTCAAAAACCCATCTCTGGCGGGAAGCTGTCTGTTTAGATTTTCCTGAGCTGAGCTCTTAATTGAGGTGGGGATTGATTTGTTGTTCCATTAAAGTTCCATTACTCTATGAACTTATTTTGAGCAGCTTTTATGTTTATGGAGGAACAGTGACCTGTTACACAAGTAGTTGCCCCAAAATATCATATCAATGTCCAACATGGAAGACAGTAGTTTTGTGGAAGACGGTGGTTTTGTGGAAGGCAGTGGTTTTGTGGAAGACAATGGTTTTGTGGAAGACTGTGATTCTGTGGAAGACGGTGGTTCTGTGGAAGAAGGTAGATCTGTGGAAGTCAATGGTTTTGTGGAAGACGATGGTTCTGTGGAAGACAGTGGTTTTGTGGAAGATGGCAGTTTTGTGCAAGACGGTGGTTCTGTGGAAGGTGGTGGTTCTGTGGAAGACTGGTTCTGAGGAAGACTGTGGTTTTGTGGAAGATGGTAGTTTTGTAGAAGGCAGTGGTTCTGTAGAAGGTGGTGGTTCTGTGGAAGACAGTGGTTCTGTGAACGACGGTGGTTTGCGGAAGACGGTGGTTCTGTGGAAGGCAGTGGTTCTGAGGAAGACTGTGGCTTTGTGGAAGATGGCGGTTCTGTAGAAGATGGTGGTTTTGTGGAAGATGGCGGTTCTGTGGAAGACGGTGATTCTGTGGAAGACAGTGGTTTTGTGGAAGACAGTGGTTCTGTGGAAGACAGTGGTTTTGTGGAAGACGGTGGTTCTGTGGAAGATGGTGGTTCTGTGGAAGACGGTGGTTTTATGGAAGACAGTGGTTTTGTGGAAGAAGGTGGTTCTTTGGAAGATGGTGGTTTTGTGGAAGATGGTGGTTTTGTGGAAGAGAGTGGTTCTGTGGAAGATGGTGGTTCTGTAGAAGATGATGGTTTTCTGGGAGATGGCGGTTCTGTGGAAGATGGTGGTTTTGTGGAAGATGGCGGTTCTGTGGAAGACAGTGGTTTTGTGGAAGAAGGTAGATCTGTGGAAGTCAATGGTTTTGTGGAAGACGATGGTTCTGTGGAAGACAGTGGTTTTGTGGAAGATGGCAGTTTTGTGCAAGACGGTGGTTCTGTGGAAGGTGGTGGTTCTGTGGAAGACTGGTTCTGAGGAAGACTGTGGTTTTGTGGAAGATGGCAGTTTTGTAGAAGGCAGTGGTTCTGTAGAAGGTGGTGGTTCTGTGGAAGACAGTGGTTCTGTGAACGACGGTGGTTTGCGGAAGACGGTGGTTCTGTGGAAGGCAGTGGTTCTGAGGAAGACTGTGGCTTTGTGGAAGATGGCGGTTCTGTGGAAGATGGTGGTTTTGTGGGAGATGGCGGTTCTGTGGAAGATGGTGGTTTTGTGGAAGACAGTGGTTCTGTAGAAGATGATGGTTTTCTGGGAGATGGTGGTTCTGTGGAAGATGGTGGTTTTATGGAAGACAGTGATTCTGTGGAAGAAGTTGGTTCTGTGGAAGATGGTGGTTTTGTGGAAGACAGTGATTCTGTGGAAGACAGTGGTTTTGTGGAAGAAGGTGGTTCAGAGGAAGAAGGTGGTTTTGTGGAAAACAGTGATTTCGTGGAAGATGGTGGTTCTGTGGAAGACTGTGGTTTTGTGGAAGACAGTGGTTCTGTAGAAGATGATGGTTTTCTGGGAGATGGTGGTTCTGTGGAAGATGGTGGTTTTATGGAAGACAGTGATTCTGTGGAAGAAGGTGGTTCTGTGGAAGATGGTGGTTTTGTGGAAGACAGTGATTCTGTGGAAGACAGTGGTTTTGTGGAAGAAGGTGGTTCAGAGGAAGAAGGTGGTTTTGTGGAAAACAGTGATTTCGTGGAAGATGGTGGTTCTGTGGAAGACTGTGGTTTTGTGGAAGATGGTGGTCCTGTGGAAGAAGGTGGTTTTGTGGAAGACATTAATTCTGTGGAAGACAGTGGTTCAGAGGAAGAAGGTGGTTTTCTGGAAGACGGTGGTTCTGTGGATGACGGTGGTTCTGTGGAAGACGGTGGTTCTGTGGGAAACGGTGATTTTGTGGAAGAAGGTGGCTCGGTAGAAGACAGTGGTTTTGTGGAAGATGGTGGTTCTGTGGAAGATGGTGGTTCTGTGGGAGACAGTGATTCTGTGGTAGACAAGTGGTTTTGTGGAAGACGGTGGTCCCGTGGAAGAAGGTGGTTTTGTGGAAGACGTTAATTCTGTGGAAGACGGTGGTTCTGTGGAAGATGGTGGTTCTGTGGAAGACAGTGATTCTGTGTAAGACGCGGTGGTTCTGTGAACGACAATCGTTCTGTGGAAGACGGTAGTTCTGTGGAAGATAGTAGTTCTGTGGAAGACGGTGGTTTTGTGGAAGAAGGTGGTTCAGAGGAAGAAGGTGGTTTTGTGGAAGACAGTGGTTCTGTGGATGACAGTGGTTCTGTGGAAGATGGTGGTTCTGTGGGAAATGGTGGTTTTGTGGAAGAAGGTGGCTCTGTAGAAGATAGTGGTTCTGTGGAAGACGGTGGTTTTGTGGAAGACGGTGGTTCTGTGGAAGAAGGTGGTTATGTGGAAGACAGTGATTCTGTGGAAGATGGTGGTTTTGTGGAAGACATTGGTTCTGTGGATGACGGTGGTTCTGTGGAAGATTATGGTTTTCTGGATGATGGTGGTTCTGTGGAAGACAGTGGTTCCGTGGAGGATAGCGGATCTGTGGAAGACGATGGTTTTGTCGAAGAAGGTAGTTCTGTGGAAGACGGTGGTTTTGTGGAAGACGGTAATTTTGTGGAAGATGGTGGTTCTGTGGAAGACTGTGATTCTGTGGAAGACAGTGGTTTTGTGGAAGACAGTAACTCTGTGGAAGCTGGTGTTTTTGTGGAAGATGGTGGCTCTGTGGAAGACGGTGGTTTTGTGGAAGATGGTGGCTCTGTGGAAGACGGTGGTTCTGTTGCAGTACATCTAAGCTGGATTCCAAATTTATAGACTAGACAGCATCTTTTAATTAGAACAGCTACTCTCTTTTTTGCAGTGTTCTATATGTTCAAGCCAGACAATATCTTCTGTTGAATTTGTGGACATTAGTCTGGCTTCTATGAAGGCACATGGAGTCATTGCGTTGTCCAGCATGGAAGCAAACCCTTCAGTCTAATTTATTCATGCTGACCACCGGCCCATCTGATTATGTGTGAAAGTCTCTTCACGCCCCCAAACTCCCGAAGCCCCTTCAAGGCCAGTATATGGTCGTGGAGATAGCCCAGGTGTATGTGAAGGATCTGACGGGTAGTCCACCAGCCACGCTACATCTTGGTGCTTGTTGGAAAGTTCTGCTAAGAAGGCATTCTGCTAAATGACTGACTGTCCGCTCAGGGAACCACCCAACAGGATCAATCTTCGCGAGGACCATATGTGCTGACATGCAGCTCATCCCTACTTTGCTTAAGCACATTTTTCCTCTCAATTTGTTGACACATCTGGGTTAAAGTATACAAGTTTTCACTTCAGCTTGTTGACTTAGTTGGATGTGAGTTCCGTGGGGTCAACCTTCCATGACTGATGTAATGACCCAAGAATGTCACCTCTGCTTTTGCGAATTTAGTTTTATTTACGTTTATCACCAGTTTTGCTTCTCGTAGTCATTCAAAGAGCTCTGCCAACTGTACCATGTGATCTTTCCAGGACTTATCAAAGATCACTACATCGTCCAAATAGACTGCACAGTTTGTTAACGCAGCCACAACTCTGTTCATGAGTCTTTGGAATGTGGCGGGTGCATTCTTCATTCCAAAGGGCATCACTTTAAACTGATATAGCCCATTTGGGGTTACAAATGCAGAAATTTATTTCACTGACTCTGATAAAGGTACCTGCCAGTAACCATGCATTAAGTCCAATTTGGTGATGTAACTGGCTTGTCTGACTTTCTTGATGCAATCCTCCAATCTAGTCATTAGATATGAGTCCAATTTTGTAACGGTGTTGCCCTTCCGATAATCCACACAGAATTGTTGAGTCCCGTCTGGTTTGGGAATTAAGATAATCGGCGAACTCCACTCGCCCTGACTTGGTTTGATGATGTCCTTGTCAAGCATGGCCTCCACCTCCATCAGGACCTGTCTGGCTTTGAAAGGATTAAGCTGATAGGCATGTTATCTTATTGGAGCAGTATTCTCTACTTCTACTTCATGTGCAAGAGCATTAGTCCTCCCCATCTGATTCTTACGTATGTCCTTATACTGCAGGAACTAATCTTTCAACTGCTTTCTATGTTCCTGAGACAGATAGCTTACTAACCTATCCCACTTCTCAAGGACTTCTTCAATTTTTTAATCTATTTTGAGGCCCATCAAGATCCACAGCATCTGGATTTGATTCCTCACTCTGCAAAGCACTTACTAACACATGTCTCTCCAGTTGTTCCTCTCCAATATCGTGTGGTTTCAACATGTTCACATGACGTACCTGATACCTTTCTTTTTCAATCTGGCATCTTTACTAGATAGTTCACCTGACTCAACTTTTTCTCAATTTGATAGGGACCCCTAAACCTGCTTGGAAGGGATCTCTTATCACTGCTAACAGTACTAACACGTTATGCCCTTGGAAACACACCTGCTTCATTCTACACTGTGCCCTCTTTAGGTGCAGTTTAGTTAACTCACCTACTCGATTTAGTCCATCGCTCACCTCCGAGACATAATCTAAGTGTGACATCTCCAACTTTGGTCCTGCTAATGTTTTGTTAATTAATTTCAACGGGCCTCTCACTTCATGCCCGAATATTGACTCAAAGGGAGTGAACTGAGTAGATTCGTTTGGGACATCTCATGGAAAACAACACAAATGGGATACCTTTATCCCAATCAATCGGGTAATCCTGACTGTATGCTCTCAACATGGTGTTCAAGGTCTGATGCAACATTTCTAAAGCTCTCTGGGATTCAGGATGGCATGCATTGGATTTAAAGTGCTGTATACCTAAGCTATCCATAACCTCCTTAAACAGCCTAGCAATAAAATTTTATCCATGGTCCAACTGAATCTCTCTGGTTAGCCCATAAGGTGGGAGGTTAGAAATGTAGTTTCTGCAGGCGGTGGTGGTTAGAGATGTTGTTTTTGCAGATGGGCGGTGGGGTGTTGTGGGGGAAGGTGGGTGGGGGACATTACACAAACCGTCGTGGGATTCTTGCAGCAAACTTAAGGCTAAGATTTTAACGAATATAGAAGGTTTTTTTAAGAAATAGTTTTAAGTTGAGAAATAACTTTAAAGTGTTATAGCTGACCACAAAAGAAGCAGGAGTAGGGGCATTTCGCTATAAGCTTATGGTATGATAAGGGGAACTGGATAAAATAACAGGAAGGCTGTACTGAACAAGGACAAGGACAGCAGGATAGCCAGATAAGGAAAATTAGAGAAAAACAAGTGAGGTAATCAACTTATAATAGGATGAGACTAGACTAATGGGAAAAAGGGAGGTGTGATTCCACAACTTGCAAACTGAATAAGAATGCTTACATGCTTTGTAGTGCGTGCTTGCTTGCCCACTTGCTGGTGTGGGCGCCCGTTCTTGCAAGGCCGTACAGAATAAAATGTTCTTGTTTCCAAGGCTTTGTCTCAGACTGAATTGTGAGTGAGTTTTGTTTTTCACAGTTGGGGTCTCGTCCGGGATCCGAAACTCCGACCGCTCGACACTTTTGGGACGATGGGGAAGGTGCACCTCGCCGATTTTGGTGATCTCCGACTCCCTTGCTTGTCGTTTGCGGTTTGGGCGAGTGTGATCCGGACTGGGAGAACCCCTGAAAACAAGATGGGCAGACGCGGCAGGTTCAGTAGGATAATTCTTGTGCACAAGACCCAGGTAAGGAAAGGTCTTAAAAGATATATCCGTGCGACCAGGCTATGCAGCAGTAGTTGCTGCAGGTATTGCCACAGGACGGGGCGAACTGAAACGACCAGGTAACTCTGTGCACAGACCAAGGTAAGAAAAAGACCTCTAAGTATTGCCTTGGTGGTCGGGGATGTACAAAAAGTACGGGGAATTGGCGAGATATAAAATAAAGCATATAATTGGCCAGATTAATCAGACGAGTAAGGTGTCTAGTCAGGACCTTGAAGTGGGTGTGGAAGAAGGTGACACCGGACCTCATTAAGATTAACTAAATTAGCACAGGGAGTTGCCTGTGTAACGATCGATCTGCAAATAACGTTAAAGGGGAGCATATTCTGCCCAACAGTCCTTTGGGGAGAATTTTGGGAAATTGGGAACACAACTCCCGGATGCTGGGGAAAGATAAGGCTATAATGATAAACTATTGTTGTTTTGTCTGGACTCGAGAATGCATTAAGGAGCCCGGTATTTTTTGGCCCAAATATGGGTCCGATGAAGATTGGCTGTGCCAAGATCCAAATATTTCCATCAGTCGGAAAGAAACATACAGTCAAAAAGAGTCGGAATATGCGGCTTGCTGGATAGGGGGTCAGGGGGTAAAATTATATCCCGTGAAGGCTGAAGAATCAGGGAAAGAGCAAGAAAAGAATGAACAAGGGAAACCACAATGGGATCCCTTAACCTGTTTACCGCCCCCATACCCTCCTCCAGAGACATGTCTATCCCGTCTCTACAGCCAGCCTACGGCCCCAGAACCAGAAGCAACTCCAGTAACTGAAAGAGAAATGGACGCTGAGCTAAAAGATGCAGAGCCTAGGGGGCCCAGAATTACTCGAGCCACCACACGTAAAGGAGGGGCAGAGGTAATGGAAAATATAAAATTATGTCCCTTAAGAGAGGTCCCGATTGGGGCTGGTGAAATCGGATATGTAAACGCTCCCTTAACTAGTAGTTAAGTTAGGGCCTTTAAGAAGGAAATGAAAAGTTTGATAGAGGATCCGGTAGGACTGGCCAAACAGTTAGATCAATTCCTAGGACCCAATTTACATACCTGGGGAGAACTGATGGCAATTCTGGGAACCCTATTTTCAGGGGAAGAACGAGGTATGATCAGGGGAGCGGCCTTACGGGAATGGGAAAAGAGGCATCCGGCTGGACTAAATGTAGTCCCGGCAGATCAGAAATTTCGGAATGCCATTCCTCAATTGGATAATAATAGAACACGTGATAGAGAATCAATGCGGGATCTAAGGGAAATGGTAATATTGGGAATTAAAGAGGCGGCACCGAGATCACAAAACTTTGTGAAGGCTTTCGGAGTACGACAAGAGAAGGATGAAACCCCTTCTGCATTTCTACAAAGGCTCAAGAAGGCCACAAGGAAATATTCGGGAATGGATCCCGATGATCCGGTAGCTCAGGGAGTCTTAAAGGTCCAGTTTGTGACTAAATCATGGCCGGACATACAAAAGAAATTACAGAAATTAGATGGATGGAGTGAAAGACAGATGGAAGAACTGTTATGTGAGGCACAGAAAGTGTATGTGAAAAGGGAAGACAAGAAGAGAAACAGAAAGCCAAAATGATGGTGGCGGCAGTAGAAGAAATAACTAAAAGGAGACTGGGATGAGGGGATAACAGGAAGGGTAGGGGAGGCCACGAGAGACAAAAATTGGACATCCGGGGAAGGAGGCAACAAGCTACAGGATGTTACCATTGCGGAAAAGTGGGGCATTTTAAACAGGAATGCCCGGGATTAGCACGAGAAAGGGAAACCGTTTCCCTAATGACCTTTGATGAGGACTAGGGGAGTCAGGGGTTCCTTCCTCCTGAGACCCACCGGGAACCCTTGATAAATCTAAAGTTGGGACCTGAAGGGGAGGAGGCAGTATTTTTGGTGGGTACAGGAGCGGCACGGTCATCCCTAAGTTTTAGACCTACCGGTGTTAAGTTGACTAACAAGAGTCTCAGGGTTTCCAGATTAAAAGGCGAAGAATTCTTGGTGCCTATTTTTGAGCCAACCCTAATTAGAGGAAATGATGAGGAAGTGACTGGACAATTACTGTATATTCCCGACATTGTAAGTAATGTATTAGGTAGGGATTTGATTATATTCTGGATTAGTGGTGCTGGAAGAGCACAGCAGTTCAGGCAGCATCCAACGAGCAGTGAAATCGACGTTTCGGGCAAAAGCCCTTCATCAGGAATAAAGGCAGTGAGCCTGAAGCGTGGAGAGATAAGCTAGAGGAGGGTGGGGGTGGGGAGAGAGTAGCATAGAGTACAATGGGTGAGTGGGGGAGGGGATGAAGGTGATAGGTCAAGGAGGAGAGGGTGGAGTGGATAGGTGGAAAAGGAGATAGGCAGGTCGGACAAGTCCGGACAAGTCAAGGAGACAGTGCTGAGCTGGAAGTTTGGAACTATGATGAGGTGGGGGAAGGGGAAATGAGGAAGCTGTTGAAGTCCACATTGATGCCCTGGGGTTGAAGTGTTCCGAGGCGGAAGACTTGTCCGACCTGCCTATCTCCTTTTCCACCTATCCACTCCACCCTCTCCTCCTTGACCTATCACCTTCATCCCCTCCCCCACTCACCCATTGTACTCTATGCTACTCTCTCCCCACCCTCACCCTCCTCTAGCTTATCTCTCCACACTTCAGGCTCTCTGCCTTTATTCCTGATGAAGGGCTTTTGCCCGAAACGTCGATTTCACTGCTCGTTGGATGCTGCCTGAACTGCTGTGCTCTTCCAGCACCACTAATCCAGAATCTGGTTTTCAGCATCTGCAGTCATTGTTTTTACCTATTTGATTATATTGTTAGGCTTAAAAATTGGAGTGGAGAATAGTGCAATGACTGTAACGATGGCTATGTTAACACCTAGTGAAGAAGAACAAATTAGCCCTGACATGTGGTCGAGAGCTGGTAATACAGGGCATCTAACTATGACTCCGATGGTAATTACGTTGACTCAAGAAGATGATAAGATAGTTCGGGTTAGACAATACCCTATATCACTGGAAGGTCGTAAAGGTCTGCAACCAGTTATAGATTCTTTGATAAAAACTGGTTTATAAGAACCATGTATGTCGCCTTTAATACCCCAATACTGCCCGCCCACAAACCAGATGGAACCAAATAAATCTGTTGGACTATAACCTGGCATTGTGTGATTTTTAGCTTTGTGGACCCCAATGCAACACCAGTGCCTCTAAATCATACATTAATCTACTAGGCATAATTACTAAACTATACAGACTACATCTGCTCTCCACAGCTACTCAGACAGAACTCAATAGTCTTCACTGAAAAATTGTGTAACATTAGCTTGTGTAAAATTAGTGTGGAGCTCAATGTTAGATTATTTTAGACCATAATAATTATTTTTGACAGATGAAAGTTCATGCTATAATTAGTGAGTTAGTTATTTCTTTGACATTTAATGCTCTTTCTTCCTACTGGAAATAATAAGAAAGAATTTATTCATAATGAAGAGACCAGGTCAAGGATACAACGTCAAGGCAGAAACATTAAAATCCAGTCTCAACACAAAAACAAAATATTGAGGATGCTGAAAACCTAAAGTTAAAAAATATATAAAATTATTGAAAATACTCAGCGAGTCTGGCAGCACCCATGAACAGAGGAATAGTGTTTCTATTTTCAGTCAATGATCTTTCATTAACCTAGGGAAACTTAGAAATGTAATCAGTTTTAAGAAGATCAGATGGGGGAATGATGAAAAAAGAACAGAAGGGAAGTTTTGTGACAGAATGGAAAATATTAAGTGATGGTAAGGTCATTGGAGCAGAGCGAAAGGATTTAGTCATGGAACATGTGGAGAAACAAAAGATGTGTGCAGGAGAGGCGTGAACAGCAAAATAATGGATTGCTGCCTTCTGAAAGCAAAACAATGAAGTTCACTGTTCATATTAAAGTGTACTCCACCTGGGGACACCTAACACTGATTGGCGATCGCTTGGTGTAACATTTTCGTTCAACCCATAAGCTTGATTCTGAGTTTCTGGTAGCCTACAATTTCCAGGAATGCTGCTTTCCAGCTGGTTCCTTTGAAGCTCAATTAAAGCTCAAGGAACATCTTTCAAATGGGCTCTTTGCAGCCTTCTGTACTGAACATTGAGCTTAGCAAATACAGGCAGTACAGTAATCCCACTTTCACATGTGGTTCATTACTCTGCCATTCATACCTCCTCTGGACCATCCTTTCTTTCTTTACTTGCCCCATTGCCATCACTTTTGATCTTGCACCACTAACCTTTTATTGTTTCATGTCTCTACTTTCCACCCTAACATAGGTTTTTCCTGTTGTTTTTTTTCCCAATGTTTCCTCTCTAGCACTTGCTTCAAACCTATTGCATTTCTAAACTTTGCTCAGTTTATGTAAGAGTTCATTGACCTGAAACATTAAGCTGTCTCTTGCTCACTCCTCTTTACAGATACTGCCAAATATCAAAACTGCTTCTGGCATTTTATGTTTTTTTTAAAATGGTATATTAATGAAAATCCAGACAACCTAGTGAAACTCAAGCACACCCACAGAAGCAAGTCTAGCAAATGCAAGGATGCCTTTTACCATTCTCCACTAAATCCAATCTGACCACTGCCAGCACATCCACACATGGGAGGGAGTCCACCCGCTGCCCAGTCTGCAGGAGGGGCTTCACCCATTGGGTTGCCCTGGTGTGAGTCCCAGCATGAGAGAGAAAAACATGATGTATTATTGACTCAGTCACCTATTGACCTGGCAAAGCAGAAGGTGAAAAGTGGCCTATCCCACTGCCAGCCTTGCCCCTCACGGCTGGATCAACCCACTTGGAGTCTAAGTGTGTGCATGTTTACTCCAGCAATCTTCAGGATCGTCCAAATGGAGCAGATGGACCAGTAACACCTTGCAAGCAAACATTTTGGAGATTTTATTCCTTTTCTTTAATTAGCCAGATAATATGTTGCCTTTGATAAAGTAATTTAGTTGTTGGACATGAACTGCACATTTGTGGCTTAATTAAAGTAAAACACCACGGTGTGCAGCACTCAGCTTTACACATTGGCAGGTAGTTTGTTATGATTGTCTTTCCTCGTTCTCTATCCCCCCCCTCTACAATTCTTTCTCGACTCTCCATCCCCAATTTGCTATGTTATAAGCCTCCCTGTTTCACTGAGATTTCAAAGCTCCCCCACCCTCAAGATTGACGTTCCCACTTCCCCCTATTCCCAGAGTTCCTTCCTCCCCCAAGTTCCAGTTCTCTCCTCAATTGAATGCTCTGCTTGATTGCCGCACAGTGAAGGATAGAACTGGAGCCTAATCTTCACACACATGTTGAGCTTTGGTTGATGGAGATGCATATTATAAGCATACACCTCCAAATCCAACAACCACACCTCAGTCAGTTCAGTCTAATAACATTGTCATCTCAATGGGTGCTGAAAGGTTTAGCAAGGACTGAAAGAAACAAGAGTAGGATGCTGGCCAAAGGTGACCTGTGACCTGTGCAACTTTCAAAGGTCCTATGTGATCCTTGCTTCCTCATCTGTCATTCAAATTCATTCTGGTCTGAACTGAGTGCCATGAAAAATTGAATGATTGCCGTAGGCAGGGATGAGAAGAAAGTTAGGTTGCAACAGACGCTCTTTTCGATGTAGTATGTTGGTCATTCAGCCAATGCAGCACCTTCTCCAAGTTGCTGCACATTCCAGGACAGAAGCTGACAGAATGGTGAAGTCATGGCTCTTGTTACTGTCTATCTCACTTCCTGGGGAGGGAGGAGGCAGAAATCATCTGCAGGGCATGCCACCACTGACTGTTCCCAAACTTAAGAACTTGTGGTGTTTCTTATGTTCCCGACGTCATTTCCAGCCACTGGTGAGATGTTGGTCGCTGTGGCTTGCTTTTTAGGAGGGACCAGGGCCAACAGTAACCCCAGGAGCAACAACAGGCCCAGCAGAGAATGAGGGGTCATCCAGCTCAGGGAGAGATCGCAGCTGCAGGATCACTCAGGATTGGTGGTAGCGATGGGAGGAGCAGCGGTTTTTGCCACTGACACTGTTTGGGGATGAGTGAGGTGCAGGGTGGACACGGGTCCCATATTTCCCAGGACACTGTTGTTGCCCAGTTACTGCCCTCAGCAACAGTTATTGGCTTGGCACAAAGGGGAAAGAGTCAAATCTGTATCAAAAAACCATCCACGCTTTATTTGTTTTGTTAAAACAGGTGTACAATTCACACCGTTTGGCTTAGAAAAGGTTAACAGCAGGCATGCAATTCATACAAGACTAAACTTGATGCACGCACTCATGAAGTTTCTCTGATTTTCCCTGACCAGCCAACAGAAATAAAGGCGAAGATCCGAGAACAGGAGCTCAGGCTGACCAGGCAATTCCCCAGGTAGTTGGTGTAACCTCCACGAATGGGGTCCGCAACTTCGCCAGGGTTAATCTCCGGAGGTTTCACTGCTGGCAATCCCGAAATCCTTCATTTTTATCCTTTTTCCTTCTCTTCTTGAACGGTGGTGATTGAGACCTCAATGGTGCTGCCTCAGCATGCTGAGCCTGTGGTCATTTCATTCTGGGCTCCAGCCCATGAACACTGGTAGCATTACCTTATTACACCTTATGTCATTCCTTTGGAGCTGACCTGGTTCAAGCCAGTGGCTGAGGCTCGGATACTCCAGTTCACACACGCTGCTGTTTTATCTGAAAGCAGCCCCTGGCCAACACCGTGGTGGGACTGTACGGGAAGCTGGAGCTCGGGTAGGAGTTGAGGGCCGCAGGACTGAGATGCCATTCTCTTCTGGTGGCTGTGGAGGTGACAGTCGCTTTGTCGTTCGGTGCGATTGGCTCCTCCTGTGGAGCGATGGCCGAACTGTGCGGGATCCCACAGTCATGCTCTCCCACTAACACATCGGGACGGGGACTGGTGTCAGCTGTACAAGCTCAAGCCGGCTTGTTTTGTTTCCCAATGGCGAGGTCAGCAATGCAGCCTGGGCAGTAGGAATCGGGAAGCCAGGGTGCCACTGAGTGCCCACACATAGCACTGAGAGGGCTGTATCACAACACTGGAGGAATTCAGCATCAGGGAGACCTTCCACTCCAGCAATGTCCACGCGATCTGTGGTCACCATTGCATCATTAGACCATTAGACATAGGAGCAGAAGAAGGCCATTCAGCCCATTGAGTCTGCTCCACCATTCAATGAGATCATGGCTGCTCTGATAATCCTCAACACTTTCCTGTCTTTTCCCCATAACCTTTCACTCCATTACTGATTCAAAATCTGTCAGTCTCAGTCTTGAATATACTTTATAACCCAATCCCAACAGCCCTCTGTGGTAAAGAATTCCACAGATTCACTACTACCCTCTGAGGGAAAATAATCTACCTCATCCCTATCTTAAATGGGTGGCCCTTTATTCTGAGGTATGCCCTCTGCTTGTAGACTCTCCGACAAGTGGAAAATAGTTCTCCACATCTGCCCTGTCAAGTTGCCTAAGGATCCTATATATTTCAATAAAGTCACCTTTCATTCTTCAAAACTCAAATGAGTACAGACTAAACCGACTCAACCTCTCCATGGTAGGCCAGTCCCTCCATATCTTGACTTGTTCTAGTGCCAAAATATCTTTTCTTAATTCAGGAAACCAAAACTATTCACACGATTCCAGCTGTAGTCTGACTAGTACCCTGTGTAATTTTAGCAAAACCTCAGTAATTTGATACTCCATTCACTTTGAATTAGAAGCCTACATTTGAAGCATGGGTTACATTTCCTTCGTGCTCCACATCTGTCAGAGGGTTGTGAAATGGCTTCATGAAGTAGGGAAGTCCAAAACTAGAGGGCATAGGTTTAAGTTGAGAGAGGGGAAAGATTTAACAGGGACCGAAGGGGCAACTGTTTCATACAGAGGGTGGTGCGTGTGTGGAATGAGTTGCCAGGGGAAGTGATAGAGGCTGGCACACTTACAACATTTAAAAGTATCTGGATGGGTACATGAATAGGATCAGTTTAGAGGGAAATGGAGCCAAATGCTGGTAAGTGGGACTCGATTAATTTAGGATATCTGGTCTGCTTGGATCAGTTGGACTGAAGGGTCTGTTTCCGTGCTGTACAGTTTTTTTCCATCGAGGATGTGTTTCTGTTCTTGTTTCTCAGCCTAGAATATACCATTTCACGTCTCCTTACATTCACGAGCCTCTGTGATCCTATCACTGCACCAGTCTCTTTGTGTCTTCCTGAACCCTTTAACGCTCCTGGAACCGTTAGCCAAACCCCAGCATCATTTGTTATCACTGTGTTTGGATATTGTATCCTGAACCATGGTTAAATACCCAGAACAAGTGTGGAACCAACACTGATTCACTTCCACCCTTTTTCCAAACCATACTAAATTGCTTGTGGTGAGATTGATGTTCTGCTAAGTTCACCCATTTTACACACAGCTAGATAACCTTTTCTATTGAAATCAATGTAATGTGGGATGCCCGGTCACTATCATCTCCGTTAAAGATCAGTTTCACCCACATTAACCCAATCTTCTAGTTACTGTGCGATCTTCGCTTTGAAGAAAGAAAGCCTTGAATTTATATCGCACTTTTCATGACTAACAGATGCTTTGGATCCAGTGAAGTACTTTTTGAACTATGTTCTCTGTTGTAAGAGAAAGAACAGCCAAGTTGTAGGTTCCACAAATAGCAATTTTTTTAAATGATATTGACTGAGGGTAATTATTATTGGAGGCACTGGTGGTTCCATGCCCTGCACTACTACAAACTAGTCTCATCAAATTTCCAGTTTGCTTCCAGTTCCTCGGGCTAGTGTGGCCAGAAACCGGGAGATAATGGACTTGAACGTGTGGTTGGGGAACTGGTGCAGGAAGCAAGGTTTCAAGTTCTTGGATCACTGGGGTATATTTTATGGTAACCATAAATTCTACAAGAGAGACGGCTTGCACCTTAATAGATCAGGGATCAGCATTCTGGCAGGCAGGTTTTCTGCTGCAACACCGCTACATTTAAACTAAGTAGCGGGGGGGAGGGGACAAGCTGGATGTTTAAAAAGGAAATTGAAGGGGTAGTTAGAACAAGAGAAGTCAAGAAAGACAACTGTATCAAGGAGGCAGAAAACTGGAAAAGGCATCATGCTGTAAAGTTGAGTGAAATAAGGGTTGAGGGGAAGGGTGAGAGCAGTAACAAATTAAAAATTCTATATTCTATATATATGCACAAAGCATTAGACACAAGGTGGATGAGCTTGAGGCTCTTTTGGAAATTGGCAGATACGATATTGTGGGGATAACTGAGACGTGGCTTCATGGGGACAGGGCCTGGGAAATGAATATTCAAGGCTACACGTGCTATCGTAAGGACAGACTGATGGGCAGAGGGGGTGGGGTGGCCTTGTTGGTAAGGGAAATAATTCAGTCCCTTGCGCGGGGGGACCTAGAGTCAGGGGATGTAGAGTCAGTGTGGATAGAGCTTCGGAACACTAAGGGTAAAAAGACCCTCATGGGAGTCATCTACAGGCCCCCAAACAGTAGTCAGGATGTCGGATGTAAGTTGAATCAGGAGCTGAAATTGGCTTGTCGCAAAGATGTTACTACAGTTGTTATGGGGGATTTTAACATGCAGGTAGACTGGGAGAATCAGGAGGGTATCGGGCCTCAAGAAAGAGACTTTGTGGAGTGCCTCAGAGATGGATTTTTAGAGCAGCTGGTACTGGAGCCGACCAGGGATAAGGCGATTCTGGATCTGGTATTGTGTAACGAACCAGAATTGATCAGGGACCTCGAAGTGAAGAAGCCATTGGGAAGTAGTGACCATAATACAATAAGCTTCAATCTGCAATTTGAGAGGGAGTGGGTACAATCGGAAGTGACAATATTTCAGTTGAATAAAGGGAAATATGGAGCTATGAGGGAGCAACTGGCCAAAGTTCAATGGTGCAATACCTTAACAGGGAAGACCGTGGAGGAACAATGGCGGATATTTCTGTGTATAATGCAGAAGTTGCAGGATCAGTTCATTCCTAAAAGGAAGAAAGATCCCAGGAGGAGACATGGGCGGCCGTGGCTGACGAGGGAAGTAAAGAAACATATAAGGTTAAAAGAGAAAAAATATAACTTAGCGATGATAAGCGGGAAAACGGAGGACTGGGAAGCTTTTAAAGAACAACAGAGGATTAGTAAGAAGGAAATACGCAGAGAAAAAATGAGGTACGAAGGTAAACTGGCCAAGAATATAAAGGAGGATAGTAAAAGCTTTTTTAGGTATGTCCAAGGCAAAAAAATGGTTAGGACAAAAATTGGGCCCTTGAAGACAGAAGCAGGGGAATATATTACTGGGAACAAAGAAATGGCAGAGGAATTAAATGGGTACTTCAGATCTGTGTTCACTGGGGAAGACACAAGCAATCTCCCTGAGGTAACAGTGGCTGAAGGACCTGAACTTAAGGGAATTTATATTTGCCAGGATTTGGTGTTGGAGAGACTGTTAGGTCTGAAGGTTGATAAGTCTCCGGGACCTGATGGCCTGCATCCCAGGGTACTGAAGGAGGTGGCTCGGGAAATCGTGGATGCGCTGGTGATTATTTTCCAGAGTTCAATAGAATTGGGGTCGGTTCCTGAGGATTGGAGGGCGGCTAATGTTGTGCCACTTTTTAAGAAGGGTGGGCGGGAGAAAGCAGGAAATTATAGACCAGTTAGTCTGACCTCAGTGGTGGGAAAGATGCTGGAGTCTATTATAAAGGATGAAATTACGGCACATCTGGATAATAGTAACAGGATAGGACAGAGTCAGCATGGATTTATGAAGGGGAAATCATGCTTGACTAATCTTCTTGAATTTTTGAGGATGTAACTCAGAAGATGGACGAGGGAGATCCAGTGGATGTAGTGTACCTGGACTTTCAGAAAGCTTTTGATAAAGTCCCACACAAGAGGTTAGTGAGTAAAATTAGGGCGCACGGGATTGGGGGCAAAGTACTAGATTGGATAGAGAATTGGTTGGCTAATAGGAAACAAAGGGTAGTGATTAACGGCTCCATTTCGGAATGGCAGGCAGTGACCAGTGGGGTACCGCAGGAATCCATGCTGGGACCGCAGCTTTTTACAATATATGTAAATGATATAGAAGATGGTATCAGCAATAACATTAGCAAATTTGCTGATGATACAAAGCTGGGTGGTAGGGTGAAATGTGATGAGGATGTTAGAAGATTACAGGGTGACCTGGACAAGTTAGGTGAGTGGGCAGATGCATGGCAGATGCAGTTTAATGTGGATAAATGTCTGGTTATCCACTTTGATGGCAAGAACAGGAAGGCAGAATACTACCTCAATGGTATCAAATTAGGTAAAGGGGCTGTTCAGAGAGATCTGGGTGTTCTTGTCCACCAGTCAATGAAGGCAAGCATGCAGGTACAGCAGGTCGTGAAGAAGGCTAATAGCATGCTGGCCTTCATAACAAGAGGAATTGAGTATAGAAGCAAAGAGGTGCTTCTGCAGCTGTACAGGGCCCTGGTGAGACCACACCTGGAGTACTGTGTACAGTTCTGGTCTCCAAATTTGAGGAAAGACATTCTGGCTATTGAGGGAATGCAGCGTAGGTTCACGAGGTCAATTCCTGGAATGGCAGGATTGCCTTACACGGAAAGACTGAAGCGACTGGGCTTGTATACCCTTGAGTTTAGAAGACTGAGAGGGGATCTGATTGAAACGTATAGGATTATGAAAGGATTGGACACTCTGGCAGGAGGAAACATATTTCCGCTGATGGGGAAGTGCCGAACCAGAGGACACAACTTAAAAATACGGGGTAGACCATTTAGGACAGAGATGAGGAGAAACTACTTCACCCAGAGAGTGGTGGCTGTGTGGAATGCTCTGCCCCAGAGGGCAGTGGAGGCCCAGTCTCTGGATTCATTTAAGAAAGAATTGGATAGAGCTCTTAAAGATAGTGGAGTCAAGGGTTATGGAGATAAGGCTGGAACAGGGTACTGATTGGGAATGATCAGCCATGATCATATTGAATGGCGGTGCAGGCTCGAAGGGCTGAATGGCCTACTCCTGCATCTATTGTCTATTGTCTATTGTCTATTGTTACATCGATCAGAGCTGATAGGGTTTAGTATCTTATCTAAAATGCTGCACCTCCATCAGTGCAGGACCGTCGATATGTAAGATGCTGGAGGGGTTTGAAAAAGTGGATCTAGATGTTTCTCCTTGTGCGACAATTTAGAACGAGAGGTCACAGTTTTAGGGAAAGAAGTGGCAGATGTAAAACTGATATATGGGGGGTAGCGGGGGGAGGAATTACTTCTCTCAAAGGGGCGTGAATCAGCACAATTCACCAGTCCAGAGTATGGTGGATGCCACAACATAGAAAAAATTTAAGGAAGAGTCGGACAGATTTTTCATGAGTAACAGGTTAAAGGGTTATGGGAGCAGACAGGAGAGGGGAGTTGAGGCTGAGATGAGATCAGCCATGATCATATTGAATGGCAGACCAGCCTGAAGGTGCTGAATTACCTATTCCTGCTCCTAGTTCTTATATCTCCCTTAGTACTGGAGTGAAATGCCAGCTTCGCTGTTTATGTTCAGGCTGTGAAGTGGGAGTACATCTTTGTTACTCAGAGACAGCACAGCCGTCCACTAGGGTTATCAGTGCTATCACTGTTAGCACTTCCTGAAGGTGTGTGCTGTTAACCTGGCAGCTGTCATGACTCCTACCATATGTACCTGTGTAAAAGTCAAATTCTTTAGCCTGTTTTTAAAGGTTGAATTTATAGGGTCAACTGGCTCTAGTTTTGAGGGGCTGAAATTCATGCGGCAGTTCAAAATACTGTATTATTAGCAGAAGTCGATTTGATCGCTCAACTAATCCCGGGGAAAGAAGAAAAACACAATGAATTACGGTAAAGGTAATCACCAGATAAAAGCAAGAGAAACAAGAATGAATTACTGGTAGTAAATATTATTTATACATACCGGTACGAAAGTTTAACATATCAAAGATTCATTGAAATCCTGCAAAATCACACTGTTCAACATCATCATGGCCTGGTATAATGGCACACTTAAAATGAAACATTTATTAAATACTGAATGCATAAGCGTCCTGAACTTTCCACCAAAATCTTCCATTTCCCTCCCATTTGCTCTCATATGTAATGAACCTCAGCAACATTAACAAATTTGTCAAAGAATTAAAGGTATATTTCATACAGCTAATATATCTCATTTTTATTCAGATATAATGGTACAATTAAATGATTAACTTTTTAATGATATCAACCCTTAGATATATAGTGAACAAAGGGCAATAAGTACTGATAGACTTAGTTCCGGTCTGAATGAAATGAATGAGTCAAAATGTGCTGTAGTAAACCAAGTGGGCCAAGTCGAGTTATGAATGAATGGATAGAGATGCAGTACAGTAAACAAACAGTGATAAGTAGGGATACCGGTATGAATGAATGAATGTGATTTTGTTTAAGTGGGTTAATGGGAACGTGCAGTTTCCTTTGTCAGAGGTTTATAATGCGATATAGTAGGGTCAACTTTTACACGAGATATATGGAAAATACAAGAGTTTTTGGTCAAAAACAAGGGGTCGACCTTTACATGAGATTAACTTTTACACAAGCACATATGGTACATCCTGGAGCACTCTTGTGTAACTGGTGCATTTGAGGGTCCAGCTGCCTTGTAAAGCTGGTGACTAGGGAACAAGAGCCCCCCACTGTGACCATGGATCATGATAGCCTCGTGTAATCCCCTGACAGAAGCAGAGCACGGATGCAGATGATAGGGCTACTGAGGATGAAGTGCTGCAGCTTGGGCTGGACAGGGGGAAGGCCACCAGCATGGTCCGAAGAGAGTCTGCAGCATTAACCTGGCTTGCTGCACTTACATGGAGCTGGCTACACAATGCTGAGGAATTGAGGAAACGAGAGCAGTCTTCCAAGGAGAAGGATGAGGACAATGGAGAGGAGGAAGCACTCCATGCGCATGACAGAGCTCAACTGCTTTGGGTACTCTGAGCCAGATAGGAGCGGATTGACACCCAGTCCCAATAGATGGATACAGCTCACTGTCATGTAATGTCATTGGTCATGATGCCAGGGTTTGGTTTGTATTTTGGGGCAAACTACTTGCTAGTTGTAAATAGAAGCTGATGTTTGAAGCCGTCCAATTGCTTACCTGTATGTGACCTACTGGATAATGAGAGGCTGTAAGTCTCCAGGTGGCAATAGCAACACAGTAGCCAGGACTCAAAGAGGGTGTTGAGATGGAACATAGCTAAGGGCAGGTAAACAAAGGGACCTGTAAACTATCTGGTAACAAGGGGGGAGAGAATGGGAGTGTACATGCAAGGATAGATCAGCAGCGGCAGCTATGCGCATTGTGACTGCTGTGCCATTTGGTGGCTGGTGAGGGACAAATGTTGGCTGGACACAAAATGGCCTTTTCAAGGTTTCAAAGGCACCAGGGATACTGGTCGTTTGGCAGAAACCCACTGAGCAGCAACCTGGGAATTGCACAAGGAAAAGTGGAGCTTGAATTGGACAAGTGGGAAGCTAATGGGAAGGGGTAGGTAGGTAATGAGGTGTGTTTGGTTCAATGCGGCAAGATGTCTTGCTAGGTTTTGTGGTGAAAACCCTCCAAAAAAAACCCTACAATTTGGCCTTAGCTAAAAAATGTAATATTCAGCTCTCTGTCTTTCGCATGTTCATTTTTCCAAACTGTTCATAGAGGAACTAATGTGGCTTCACTGTAACGTGGCCAAATATGAATTGTTAAAGCTGCTTTAGACACTGTTCATCTTAATTCAAATTTGCTTTGATCATTCATTTTTAGCACTATGGCCCCAGAACTGTGTGCAGTATTCTAAAAGTGGCCTTACCAATGTCCTGTACAATCGCAACATGATGTCCAAACCTCTCTACTCAATGAACTGACTGATAAAATTAAGCATGCCAAACGCCTTCTTAAATGGTCATTGGATGGGCATATGGACGAGAATGGACTAGTGTAGATTAGATAGGCTTCAGATTGGTTCCACAGATCAGCACAACATCCAGGGCCGAAGGGCCTGTATTTCGATGTAATGTTCTATGCTCTATGTTCACCATCTTGTTTACCTGTGACAGCACGTTTAAAGAACTATGTACCAGAACATTTAGGTCTCTCTGTTCTGCAACACCTCCCAGGGCCCTATCATTAACTATCTAAGTCCTAGGAGAAAGTGAGGGCTGCAGATGCTGGAGATCAGAATGGAAAGTGTGGTGCTGGAAAAGCACAGCAGGTCAGACAGCATGTGAGAAGCAGGAGAATCAACATTTCAGGCATAAGCCCTTCATTGCTCATTCCTGGTGAAAGGCTTATGCTGGAAACATCAATTCTCCTGCTCCTCGGATGCTGCCTGACCTGATGTGTTTTTTTTCCAGCACTACACTCTCGACACTGTCTAAGCCCTGCCTTGGTTTATTTTACCAAAATGTAACACCTCACAGTTATCTAAATCAACCTCCATCTGCCAATCAGGACACAGTGAACTATATCATATTCCACATTCATTATTCCCCTTCCATTGAAGTTGTGCTTAAATAGATGCTTTGATAATGCTGGTTTGAAGAAGTCACCAAGATTAGTGTGAATTCCATATTAATTATATGAATTAATTCTAGTTCATATGAATTACACACCAACAAGGAAACAGTTATTAACCAGGAGGAGGACACTCCCAAACTGTAATTCAGCTGATGGATGTTGAAATGTGAAACATTAGTCCAATACTTTCATTCTTGCATGAGGTTTCTCTTCAATCAATAGATGTAGGTTATTTCAATATTTCAAAATGACTTCTCTCCCATCAATCCATTCATATACTGACATTTTGAAATGATCAGGTTTTCTTGTCATTTTTATATATCCAAGTGTTTTATGTGGCCTAACTCAAATGGAGTGGAGGGTAGGAGAGTCTAATGCAAGCCATGGTCTGTTAAAAGTGGGAGTACGTAGAAAATAGGTGCAGGAGTAGGCCATTCAGCCCTTTGAGCTTGCACCATCATTGCTGGAAAGCATTTCAATATTGTGGTTCTGTTCGCCGAAGGGGTTCTGCGAACAGAACCACAACAACGAGCACCCGAGCTACAAATCTTCTACCAAACTTTGAGCATTTCAATATTTTCTGCATTTGCCATGCTGTGAAGCATTTTTGATATTTTTGTTCATTCCTGACATGCTTAAGCATAGGGCCTTTCTTCATGTGTTTTTGTTTGGATGACATCTTTTATATCCAAACACATAAAATAGGAACCAGCTGTGAGATGGAGGAAAACCCTGAGCAAAGGCCGATTTTCAAAGGGAGAAGGATTCTAATCAAGGACATCATTGCTAGTCACGGTAGCTTTTAAAAGAAAAGAATGAAGTAGTATGTCACCAAAATGTAAGGAGCTCACGATTCTGCAGACTTGGCTTTAACAAAAAGAACAAATCAAGCTCTTTACATCTAACACAATTTGAAACATTTTGAAATACATGGTAGAAATAAATCCCATCTATCCTTACACTATCACCTTATTGTACTCAAATACCAAAGAATTTCTTTCTCTATCACTACAGTCGGTTTGATTTACCTGTTTCTTTCAATTCCCGGCATTAGTGTTTGATGGACTTGTCCTTGATTATTCACACAACTGAACTTAAACCTTCTTCATTTCAAGTAACCTATTCAGGTTTCTAACCAACCACTTTCAAATTAAAACCCTTATTTTAAGATAATTTATTTCTTAACTGTTCTGAACTAATTGCTGTCTCCAGGAGAAGTCTCCATCTGACTCCAGATAGCTCTTGCAAACTAAAATCAAAAGATTTCCAAACTATCAGTATTTACGAAGCAAAACCATTTCTTAATTCTTCAAAACCAAACATTAGCTAATGCCTTTCAATGTTTGTTCTCATCAATTGTAAAATTCTCACAATACAAGCAAACTCATAACTTCTCTCCAGGACAATCGTAGCTGCCTTCTCTCTGACACTTTCTAGTTTAAGATGAAGGCGTCAGAAAGAATGACAGGTTAACTACTAAATACCTTCCACACATAGACCAAACTCCACATGCCATTTGTTTAAAATCCAACTCTAAAATAAGTGCTATTAATTTATATAAATCACACACCTAAATTCACGCTTGATGATAGCAACTGGACAACTGTCAGCCAGGTATGTATTCATAGAGATCATATAAACGCTATAGTGTGGAAACAGGCTATTTGGCCCAACAAATCCACAACAATCCTCTGAAGGATAACCCATCCAGGCCCCTTCCTCTACATTTACCCCTGACTAATGCACCTAATCTACACACCCCTGAACACTTTGAGCAATTTTAGCATGGTCAATTCACCTGACCTGCACACTTTTGGACTGTGGGAGGAAACCAGAGCACGCAGAGGAAACCCCTACAGGCACAGGGAGAATGTGCAAACTCCACGGTCACCCGAGGCTGGAAGTGAACCCAGGTTCCTAGTGCCATGAGGCAACAGTGCTAACCACTGAGCCACCATATGTGTGAATGGCTTCAGCCTGCTCTCCCAAGGTACAGGAACCACATTCATTATTGGCACGGACCTGGAAGTAATCATCTGCTGAGAGGTCCTGCATAGTCAGAGTGAAATTTAGAACCCAATTGGATAACTCAATTAAAAGCATTATCCTATGGGCCAAGCGGCTAGGATTAGAAAGGAATATAACGTCACAGCTCTCAAGGGTGGTATTGCTGTAGCCAGGAAGTGTGGCACAGCTGATTACCAGAAAGTGGGCAGAGAATATATTGCTGATAATGAGCTCTTGTATGTAGGATCTTACTAAGTAATTGGTGTTTTGAAAGCATGCAATTGTTTAGGGAATCAAAAAAGGGTTAACACATAAAGTAGAAATCGTACCCCAAGTTTATTTCGTGAATTAATGCTGAGAATGCAGGATAACGATTTCACAGGGTTGCAACTAAGTGCAACCTCTATTCCTGATGAAGATCTTATGCCCGAAATGTCGATTCTTCTGTTCCTCGGATACTCTCTGACCAGTCGTACATTTCCAGCACCACACTCTCTGACTGCAATTAAATGTCTTATACAGATGTTTGGCAACCACTGCAGATGTCAGAATTTAAAGGAATAGCAAAGCAAGCGTGGGGAATGAGGTTGACTTACAAAATGTACCTTCCCACAGGCACGTACTCTGACATACTTACACACACACACCCTATCTATCAGGCACGCACACACTGTCCCCCTCTCTCTCTCTCTCTCTCTCTCTCTCATACACACTCTCTCTCTCTCTCTCTCTCACATGCATGCATACACACATATAAATCTATGGGGTGAATTTGCATTTGCAGAATTGTATTTTGTTCAAAAAGCATCCAATCTGTAGGTAGTCAATCCATATGACACTTTATAAATTCGTACTCTGGAAATAGAACCAGACCAATTCAAGATTGGAATACAGACTGACTGTAACCTCACACCTTTAATGCATTGTCTGAGCTGAGATGTCACTTTTTTTAATACAACCTTAAGTTAAGAAGTTCTGGGATTTACATATTAATGAATCGAAACCTGCAACACATTCTAAAAGATGAAAAACTTAACAGTAATCTAGGTTTGTTCAATACATTGCATCAGTTATATGACACTATGATCTTTTGCTTTAAAGTCTGTGTCCTACGACCCTGCCCCACGAGCTACCTGATGAAGCAGCAGCACTCTAAATAATTGTACTTCCAAATAAACCTGTTGGGCTATAATCTGGTGTTGTGTGATTTCTAATGTTGTCCATAAAACATGAATAGTGAAGAAGCCATTTGGCATGCTTTCCTTTATTGGTCAGAGTATTGAGTACAGGAGTTGGGAGGTCATGTTGCGCTGTACAGGAGATTGGTTAGACCACTTTTGGAATATTGCATGCATTTCTGGTCTCCTTCCTATAGGAAAAAAGTTGTGAAACCTGAAAGGGTTCAGAAAAGATTTACAAGGTTGAATTATGGGGAGAAGTTGAATAGGCTGGGGCTGTTTTCCCTGGAGAGTCAGAGGCTGAAGGGTGACCTTATAGAGGATTATGAAGTCATGAGGGGCATGGATAGGGTAAATAGACAGTCTTTTCCCTGGGGTGGGGCAGTCCAGAAGTAGAGGGCATAGGTTTAGGGTGAGAGGGGAAAGATATAAAAGAGATCTAAGATGCAACTTTTTCACACAGAAGGTAGTACATGTATGAAATGAGCTGCAAGAGGAAGTGGTGGAGGCTGGTACAATTGCAACATTTAAAAGTCATCTGGATAGGTACATGAATAGGAAGGGTTTGGAGGGATATGGGCCAGGTGCTGGCAGGTTGGACTGGATTGGGTTGGCATATCGAGTTGGACAAATTGGACCAAAGGGTCTGATTCTGTGCTGTACATCCCTATGACTCTATGCCCGTATTTGAGAAAGTGAGGACTGCAGAGGCTGGAGACCAGAGTTGAAAAGTGTGTTGCTGGTAAAACACAGCTGGTCAGCCTGTCCAAGCAGCAGGATAGTCAATGTTTCAGGCATAAGCTCTTCATCAGTAATGGGGAGTTGCCCAAGGAGGCTGGGAGATAAATGGAAGGGGGGTGGGGGGGGGGGGGTTGGGGCTGGGGGAAGGGGGTGGGAAGGAGATCGGTAGATGAAGCTGGTGGGTGATGTTGATAGGTCAGATAGGAGGGTGGAGCAGATAGGTGGGAAGGGAGATGGACACTTACGACAGTTCAAGAGGGGTGGTGGTGAGATAGAGGATTGAATCTGGGATAGGGTGGGGGTGAGGAAATAGGAAACTGGTGAAATCAACATTGATCCTGTGTGGTTGAAGGGTCCCAAGGTGGAAGATGAGGCATTCTTCCTGCAAGCATGTGGTGGCTCGGATTTGGCTGTGAAGGAGGCCCAGGACTTGCATGTCCTTGTCAGAGTGGAAGAGGGAGTTCAAGTGTTCAGCCACAGGGCAGTGGGGGTGATTGGTGCATGTGTCCAAGAGATGTTCCCTGAAATGTTCCACTAGTCGGCATCCTGTCTTCCCAGTGCGGAGGAGACCTCATTGAGAGCCACGGACACAGTTGATGAGGTGTTTGGAAGTACAGGTAAATCTCTGTCGGATGTGGAAGGATCCTTTGGAGTCTTGGACGGAGGTGAGGGGGGAGGTGTGGGTGCAGATTTTGCACCTCCTGTGGTGGCAAGGGAAGGTGCCAGGAGTGGAGGGTGGGGCCAACAAAATATAGGGCAGATCAAAAGCCTATACAGCAGAGACAGGTCCACGTAATCCTGCAAAGAGTTGAACCTGTCAACATGGACACAGCACATTACTATGTTTTTTGGCACATAAAAAAGAGAATTGCCATAAAATGCAACAAGTTCCACTGTTCCATCTCTTATAAGGAGCAAGGACAGCACACAATGTGTGTGATTTTACTGCAGGCAAAGTGTTGTTTGCAATGTTTGCTTTTTAGTTCAAGCTGGGATAAGGGTTTTTTTTCTCACGTGGGGATTAGTCTTGTGTAGAGTTTTAATTCCAAGCATGTCATAAGTTTAAAGAAAGCAAATGTGGACTGGAATCGCTCTTTTTGAAAGCAGCTGCTTTTTCTTACAGTGTGTTGAATGAACCGATTTTTAAAATGGTATTGAGGATTTTTATGTGCTATCAAATTGTGATCTCATAGCAGTAGTTTCAACATTTTAAATTTGAAAGCTCAAAATTAATTGTGATCTGGAGTAAAGGGCAAATTAAATAAAGCCAAATGTTATTCACCACTTTGACTAGATTTCCTTCTGGGACCCAAGAGATTCATGTGATTGTGACTAATTCTATCTTGTGTTTATCCTAAGGCAATTTAACATAATTTGTTTGGAATGGTAAAAGTATGAAATAACTAGTGAGAGTATTTCACTCAAAGTTTTTTTTAGAAAAGGTGTTTCTTTGTTCAGAAGAAAATAAGTTGAACTACAGTTGGTTCTGCTATTATGCACATTTCTTCAACACAAATTGGCTATAATTGGTGATTGAAGAATTTAGGCCATTATTAGTAGAACTTGAACTTTCCTTACCTGTGTTACCTATAACAGGATTTCGGTCCATTGGTTTAAATGGCGACGCTTTTACACAATTTTCTTATAATGTGGGATCACGCGGGAAGGGACCTATTCTGAAATCTTGGAAAGTTGGAGAGAAAGGTGACATATATCAAGAGTTTGAAACAAAACAAGAACATTTTCAGATACTTTCTTGATTTGACGAAAACACTTCAAGCCAGCCACAAACCCATGGCTAACTTTGCTCTGTCCTTCAGAAAAGGAAAGTGAGAGAACATCATCACCAGTCCATCTGAGGGCTTTTGCCATGTCCTCTTCGAAAGCAATTGAAGCTAGACCCACAACTTGCCTTTGTGAATCTTGGGAAATTTAAGATTTTTCAATTGACGGATAAGTTCAAATGGATTAACCCTTTCAGCCACTAGTGGAGTGGATCTGACATGTTTTTTCTTTCTACAAGTCGAATAGAGTTTCCTGCAACTTTAAGAATTTAAGAACTTTCATGACCAGTTGGTTTGTGGGCTTTGCCTGTTTAAAATAAATTGGGCTTATTTCTGGAAACGATTGCTTGAGATCAGGAAATCTGATGTAAGCATACTAGTGAATTAGTAACAGACGTCCCAAAACCAACAACCACAAGAAATTAGAACAGTTGAAGGAAATGCAGTACATACTGAGCAGGTGTTTTTAAATTTAAGAGAAACAATAAATAAAGAATGCATGTGGTTTTAGTAGCTTTTACAGAAATAAATCCTGTATTTCAAGAGAAATGAATTGACCTGAATGGTACTGAAGCCTAACAGATCTGGTGAAGTTGCCTGTCTGCAACCCTGTGATTCTATCATATGATAAATGGTGACACTATTACACGATTTTCTTATAACGTGGGATCATGCGGGATTGGACCTATTCTGAAATCTTGGAGTAGTAATCTCACATTAGGGAATAGTCAGAGATAATGCTCCTGTATTTGACACTACCATTGATTTCAAGACTTTTTCCCATTGGTAGCTGGAAATACTAAAATTGAGGCATCCAGGGACAAGTGTGAACTATCTACTACTATCTACAGAAATTCATCGCAGATCCTCAGACAGCATCTTCCAAACCCACGGCTACTTCCATCTAGGAGGACAAGAGCAGCAGATACATGGGAACACCACCACCTTCAAGCTCCCTTCCAAGGCACTCAGCATCCTGATTTGGAAATATATCGCCATTCCTTCACTGTTGCTGGGTCAAAATTCTGGAATTCCTTCCCTAATGGCATTGTGGGTCAACTCACAGCAGGTGGATTGCAGCAGTTCAAGAAGGCAGCTCACCTTCACCTTCTCAAGGGCAACTAGGGACGGGCAATAAATGCTGGCCCGCCAACAATGCACACAACTCACAAATCAATAAAAAATAATAAAACCATCCTCACAACAGAGAACACCAAAAAGGAATCACAAGAGATCCTAACTTTATTGATTATTAAGTTCAATTGTATATAATTATAACTTGTCTGTGACTAACGTTTGACAGAATACAAAGACACAACGATCCTGGAGTTCAAGACTGGCAACATATTTCCAGACAAGACTCTAGTGCTTCAAGATAATAAGGATGATAAGGACGGTGCAGATCCCGCACTTACTGAAAATCCTCGGATTGAGGCAAAGATGTACCTTGGGCATCCAAATGTGAAGTGGGCTAAGTTGGTAGGACATGTGAAGGAACATTACATTGGAAAGCTTGTGAAAATTATGGAAAATAAAACCGTCTTCAGAAACACACAAACGGTTTAGGGAACTCAAGAGGGAAAGTTTATTGATTGTTTATGATTCATTCAAAAAAAGATGAGGGAAAATAATCCAGGTGGGTTTATGAAAAGAAAAGAAAGTGGATCAGTGCACATTCAGGGCATCCCTGGAATTCATACACTACCTTCTACTCAGCTGGAGTCTCATGTGGAGGTCAGACTGTGTTGGCCTCAGTTGTAGAGAGAACGTAATGAAGGAGACTATACGTACGCAGGAGGTGAAGACTGGGGACGAACACAACTTCAATCAGGATGGTATGGAGATTAGAAATTATGAAAGGGGTGTCATTTTGGATAATAAGTGTGTATCCACTAAACATTACATGGTATTGCCCAAGAGTAAGGAGGATACATGGACCCCTCAGATCTGTGCTCTGGGAAATGTCCCTATTGGAACATTAAAGACCACAAGGAAATTCACTCCCTTTACAGGATCAAGAGTAACACCAAGGCTACCAGGTGCCCTCACCAGACACTACACCAAAGAAAAAGTTAGTTGCTATTCTCACAAAAATATTACAGTGCCATGATGTGTATGATGATAACAATTAATTTAGCTGAGATGAGGCTACTCTGATAGTGTAAATATAAAAGACAAGCATTTCAGAATCAAGTGTGGCATCAAGGATATTGAGAAAATTCAGAGCAGGATTGTGATAGATGAGGATGAATGCACAATTCTGAACCAAAGCTCAGGGAATCAGACAAAATCTCACTCTCATCGGCAGATAGTACGCAGCTTAGTTAATGCACAGCAATGACTTTTAATACTAGGATAACACTTGTAAGTAGCTTGGACGAAGCAACTTTACTCAAATCTGCTAGAGTTGAGAGTTTGGTGCTGGAAAAGCACAGCAGGTTAGGCAGTATCCGAGGAGCAGGAGCATCAACGTTTCGGGCTTAAGCCCTTCATCAGGAATGAGAGATTCCTGGTGAAGGTCTTTTGCCCAAAGTATCGATTCTTCTGCTCCTCGGATGTTGCCTGACCTGCTGTGCTTTTCCAGCACCACACACACGACTCTGACTCTCCAGTATCTGCAGCCCTCACTTTCTCCCTTCAAATCAGCTCGAAACAGGTTAAGAAAAATATGAAAAGAAGTGAGTGATGTGGAGCAGAGTGAATCTGAGGATGATTAGACCGGTTTGTCCATTTGCAAGTTAAGTAGAGGTATTGGAAAGACATCGAGGAGAAAGTGAGGACTGCAGATGCTGGAGATCAGAGCTGAAAATGTGTAACTGGAAAAGCGCAGTAGGTCAGGCAGCATCCAAGGAACAGGAGAATTGATGTTTCGGGCATCAGCCCTTCTTCAGGAATCCTGAAGAAGGGCTGATGCCCGAAACGTCGATTCTCCTGTTCCTTGGATGCTGCCTGACCTGCTGCGCTTTTCCAGCAACACACTTTCAGCTCAGGATTGGAAAGACATGCCCATCATGTGAATGAAATTCAAGGTGAAAGTAAACATGTCTCTGTGGAGGCTGATGGGAATTACATTCATACAATATATGGTTCCCGATTAGCAGCACAGGTCCATGCAAACCTTCAAAGGATTATGGAAGGGAGATTGCCCTCCCAGGTTACTGACAGACTTCTTAGACTTATGCCCAGTTGCCAATTTAAACCATTATCTGCAATATTAGGAACACATGCAGATATATTTCTGAAATAGGATTGCCATTTAGGGAACAGTAGCGTGAACAGAATAGAATTGGTTCCATTGGAAAGAAAGGAGACGTATGCTGTTTTTAGAATTGAAACCATTGGGTAAAATGTCAAAATCATGCATCACATTCTTTGCAACACTCTAAACATGTGGCACAATCTGACAGGTTAATGTGGTAGCCCCTCATTTGTCCAGGTGTACTTAGAGAGATTAATGCCTTATAACTGAAAATGCTGACCCAATCTGCGGGTTCACTAGGGATCAAGAAGGATCCACTTTCACAATCACGGTGACCCTGTTTCATACTTGTGTCACATCGAAAGGAAAGAAGGAATGTTGTAACACAACCGTTCAATGGGAATCCTGAAATGGGGATTTGATCTGTCCTGTTCCAAATGGGATACAGCCACACAGCATGGCAACAGGCCCTTCGATCCAATCAGTCCATGCTGATCATAATGCCAAACTAAACTAGGCCCACCTGCCTGCTTCTGGCTCATATTGTTCCAAACATTTTTTATTCATGTACTTAGCCAAATCTCTTTTAAACTTTGTAACTGTCCCCACATCCACCACTTTCTCTGGGAAGTTCATTTCACACAAGAACTACTCCTTTGTGTAATACAATTACCACTATATAATTTAAAAAAATTTTCTCCTCTTACCTTAAAAATATGCTCCCTCGGCATGAATCCTCCACCCCAGTAAAGAGACACTTTATTTATAACCCCCATGATTTTATAAACCTCCATAAGGTCAGCCCTCAACCTCCTGCATTCCAGTGAAAGAAGTCTCAGCCTTTTCAGCCTCTACCTCTAGCTCATGCTCTGTTTCACTCTAGCTAACCTGTTTGACTGGGTGCATAGGTATTATCGAATGTTTGTGCTTATGGTTCAGTGAATGTTCTGGTATGGGATAACTTGAAAGGCTGGCTACATGAGAGCGTTGCTTATTTTAGGCATGGCTTAGCCCCATTGCTTGAACATCTTGTTACATCTTGATTAATGATTGTTATAGCCTCCAACAAATGAGCTGGGAAATTAAGGTAGAGATAACAGACACTGGAAACTATAGCCATTGGTGAGACATTGGTTTTGGTCATGAACTACATCCTTGGGTATAAATTATATCCCATGAGCTGAATGTCACAAAGTCATTTATTGTCACATATCTGTTCTATAATGTCAACACAGGTACAGGAGAATGGAACAGTGAGTGACAGTGCTCCAGAAGGATTGGGATAAGGTGAACGGGTCAGATTTACAAGTGCTGGAATGTCTGTAAGTAAAGTCAACAGCTGATTCTGTAAGGCATTATGATTCTTCCAGCGTTTGTCATAAGATTTTTATTCTAAAGGCTTTTTCGATATCTTCATGTATTACCATCTGTTGGCCTTTCTTTGTGCTATTTAAAATATGACTTGCATCTCTACTTACGTCAAAATGTAACCACTTGTGAAATGGATCAGAATCCCAAAACCAGATGGTGGGAAGCTGGAATTACAAACGAAGAAAGATTCTGACCTCAGAGCCATTGCTGAGAGAAACAGGGACAAAGTTGAACTAAACCATGGCTATACTGACAGGGCATGTCACTGAGTGCCAGCCACATGGGGGCCATATGGGGGCCACATGGGGGCATGTGAATGGCTTCTGCTCACTCCACCATGGAACAGGAACCATACCCATGCTTGGAGACAGCCTTCTACTGAGAGCAGGAAATGGCCACATGAAAGTGCTCTTGCATAACCAGGGTGAGATTGATCACCTGATTGAATGACCCAGTTTGACCCAATACGTTATAGGCCAAGTGATGACACTCAAAAGGGATCCAAAGTGGTAGCTCTCACAGACATCATTGCTGCAACCAGGAACAGTGATGTATCCAGTCATGGAGACACAGGTGGGTAGTTCAAGTGTAAAACTATAGTTTGATTAGAGATAGTCAGCGTGGCTTTGTGAGGGGCAGGTCATGCCTCACAAACCTTACTGAATTCTTTGAGGATGTGACAAAACATGTTGTTGAAGATAGAGCAGTGGATATGGTATACACAGAGATTAGCAAGGAGTTTGATAAGGTTCCACATGGTAGGCTCATTCAGAAAGTAAAGAGGCATAGGATAAAGGGAAACCTGTCTGTCTGGATGTTGAATTGACTGGCCCATAGAAGACCAGAGTGTGGTGGTAGATGGAAAGTATTCAACCTTAAGCTCGGTGACCAGTGGTGTTCTGCAGGAATTGGTTTTGGGGCCTCTGCTGTTTGTGGTTTTTATGAATGACTTGGATGAGCAAGTGGAAGGGTAGGTTAGTAAGTTTGCTGATGACACAAAGGTTGGTGGAGTTGTGGATAGTGTGAAAGGCTGTTATAGATTGCAACGGGGCATTGACAGGATGCAGAACTGGGCTTAAAAATGGCAGATACTGGATTAATGGTGCTGGAAGAGCACAGCAGTTACCTGGATTACACCTCTTCCCACCCTATCTCTTGCAAAAATGCCATCCCGTATTCCCAATTTCTCCGCCTCCGCCGTATCTGCTCCCAGGAGGACCAGTTCCACCATAGGACACACCAGATGGCCTCCTTCTTTAGAGACCGCAAATTCCCTTCCCACGTGGTTAAAGATGCCCTCCAACGCATCTCGTCCACATCCCGCTCCTCCGCCCTCAGACCCCATCCCCTCCAACTGTAACAAGGACAGAACGCCCCTGGTGCTCACCTTCCACCCTACAAACCTTCGCATAAACCAAATCATCCGCAGACATTTCTGCCACCTCCAAACAGACCCCACCACCAGGGATATATTTCCCTTCCCACCCCTTTTCGCCTTCCGCAAAGACCATTCCCTCCGTGACTACCTGGTCAGGTCCACACCCCCCCTACGACCCACCCTCCCATTCAGGCACTTTCCCCTGCCACCGCAGGAACTGTAAAACCTGTGCCCACACCTCCTCCCTCACCTCTATCCAAGGCCCTAAAGGAGCCTTCCACATCCATCAAAGTTTTACCTGTACATCCACTAATATCATTTATTGTATCCGTTGCTCCCGATGTGGTCTCCTCTACATTGGGGAGACTGGGCGCCTCCTAGCAGAGTACTTTAGGGAACATCTCCGGGACACCCGTACCAATCAACCACACCGCCCCGTGGCCCAACATTTCAACTCCCCCTCCCATTCTGCCGAGGACATGGAGGTCCTGGGCCTCCTTCACCGCCGCTCCCTCACCACCAGACGCCTGGAGGAAGAATGCCTCATCTTCCAGCTCGGAACACTTCAACCCCAGGGCATCAATGTGGACTTCAACAGTTTCCTCATTTCCCCTTCCCCCACCTCATCCTAGTTTCAAACTTCCAGCTCAGCACTGTCCCCATGACTTGTCCGGACTTGTCTGACCTGCCTATCTCCTTTTCCACCTATCCACTCCACCCTCTCCTCCTTGACCTATCACCTTCATCTCCTCCCTCACCCACCCATTGTACTCTATGCTACTCTCTCCCCACCCCCACCCTCCTCTAGCTTATCTCTCCATGCTTCAGGCTCACTGCCTTTTATTCCTGATGAAGGGCTTTTGCCCGAAACGTCGATTTCGCTGCTCGTTGGATGCTGCCTGAACTGCTGTGCTCTTCCAGCACCACTAATCCAGTATTTGCTTTCCAGCATCTGCAGTCATTGTTTTTACCTCTTAAAAATGGCCGAGTTCAACCTGGAAAAGTGTGAAGTCATTCACTTTGGAAGATCAAATTTGAATGCAGAATACAAGACAGGATTCTTGACAGTCTGGAGGAATGGAAGGATCCAGGAGTCCATATCCATTGATTCCTCAAAGTTGCCACCCAGGTTGATAGGGTTGTTAAGAAGACATATGGTGTGTTGGCTTTCATTAGCAGGGGGATTGAATTTAACAGCCGTGAAATTATGCTGCAGCTTTATAAAGCCCTGGTTTGACTATACTTGCAATATTGTGTTCAGTTCTGGTCACATCATTATCGAAAAAATGTGGAAGCTTTAGAGAAGATGCAGAGCAGATTTAGCAGGGTGTTGCCTGAACTGGAGGGCATGTCTTAAGAAGAAAGGTTGAGGGAGTTTGGGCTTTTCTCATTGGAGCGAAGAAGGATAAGAAGTGTACAAGATGTTGAGAGGCTTGGATAAAGTGGATAGCTAGAGACTTGTTCCGATGGCAGAAGTGTCTATTATGAGGGGGCATAATCTTAAGGTAATTGGAGAAAGATTTAGGGTTGATATCTGAGGTAGGTTTTTTTACTCAGAGAATGGTGGGTGCATGGAATGCACTGCCAGCGGTGGTAGTAGAGTCAGATACATTGGGGACATTTAAGCAACTCTTGGATAGTCACATGGTTGATAGTAAAATGAAGGGCATATAGATTAGTCTGATCTTAGAATAGAATAAAAGGCCAGCACAACATTGTGGGCCGAAGGGCCTGAACTGTGCTGTACTGTTCTGTGTTCTATTATTGACGCAGTGATCATCTAGTAACAAGAACTTGTACATGGGATCATGACAATCAATCGGTTTTATGAATACAGGATATTGTTTAGGGAGGTAATAAAGAGTTACCATGGAAAGTGGCAATTGTATCCAAAGTTTGTTTTGTGTTGTTGATACCTAGAGTATAGGTTAAGGACCTTCGAGGGTGGTATGACTCTCTGCTTAAGACTTACAAAACTTGCATTGATATCATCCTTTTTAAGGTATTCATCTGGAGCCAATTAAAAATACTTTTGAAGTGAAGCTGACAGCCAAATCATACAAAGTACAAGCAGCAATAAGATTAAACAAAAATCCAGAAAATCTATTGGTAAATATTTTTCATAAAGAAGCTAATTTGGCCTAGACAAGGGGAGAACTTGACTATTCTTTAAAAAAATATCCCAAAGAATTGCGGATGCTGGAAATCAGAAATAAAAACAGAAGTCATTGAAGAAGCTCAGCAGGTCTGGCAGCATCTGTGGAGAGAAATCAGCTAACGTTTTGGGTCCAGTGATCCTTCCTAATGCTGCTTCCCTCTCTCATCCAGATTTGGAAAAGTTAATCAATGTCGCTTGCAATTTCAACCCTTCTCTCACCTTCATCTGGTCTATCTCTGACATCTCCCTTTCCTTCATTGACATCTCTTAGAAATCACACAACTCCAGGTTATGGTCCAACAGGTTTAATTGGAAGCACCAGCTTTCAGAGCGCTGCTCCTTCACCTGATGGTTTTTCCACAAGATGGTTTTTCCACAACCACCTGATGAAGGAGTGTCGCTCCGAAAGCTAGTGCTTCCAATTAAACCTGTTGGACAAAAACCTGGTGTTGTGTGATTTTTAACTTTGTACACTACAAACTATACATCCATACACCTCATTTCCTGTAAAGATTCTATTCTAATCTCTCAGTTCCTCTGTCTCTGTCACATCTGTTCCAATGATGCCACCTTCGACAAGGAAACCTCCGTAATGTCCCCCTTCTTCCTCAACCGAGGATTCCCCAGTACCAGTGTTGGCAGCTAGGTCTGACCTATCTCCTGCATTTTAGCCCTCACCTACTCTCTTCTCTCCCACAGCAGTGATAGGATCCCCCTTGTCCTCACCTCCCATCCCAGCAGCATCCACATCCAGAGGATTATCAGATGCCATTTCTGCCACCATCAGACACATATTCCCCTTCCCTCGTTTGTCTGCCTTCCATAAGGACTGTTCCTTCTAGGACACCCAAACCCCACCCCCACAGCCTCATGACACATTCCCCTGCAACTGCAGAAAGTGTAACAGCTGTCCATTTACATCCTCCCTCTTCAGTATCCAAGGTTCCAAACATACCTTCCGAATGAGGCAGCGTTTTACTTGCATCCCTCACAATCTAGTGTACTACCTTTGCTGCTCACAATGTGGTGTCCTCTACTTTGGGGAAGTGTAGCATAGACTGGGTGACCGCTACGAACTGCCTGCAAAATTGCCCCCAACCTTTCAGCTGCCTGCCACTTCAATACACCGCCCTATTCCTTGGCCAATGTCTCTGTCTCAGGCTTGCTGCAGTGCTCCAACAAAGCTCAGTGCAAGCTGGAAGAACAGCACCTCATTTTCCACTTGGGAACTCTACAGCCTTCTGGTTCAATATTGCGTTCAACAATTTTTGTGCTTGAGTGCCTTCCCCGTACTTTCTCGAACCCGTACACACCAGGCTTTATCTGCTGGTCTGCTATTGCGCTCAAACCATTGTTAGCCATTAAGAGTCCCCATTAGCAGCTATTCATTTTCCTAGGCTGACCTTTATCCACCCCTTTGTCTGTCCAACTGCTCTTCTTTCTCTTTTTGGCTCAACCCCCATCCCTCTATCATTTACTCCTTAACCCTTCCCCACTGCCCCCTATCTTTTGCACAAACGTTTTCCTGACTACCAGGAGAAAATGAGGACTGCAGATGCTGGAGCTCAGAGTTGAAGAATACGGTGCTGGAAAAGCGCACCCGGTCAGGCAGCATCCGAGGAGCAGGAAAGTCTGAGGAGCAGGAGAGTATGACTGGCTGTGCTTTTCCAGCACCACACGCTTCGATTCTTTTCCCTAACTACCCATCAGTTCTGAAGAAGGGTCATTGGATCCGTAATGTTAATTCTGATTTCTCTCCACAGGTGTTGCCAGACCTGCTGAGCTTTTCCAGCACTTTCTGTTTTTGACTCGTATCCTTCTTTGATATTGTGTTATTTGCATCCAGCTGTTGGAGACGTAGGTGCAGCCTCAGTTATAGTGTCTCATCTGAAAAATGGCTTCTCTAAAGAGTGCAGCCTCTCCTCAATAAGGTGCTGGGATGCCAGCCCTGACTCTATGTTCAGGTCCCGCAGGCAGAGTTTAGGCCCTACAGTCTCTGCCCCAGAAACTGGATGTACTCAGCATTGCTACCTCTGATTGGATATCACCCTGAGGTTTCCATCATGTGCCCGCCTACTGCCGCCCTCTCCACCCCACATGCTTCCCATTAGTCACCCGCCATTGCTCACCCATGCGAAGCACTGCCTTCACAGAGCTGATTGCATAGATCTTGACCATCAGTCAATCAGCCTATTTCATTCCCTTTATCTCCAATTTTGGTTTCTTGAACTAATAAATAACGGAGGTGAAGGAAAATAAACTTTAAACAAAACATGGCTTTAATGCATCACCCAAAATTTAGGAGATTTTCTTCCAAACCTCATGTGACAGTGATCAGAAAATGAACCTTCAATTCCTGGAAGATTATCAATCCTGGAGGTACTATCACGAGATTGATACCCCCATTCTAAATGCTGACCTTTGGTGTCAGTAACTCAGGGAGGCATGAACACTCTGCTGTCAACACTTTACCTCTTCATGTTCTGTGACCAAAAGATGACAAGGGAGATGATGGTCTCGTGGTTATTATCTGGACTGTTAACTCAGAGACACGGGTAATGTTCTGGGGTCCCAGGTTTGAACCCTGGCATGGCAGATTGTGGAATTATAATTTAATAGAAATCTTGAATTAACAGGGGCGGTAGGGTGGCTCAGTGGTGCCTCACAGTGCCAAAGACCCAGGTTTAATTCCTGCCTCAGGCAACTGTCTGTGTGGAGTTTGCACATTCTCCCTGTGTCTGAGTGTGTTTTGTCTGGGTGCTCCAGTTTCCTCTCACAGTCCAAAGATGTACAGGTTAGGTGAATTGGCCATGCTAAATTGCAGGTAGTATGAGGTAGATTAATCAGGGGAGAAAGTGAGGACTGCAGATGCTGGAGATCAGAGCTGAAAATGTGTTGCTGGAAAAGCGCAGCAGGTCAGGCAGCATCCAAGGAGCAGGAGAATCGACGTTTCGGGCATAAGCCTGAAGAAGGGCTTATGCCCGAAACGTCGATTCTCCTGTTCCTTGGATGCTGCCTGACCTGCTGCGCTTTTCCAGCAACACATTTTCAGCCTAGATTAATCAGGGGTAAATGTAGTGGAATGGGTCTGGGTGGGTTGCTCTTCTGAGGCTCGATGTGGACTTGTTGGGCCTAAGGGCCTGTTTCCATGCTGTAGGGAATCTAATCTGAAAGAGTCTAATGATGACCATGAAACAATTATCAAGTGTTGGGGAAAAGCCCATCTGGTTCACTAACGTCCTTTAGGGAAGGAAACTGCCATCCTTATCTGGTCTGGCCTACATGTAACTCCAGACCCAAAGCAATGTGGTTGACTCTTAACTGCCCTCTGGTGTGTCAAATAAATGCTGGCCTAACCAACGATGCCCTCAATCCCTGAATGAATATTTTTTTTAAACAGACCTGGATCTTCGCCCAGTGTTAATGTTTACCTTTCAAGTGTTGCTCTGAGTAGAACGTTTTCTTCATCCTTGCTAGGTTTGGTTTTAAAATTTTGAAGGAAATGTATCACTTGTCCTCTTCCTTGATTTGGTTGCAGAGATAAAAGAATCAGGTCAGAAGGAACGAACTGTCTCCCCTCTTTTCACAAACAGAGGTTTCAGTTCTTTTCAGCAAGAGGCTATAGGTTTCTCCAATTAAAGTGTAAATCAACTTTTTTTAGAAAATTGCAAACAACAATAAGGAACCAATCGCAAGGTTTCCTTGAGTTAAAAAATAAAGAAACGTTCTTATTTACTAACCCTGAGAAAATTAATGAGATGCAACATCAAGTATTTGGACTTTGTGTAATCACTTGGGCCTAAACGCACACAAACAAATGGCATGGTGGCTCAGTGGTTAGCACTGCCAATTCACAGTGCCCAGGAACTGGATTCAATTCCAAACTCAGCTGACTGTGTGGAGTTTGCACGTTCTCCCTGTGTCTGTGTGGGTTTCCTCTGGGTGCTCTGATTTCCACCCACAGTCCAAAGATGTGCAGGTTAGGTGAATTGGCCATGCTAAATTGCCCATAGTGCTCAGGGATGTGTAGGCTAGGTGCATTAGTCAGGAGTAAATGTGGGATAACGGTAGGGGGGAATGGGTCTGGGTGGGTTATGCTTCAAATGGTTGGTGTGGACTTGTTGGGCCGAAGGGCTTGTTTCCACACTGTCGGGATTCTATGAAATGAGAAAGCTGAAAAGAGGCAGAGTATACAGGAAAACAAACATGTGTTTAATTTTAAGAGTCATTTGGCTGTTTTTGAGGTTTTAACCTAAGACCACAATTGGTTAGCTGATTTCTTGGACTGTCAGAAGTAGCAATTATTGCAGTTATCTTTAAAGTTCTTGGCTCACTTTCTAGGGAGTTCTGTCGAAGAAAGATAGTGCCTAGAAATTGATCTGTTCAATTCTGCATTCTTAATTTCACCTCTTCTCTTCCGCCAAAAAAGAGAATACTTCAAAATAGAAGCTGTTTGTGTCTTACAAAACTGCTGAGAATGCTGGTTCAGGCTTGATAATGGTAGGGAAAGTTTCATCACAAATATTGCAAGATTCTCATCATGGTTTCTGTCACACAGAGGAGGGCCTTGTCTTGCTTCCTGGCACTGACTGAGTTCATTGTCTTTGAGGGGAGGCTAATGTTACTCTTCGCTCAGACTACCTTTTCTGCAGCATTACACTTGGCCAACCTGTGTGGGTCAGGCGATCCCTGTGGCCATTGTAAGTCAGTAGTTGGCTCACTTTTTAAAATGTTTCGATCTGCAGAAGTCTCAGGTATAAAATGGTTATTCTTCAGAACTGATTGTAGCTGGAGGAAGGTTGGTCTATATATTAAAAACCGGGTGGAGAAGGCAGTTAGTACTAAACAATAGTACTAAACAATAATACGGCACAGTGGCACAGTGGTTAACACTGCTGCCTCACAGCGTCAGACACCCGGGTTCAATTCCCACCTCAGGCGACTGACTGTGTGGAGTTTGCACGTTCTCCCCGTGTCTGCGTGGGTTTCCTCCGGGTGCTCCGGTTTCCTCCCACAGTCCAAAAGATGTGCAGGGTCAGGTGAATTGGCCATGGGAAATTGCCCGTAGTGTTAGGTAAGGGGTAAATGTAGGGGAATGGGTGGGCTGCACTTCGGCGGGTCGGTGTGGACTTGTTGGGCCGAAGGGCCTGTTTCCACACTGTAAGTCTAATCTAATCTAATAAGAGAAGATAGAGATCAGAGAGACAGAAAGATAGCTATGCAGACAAAAAGTTGGGTAATGGTAAGCCTAGGAGGAAGAAAAGCTGATAATGGGGACCATTAATCAATTTAGTTCAATAATTGTAGGGCTTTCTTTCAAGGTCTTGATCCACCACCCTGGTGGAGGTACTGCCTCTGGAGTGTCCTATGCTTATCAGGTTCCCCCCCTCCCTTTGCTATGCCTTTGATCCCGATGATCTGGGCCTAAGGAGTGAGGGTGGGTCTAGGCCTCTCCAGATGACCCTGAGGGAGCTGGGTCTGGCCCACTGTCGGAACTGCCAAACTATCATGGAGGCAACCAACCGGTCACATGACTCTGCACTGCTGCAGCTTCAGGGCAATACAGACCATTGCAGTCACCGATTATTTGACTGTAGTAGTGGGGGGGGGGGGTTAAGGTGGGAAGGTCGGTGGGCGGAGGGAGGCAGCGCCAAGGGCACCTAGCGCTGGCAGTGTGAAAGGTTTGGGGGTGTAAGGTTGAACAAGGGAAGACTCTGCAGGCAATACCGAGAGTGGCAGAGCAAGAACCTTGTTGGGAGGTGGGTGCACTAGAGGAGACAGAGTGAGTTTGGGACGGCAGAGGAAAGATGGTGGCACGTACTTTGGTGGAGGGGGATGAGGTCATTGACCTTCTTTCAATACTGGGAGAAAGTGAGGACTGCAGATGCTGGAGATCAGAGCTGAAAATGTGTTGCTGGAAAAGCGCAGCAGGTCAGGCAGCATCCAAGGAGCAGGAGAATCGACGTTTCGGGCAGAGCCCTTCTTCAGGAAATCCTGAAGAAGGGCTCATGCCCGAAACGTTGATTCTCCTGCTCCTTGGATGCTGCCTGACCTACTGCGCTTTTCCAGCAACACATTTTCAGCTTCTTTCAATACTGCCAGCTGTTCCCTCTGCCAACTGGAGAGGACGCTGAACTGAGCAGTGACCTCAAACCAGATTGCCAGGGTTTGGTGGTAGCAGCCTCCTATAGGCGAGTCCTGCTGTTAGAGGACTCCTCTGCTTTGTACCACTGCCTTTGCTCCGGGTGCCTGTTAGGGAATGAGCGTTTCCCCCTTCCCTACTCTGCTCTGTTTCAGTCCTTCAATGAACAGGGCAACCTCTGGGGACCCGCAGGCTCTGCCAACTTAACTCTACAGCCAGGATGGACACTGAGACATCATGCAAGGCAGAGGTAGGGGAAAAGAAAACACACTGAGGGCATCTCAGTTATAAGGGTAACAATAGCTTGTTAAGGATTGCGAACCTTCATGCACATCTTTGCGCTTCAGCCATACGTTTTCGATGTTAGTTAGTTCCTCTGTGTAGACCCAGAAGGTATTGTTAGATCATCCAGCATCACCTCAATACAAATTAAACTGTGAAAAGAGAGTGGCACGGTGGCTCAGTGGTTAGCACTGCTGCCTCATCGCACCAGGCACCCGGGTTCAATTTCAGCCTCGAGTGACTGTCTGTGTGGAGTTTGCACATTCTCCCCATGTCTGTGTGGGTTTTCTTCAGGTGCTCCGGTTTCCTCCCATAGTCCAAAGATGTGCAGGTTAGGTTGATTGGCCACACTAAATTACCCATATATAGGAAAATAGGGTAGGGGATTGGGTCACTCTTCAGAGGGCCATTGTTGGGCCGAAGGGCCTGTTTCAACACTAACGGGATTCTATGATTCACGGCTACAGTCCAGGCTGTACTGATGGACCTCCCTGCTGAGAGGTGATTGCAGCATGTGGAACCAAGAGGGATGATGTAAGCACATGGCACAAGGTCATACTGATGCACTTGGCCCTCCTCATACACCAGCCCAAGTCTTTTGTGTCCTCTGAGTCCTAACAGGTCACTGTCAATGCGCTGTCTATTGTGTCTGTGGTTCGGGGAGTTGGGGGGAGGTGAAACATACTCAGAAGGGGAGGGCAATGCCTGAGGATGTTCAACAATAAAGGACCTCGCAGTTCTGTGTCCTCTCATGGATTTGGGTCTGAGTGCCATGATCTCCTTTATTTGAAAGCCCCAACATTGGTGTGCCTCCCTCATAGGCACATTTAATCAACCCCCATCCAGAGTGTTGTCAGTGCCACTTTTCCCCCCCGCTGTCTCAGGGTGAACCTGTCAGTGAGTTTCCAAGCATCCACATTCTCTTCATGATAGTCCATCCCATGAAATCTCATAGGTTTCACACCAAGCCCCCTCCCAACCTGTCTGCCCCTACCTACCCTTCCCAACCAGCCCTGGGCCTGTCAAGTATGTTCATTGACTTCATCCCCACTCACTTCCACATCCCCCTACCACCCGCCCAACTCTTGTGACAGAGCTCTTCTGGCTGTGGATGAACTCATTCCAACATGACCCCCTTCCCAACCAAACTTCAGTACACGTCCACCTTGCTGATACTGTTTCCCTCCCTCCTTTCATATTTGCAATCCTCCTTTCTCCAGACCCTGCAGCCCCCACCCTGAAGATTAACGTTAGGGGGCAGCAAGGTAGCTGAAGTTGCCTGAAGTTTGCTGGAGATATTAACCTGAAGGAGATGTCATAATGCACCAAGCAAACCACAAACTTCAAGTAGAAATGCCTTTTATAAGGGGTTGCTGGGTTCGATTCCAGCCTCTTGCGACTGTCTTTGTGGAGTTTGCACATTCTCCTCGTGTCTGCGTGGGTGTCCTCCGGGTGCTCCTGTTTCCTCCCACAGTCCAAAGATGTGCAGGTTAGGTGGATTGACCATGCTAAATTGCCCATAGTGTTAGGGATGTGTAGGCTAGGTTGAATAGCCCTGGGAATTATGAGTTTCAGGTATAGGGGGAATGTGGGTCTGGGTGGGATGTGCTTCAGAGGATCAGTGTGAACTCAATGGGCTGAATGGCCAGCTTCTGCACTGTAGGAATTCGATGTTTCTGTAATGTTCCAGCTCTCCTTCGGTCTACAATGGCCACAGCAGGTGGCTTGGAGGGGAACTTGCAAGTGATCATGTTTCATTATATCTCTGCCCTTGATATGCTACTGGTTTCATAGAGGAAGCCAAACATCACATTAATCTCTGTGTGAATTTTTTTCAACCAATTATATTACTGTCTGATAGCCTACAAAATAAAGTTTTTATTTAATTTTTCCTTGGTGTCTTTAAAAGGTTTATCATCTGCTTCATTTCCTCTTTTTTTCTAATATAGACTGACGTAGGGTACCTCTTTCACAACATTAATCTTCGAAGTGTTGTTGAACAAAGGGATTTCTTCTGGCTCTTTGTACAAAAGTTTCTGTGCCAAGTGTGTACTTTATTTGGAATGTATGTGTGCATGTGACCAATCCTGAACATTTTGTCCAAGTGCATGCTTGCTTTGGACTTATCCATGCACATGAGCAATGCTGAACGTTTTGTCCAAATGGACATCTTATATGATACAGCCAGCAGTTCCTGATTTTCTGCAGTTTTAATTCTTAGCAGATCTGAGTGACTCAGCGTAATTCCATTCACAATGCAATCCATTATTAGGTCTCTTATCAGTTCCAGTTATCTTCAGCCTTATCCAACATTTCTGCCTTTTAAGCTAAAGATTTATCTGAGTTAAAAATCACACAACACCGGGATTTAGTCCAACAGATTTATTTAGAAGCACTAGCTTTCGGAGCGCTGTTCCTTCATCAGGTTGTTGTGGAGTATGAGATCATAACGACACAGAATTTATAGCAAAAGATTAAAGTGTGATGACACTGAAATGATATATTGAGAAAAACTGGATTGTTTGCTAAGTCTTTCATCTTTTAGAATGACCATGTTAGTTTCAGTTGTTTCACATGTAAATCCCAGACCCTTTTTAAAGTTACATTCTCCAGTTAGCTTGAACAATAGGTGCCAGATGCTGCATTGAAGGTGTAAGGTTAAAGTCTGTCTGTGTCCCAATGTTCAGACTAATTCTATTTCTAAAGTGGAATTTATAGAATCTTAATGGAATTATGCAGTGTTTTGAGCAAATCAAAATGTAATTTGGCAAGTTCAAATTCACCCCAGAAACTATACGTGTTTGCAGGGGTGACAGAGTGAGTATGAGCAGGTGGGTATGTGTGTGGGTGGATGTGTTATGAAGATATGGGTGGACTATACCTTTAAGAGAGTAAAGGCTAGCAGTGACAGCATCAAGTGTTCTCAACAGGATACAACGTCACATGTGCTCCAGCTTCTGGGGTAGCTGGTTACCTGGAAACAACAAAACAGATTCAAATTAGGCCAATTAGTTTAAATTATACCCCCAAAAACACTAAATTCCAATCAAGTTTAAATTGCCTATATTGACAATCTTAAAAACCAGTGACACAGTCCGATGCTTTGGGCTATAAGGCCAGGGAAATTTGAATAGCTGGGAGGAGAACTACCACCAGACCAACAGATGTGGACTGCTAGTCGGAACTCTCTGAGAGGTACCTGTCTAGAGAAGGTGTTTGCATAGAGAGAAACCTCAATACTGACCTGGGAAGCAAATCTACTGACCAAGATAAAGAGAAGATTCGACCGCTGGCTGGTTTTAAAATTTGAATTTTTCTGTAAATCTGAATTGGGAGTTTAATCTGACTTGTATTATAGAAGGGAAGGTAAAAGGGAAGGTTAGAGGGAGGAATTGTCAATAGTTGTTGATCAAATAGCCCTCTGTTATAATTTAAGAGATAAAGTTGTTAATTTTTACTTTAAATAGTTCTTGGCCACTTGACTTTTCATAGGTTACTGCATGGGATAAATCTTTTCTGTATTGCTGGCTTTAAATTAAGCAGGAGAGTTTACCCCATGTCGTAACAGATGTGAGTGTCTGTGAGAGAATGTGCACATGTATGTGAGTGTAATGGGGTATAAGTCTGTGAGAGGGTGCATGTGTGGGTGTGAGTGTGGGTGTGTATGTGTGAGCATATGAGAGAGAGCTTGTGTATGAGAGAGGGTCTGTATGAATGTGTGGGTCTATAGGAGTGTGTGTGTGTGTGTGAGAGAGAGAGACAGTGTATAGTGCAGTTGGGTCACCTGTAGTGTGACATGAACCAAGATCCCGATTAAGGCTGTCCCCATGGCTACCGAACTTCACTAACAGCCTCTGCTTGGTCACTTTGAGTTGTTGCCTGTTCCAAAGTCTGCCTTAGAGGATGGTCACCCAAAGGTCCAAGGCTAAATGTCCCTGACTGCTGAAGTGTTCTCTGACTGGGAAGGAACACTCCTATCTGGTGATTGTTGTGCGGTGTCGATTCATCCATTGCTTGGTCTCTCCAATGTGCAAAGCCAACACACCAGGATGTCCCATTGTATCAGGCAATGGGACCCTATATGAGAACCTCTCTGGCTATGTCAAAGGCATCTTGAAACCCGTTGTACAAAGGACCCCCAGCTTCTGTTGCGACACTACAGATTTCTTACAGAAACATAGCACCCATGGACTAGTCTAACCAGGAACATTCCTCATCACAATGGACATTTCAGCTCACTACACCAGTATCCCCCACAATGACGGCATCGCAGCAACAGCCTCATAACTCAACACCAACAACAGCCCCAATCTCCAAGCACCATTCCGTTTTATCCTCAGCCACAACATTTTCACCTTTGACAACCAATTCTCCATCCAGGCACATGGAACAGCCATGGGGACCAAACGTGCACCCCATTATGCCACCATTTTCATGCACAGGTTCGAACAAGACTTCTTCTCTATGCAGGACCTCCAGCCAACACTATATATCAGGTATATTGACAACATTTTCTTCCTCTGCATCCATGGCAAGGTGTCACTGAAACAACTACACAGGGATATCAACAAGTTTCATCCCAGCATCATACTCACAATGGACTACTCTTCAGTATTAGATTACTCTTTAGTATCTGTTTCATTCTTGGACATATGTATCTCCATCAAGGATGGGCACCTCAGCACCTCACTCTCCCACAAACCCACGGATAACTTCATGATGCGACATTTCTCCAGCTTCCATCCAAAACATATTTCAACAACCATCCCCTATGAACACGCCCAACACATACACAGGATTTGTTCAGATGAGAAGGAACGTGACGGACACTTGAAAGTATTCAACAATGTCCTCATAAGGACGGGATATGATGCTCAACTCATCGACAACAAGTTCCAATGTGCTGCAGCGAGAAACTGTAATGACCTCCTCAGGAGACAGACATGAGCTGCAACCGATAGGCTGTCTTTCATTGTCCAGCATAGCCCATGAGCCGAAAAGCTACACCATATTCTTCGCGGCCTGCAACATATTATCAATGAGAATGAGCACCTCGCCAACACATTCCCCACGCCTCCACTTCTCACCTTTAAACAACCATCAAATCTCAAATAGATCATTGTTCGCAGCAAACAGACTGGCCTTCAGTACAACACAATACAACCTTGTCATGGTAGACGTGCCGGAGTGTTGATATGGATACCACGATTACACATGGAGACACTATCCACCATGTATGCGGCAGGTATTCACATGAGTCGGCCAACATTGTCTATCTCACATGCTGCAGGAAAAGATGCCCTGAGGCATGGTACATTGGTGAGACCAAGCAGAGGCTACGGTAATGGATGAATGGGCACCTCACAATAATCCCCAGACAGGAGTGTTTCCTCCCAATCAGAGAACACTTCAGTGGTCCAGGATATTTGAACTCGAACCTTCGGGTGACCAGCCCCCAAGGCAGACTTCGGGACAAGCAATAACGCAAATTGGCTGAGCAGAGGCTGACAGCCAAGTTTGGTACCCATAGGGATGGCGTCAACTGGGACCTTGGGTTCATGTCACACTACAGGTGACCCCACTACAGTATACGCTCTTATACACACACACACACACTCCAACAGACCCACTCTCATACACAAGCTCTCTCTCAAAAGCTCACACATACATCCCCCACACTCACACCCGCACACGCACCCTCTTACAGACTTATACCCTATTACATTCACACACATATACATACGTACACTCTCTCACAGACACTCACCTCCCCCCCACCCCTCCCAAACACATACCCACATGCTCACACTCACTCTATCTCCCCTGCATGCACACATATACTGTTTCTGGGGCGAATTTGTACTTGTAGAATTACATTTTATTTTGCTCAGAAACTGCATGAATCCATGTAAGATTCTGTAAATCCCACTTTAATAACAGAATCAGTCTGAACATTGGGACACAGACAGACTTCAACCTTACACCTTCAATGCAGTATCTGAACTGAGATGGCACCTATTGTTAAAGTGAACTTGAGAATGCAACTTTAAAAAAGTTCAGGATTTACACATGAAAGAACTGAAACTAGCATGGTCATTCTAAAAGATGAAAGGCTTAATAAGCAATCCAGTTTTTTCTCGATGTATCATTTCAGTGTTATCACGCTGTAATCTTTTGCTATAAATTCTGTGTCGTAGGGTATTGTACTCCACAACCACCTGATGAAGGAGCAGCGCTCTGAAAGCTAGTGCTTCCAAATAAACCTGTTTGACTATAACCTGGTGTTGAGTGATTTTTAACTTTGCCAACCCCAGTCCAACACCAACACCGCCACATCAGGATTTATCTGAGGATCATCTCTATTGGGTTTGCTACATCCTCCAGGGCACCTCCAGGCAGTGGTGAGAATTACCTTTTTACCGTGATGCACTCTCAACAAAGCATGACTTAGTATTGTTATCTCAAATGCCATTTAGATCATTGTGCTTATTAAAACTATAGTTCTAAAAGTAAACAAAGTTACAAATCAGTCTTGTTCCATCGCAAATACGTTGTTATATACCTTCCACATCTTGTGAGTTACACATAATATCAATACAACTGACAAATGAACTGATAGTAAGAAATACTATGAACCAGCTATGTTTACGTTATTCCTGCCCTATAATAAGCCATTACAAAACCACTTCCTTACGAGCTATCTTTTGGTATCTGAGACCAATCCCTGTTGTCAGCCCCTTCCATTTCTTAACTTGGTGTTTCAACAAACAAATAAGACTCAATGTGGACTTCAACAGTTTCCTCATTTCCCCTTCCCCCACCTCACCCTAGTTCTAAACTTCCAGCTCAGCACTGTCCCCATGACTTGTCCGGACTTGTCCTACCTGCCTATCTCCTTTTCCACCTATCTACTCCACCCTCTCCTCCTTGACCTATCACCTTCATCTCCTCCCCCACTCACCCATTGTACTCTATGCTACTTTCTCCCCACCCCCACCCTCCTCTAGCTTATCTCTCCACGCTTCAGGCTCACTGCCTTTATTCCTGATGAAGGGCTTTTGCCTGAAACGTCGATTTCGAAGCTTCTTGGACGCTGCCTGAACTGCTGCGCTCTTCCAGCACCGCTAATCCAGAAATAAGACTATTACAACAGTAAGAATAACAAATTTCAGTACAACAATCACAGGTGACACAATTCTGATCCACGGATGGTCCTGAGTATTCAGTCCCCAGTTCCAAATTTTACTCTGGAAACTTGGAACCTGCCTCTTTCTGCATGAAGTTAATCTCCTCCTCATACATAGTCCATTTATGGATAACTTCCTTTGCCTCAAGAATGATCTTCATGTAGTTTGCAGCAAAGTGTGTTATCGGTGGAAGTTCTGTAGTTACGAATCAGCACAAGTTGGCATCTGTAGCAGTTGGGTGGACAGATAGGGTTATGGGCAGTTTCTCCTCAGGTTCTGGTTTGAACAAAACTTGGTGTCTAATGGTCAAGTCAGAAGAGATATTGCTGATTACCATATTCTGTCCATCCAAGTTACACCATCGTCCGCCCTTTTTGATATCCTGAGGTTGCCATGGTGACACAGTAGATGTCTCCTACTCAGGCATACTTAAAAAAAATAGTTTGGTTATTCACCAGCTGGATAGATAATGAGCAGTTTTCATCAGAGGCAAATCCACACTGAGCTAGCCCTCCTTTGATCTTTTCTTCCAGACATCAGTGCAGGTTCATAGCTCCTTGAAAGTGGAGTCGCAGGTAGATAGGAAAGTGAAGAAGGTTTTTGGTATGATTTCCTTTCATGGTCAGAGCATTGAGTACAGGAGTTGGGAGGTCATGATGGGTCTGTACAGGACATTGATTAGGCCACTTTTGGAATATTGCGTGCAATTCTGGTCTCCTTATCAAACGGATGTAGTGAAACAGGAAGGGTTCAGAAAAGATTTACAAGGATGTCACCAGGGTTGGAGGATTTGAGCTATAGGGAGAGGCTGAACAGGCTGGGGCTGTTTTCCCTGGAATGTCGAAGGCTGAGGGGTGACCTTACAGAGGTTTACAAAATTATGAGGGGCATGGATAGGGTAAATAGGCAAGGTCTTTTCCATGGGTGGGGGAGTTGAGAACTAGAGGGCATAGGTTTAGGGTGAGAGGGGAAAGATATTAAAGGGACGTAAGGGGCAACTTTTTCACAGAGCGGGTGATGCGTGTATGGAATGAGCTGCCAGAGGAAGTGGTGGAGGCTGGTACAATTGCAACATTTAAAAGGCAACGGATGGGTATATGAATAGGAAGGGCTTGGAGAGATATGGGCCAAGTGCTGGCAAATGGGACCAGATTAGGTTGGAATATCTGGTCGGCATGGACGAGTTGGACCAAAGTGTCTGTTTCTGTGCTGTACATCTCTACGACTCTTTGACTCCAAGACATACCCAGTTGATCTCACTTGATGGCATCAGCTCAAATACACCCCCTTTTTGATCACTATATCACTCTATCATTATAGCATGGGTTGGTGGGTTACTTAATGATATCTAAGTTCCTTCATGGTATTTACTCACATTATGAACTTGCCACAGGGAGTGTGTCAGATTAGCCCCATACTTGGGTATATGAAGCATCGCACCAATGTAAAGCTGACCTCTTTTTCTTCACCTATGTCCTCATCCAACACCCAGTCTGGTACTCTATGAGCATCTAATTGCAACATATTTGTGCTAACCGCAGAGAGAAGCCAGCTAGTGTGTGTTGAACAAAATGCTGCTTTGTTATTGTGGGTTGCTTCATAAGCCATTCTGCCTGAAATCTCATTAGCAATATTCTGAAAGGGTCTCAACATTTTCTTGGTGGTCAGGGCTGCCAGTGCCGCTTGCCATCCTATCCTACCCATTTTTTCTCGATCCCGAAATTCCTGACTTAATATTATCCTCATCTTTTCCTGGAGAGAACTTAACTGAGCCTCCAATTCTGCTATGTCAAGGGTGTTAACAGACACCACTTCCTGCTAACAGCCTGCTCCCACGAACTCCATCAACCCTCTCTTCCTCCTTTTTCTTTCCAATGTCAATTCACTGCGGCTAAGTTGTCTCCAGAGAAGGTGGTCGAAGAGTTGCCAGATTGTGCCATCACATCAGGGTGGTAACTGTGCGTCCATCAGGTTAAACATAGAATAACTATCTCTTCTATTTCTTTCTGAACTAATCCTACTCCCACTGTATCTCTCTGAGATTGGCTGCACTGTGGCCCTCAGGTCCCTCCAGGAGTCATTGTGGTAGTGGGTTCAGCTGTAGTAGCGGATGGGTCATCCCTATAAAGTATGAAAGCTGATCCTGTCGCTGGACACATACCTAAGTTTCCTGCAACCTCTCTGACCTTTGGGATAACCCCAGACTTAACATTCCACCATGATCCAGTCTGCTGGACTCACAATTCACACAATTTTGGACCATTAGGAAATTTTTTCCTGACCTACTTAAATCCTTTGATGATTGATTTTTGTCACAGACCATGTAATGGATAATTCTGCTTTCTTGGCCACTGGGGCAAAAATTGGAAAGTGGAGTTGGAACTGCCCAGGGACGGGCCGTGGCGTCACAAAAACTCAAATTTCTTCCCAAAACAGGACCTGTACAGGATTCCTGAAGAAGGGCTCATGCCCAAAACGCCGATTCTCCTGCTCCTTGGATGCTGCCTGACCTGCTGCGCTTTTCCAGCGACACATTTTCAACTCTTCACCCCCTCAGCCAATTCATGTACATCAAGGACTAGCTCCAGTTTTCCATCCTTTCCTCTCATCCATTTCAGTTGAAGAGTGGATGCTTCATCCATTTTGTTCTCTTTTTGCTTTCTCCTTCATTTTGGTTTCCATTAGTGAGCATGAGGAGTCCACCTGCTTAGGAGATAATGGTGCACCTGCCAGATTTCCATTTTGTTCAGGTTGCTCTGGTCCCACAAATCCCCCTGGTCTGGCTTCCAAAACCAGTCCCTGTCTAAGTTTCCTAATTCTGGGGTATCACATTCTCCTAAAATGATGAGTAAATGGTGATAATTATCCTGCCCACCCCACCTCACCCCCACCCCAAACGGTTTTAGCTGGTTAATATGATACCAGCCAATCGTGTTAGGGGCTATTAGCACCTTGTAGACTGATGGACCCGCTTTGTCTATCACCTCATATGGTCCTTCAAATCTAGAGGCCAGGAGAGATGTTTGTTTGATGTACAGGTGTCATTACCCATTGCCCAACCAATTGGCATTGTCTTGGAGTCAAAGCGGGCTTTACTTTGTTGTTTCTTCCTTCCCATATTATGTGCAGCCACAACATTTGCTTCATTCACACTCTCAACCAGCTGTTGTGACCACTTATCTTTCATTACGACATACATTTCTGGCTCAGATAGGCCTAATCCTAGAAGTGGCTTCAGGCCACACGTTTCTTGACCTGTCAGCAACCAATGAGGGGCAAATCATGTAGGGGAAGCTACAGTGCTTCTTATTAACATCAGGAAGCACTGTCAGCCAAGTAGTCTGGTGCTACTGCCCCATTTTGGCCAACATATTCTTCAAATTTAAATTCATTCTTTTGACTATCCCATTGAATTAGGGGTCTATAGGATATATATGGAAGTTTTGTGTTATCCCAAGTGGTGTCATGACATTCTGCATCACGTGGGCTGTAAAATGCATCCCTTGATCTGATTCAATAGCCATTGGTAAACCCCAAAAAGTAAAACCCTTTTTTAATAGGACCTTTGCCATGATTTTAGCAGTATCGTTTCAATTGGGAAACACCTCTGCCCATTTGGTCAAAGTATCTACTATCACCAGGATATACTTATACCCTCTTGTAGTTGGGAGTAAGGGGCCCGCAAAGTCAACTGTGGATTTGTCCAGTGTCCCACGACTGGCCTTGTATGTCTAAGGACTTCCTTGTTCACATTTCTGTCAGGGCTATTTAGACACATATCAAACAATTTTTCACATAATGTTCCACATCCCCTTTCATTTATGGTCACCAACATACCTCTTTCAACCTCTCCAAGATGTTTTCCAACCCTTGGTGTCCATATATATCATGGTACCAATAAATTATCTGAATCCTTTCTCTCTCTGGTACTACAAATTTCCCTCCACACTATAGCACACCCTGTTTTATGTATACGCCTTTTCTTTCCTTATATTCCTCTGATTCCTTTCTTCCAATACCTTTTGTCATTCTTTATCCTTTCTTTGTTCTTCTGCTAAGTCAATTGGGGTCACTTCTTTCTCTTTTTGCTCTCCTATTTTCTTGATTTGTGGCTGCCATCCTTTTCCTGCTCTTGCCCCTCATTTGGCTCATTCATCTGCCTTTCTATTTCCTTCTGGTGATAACTGAGAATGAGCTTTCACTTTCATCACTCCATATTCTTTCCCTTCCGTCTTTCTGAAAATGTACCTCAGCAAAGGGGCAGGCAGTAGGACTTTCCCATCTGCTGACACAAAGCCTCTCGCCTCCCATCAGGGCAGGTATTCCTTCAGACTGCTGTACCCGTACTAACTGAATAGATAGCAGATGTTGGAGGGGATTTATCTGTGTGACTCCATTATATATGCCAGTGCTGCCACCTCAGCTGTTTGAGCTCTCATGGTCTTTGGCAGCCTTAGGGCTCTGCTTTCCACTTCTCCTCCTTGCTCATCTTCCACATAGATTCCACAGCCAGTTCTCCACTCTCCATCCTATACACACCCCTAAAGAGCCAACAGCAAATATTTTTAAGGGTAATTTGTTATTCCCTTGCTGTTCTCCTATTTCTGTCTTTGCCTGTCTCGTGTCTTGGATATTCCCTGTATTCTCTTTACCAGTATTCTCTCCTTCTTGTTTTCCCTTGGGATGATTTGCTATCACCACCTGACACTCCTGGGGTGTCCCCAGTAAATTAAGTTATCTGCTAACATGGTAGTTCTGTTATGCCTTTTACCCTCAGTTTCTCCCTTGTAATAACATCAATATCCATCTAGCAATTCTGTTCTGGCTCCCTGTGCCACCATTAATGTGTCCATCCAGCTGCATCTGAATGGGCATGTGTTGTATCAGAACTGTCAATGGGTTCATTCATACAATACAGGCAAAATGTTGTACCACCCAGAATACTGGATTAGTGGTGCTGGAAGAGCACAGCAGATCAGGCAGCATCCAAGTAGCTTCGAAATCGACGTTTCGGGCAAAAGCCCTTCATCAGGATTATTCCTGATGAAGGGCTTTTGCCCGAAACGTCGATTTCGAAGCTACTTGGATGCTGCCTGAACTGCTGTGCTCTTCCAGCACCACTAATACAGAATCTGGTTTCCAGCATCTGCAGTCATTGTTTTTACCACCCAGAATACTGCCAATGAATGCCTTTCACATGCTGTGTACCCTATTCTACTGGTAGGAGCATACGTGAGGCAGAGGCTACTGGTCTCAACTGACCATGTATCTCTTGCAATAAGATCGCTGATATTCTGGAGCCTATTGCACCCACCTCCACAGAGAATGGTTCTGCTGTATTTGGAGCTTTTAGGGCAGGAGCACTTGCCAAGTTCTGTTTCAAAACTCTTATTGCTTACGTTTGTTCTGGCTTCCATTCCCATGGGGTATTTGTCTTCAGTAGCATCATCACTGGTGCTGCCTTTGTGGTAAAACCACCAATATGGTCTCCACAATAGCCAGTCAAGCCCTTCGCATCAGCGGGGATGGGAGGTCCAGCTGCCGTTTCGATTCTTGATTTGTGTATCTCTCTTTTTCCTCGTGTTAACATCATTCCTAAGTTACTCACTTCCTGCCTCATTATCTGAATAATTTTTAACCCAAGTTCCTTTAACAGTTGCAACAACTATTCAGGAGCTGGCAATGATCTTGCTTGGTTTCTATTTACAGAAGCTAATCATCAACATATTGTATCAGGCAGTCTGGCTGAGAAAAATCTCACAATCCATTGCTTAACCACTGATGAAATACTGATGGAGAGTTGTGAAATCGCTGTGGCAAAACTGTCCATGTATCTTGCTGTCCCTTAATGGTAAATGCAATATATGCTGCCACTCCTTGGACAAAGGGATTGACCAAAACCCATTACTTATATCCAGCACCTTGATATAAGTAAATCACTGCGCAGATTCACTGTTTAATCATGGTTTTGGGGCTAGTAGCCACGGTAGCTGCCATTAAGGGAGTTACCTTATTTAGTTCTTGATAATCAATAATCAGTCAGCAACTCCTGTCCAGTTTCTTTACCAGACAAATAAACCAATTGTTTGTAGAGGTGACTCACCTTAACACCCCTGTGCTGCCGGACTTTGCAGTACCTTTCCTATATCACCTTCAGCCCGCTTGTCGAGCTCATACAGCTTTTGGGATTTGGATCTTGGGCCTGTATGCACACCTCTCCCTTCTTCCCTGCACAGTCATGCTTAGGTTTGGCAAACACTTCCTAGTGTTGTCCAATAATTCCTTGTAGTGTCAGGTCCTCGCTCATGTTAGTAGCACTGATCCAGATTTCTCCCACCACTTACACACACTCTCTCCTTATACTGTCCTGTAAGGATTTCAGCAAAAAAAAAGCATTCCTCATTTATTCCTGGCATTTGCCCTATGATGCAGTTCATTGGATCAAAGTTCAGTCCTGCTTTGTCTATGTAATCATTTCACAGGATATGCTTTTGATTTGCTAGGAGTTTTATGAATACTACTGGGTGTCCCAACTCTACGACTGCTACTTATATATTTAAAGGACTAGTCACTTGTCCTACTTGAGAATGTCCTGTAAAACCACTCAAGGTTATTCCTGTTTATATTTTCCAATTGTCATTATTTACAGTTATTGTGTTGAGGGTGGTGTGGGATCCCACTGTGTCCCAAAGGGAAGTGATAGGGTGGCCTCCTACCCTACCGTTCAATCAGGGTCTCCCATTTTGCGTCACATGTCCATGTTGAAGAGGCCTGAGACCATCATTGAGGGTTGAGGTACAACCCACTTGATGCCTCAATCGGTTGCACATTGTTCCAGGGCATCGACTGGGGTCCCTCTAGGGGCAAGGGTTGAATGTGCATCTGATTTGCTCTGCCCCTCCATGAGTTTGGACAATCACTGGCATAGTGCCCTTCCTTGCCACAATTAAAACACTCGCATGAGCACCTGAGGATCCCACCACACCCTGCAGACATACGAAGATCTCCTCCTCCATGTCCATGTCCCCTTCCTATCATTTGATAGGGCAGTAGTGGTCCCCTTGGGACTGATCCCTTTCCTTCATTTCTCCACACTCAGTGTATGTGTTGTTGGTGGGGTCCAATATGTCACATGCCTTTTGTAACTGCCCTGTGCCATGGGACACCAGCGCACGGACCCATCAATTGTCAAAAGGTGCAGCCACATTTAGCCAGTCTAGCCTTGGGCCTTATATACTCTGGAATACTAGCCACAGCCTGACAGCAAATGCAATGGGGTGGTCCCCTTTCCTCTGTCAACACTTATTCACGACTTGAGAGAAAATGAGGACTGCAAATGCTGGAGATCAGAGTCGAAAAGTGTGGCTTTGGAAAAGCACAGCAGGTCAGGCAGCTTCCGAGGAGCAGGAGAGTCTACATTACGGACTTAAGCCCTTCATCAGGAATGTAGTGGGGTAAGGGGGCTGAGAGATAAATAGGAAGGTAGGGGTGGGGATGTGAGGAAGGTAGCTGGGAAAGCGGTAGGTCATTGCAGGGCCGTGGATGATGGTGATAGGTCGGGGGAGGGTGGATTAGAGAGGTGGGAAGGAAGATGGACAGGTAGAACAGGTCAAGAAAATAATGTTGAGTTGAAGGGATGAGGTGAGGGGCAGGGGTGATAAGGAAACTGGTAAAATCGATATTGATGCCATGTGAGTGGAGGGTCTCAAGGCAGAAGATGAGGCATTTTTCCTTCAGGCATCGGGTGTCTTCGACTTTGCGGCGGAGGAGGCCCAGGACTTGCCTGTCCTTGGGGGAACAGGAGGGGAAGTTGAAGTGTTCAGCCGCAGGGCGATGGGGTTGTTTGGTGTGTGTGTCCCAGAGATGTTCCCTGAAACGTTCTGTGAGTTGGCGTCCTTTCTCCCCTGTGTAGAGGAGATCACATCAAAAGCAACAGACACAGCAGGTGAGGTATTTGGATGTGGAAGGATTATTTGTGGCCTTTGACGGAGGTGAGGTGGTGGGGGGGAGGTGTGGGCTTAGGTTTTACACCTCTTGCAGTGGCAAGGGAAGGTGTCGGGGGTGGATGCATCAACATCGAGTTCACCAGTTTCCTCATCTCCCCTCCCCCCACCTCATCCAAGATCCAACTCGGCATTGCTCCCTTGAACTGTTCTACCTGTCCTTCTTCAATCCCATACTTCCACTCCACCCTCCCCTCCGACCTATCACCATCACCATCACCATCCTATCCCCTACATCTATCTATCGCCTTCCCAGTTATCTTGCAACCAAACCCACCCCATCCTCCTAATTCCCAGCTCCCTTCCCCCCTCCCACATTCCCAATGAAGGGCTTATGCCCAAAATGTCCACTCTCCTGCTCCTCGGATGCTGCCCTGGCCTACTCTGCTTTTCCAGGGCCACCCTTTTTGACACTTAATTAGGGCTTCACTGCATCCCCTCTGTTAGCTCCCATGGCCATCAGTACATCCTCCTTTAACTGATCTAATGTTCCCCGTTCTGCATTCTGTGGCTTGGCAAAGCTGAATATACAGTGGGATGGTGACACATCCGTATCAGTTTTGACATCTTCCTCATTATCTAACCTGTGTATGGCTCTCTGTTTGTGGATAACTTGGAACAGCTCCCGGGGGTCATCCCCTAGCTGACAATCCCCTGCACACTTGGCTATATTTCTTTGCTGTTAAACATCATAAGGGGTGATGTATGTAATGTCAGATTGCTGTTGCCCTGCTAGCACTGCTGGCTGCTGTGTCCTAGTGATCGGGGTGGGGATAGGGGGGTTATAGGGACAAGTGGCCTTTCTCCTGTTCCTCTCTCCAGAAGGGGATCCCATTCCCCTGGTCTTCCTTTCCATTTCTGGCTGCGTTATCTGCTAGCCCTCCCCTGTCAATGTCACTAGCTTCCTCCCATCCCTCCTCAAAGGTGGGGTTGCAAATGTACATGTTATCCCTCTTTGTGCAGGTATCTGTCTCTGTAACCTCTCTATCTGCTTCATGCACTTTGTATGATCGCTTGAGGTCCCTTTTCGCTCCTGTACTGACTTATGCACTACATTCAGAGCTGTTTTCAGTCTGCTACACTGTCTTTTTAATGTTTCTACGTGCGTTTGAGTCCTTTCAGTTTTGTCTTCACTTTTCTCCTTTTCCCTTATCAATTTCTCACACTGCATTTGATACTGGGTTCATATGGATGAGGTCTATGTCGAAGCTACTTGGATGGTGCCTAAACTGCTGTGCTCTTCCAGCACCACTAATCCAGAACAAGGTCTATGTCTGTCTGGCTTTGTAAATTCCGAACTGTCTCAGTCAGTCTCTTTATCTCTCCTTTAAGTTCAGCCACCTCTGTTCGTAGCTTCAGCTCTCACTGCTGCTTTTCTGTCAAGTCTTCAGATATACAGCCTATCACTACAGCTTTCTGCATTTTCTCAAAGTGCCTTTTTCCCATAAAAGTTTTGACATACTCCAGAGAGTATACCGACATGTTCCCATACCCGTCCTGTATGCTCACAGTCCTCCTGCCAATTCCCAGCCACACACTGTTGGAGAAATCCTCTCCAGTCAGAGTCCATTGGATCCACTATTCTCGGTTAGCACCAACTTTCTGAATATGTCCACTAGTCTTTCTGTCTTTCTCACTATTAAATTTCCACCTCCTCCTTCCGGCCACCTGCTTAATCCTGCCCCTGACGTAGGGCAACTATCCTCTTAATTTCAGGCTCAGGCAGGGTGTCAGAAAATTCAGACATTACCTGAAAGCGTCGTAGTAACTCAAAGTTACTTCTTGTTGACGCCCAGGCAGGGACAAAAATATATAAATAGACGAATTACAGCGGAGACACTTGAGTGCTATAAAACCACAATTCATTTACTAAGTGCTTAAACAAATAACACACATTTTAAACTAGTAGAGATATCTCAATCGTTGTCTTTCACTGCCCTGATTTCTGTAACTATACTCTAACGTTTTTGTCCAGGGGAGCTCACAGCTGGCCATGCTGAAGGCTCTGCTCAATGTTTTCACCACGCCTCCAGACATAGGGCGCCTCTTTCATAACATTAATCTCCAAAGTGTTGTTGAACAAAGGGATTTCTTCAGGCGCTTTATACAGGGGTCTCTCTCTGCCAAGTGTGTGTCTTATTTGAAGTTATGCATGCACATAACTAATCCTGAACATTCTGTCCAAATGCATGTCTTCTTTGGACTTATCCATGCACATGAGCAATCCTGAATATTTTGTCCAAATGCATGGTAGTATCTAATCACAACCATGATCTTGGCTTCATGTTGCACTACATGTCACCCTACCACACTGTTCTGTATCTGTAAAATCTTCCTTACTGTCCTGTTGCGACATCATCACCTTGATAAATTGCTGTGATCTCTCTATTTTAATTTGTTTGTACTGTTATGTTTTACTTATTACTTTGTTTAGAGCACCAGTATTCAACCCTTATATCCATATGTTATTCCAGTCATTTAGTTTGTCTCCAGCACCACCTGATTTTTAAACGTTTTGTAATTGTCCCTCTGCCTCATTTAATTGGATTATAGGTCAACCCTTCGCTTGTTATTCAGCTGGTGACACTTTACTCACACAGTCTGACATTCTTGATCATCTGCAGAGACCTAGTATTCTCTTTGATCTTTTAATCTCTCTGCCCATTGATCATTCTGCCTATAAAAGCTGTGTCTGTGTGCTTCTCTCTCACTTCACCTGACGAAAGAGCTACGCTCTGAAAGCTTGTGATTTCAAATAAACCTGTTGGACTATAACCTGGTGTCATGTGACTTCTGACTTCACCCACTCCAGTCCGACACTGGCACCCCCACATCATTTTCTGATACAGCCAACAGTTCCTGATTTCCTGCAGTTTTAACTTAGCAGATCTGGCTGAATCAGCGTAATTCTATCCAAAATGCTGTCTATTGTTAAGCCTCTTCTCAGTCCCTGCCAATTCCTGTACCCTTGAACCTCAACCAACATGCAGGTGAAGGATAATAGCTCTCACATGGATCAGATGAGGTTAGTTCACTGATGGAAAGGAAGACGTGAGCATAAATGGGCCATTTTAAGGTTAGTAGGCAAAGGGTAATGTGGAGACAGAAACTGGACTCGTCTCCACCATCAGTCTCTTTCGGGCCCACCTCGCTGATGCAGCCATTGCTGATACTGCCGGGGCCCGAGTATGCCTCCCACCACTGCCTCCTTGAATCTGTGGTGGACACAGACACCGTAGGGAACTGAAACTCGCTTCTGCCACCGCAACCGTGAGTTGGCACTAGGACCGTCTCATCCGCCAGCTTGCCGCCACCAATGCCATTGCCGCCACGGAGCTCTGGGTACTTTGGAAAGGATAAGAAGGAAAAGGAGGGGGAGTAGCAGTATTACTTGGGGAGGGCATTGCAATAGGCAAGAAAGAGGATGTCACAGTGGATCCAAGAATGCAATTTGACTAAAGGTAAGCCATGAAAAGGATACAGTTACACTGCCAGAGATACCAAATGTTATCAGGTAGTTATAATAGGAGACTTAAATAACCCAAATACACACTGGGATATCTGTAATGTAAGGGGGCAGCATAGGGTATGGACCCCTGGATTACATGAAGAAGAGTTTCCTCTGGCAGTTTGTGCCCTGTCCAACAACAAGGAATGTGCCATTCACATGGTTCATGGAAATGAGATGGGCCAAGTGAGTCAAGTGTCATATAGGGAGAGTTTAGGAGATAGAGATCAGATAGGAATAAACAAACGGACTAGGGGATTATCGTGAATCCAGCAAAAAGAGGGTGAGGTGGGAATGATTGGCTGGAGCAAGCGTGCACGCAAACCTCTTGACTTGAGGGAGCTGCCCAAAAGCCCTTCATCAGGAGTCTTGATGAATTCCTGATGAAGGTCTTATGCCCGAAACGTCGATTCTCCTGCTCCTCAGATGCTGCCTGACCTGCTGTGCTTTTCTAGCACTACACTCTCGATGTATCTCTCAGATGACCGTCAGATACAGTCCATCAACTGTCCCAGGCTCAGATTTCATAAAAAGACATTTCGTTTCCCATTCATTCAGCAGAATTCTTGTAAATGAGCCATGTCTTCTACATCTGGAGCTCTCTATTTGCAATAACATTTGCAGATTTCAAAGATTATTACTAACTGTACTTGTAGTGTCCCACAATGTTGAAATAAATGAACCAGTAACTGATAATGCTGACTTCGAAATGTATGATTGCTGTGGTCAGATCAGACTTTTAAAAAAAGCAAACAGCTGCAATAAAATACAGTTACATCTCCCATGCGACATTCATTTCACATAGTTTCAGACAGATGTATGTTATGTACCTTAGATATTCAGAGACAATCAATGAATACAATCTTCCACCATTCTAAACAACTTACAACTGTAGATTAATTTTACAGTACAGTTCCTTTCAATTGGTACACTCAGATGGAGAGACACAGATATACACAAACACACTTACACAGTCAGGCACACACTCTGTTCCCACTCCCTGACTGATTGCAGCAGTTCAGGATATGTCTGCCAATTCAGCAAATGTTTAGCTGTTTACCTACGGTGACTGCAAAAGACACACAGAGATGGGTTTCATTTTAAGCTTTAAAAAAATAACCATACTTATTGTACATTACCCAGTCTAATAAAAATAAGCACTAAATACTTGAGCTTTCATGCATACACAAAATCATACTGAAACCTCTTCTAGGCAGCAGGGACCATAATATGACTGAATTTTATAATCAGTTTGAGGTAGAGAGGAATGGATCTGGGATTTTTAAAAGACTTAGGATAATTATGAAGGCTTTTAAAAAAAAGAGTTAATGTGGATTTTGGTTCAATGGAAAGTGAGACTGGAGAATTAATAATGAAAAATAAGGAAATGGCAGGAATTTAACAGGCATTTTGCATCATTTTGGTGGATACAAGTAACATCCCAGAGTAGCAATAAATCAGGGAGACTTTGATGGTTTAAGTATGTGGATAAAATAACTGGCAAATGGAGAAGAGAGCGGGAAAATGCAAAGCTGTTTATTTTGGAAGGGAAAACAAAAGAACAGAATATTATTTAATTGGAGAAAAATTGCAGAGCTGCAAAACAAAGGGACCTGGGGTTACTTGTGCACAAAACTCAGAGCTAGCACACAGGCGGAGAAAGTAATCAGGAAGGTCAATGGAATATTGGCCCTTATTTCAGAAGGGTTAGAGTGTAAGAATAAGGCAGTCTTATTGCGAGTGTCCAGGGGGCTGGTGAGACCACATCTGGAGTATGTGAACAATTTTGGTCCCATTATTTAAGAAGAGATATCATTTTATTGGAGGCAGGTCAGAGGGATCATCTTATGAGCAAACATCAAACAGGCTGGGACTCTACTCACTGGAGTTTAGAAAAATGAGAGGTGATCTCATGGGTTCTTAATGGGCTTGACAGTGGAAATGCTGAGAGTCAAGGACCAGAGAGCATAGTCTCAGAATAAGGGGGCACCAATTTAATACTGAGATGAGGAAGTTTTTTTTCCCCTGAGAGGGTTATGTGTCGCTGGTAGTCCTTGTCACAGAGAGCTATGAAGGTAGAGTCCTTGTGTATATTTAAGGCTGAGATCGATTCTTGATCAGTAGGTGAATCAAGTGTAACGGGGAAAAGGCAGGAAAGTAGACGTGAGGAATGTCGGGTTAGCCATGATCCTATTGAGCAGCTGAGCAGGCACGATGGGCCAAAGAGCCTCCTCCTGTTCCTATTTCTTATTGTCTTCTAGGAAACAGGATGGAGGAGTTCAGGAAATTACAATTGCCAGAGAAGTGGTACTGTGTAAAATGTTGGAGCTGTGTGCTGACAAGGATCCAGGTCCTTTCGAACTTCAGTTTGGGTCTTAAAAGAAGTAGTCAGTGAGATGGTTGATGTATTGCTTTTATTTTTCCAAAACTCCTAGACTCACGGAAGGGCCTATTATATAGGAAGATTTCAAATGTAACTTTGCTATTCAAAACAGGAGTGAGACAGAAAGCAAGAAACTAAAGGCAAATTAAATGAATAGTTGTCATAGGGAAACTGTTCGTAGTTATTATTAAAGAGGTTATAGCAGGGCAGTTCAAGGGAATCAGGCAGAGTCAACATGGTTTTGTGAAAGGGACATCATATTTGACTAATTGAATGGAGTCCTTTAAGGACATAATGAGTGCTGTGGATGAAGGGAAACCAAAGGATTTGCTGTTACTTAGATTTTCAAAAGATCTTTCATAAGGTGGCACATGAAAGGCTTTTTTATGGAAAATTAAAGCTCATGGTTTAGGGTTTGCAGAACGGTATGGACAGAAGTTTGGCTGGTTAACAGGAAGCAGAGAGTAGGCATAAGTGGATCTTTTTCAGATTGGCAACATAAAACAGTTGGTGTACCACAGGTATCATTTATATAATAACTTGGGCGAAAGGACAAAAAGGCACAGTCGCCAAATATTCTGATGATACAAAGATAGGTCAGAAACTAAGAGGAATATAAGGAAGCTGCGAAAGGATGGGCTCAGTGAGTGGACAAAGATCTAGCAATTGGAGTTTAATGTGAGAAAAAGTGAAATTGTTCATTATAGTTGTTCACATTATCTAACTGTTGAAAGATTGCAGAGCTCTCAGAGGGATCTGAGTGTCTTCATGCATTAATTGTCAAATATTAGCATGCCATTACAACAAGTAACTAAGAAAGCGAAGGGAAAGTTCTTGTTTATTGTGAGGGGAATTGAATACAGAAGTAGTTTTGCTTCATTTATACAGGGCACTGATGAAACCACATCTGGAGTACTGTGCACAGTATTGATCACCTTACTTCAATAAGGATAGAAATGCATTGGAAGCAGTTTGGAGATGGTGCAGCTAGAATAATCCCTGGGAACAGTGAGTGATCATATGAGGCAAGGTTAGACAATCTAGAATTATATCTGCGAGAGCGAAGTGATTAAGGTCTCGACAGGGCTGGTGTGGAGAAAACACTTCCTCCAATGGAAGAATCAAAAACCAAGGATCACCATTTCACAATACGGATTTGCCCATTCAAATCAGACATAAAGTAGAGTAAAAGTCTCACAGAAGCATTAAAGTCTTTAAAACTCTCCCTCTAAAAACATGGTGGGAGCAGGATCTTTGAATATATTTAAGGCAAAGAGAGAAAGATTATTGGTAAACAAGGGTGAAAAGGTAATCAAGAATAAGGAACTGAAGTACCCATTAGATTAGTCATAGCCTCCAGGTTTTAGTCGATGAATGGCTTCCTTCCACTCTTTATTTCTATAAATATGTGTCAATCCTTCTGGATCTAGAACCAAGACAATTCAAATACAGCGACAAATAATTTGCTCTTAGAAAGACAGCAAGTGCAGGATAGGTTCTTACAAATCATTGATCATGGAATCCTTACAGTGTGAAAACAGGCCATTTGGCCCAACAAGTCCACACTGACCCTCTGAAGAGTATACCACCCAGACCCATTCCCTACCCTATTACACAACATTTACCCCTGACTAATGCACCTAGTCTACACATCCCTGAACATTACGGGCAATTTAGCACAGCCAATTCACCCTAACCTGTAGCAGCCAGATGATTGATCAGCAGGCAGGGCTGAAACTCACAGCTTAGGTGGAGAGGAGGCACTGACGGTCTCTCACTTCGGGTCCTGCATCTGTGATGTCTCTTATACTTCTGCCTTTTGTATCTCTGAGAAAAGCAGTTCCTCAAACACAAGAGGGCCTCAGCTAGTTTGCCTCATAATTCCCAAACTTCACTGACCAGTCATTTAAAACAACACTAGGTTAGTGGATTCATGGTTTATCATTGAAACCCTACAGTGTGGAAACAGGACATTTGGCCCAAAAATTCCCTCTGAAGATTAACCCACCCACACCCATTCTCCTAATCTTTTACTCTACGTTTGCCCCTGACTAACGTACCCAACCTACACATCCCTGAACATTATGGGCAATTTAGCATGGCCAAGCCACCTAACTTGCACATCTTTGGATTGTGGGAGGAAACTGGAGCACCCGGAGGAAACTCACACAGACAAAGGGGAAAATGTGCAAACGCCACACAGACAGTCGCCCAAGACTGGAATCGAACCTGGGTCCCTGGTGCTGTGAGGCAGCAGTGCTAACCACTGAGCCACCATGCTGCCCCAATGCTTCCATTTATGTTTTTAACTTTATGAGATTATGGTTTGGAGGACTCCTCTCTCAGCTAGTATCCAACTGTTAAACTGATTATGTCGAATGGTTTGTTCATCACTGAGGTGTTATCTGAATGTGCTGGATCAGGAGATCCAGTTCTCCATTGATGGTTCCCCATAGATAGTTTGACTCGATTTTAATGGCTTTGCAATCCATAAAGAATGGTGATGTAAATGATCAGCCATTTTATAAATGGTGTTTTAAATCCCTGGAACACTGTTTCAATCCATCATTAAACACATAAGTTCACTTTATGATATAAAGCCTGGCTTACAACATACAAAGTCCTTGCTTCACCATGGGTCTAATTTGTTCAATTAGTGGTTACCACATATATCATACTGTGGAAGGGTTATTTACGAAATACCAAAACAGGCCACAAACATTGCAATTAATTGAGTCAAACATAATGTTATTACGATTTTAATCTATTTTTTAAAAATTAATGCACAGGATGTGGGCATTACTGGCTAGGCCTACATTTATTGCTCATCCCTAACTGCCCAGGGAGCAGGTAAGAGACACTCACATAAAATCCCCTACCGTGCAGATAGAATCCATTTAGCCCATGAAGTCTGCACTGACAGTCTGAAGACCATCCCACCTAGACCCACCCCATAGTCCACATTTACCATGATTAATCTACTTAGACTATAAGTCCCTGGATGATACAGGGCAATTTAGCTTGGCTAATCCATATAACCTGCACATCTTTGGACTGTGGGAGGAAACCAAAGCACCCAGAGAAAACCCACACAGACAAAAGGTGAATATACAAACTTCAGACGGTTTCCTAATACTGGAATGGAACCCAGAACTCTAGCACTGTGATGCAGCAGTGCTAACCACTGTGCCACCATGCCACCTTGCTAGAGTGTGGAGCCACGTGCAGGCCAGACCAGGTAAGGATGGAGATTTCCTTCCATAAAGAACATTACTGAACCAGATTGATCCTTCCAACAATGAACAACAGTTTCATGGTTAATTTTAGCCTCTTAATTCCAAATTTCCTTTTTGTTGAATTCAAATTCCACCATCTGGCTTGGTGGGACTCAGAACAGATCCACAGAAACATTACCTAGATCTTTAGATTAATAGTCTAGCAATAATACCATTAGGTCATCGTCTCCCCTGACACCATATGTAGTCATCAAAGTGAGCTTCTGGGAAGGAAAGAATCTCTGCAAACACTATGTTCTTCTTATGATGCTATCACAAAAGGCAATCTAACTGTAAGGGAGTTCTGCTAAAGGATTTTGATCCCACCAATAACAATTTCATTTTTGTTGTAGCATGACAAAGACATTTCTGAAGTGGAAATCATTCCTCTTGACCAAGAAAGTCCCAGCTTTCTATCTTCCCACAGATTTTAGAGACATGACATTTTACCTCATGAATGAAACAGATTTTATAAATCGATGCTCCCGTTAATTGATATATGCCTCAGGCTACAGATATATAACAGATTTATACCATCGGATTTAAGAATTAGCCAATAATAACAGAAACCATGTTGCAAACTTCCAGGTTCACAATACCCAAGGAAGAAATACAAACACAAAGTAGGCAAATTGTGATGGGTCAGAAAACATCTGTTCTTGAACACTCTGCTCTGAATTTTCTCAAAACCACAAGATAAAGACTGAAAAAGGGAAATGATCTTGACTCATCCATCAAAACAAACATTACCACCCCCGCTCCATCAAGTCTGTTTATCTGGGTCAAAATATCTTTCAACTGCCAACCTTCAGTAAAACGATCAACCTAACCTTATCTGATTTGCAGATTTTCAAACATTTATTGATCTGAATACTAGGGTATTGCGGTGGCGCAATATTTGAAGTACATCACCATTGAATTGGTTTATTAAACAAGCAAAATTGAATGTAGAAATGAACACTCCAGTAAACAAAAGTTAAAAGTATATTCTTCCGGAATGAGTAAAGATCATTGTGTTGGGTCTCTCTACACCATCAGTGAAGATACTAGCAAAAGAGTTGATGGTACACTGTTAAACGGTTCCCGTTCATTCCTGCCCTTTTCTAACAATCAGTGTCTGCACTTCAACATACTTAACTAGTTACAGAAAGCTTTGGGACAACCTGATACCAAGAAAGGCATTTTGTAAATATGAGTTCTTGCTTTTCATTTAGAATTCCATCCATCCCTCATCTCACACCTGTTGATCTACACAAGGTTCTTCACCATTTAATCCTCAATGTATACCTTAGCCTGTTTTCAAAGTCCTATGTGATCGCACCTTCCTGTAACTCTGCAATGTGTAGCAGCAGTGTGTACTATTGACAAGATGGACTGCAACACTTAATAAATACCCATTGACAGCGCCTTCCAAATGCATGACCGCATCCATGACCCTCCAAATCACTCATCATCCCAACGTGGAAATATATCACTGTTCCTTCACTGTCACTGGAACAAAGTTCTGGAATTCCTTCCCTAATGGCATTGTGAGTTAACCTCCAGCACACGGACTACAGCAGTTCATGAAGGCAGCACACCACCATCATTCCAAGGTCAAGTGAGGACTGGCAATAAATATTGGTCAACCATTGGTACCCGTTCCCACGAATGAATAAAAATCTTTCATCTAAATCTATATCCCTCTAGCTCCTCCTTCAATCTATATCTCTGGAGCAATCGCTGAAATATTTTCATTCCTCTTTTATAAATCTTCACAGTCTCCACTTTCATTTCACATTGTCAGCTGTAAACTCCTTCGCCTTGGCTCAATTTTCATTTTTCTGTCTACTTCATTTGTGACGCACTTTGAGAAGATTTATTACATGAAAGGTACTAAATATTTCTACTGTGTGAATACAGAAGACCGTCATGTTATTAGTAACAGTCTAATGATTGATCACTTGCCAGGGTTTGATGAATTTTTGGCTTAGTTGATTTAAAGCAGTATAACACCATATGGGTTATGAAGCAGACATGACAGCAAACAAACTGATTCTTATGTGTGTAGCTTGCAGGTCAAGACCAAACCAACTTCCAGACAGAGTTGCAACATTGTATGCCCACAGCATTTGGTCTCCTTAAAAGTGCACTCTTTAAAATCAAGGTACAGAAATAAGAAAGATATTGAATGGAGGGAAATAGATGGAAACATCTTGAAAAATGTCCATATTATCACAGGAGGAGGTGCTGAATGTCTTGAAACACATAAAAGTGAATAAATCTCCAGGACCTGATCAGGTGAACCCTAGAACTCTGTGGGAAGCCAGGGAAGTGATTGCTGCCCTTCTTGCTGAGATATTTGTATCATTGATAGTCACAGGTGAGGTGCTGGAAGACTGGGGGTTGGCTAACATGGTGCCACTGTTTAAGAAGGGTGGTAAGGACAAGCCAGGGAACTATAGACCAGTGAACCTGACGTCGATGATGGGCAAGTTGTTGGAGAGAATAGCAACAAGATAGCAAAGTCAATGAATTAAGAGGTCGGCAAATATTATCACACAGAATAATGTCCAATTTGAAACACTTTTCAAAAAATACATTAATACCAATCTTGATGAAACTGAAAACAGAATCTATGGTTGCTCAGAACAATTTGTTGTTAAGGAGAGCAGTGCTCAAAAATATGGGTGGTATGAATCTTTGCCCTTATTGTTGCAAACCTTACTCAGCAAGACACATTGTATTTGGTGATGAGTAGCACAAACACAAATGTAGGTCAGAACTGGGAAAATACCTCTCTAAAAAGATGGTCACCTACAACGCTCAGAGTTAAATTTTTCGAACTGTTTTTCTCTTAGTCACCCAGTTAAACCTCAGCCGTAAGTAATTCTTTGATCATGCCCCCATTATCTTATTGGATTTGCATAAAGTTTGAGAAATCAGGTTGTCGGTGATTTATATTTGTTGTTACTGAGGGTGCTTTCCAATTTCAGCTGAGATAACCACTCGAGAAGAATTGCTATGGGTCTTCTTTAGTAACGTGACAGTATTGAGATAAAGGTTCCTTTCTACTTTCCTACTACAGTGGTGCTACAATAGATTGCCAAGAGGTTTCCAAACATTAGAATTATTCAGTTGAATTTGTGACATATACAAAGAATATGGATGGAATATGAAACAAGATTTATCTTAAGCTTTTCTCTCACCTTCACTAATCCACTTGATCCTCTTCACTTCCTCTGCAATTTAGATCCCTTTCTCATCTGCTTTCTATCCTTCCATCACTGTAGCTCTCTCACGCCCGTCTATAAACCAGCCCTCACATGAACCACATCTTCTGACGAGCCAGTCAGCCATCATCACGGGTCTACTGGAGTTCCTGATATAACACAAAGTAAGACCTTTTAATAAAATCTTAGGGAGACAATGGCCTAGTGGTATTATCACTGGATTGTTAATCCAGAGACCCAGGTAATGTTCTGGGGACCCGGGCAGATGGTGGAATTTGAATCCAGTAATAAATCTGGAATTAAGAGTCTAATGGTGACCGTGAATTAATTGTCAATTGTTGTAAAAACCCATCTGGCTCACTAATGTCCTTTAGGGAAGGAAATTGCAATCCTTACCTGGTCTGGCCTACATGTGACTCCAGATCCACAGCAATGTAATTGACTCTTAACGGCCCTCTGGGCAGTTAGTGATGGGCAATAAATGTTGGTCAAGCCAGCAACAATCTCATCCTGTGAATGACTAAAAACAAATCTGCACCATCATGGATACAGGATTTCAATAAAGGAACACGTATGCGAGTTATATATATATATAAATATAATATCATCTCTTTGTTGTTGCAGGGGTAGGTTATGCAACTGCATACCAAGCACCATCAGAACAAGGAACATGGCCGTACACGGTATGCGTTTACATGCCACTTTTAAAGATGGTACAACATTCAAAATTACTTCACAGCCAAGAACTTTTAAAGTGTTGCAATGCTGGAGATGCAGCAATTTGCTCCCAGCAAGCTCCAACAAAGTGAACGTTCGATTTGGTGGTGGAGAATGCTATGGGAGAACTCTGAACTTTTCTTCAAAAGCATGAACCGATAGGTGGGTCAAGACATTCCAATTGCTCTTGCAACAGTTTGGACTGAGAGTAATCCCTCTTGAACATGCTCACTTACAGGTCAGCAGTCTTTAATAAGGCCATGATTCCAAGTCTGGCCTGAACCAAATACGCCTGCCAGAGATAACCAGGGAGGAAATCACCCAAACTCGGAGTAACCTGGCCAAGAAATATTTAACGACAGATGGGTGAGCTGGGTTGGATGCCAAGTAAGTGAATGAGCGGTGAGGTTAGGTGGCAGAGGGGATGATCAGGAAGTAAGGGAGTGCTGGTAACAGCTGGGCAGATCAAGCAGGACTCCGATGGAACATGCCAACTGCCAAAAACTGCCAGCAATTCAGAGGTTGGTCGTTCTCATCCTTGAAAATGCTATTGTGAAGAGTGAGCAGCCAACATCCTGAGGATCATAGTATTAAGTAAGTGCATCTTGTGGGGTTTCATGGAAGTCAGGGCCATGAGGAGAGGGGCCAGGGGGTTTAAAGCAAAGGCGGGGGTTGGGGGTGTTGGTTCTCACCCAGTTCTCCTATGTGCAGCTACTCCCCACCCCACCACAATCCTGCTGATACCAGTGTACCCCCCAGCCCCATCACCACCACTACTCACAGGTAACCCACATTTACCCATCCTTACACTTTACAACATGTCTGCCAACGCTGCTTCATCATCCCAATCATCCGAACACCCACAATTGAAGCTGCATTAGAACATGATTTCAATGAGCCACCACACACTGCGGCACATAGGAACTACGAAGAGCAGAGGAAAATCACCAATACACTGTATTCAAAAAGCAATGGGTATCTAATGAACACTGTCCGCCGATTTCTCAGCAACAAACCCAAACAAAGCAGACAAAATGCGTCCAGAAACCCTAGCCAATCTCCCCTATATCAAAGACATTTCGGAAATGACTGCCAGACTGCTCAGACCTCTTGGTATCATGGTAGCCTACAAACCCACCAACACACTAAAACAGCAGCAAATGAACTTGAAAGACCCTATACAGACAACAAGCAAAACAAGTATGGGCGGCACGGTGGCACAGTGGTTAGCACTGCTGCCTCACAGCGCCAGAGACCTGGGTTCAATTCCTGCCTCAGGCGACTGACTGTGTGGAGTTTGCACATTCTCCCCGTGTCTGCGTGGGTTTCCTCCGGGTGCTCCGGTTTCCTCCCACAGTCCAAAGATGTACAGGTCAGGTAAATTGGCCATGCTAAATTGCCCGTAGTGTTAGGTAAAGGGGTAAATGTAGGGGTAGGGGTATGGGTGGGTTGCGCTTCGGCGGGTCGGTTGGGCCGAAGGGCCTGTTTCCACACTGTAAGTAATCTAATCTAATCTAATCTAATGTCATATACAAAATATCTCGCAAGAACTGTAACAAAACTACATTGGACAATCAGGCAGAAAACTAGTCACCAGGATACATGAACATCAACTAGCCACAAAAAAAAATACAGGTGAGGAAGGACACCACTTCGACTGGGACAATACATCCATCCTAGGACAAGCCAAACAGAGACATGCATGAGAATTCCTAGAAGCATGGCATTCCAACCGGAACTCAATCAACAAACACATTGACTTGGATCACATTTACTACTCCCTGAGAAAAAGATCTGGAAATGACATCATCACAGGAAATGACATCACCAACCTAAAGAAACCTGAACACATAAATAAAAAGCTGGCCATACCACCAATGCTTCACTGGAGGCTTACTGATGATGTTATCTAGTATGGTGATGAAACGTCTGAAAACAAACCTTCCAGCTCAGCGAGCAAACCTACATCCAGCTTCTTCATCATCTCTGGAACTGAGATCATTGCAGCCCAGGCAGGAATCAGCTTTAAGATATCCCAAGTGATGTGTGTAATGACAGCGACAGACTGCACATGGGGTATTCCAGCTGAAGTAGATGTCACAAAGACTATCAAGGACACTAAAGGTAAAAATTCCACTTCCCTAATTTTTTTCTTGAAAAGTAGCACATCCCCTACAATTTACAAATACCTGTCATGCAAGGTGCCCAGTAGAGATGGTCACAGAGAAAGTGATCATCCATCAGCATCCATCATCCATTAACAGTAGTCAATTCCACTTTCATCTGCCTTTGTTCATGCATTGCATGCGTTGTTGTTAAATCATGAAAGTGTCCTGATGGTATACATGCACAATGTTGTTGACTGTTCCTCTGAAACCATCTCATCCCTAGGGTGGTGCTCCTTCTGCAGGGAGGGGTTTTCCCATTAGTGAGTATTACTTCCATTGTATGACTTGTTACTGACCCATTTCCAGTTCTGAAGAATGTTGGACTTTTGGATCAGATTGTTCTGTACCTGTGCAAGTAGTGAAGGTGCATCTTCCTCATTAGCTGCCGACAGTGAAGGCGTAACTTCTCTTGTTGTGCATAGATGTCAGCAGGATGCCAATTCATCTGATCATTCATGTTCATCATATACAACTGAGGTGAGAATTGGTTGCTATCTGGGCTGGTTTTAGTTAAGAGTATTGAATATCTTAGCTCTAGGAATGAGATGGCAGTTTTATCAAAGTAACATTTTACTTTCAATTGTTTCACCTTCATTTTGTTATTCTTACCTGTTAACTACTCTTAGCTTTGGTGATTTTTCATTCTGGGAATTATGATTTGGTTCTGGCTTGACATTGGTCTTAGGACTTGACTACTTTCCATTCTTCTTTCGATCTGGGTCTTTGCTCAAGAATTGTCTTGTATAACTCTGTCCTGGATTTACTTGATTGCCTTAAGATTCCTTTGGCAATTTTCTTGTTGTCTCAGCCTATGAGTTGGACTTGGACTGTGTGCAGATGTTTCAAGATGCTGAAACTCCCAATTTTTCAGCAATTCTTCTCTTGTGAATTGAGGGCTGTTGGTGATGGAATTATTGAAACTAGTTATTTGATTCTAGCTAAAATTGCTTTGTGGTCTGTTCTGAAATAAGACTGCACATCCTTGACAGTGAACATTTGAGCAGGTTCGTGATCAGATGACAAACCAGACAGGAATTTTGCTCAATAGTTCACAAATGCAACAAATCATTGCAAACTTTTGCAACTGTTGGTCCTTACAGTTCTCATCTTCTCAAAATCCATTTGAAGTTCTTTTGCTATCAGCACATGACACATATAGTTGACATCAGCCATCTTCAACTGCACCTTTCTCTTGTTCAACTTTAGGTTCATCTGATAAACTCTCTCTGGCAATTGCTTCTCCAGGCATTGAAGAGCAGGTAGCGTGGTGGCTCAGTGATTGGCACTGCTGCCTCACAGCAGCAGGGACCCAGGTTTGATTCCAAGGAGACTGAGGGGTGACCTTACAGTGGTTGATAAAATTGTGAGAGCTATATATAAGGTTGGGGAGTCTAAAAACTGGAAGGCATAGGCCTGAGGGGAGAGAGGGTAGTGAGGGTCTGGAACCGGCTGCCAGAGGTAGTGGTGGAAGTGAGTAGAATTTTGTCATTTAAGAAATATTTGGACAGGTATATGGATGGGATAGTTATGGGGAATACGGACCAAACACAGGCAAATGGGACTAGCTTATTTATGAAAACTGGGTGGATTGGATGAGTTAGGCTGAAGAGTCTGTTTCCGTGCTGTAAACCTCTATGACCATCGGTGTGGAGTTTGCACGTTCTCCCTGTGTCTGTGTGGATTTCCTCTGGGTGCTCCGGCTTCCTCCCACAGTCCAAAGATATGCAGGTTAGTTGGATTGGCCATGCGGTATGCAGGGTTACAGGGATAGAGTGCGTTGACTCTTAATTGCGGATGACACAAATTTAGGTTTAAAGAGAAACAAACTTTTATTTTTGGATAGCTGGCAAGAGATTCTGGATGACAACAAGGGTGTCTCATAGCCTTCTTGTATGGCACTCCTCGATGAATCTTTGAACATTATATGCAGGCAGTGTATTTTATATCTTATTTGGGTGTGACTAATACAAAGTTCTTAACATCACACGGCTGATTGCTATTATATTATTAAAAACAGGTATTTCTCAATCTTACAATGACTATTGACTGTTGCCTTCCTGTGACAAATATCGAATTGTTCACAATAGTTTGTTATTGTAACATCCAATGTAATAGATAAGGAGGTAGATAATAGTATTTTCATTTCGTTTTTATTGTTGATCTTCACATATCCTTGGTAATAGGTGAGGAAGTATGTTAATAGAAACAGTAAGCAGTTAATATGTTCTATAATCAGGGCTGACAGTCTTATTCAGGAAAACAAATATCTTTGCCTGGGACTGGGAGTAAAATACACATGTATTCGCCTGCACCTGTGTTTTTGTTTTTGCTGCTGTTTATCTATTATTTACTTATCTATGCTATTTAACTCTGTGATCTGCCTGTATTGCTCACAAGACAAAGCTTTTCACTGTGTCTTGGTACACGTGACAGTATATTCAACTCAATTCAAGATGGACCTGTCCTTCCATGCTGAATGCTTTTCGATTCAAGAAACGCTCAGATTCCCTGCTGGCAAATGATGGCCTGTTTGCAATTTTTGAGAAGATTTGTTGTTCAGGTTGAGGTTAACTTACAACCTGATGAACTGTTGTCTGCAACCAACGCCTCCAGGTGTCTGTGGATTGGAAAAGATCTGGGAGCTTTTCAGTCGACGTCGCTGTGTTTGACGAATGAACTCTATGCCAGCCCAACCACCCTGAAAGGGCGTCCACAATGCCTAAGAACATTTAGCCCATGAAAGGACAGTGTTACCCAGTCCAAAGTTTACCAGGCCATTCCCCTAAATTGGGGAGAGATGCTGACAGTAATCTTTGTCCTCGCTGGCACTCCGGGTAACTGCCCCATCAATGTCTGCATCCAATCCTGGCCACTATCTCACCACCATTTTCATTTCAGAACCCCCTGGATGACCCTGGTGGGGTTCAGCCAGTATCTGGTGGCGACTTTTACTCGGGACAATCACTTTTGCTCCCTGTCATAAAATGCTGGAAACCATGGTGACCTGATACTTCCGGGTCCAGGAAGGTTTCGATTCTGTTTGTGATAGCCCTTTTGTTTTCCCCAAAACCACCAGCTATTCTCGTTGTACTGGGATACAATCTTTTTGCGTCCACAGTCTGATATTGTCAGTGGTGACTGGAAAGCGGTCCAGAAAGTTTAAAACCGGAAAGGACTCTTGAAGTGGCTGCACCATCAATGGTGTATCTACCAGCACGAGGCAGCTTAAGGCCTCTTGGCCTCCTGGATGGTGTTCCACAAACTTGCAATTGTATACACACAGAACGAGAGCCCCCACTGAAGCTATGGGCGTCCTATTTAAATAACTCCAGTAGGGGTCTGTGGTCCATTACTATTACAAATTCACATCACTACAGGTATTCTCACACCAAAGATGACCACCAAACATTCCTTCTCTACTTGCCTGTATCTTTGTTTGGCATCAGCCAAAGTCCAGAAAGCATATGCTATCAGGGATTCCTCTCTGCTGGGCCACCAGTGAGCCAACGCTGCCCCCAATACTGTACAGTGAGGCATTGCATGGCAGCATCAAATCTCACTTGGGCTCATAGTGTGCCGATTGTTGCGTCTTCACTTCCCTCAAGGTGACATCTTGGTTACTGACTATTTCCAAAGGCTACCCTGCCACCTCCTGGATTCATTCCTTCGATTGACCAGCCAGGTTTTACCCTCTACCTGTCTTCACGTATCCCCACCACCACCCTGCCCCACCACCCCGTTTATCTGCAGGTCTCCCTACACCACCCCCAGTCCTGAAGAAGGGTTACACCAGAAGTATCGACTGCTGCACCTCCCAATGTTGCCCAGCTTGTTGTATTCTTCCAGTCTCCTGCCTACTTTGGATTCCAGTACCTGCGTTTTGTTTTGTCTCTGACCCATTTTCAATAGCAGATGCAAGGGTGCCAGGACGGAGGCCAGCTTTTTGTAATAATACACCAACCCAAGGAAAGGCCTGAGCTCCAGTACAGACTTGGGTGCTGCGGCATCTTTGATTGCCCTCAGTTTATCTTCCAGCAGGTGTAACCCAGTCTTGTCAACTCTGTAGCCAAAGTAGGTCAGTCACTTGGGGAACATGGAATACACATCCTAAGGCATGCACCTATCTTGGAGAAACATTTAACCACTTTGTCCAGGACTTCCCAGTTGTTAGCACATCATCCAGAGAAATGGCGACCTGGGATAGACCTTGTAAAATGTTCTCCATCCTCCGCTGAAAAATCACACAGGCTGATGACAGGCAGTCTTGCATATTGGTATGAACCTTTATGGGCATTAATTCTAGCATATACTTCTGAGAATCCTTATCTAATCAAAATCTAGTCACAATGGCTCATGTCCAACTTCATAAAGGAGAGCAGCTTCGCACCCCCATCCCCTCCCTGCCCACCCAACCAGTTTTTTGTTGGAATCCTCTATGTGAAGGATTAGGTATTTATCCTTTGGGCTTCACATTCAGTATAACCAGTACTGCCCATTCCCAGCCTCCTGATTTCTGCCTCTACTTTTGCCTGTAAGGCAAGTGGCACTGGATAGGCCTTGCAGACTTCTGGAATTGCTTCCTGCTCAACACGTAAGAAGGCCTTTGCTCCTCAGACTGTCCCTCGACCTTCCTGAAAACCTTCCCAGTTATTTGGTTAGGACTTCACTCAGGCAGCCATTTTCTGATTGAAAAACATTGAGCCAATCAAGTTGATTGATTCCCAACCAACTTTGCCCCATCAGGCTTGGACTCGAGCCTTTAACTACAGTCAGTGGGAACTGAGCGAGCTGCTTCTCGTAAGAGATTGGAACTAAAGTTGTTCCCTTAATCTGTAAAGGTTCCCTGGAGCTAAGGCCATAATAAACATAAGGGTTGGTGTCCAGAACGAATTTTGGTAAAGACTTGTTCTGCAATCACTGATAAAACCGTACCGGCGTCAACCTCCATTAGAACCAGGTGACCATTTAAACATTTATTTTGATTGGCTCTGATTTGGATGCTGCTTGACAATTTAATTGTTCCAAACCAGCTGTAGGTGGATATTCCAGGATGTGCACTCTCCTGCATACCAGTCTATGAGTTCCCTTACTCAAGTCAGGCTTAGTGGTAGTCTTTTGTTGTCTTGAGTCCATGTATCGGCAACAACTACAATGACCTGCTGGCCCAGATCGTCGAGAAAATTTTAACCATCTAGCTAAGGTTTGGCTTTGTTCTGGAGTTTTGCAGTGGACGGACCCAGTGTCCCCTCTGTTCAGGATATATCCTGAGTGAGGCTGTGCAATTACCTTCACTCAAATGGTGTTCCCCGAACTCAATTGGCCTGGTAAGGGTGCCCACTTCCATTTGCATACCCTGTAACTTTTATACTCTACTTGTCGCATTTTGTAATGTCAAAGCCAGAGGTAGTGCCTGTTTGAAGTTCAATTGTGCTTCAGCTAGTAGGCGCTTTTGCATAGTCACATCATTCATCCCACACACCAACTTGAATCTCAATATCTCATTGAAGGTTGAACCACAATCACATGCCTCTGCCAGTCATCTTAACCTTATCAAAAATCTGGATATAGATTCTCCTGGCTCTCAACTGTCGAGTAAAAGCAATGGCATCTCAGAATGGAGGAGGCTTGGGGTCATAATATCCCTTAGCTAAATCTAACACCTGAAAGGTTTTAGTAGCTGATGCCTCAGGGGAAGTTAGGCTTCTTATAACCAAAAAAGCTGCAGGCCCACAAACTGTTAGGTGAATTACTCATTGCTTTTCATCTGCCCCAATGTCATTTGCCCAGAAGAAATAACACATTCTTTCCACATACTGGGCCCAGTCTTTGATGGCATGATTGAATGGGTTAAGCTTTCCAAATAGGGGCATGATACCAGAAGTGCATACCCCCAACTCGAAGACAACTATTGTGAGCAAATATCTTCAGGGGCTTGTTTTTCTCTCTTCGCCACCGAAATAAGTGCACAAAGACCGGTATCGCATCTCCAAATCACCCTTTGTTTACACATTGAAAAACCTTTCCATTGATCCAGCTCCCTCAGAGCCAGCTCTCAGAATGAACAGGACGCCTGAGATTCCTGTTTATATCTGTCAGCCAGGGCTCCCTGATTGGGTCAGAGTAACAGCCCCAATTAGGGAACTCATATTCTAAGACATCCACCTGCTGACCTTATTACAATCATTACACCTAGCTTCATGATTATTTCCCCAGCCTCATTCTCGAAGAGGCCTATGTTTACTTTCAACTGTCTCTTCTTGTTTGTACATTAAAATCATCCCATCCTATCTGTTTTTATATTACTTGCGAGTTTAGTTTCATACTTTATTTTTTTCCTCTTTAATATTGCTTAGTCATCTTCTATTGCCCTATAAAACATGCCCAATCCTTTGGTTTATCATTAATCTTTGCTAAAACATATGTTTTTGTTTTATTTCTATTTGATAATGTCCTTAATTTGCTTGGTTAACCATAGTCGGTTTATCTCTTTCCTCAAATCTCCATTCCTCAGTGGGATAGCTCTTCACGTTTGTTTTATTAATTCATGCTGTGAACCACAAACTATTCTCTTAAATGTCTACCATTATTCCTCAACAATCTTTGTTACTCAACTCCTTTCCCAGTCCACTCCAGCCTGCTCTGCCCTGATTTATTTGTTGTTTCTGACCAAGTTCCTCACTCGCAAATAGAATAATAAATACTGCCATGTCAGCTGCAGCCAGAAACCTCCCTCCCTGATCACAGACCAAGTTTGAATGATATAATCTAAGAGATATAACCACCTCCTGGAGCAAAGTGTTATGCTATTGAGTTTAAAAATTATATTTTCAAGCCAGGCCATAAAGGATTTATCATCAAGGGTCATGGTAATTGAGAGGTAACTACATGACACTGAACTGTCTATGAGAACTGTCCTGTTGTGTAGTTACATAGAGCCACCTGGATTTGTTTCTCAGCTTGTTTGAAGGCTATAAAAATTCTGAAATGGAGAGTCAGCACAATATCTTAGATTCAGAATAATATTGATATCAGGGACTTTTCACCACAGGGCTGGGTTCACAAGACCAGTGTCATGGAAGCTAAGATAGAGATCAGAGTGCAACTGTCAGCAAAGCCCCCAGCAGATATAAGGCAGTGTGAGACTCACCTGTGTGTCTATACATGTACACTATGTAGTTTAAGCTAATGGATTCACTCCTTAGTTTGCGTATGTCTCAAATATATATGAAGTAGACTCAACAAATAGGTTTGCTTTATATTAAAGTGGACATGTCTTCTGGTAATCATTTTGATCAGACCTTAAAGAGCCTGTTAGGTACTTTGAGCCTAATATTACAAGTGTCCAGTTGACTATCCCACTCCTTGTGGTGGCACAGTGCCTCCTTAACTCAGATCTGAGGTTCCTTGAGCTACAAAGATAGATTCCTTCCAGGTGACCTTGGTGCCCAGCTGCTCCTATTGACTGTAGCAGCAATAAAGATCTCCCATCTTTATTGCATTTAATGAATTAATCATTTTGTATCTCTACTCGTTACATTTGAAGAATCACCCCATGATTGCATCCCATCATAACTAATTACATTTTGGCAAAACAAACAAGGGTAGGACTTATATAATTAAAAGTAGGGCCTTGGGTAGTATCATAGAACAGAGAGACTTAGGAGTTGAGGTACATAATTCTTTAAAGTTTGTGTCTCATGTAGACAATGTTGTCAGGGTGGATTGAATGTCTTCAATGCTCAGACATTTGAGTAAAGGAGTTAGAACATTATGTTGAAGTTGCACAAGATGTTGGAGAGACCTCTTCTGGAGTACTGCGTCCATTTCTGGTCTCGCTGTTGTAGGAAGGATATTATTAAACTGGACAGGGTTCAGAAAAGACTGATGAGGATATTGCCTGGAATTGAAAGGTTTGAGTTATGGGGAGAGGCTGGATCGACTGGGACTGTTTTTTCACTGGAGCATAGGAGGTTGAGGGGTGACCCTATAGAAGTTTATAAAATCATGTGGGGTATAGATAAGGTAAATGGCAGGTGTCTTTTCCCCAGCGTGGGGGATTTCAAGACTGGGGGCATATTTTTATGGTGAGAAGAGAAAGATTTTAAAAAGACATGAGGGACTTTTTTTTACGCAAAGAGTGGTTTGTGTGTGGAATGAACTTCCAGAGGAAGTGGTGGATGTGGGTACAGTTACAATGTTTAAAAAACCTTTTGATAAGTAAGAAATGTTTGGAGGAAAATGCGCCAGGAGCGGGCAGGTGGGACAAGTTTAGCTTGGGATTTTGTCAGCATGGACTGGTTGGATCAAAGGGTCTGTTTCTGCAGTGTATGACTCTATGACTATAACTGTACATATGGTATGTGTCTCCTAGCAATTGCTTGTGATATGTATCCACACTTGTTTACACCAATAATGCACGGAATAGCTATCCATCAGCATTTAAAACTGGTTGTGTCATTGGAACAAAGGAACCAGAGTAGGCCACTCAGCCCTTTCAACCTGCTCTACCATTCAATTAGATCATGGCTAACCTTCAACTCAATGTCACTTTTCCACATTTAGCCCATATTCCTGCACCAGTGCTAACTATGAGTCCAAAGGTTGCCCTTGACAATTTTGCATCATTCATTCAGCAATGATGCCTGAAGGATTTAGCAGTAATAATGATTGTTTATGGTTGGGCTTAGAAGATGCATGGAGTGAATAAAGAAAGAGACAGATCTGTGGCCTTAAAAGTCCGGTGAATTGGAACCCTCTGATTCTCTAATTTTAGTGCTCCATCATGACACAGGCCTGGGCTAGGGGTGTAGATGAGACTCCAGTAACCAGGTGACCATTTAAACAGATGGGTAACAGTGGCTGGACTAGCCAGCAACAGCTGCATCCTGCTGTAATATCACTTGCATGAACTTTCAAGGAGTTCATTAGGATGTGTAAGTCAATATCCTCTTTACTTGCAGCAGGATGTGATCGCATGGCAATCTGAAACCACAGTGAAAAAAGTCAGATGTAAATACTTAGGGACCAATGAACATGTTCTGTATACACAGCCTTCTCTACAAATATGGAGTTAAAAATCCCACAATACCAGGTTATAGTCCAACAGGTTTATTTGGAAATACAAGCTTTCAGAGCGCTGCTCCTTCATCAGGTGACGAGTTGACTACTTGACTAGTTGCCTGATGAAGGAGCAGTGCTCTGAAAGCTTGTACTTCCAAATAAACCTGCTGGACCATAACCTGGTATTGTGGGATTTTTAACTTTGTCCACCCCAGTCCCAACATCCACATCATGGCTACATATATAGAGCACACATGGTATTGTTTCACCAGTCCTATTGTGTGATAGGTACATTTATACTTAACAATGGAAGAATGCAATACATCCCATGAAAGAATAAAATATTGATGAGCTGCTTTCTCGAATACAACTGACAAACGTGTTAGGCCATTTCGGAAGCCAATTAGGAATCAAGCATTTTGTTATGCATATGCTGTTACTTATAGTCCCGGTGAGTCATAGGGTTATACAGCATGGAAACAGGCAGAAGTGAGGACTGCAGATGCTGGAAAACAGAGTTTAGATTAGAATGGTGCAGGAAAAGCACAGCAGGTCAGGCAACATCCGAGGAGCAGGAAAATTGACGTTTCGGGCAAAAGCCCTTCATCAGGAATCATTCCTGATGAAGGGCTTTTGCCCGAAACGTCGATTTTCCTGATCCTTGAATGCTGCCTGACCTGCTGTGCTTTTCCAGCACCACTCTACCCAAAGCATGGAAACAGACCCTTCTGCCCAACCAGTGCATGCCGAACATAATCCCAAATTAAACTAGTCCCACCTGCCCCTTCCTGGACCATACCCTTCAAATCTTTCTTCATCATGTTTGTTTTTTTTTTGTTTTCTTTTAATGGAACTACAGTTTTTTTTACTTAAAGGACAATAGCAAACCATTTAGATTTTCTTCAATAGTGACATACAGTATCTAACCCACGACCACTTCCATCTTGAAGGACAGGGGCAGCCGATACATAGGAACACCACCACCTTCAAGCTCCTCTCCAAGTCATTTACCATCTTGACTTGGAAATATATCGCCGTTCCTTCACTGTCGCTGGGTAAAAATCCTGGAATTCACTCCCACATGGCATTGTGGGTCAATTCACATCAGGTGGGCTGCAGCAGTTCAAGAAGGCAGCTCACCACCACCTTCTCAAGGGCAACTAGGGATGGGCAAGAAATGCAGATCAGCCAGCGACTCCCAATTTCCACAAATGAATTAAAAACAGTATATATATGATAGTTTCATGGTCACCATGACTGACTTTATATGGTTTTGGGTTCCAGATACATATAAAAAATTGATTGTAAACATTTTGGGCAGCATGGTGGCTCAGTGATCAGCACTACTGCCTCCCAGCGCCAGTGATCTGGGTTCGATTCCTGCCTTGGGTGACTGTCTGTCTGGAGTTTGCACATTCTCCCCGTGTCTGTGTGGGTTTCATCCGGGTGCTCCAGTTTCCTCCCACAGTCCAAAGATGTGTAGGTTAGGTGAATTGGTGATTCTAAATTGCCCGTAGTGAGAGGTGCATTACTCAGGGGTAAATACAGGGTAGGGAATTGGGTCTGGGTGGGTTACTCTCCGGAGGGTCAGTGTGGACCTGTTGGGCCGAAGAGCTTGTTTCCATAATGTAGGGAATCTAATCTAAATTGTTAAATTGCCATGGTGGGGAATGAAGTCATATGCCTTGTTCATTTATTCCAGCCTGGAATGTTACTCCAATATCACCAGCACTATGCTACCATACATCCTCATTCCAAAGTGAGGGCTAACTGGCTCCAAAATGAATCAGATTAAGAAGCTCCATTCACCAAGGACTAACATTACATGTTGATGTGGGTGTCAACCTTGAAAGTTGACACTGTTTGCAGAGTGCATCTGTAAAGGCAAAATAATCATCATCCCAGGAGACTGTAGGGCTGCAATGTCGTTAAAGCAAGATGACTGGTGGTGAATTTAATCTGAGGGTCACCATATTACTGGTTTGGAGAGAGGTTGAGAAAGCAAGTCTTCATGGTATCCTCAGGCAGCGCAGGAAGTGAACCCACACTCTTAGCTTCATTTTGCTCCTCAAACTAGCCATCCAGCCAACTGAACTAACCGACCTCCAGTCTACATCATATCAACATTACAAATTGTTGATTGGATATACCCCAAAGACAGGCTCTAAATACTCCAGAGACAATGTCATGGAGACATCTAGTGGATCTAAAGAGAATGAGAAGATATGTTTTTTAATGCCTTTCAATCTTGTTACCGTCTATCAATCTGATTCACTCATCTTCACTTTTCTCTCTCTCTCTCTCTCTCTCTCTCTCACACAAATTCACAACTCTATGATCTTTTCCACTTCTATCCAACCCATCATTTCTATCTTTCTCTTGTTCTTGGTCTAAACAGAGCAGCTTCAGCAATCGAGGAGAACAAGCACCAAGGCCCAGGGAAGGGTCCCTGGTGGCCATTGCACCTAATCAGCTGCTGTGCTATAATGGATTCCTGAGGCAGGATTTGGAACTCAAGTCACATGTAGGCCAGACCGGGTAAGAATGGCAGAGTTCCTATCTGTAAAGGACATTAGTGAACCAGTTGGGTTTTCTTTATGAGAATTGATAACATCCTGGGATGAATATTACGTTTCATATTTATTAATTGAAATTAAGATCCACCAGCTGCTGTTAATGGGATTTGAACTTGTGTCTGCACAACATTCGTCTGGCCCTCTGGATTGCTCCTGAGTAAATAGTCAATAACATGAAACCACCACCTCTCCTGATGTTGAGTTAACCATGCCTCCTCTGTTTTTTATTCATTTGAGATAGGTGGGCAGAATGGAAGGACAAGCAATTGTGTGTCCACCCTGGTTACCCTTCTGCCAATGTTGTCGGGTTACCTTTTTGAACTGTTGCAGTCCATGTGGGGTAGTTACACCTGGAACGATGTTAGGGAGTGGGTTCCAGGATGTTGACCCACTGACACTGAAGACATGGTGCTTTCTTTCCAAGTCAGGATGGTGTGTGGCTTAGCATAAAACAGATAGGGTATCAATGGTGAGGGGAGTGAATGTTAAGTGTTGAATAGAGTCTCCATCAAGCAGGTCGCTTTTGTCCCGAATGCTGTTGAGCTTTCCAAACTCCCCTTATTGGTATTGCACTCATCCAGGCAAGTGTGTTTGCTTTGCCCTGCCAGTGATGAATGGGCTTATTTGTCTGTAGTCCCACTCAGCAGAAGGACATTGGGGTGGCATGGTGGTTAGCACTGCTACCTCACAGCACCAGGGTGCCAGGTTCAATTCCAGCCTCGGGTGACTACCTGTGTGGAGTTTGCACATTCTCCCCGTGTCTGTGTGGGTTTCCTCTGGGTGCCTCAGCTTCCTCCCACAGTCCAAAGATGTGCAGGGTAGGTGAATTGGCCATGCTGAATTGCCCATAGTGTTAGGTGCTCAGAGGGGAATGGGTCTGGGTGGGTTATCCTTCTGAGGGTCGGTGTATACTTGTTGGGCCGAAGAACCTGTTTCCGCACTGTAGGGAATCTAATCTAATTATGTGGGTTTCCATAGGTCAGAACAACTTGGGAAGGGATCTAGATTTAGCCTGTTGTTCATGGATCTCCTGAATAGGCTCATCCATAAGCAATGAGGTAAAAACAATGACTGCAGATGCTGGAAAGCAAATACTGGATTAGTGGTGCTGGAAGAGCACAGCAGTTCAGGCAGCATACAATGAGCAGCGAAATCGACGTTTCGGGCAAAAGCCCTTCATCAGGAATAAAGGCAGTGAGCCTGAAGCGTGGAGAGACCATAGCAGGCACAGTTCTAAGTTAACAAAGAGAGGAGGGACATTTGTGAGTTGGAGGAGAGGTATTAATTGATCTAGGAGAGATTAGGGGAGTGCAACAAGCGAAATGTTTTAACAGTACTCCTGTTCAACACCAACTTTGTAAGAATATTTGCTTATGAACTCTGTGCAGTTATAATGAAATTTTTTGTTACCCCTACTGTTCTGTCAGCCCTGAGTAATTAAGCCTTCTTTGTCAGTCAAGAACCTAAATAATCAGTCACAAAACTACACAATGATCCTGCCTCCACTGTTTTTGAGGAAGAGAGTTTCATAAGCTAATGACTTTCGAAGAGAAAAGATGTTCACTGTGTCTCCCCTGTCTTTAGGTGGGAGAACCCTTATTGTTCACACTTGTGGGTAGAAGGTTATAAATGATTTCACTTTCACTGAATGTGGAAGTAACATTATCACATAATCTCCGTTGAACTAAATTGGCTGGTATGTAAAGAAATGCATCACAGCTGTTTGTGGCTGATGAAATCTCTTGAATCACTTAAATCCTTTACCCACTAATCCCTTGGTTTGAGTCTATTGTTTCAGTATTAATCCTAATTAAATCCCCTCAGGATCTTAAATGTTTCAAAAGGATCATCGCTCATATACCTCAATTCTTGTGGATACAGACTATAAGGCTGTAGTAAAGACCAAACACAATTGAGACAGTGGAGATGGTGGGGAGGGATAGTGTAGTCAACAGGTTGCCAGTGGAGGAAGGGACCCACCCACAACTCTTTCTCTGATCATAATGTCATCGGGGTTGCTTCTTTCATTGACAAATAGAATAATAATCAGTTTTCCTTCCAATTTCCATCCCTTCCCTAACGTTAATTGGGTCCATCTTTGACCCTTCCCTTCCTTGAATCCACTTTTTCCATTTCTGGGGAGACACTAGTCCACCAATAACCACAACAAACCCTCCCACTCCCATGGTTTATTTGACTACAACTCCTCGCATTCTGCTTCCTGCAAGGACTCCATTTCATTTCCCAGTTTGTCCACCTTTCTCATATCTTTTCCAATGATGCCAAGCTCCATTGGAGCATCTCCATATGTCCTCTTCTTTCCTCAGCTTAGGATTCCACTCCCATTTTTCCATATCCCCAACTATGGTTGACAGGGCCCTGCGCCGTGTCCAACCCAACTCCCACACTTCTGACCTGCCCCCTTCCCCTCCTACCCAGAATAATAACACGGTTCTCCTTACATTTCAAGCCACCAGTCTCCACATTCAAACGAACACCCTCAGCACATTTGCTACCTCCAGGAGGAAGCCACCACCAAAAGCATCTTCCTCTCCCCTCCACTCGTGTCATTCACTCTGGGAGATGCTGATGCTTTCCTCCAACACTCCTAACACTTCCTCAATATCACACCCTGCACTTCATGACACCTTCCAATTCAATTCCAAAAGGTGTAACACTTAGAGTACTAGAGCCATAGAGCTGTGCAGCATGGAAATAGACTTTTCGGTCTATCCTATCCATGCCGACCAGATATCCTAAATTAATCTAGTCCAATTTGCTAGCATTTGTCTCATTTTCCTCTAAAACCTTCCTAGTGAATATACCCATCCAGAAGCCCTTTAAATCTTGTAATTGTACCAGCCTCCACTATTTCCTCTGGCAGCTCATTCCATACATGCACCCCCCTCTGTGTGAAAAAAGTTGCCCCTTAGGTCCATTTTATATGTTTCCACTCTCACCTTAAACCTATGCCCTCTAGTTATGGATTCACCCACTCAGGGGAAAAGACCTTGACTATTTACCCTAGCCATGCCCCTCACGACCTTATACACCTCTATAAGGTCAGTCCTCAGCCTCTGACACTCCAAAGAAAATACCTCCAGCATAATAAGGATGGCACAGTGGCTCAGTGGTTAACACTGCTGCCTCATAGTGCCAGGGGTCCAGGTTCAATTCCAGCCTTGGGTGACTGTCTGTGTGGAGTTTGCACACTCTCTGCATCTGTGTGGGTTTCCTTCGGGTGCTCCGGCTTCCTCCTACAGTCCAAGGATGTGCAGGTTAGATGAATTAGCCATGCTAAATTGCCAATTATGTGTTCAGGGAGTAGAGGTTAGGTGCATTAGGCAGGGGAAATGTAAGGAAATGGGTCTGGGTGGGTCTCTGTTCAGAGGGTTGGTGTGGACTTGTTGGGCCAAATCGCTGTAAGGATTCTATAATCAGCCTATCTCCATAGCTCCGACCCTGACAGCAACTTTGTAAATCTTTTCCGTATTCTTTCAAGTTTTACAATATCCTTCCAATATCAGGGAGATGGATATTCCAAAGTTGGCCCTGAACAGGATACTGCCCTTTTGCCTCCTGAATCCTGACTGTCCAAGGCCCCAAACACACCTTCCAGGTGAAGCAGAATGTCACTTGTACTTCTTCCAATCTAGCTTCCTGTAGTCGCTGTTTACCTTTACACTGGGGAGACCAAACACAGAGTGTATGGCCTCTTTGTAGAATACCTCTGTCGTCTCTCCTAATGAGTACTGGAACTGAAACATAAACTCTGTTTCTCCCTGCACAGATGCTGCCAGACATGATGGGTTTCCCCCCGCATCTTCCATCTTTAATTTCAAATTTCCAGGATGTCTTGAATGTGACTCCGTGGGACCAGTTTCAATACTGAGCCAGGGGCAGAAAGCTGAATGAAGATATTAATGAGTAGCGTTCCAGGAAAGATGGAAATGGATTTTGGAAGCAATGGCATTTTCTGAGGAAACAATTTGCAAAGATGATGGGTGTTCAAGTGTTGTTTATCTGGTGAGGGTATAAGATTTGTGAGGAGACAGAAAAAGTAGTAAAGGGAGAGAAAAGTGAGATATAATACACAAATTAAAACCACTTCCATGCTTTCCTTCATATTCATTTGTTCCTCAGTGCGATTGTAAGTTAACCAATTCCTGTTGTGAGTGCTTGTTCTTATTACAACAAAAGAAAGTAAATAGCGAATGACAAATTCTAAATACAAATTGTTATCCTGTTAATCTTTTTATTGTTTGGTTTTATATTTAAATATTAGTCACTTCCTTTATGTTACCCACAGAAATACATTTTTCTGTTTGTGGTGGCTGAAGGCTCTGACTCACTCAATAGATTTGATCAGCCACAAACAGCTGTGATGTGTTTATTTACATGCTTTATAATTTATTTCAGATAAGGGTGAAGTGACGATGCTGTTTCCACATTCAGAGGGTGTCACGTCATTCTTCAACTTTTCGCCTACGAGTTCTAACTCAGAGTAAGAATCTGATTCCCACTCGCACTCATCATCCAAAGATCTTGTATCATATATCCAGTGCACATCAAACACAGGAGAAAGCGCATGCCTCTGATGGAGATCAGATGCCCTGTCAATCCCCAGAGGATTCAGGCCAATAGCAGGACAAAAGGGTGATGTAGACAATGCAAGAAAAGCAATAATGGCAGGCAGTACACTGCTGCTGTTGGAAATCTAATGTAAAAACAGAAAATGCTGAAAATATTCAGCTAGTCTAGCAGAATCCATGCAAAGAGGAAAAAAGATAGCTTTGTTAATTGCTCTGGTTGATCTTATAAAGCTCATTGCAACTGTGCGATGTCTTTGAATGGATGAATGAGTGAGCTTTGTTGTTACATGTACTCAAATGAGTACAGTGAAACGTTTATACGTTGTAACTTACCTTACAGCATCATCTTAGGTACAAAGGTAGCCAGGTGCAGCTTCTTCAGTAACAAAATTAGCTACAGTGTGACAATGTCACCAACACATGGCACCATCTGAGGTACAGAGTACCTCGGTACAATCCTTAGTCTGGTCCAGTAGCACAGAAAGAAGAAGCTTAGGTGTTATGACAGAGGTAATTAATATAGATGACCTTGCCAAGAGTTGCTGTTGGTTGGTAGATTGTTTGTGCACATGTTGATCACATCAGATCTAGCACGGAGTCCTGTGGGTGTCCAATGGCCTGTCTTCTCCACTTACTTCTTTCCTTGTCAGGGTGGCCACTAAGTCTTCTCTTGCAAAGGTGTATTTCAATAACGGTCCCTCTCCAGGCTGGAAAGCTTTAGAAGGAGACCAATGGACCACTGTATCATAGGCAGCTATGAGCGCCAGTAGCTATAACAAAAACAGAAGTTGCTGGAAAGGCTTAGTAAGTCTGGCAGCATCTGTAAAGAGAAATCAGGGTTAACGTTTCAGATCCGGTGACACTTCCTCAGAGTGTCCAGTTCCTCCAGTACCTCTACGCCTGCTTTCAGATTATTTTGGACAGCATTTTCAATGTAGGCAGTGAGTGTAAGACCTTGATCGTGTGTGTTTGACCCTCTTACTGAAACCAGCTGGTCAACTTTATGAATGGTCTCCACTTCCCGAAAATCACACAGAATCTCTTCAAAACAACATCCAGCGTACTACACGTCCACTATACCAGTGCCAGAAAGTTAGAAGTGACAACATGATCCCAAACAAACATAAATGACAGTGATACTCAGACAATGTGAATCATAAGAGGAAGTCTCTAGTTACCACCTCCATCCTGGCTTCCTGTCTTTGTAAACATCACTTTCCCACACATTCTCTGACAGATAAGCAACCCCATCCATGCTGTATCTGAATTTCCCACTCTATTATGGCTTGTTAATCCATTGCCTGCACTCTTTATGTACCAATGTTCCCAAGAAAGATCCACCTGCAGAATTGCCTGAGAGCAAGCAATGAGAAACTTAGGAAATCAAAACCAGATCAATGAGTCAAACTCCATCTGTTGAAAAGCTGGCTTAAAACTACCACAGTTGGTTTCCGAACTGTAGCCTGCTAAATGTCAATTGGAACTTTCCAGAAATTCTAGTAAACTTGGATCACATGATTGGTTTCATTTAGTTCAGCCAAGATCTTATTAAAATGCAAATAACAAAATATGGCAAATATAAGGACAACTTATGATCATTTTTCAGTTATTGTGGACATGGCAAATGAAAGGTGAAAAGCCCTTCCCCTGAGCAAGACTCCAGACCAGAGGGTCAAAAAGTCATAGAGATGTACAGTACAGAAACAGATCCTTCGATCCAACTCGTCAATGCCGACCAGACATCTCAACCAAATCTAGTCGCATTTGCCAGCACTATCCCTCTAAACCTTTCCTGTTCATATACCCTTCAAGGTGCCTTTTAATGTTGTAATTGTACCAGCTTCCACCACTTCCTCTGGCAGCTCACTCCATACACGGGCCACCCTGTGTGTTAAAAAGTTACCCCTTAGGTCCCTTTTAAATTTTTTCCCTCTCCCCCTAAACCTATGCCCTCTAGTTCTGGACTTCCCGCCCCAGGGAAAAGACCTTGTCTATTCATCCTATCCTTAATTTTATAAACCTCTATAAGGTCACCCCTCAGTGTCCGACACTCCAAGGAAAACAGCCGCAGCCTGTTTAGCCTCTCCCTACAGCTCAAACTCAGATTCTATGAGGTTCACCTGGCTGACCTCATTGCAGTCACTACAGCCATATCTTTGTGACTGAAATCTTCAATGTTCTGATAGCAGAAAAGAGCCCATAGCTGATACAGCTGACATTGTTGCTATCCCTGGCAACATGAAGGAAGTCACTTGGTTGTATGACCCAGCCTCTAGGTTAGGTGGAGGTATGGTAAAAGCTCATGAAAATCCATGGTGGTAAGATCAGATCTTATATTAGATTAGATTACTTACAGTGTGGAAACAGGCCCTTCGGCCCAACAAGTCCACACCGCCCCGCCGAAGCGCAACCCACCCATACCCCTACATCTACCCCTTACCTAACACTACGGGCAATTTAGCATGGCCAATTCACCTGACCTGCACATTATATGTAGTGCTCTTGCAATTTCACAGATCTTCCCCCTTCTGTAGCCTCTGTTCTATTTATTGCCGTGTTGCAGGCCTAGTAACGTTTCAAGAAAATCTCCGATATCTTTTGCTTGGACTGTGAAGACTTTGTGTCACCAACTTCACCTGTCTCCCTGAATGGATACAACTGCTCACCTCAAACTCACAATGTCAGCTGTCTCAGCTATGGCTCAGTTGGTAGCATTTTTCTGCCATCAGAAAGTTGAGGATTTCAGTCACAAAGGTGTCATGATTGCAACGAGGTCAGCCAGGTGAACCTTATAGAAAATGAGTTCCTTTATTGGGGTTGTTAACGTGGTCTAATCAGGGAGCCCTGGCTGAAAGATATATACAAGAGTGTCAGAGGTTCTGTTCACTCTGAGAGCTGACTCTGAGGAAACTAGGTCATTGTCAAGTACTATACAAGTGTCATTGAAGGCTGGCTTGGTAACGGGATACTGACTTCTGTTGTGTTATTTCAGTGGCTGTCATTCCAGGTGCAGTGAGAGGGAGTGCTGCACTGTCAAAGGTGTCATTTTTCAAATGAATTCTAAACCTGTCTCCAACTCAGTATCCTATGTCACTATTCTGAAGTGCATTTAACCTCTGTGTCCTAGCCACTATTTCTGCCTCAATCAACATTACGAGAAAAGTCTAGGTCTAACATTACTGGTTATGCAAGTTTGCTGTGTGTGGGAGCTGTTCTATTTCTTGCATTACAGCGGTGACTACATTTGAGAAGTATTCAATTAGCTCTGACACGTCTTAGAATGTGGAGGATTGTGAAAGATGCTGTGTAAGTACAGTAGTCTTTTTGTTCTCCATTAACAAGCCACAGTACTTCCACAAAATCAGTCACAACAGAAGTTGCTTGCAGCAGAAGAAGCCTCAGTTGCTTGACCTTTTTAATGAAACAAGAGTTGGCCGCCCATACTTGTAAACATAGATATCGATAAGTCTAGTTAACATGGGTTTCATACATACGCATAGACAAAGTTAAGGAAAAGTGTGATAAATTATCAGCCAATACAGACCTATTTAGTGAAACATGTATCATGCTATCAGCCACAATGGTACATTGATTAATATCACAATGAAACGTCTCCTTGTGTAGCCAGTGTAGTTTGGCAGCATTCATGATGAAAGGTCTTGCCCAAAACGTCAGCTCTCCTGCTCTTCTGATGCTGCTTGACCTACTGTGCTTCTTCCAGCTTCACATTTTATCGACTTAGCACTCACACCTGTCCAGTACAGATCACACAACAACATCTGACCCAAAATTGCAGGCAACTGCTGCTAGGCTAATCTTCCCTTTCTCTCTCCTCACTCTCCTCTATCAACACAGCTACAGACACCATTCCCGAGACAGAACCAGGCCATTCCTAACCTGGATGTTGTACCCTCACTAAGGTTTACTGCTTTCAGCCATTCAACTATTATCCTTGCCTCAGCTCATGTGCTGCTGAAATCCTCAACCCTACATAGTTGAAAAACAATCTCTTTTTCCAAAGCTCTCTTGACTAGCCTGCCATCTTTGAAAGTAGGCAAGCAGGAGGCAGGAAGAACACGGCAAGCCAGGTAAAGAGGTGGTGAAGTCGACGTTTCGGGTGTAACCCGTCTTCAGGAATAGAAGTGGGGGTAGGGGGAGCTGCAGATAAAGAGAATGAGGGAGATTGGGTGGGGAGAAAGGCAGAGTGGTGCGGTAATGATAGGTGAATACAGGTGGTGGGTATGACCTGGTTGGTCAATGGGAGGAATTAATCCGATTGGAGGCTAGAAGAAAGGTTCGGTCAAAGGGATGGAAGGGAAGGGGAGGGGCTAGAAAGGGTGTCAGGGGATGGGAGGGGGGCTTATTTGAAATTGGAGAACTCAATGTTGAGTCTTCCAAGTTGTAGACTGCCCAAACGGAAGATGAGGTGTTGTTCCTCTAATTTGCAGTCTGATACACTGCCACATTGGAGGAAACTGAGGATGGATATGTCTGAGAGGGAGTGGGAAGGGGGATTGAAATGGGTGGTGACCAAAAAGTCAGGCTGTCCCTTATGGGCCCGGCTGAGATGCTTGGCAAAAACATTCCGAGTTTACATTTGGTCGCCTCAATGTCAAGACGACCACATCGGGAGCACCTGATGCAGTAAACTAGATTGGAGGAGAGGCAGGTGAACCATCTTTGATAGGCAGCACCCCTCATTATTTTGCACACTAATGCACTGATAGCTTCTAAAGTAATTTTTCTGAAGTGCGATCACAAAGTGATTCAAGACTTTGGCTTTTAGACATGATGGGGAGAGAGAGCTTCTCTTCATTGTTCAGCTGCTGAATGTTTTACTGCATGGGTGCTAGATGTTACACATGGTACAATGACCTACATCCTGCTACTTTAGTTGATCACATTACTTTCAGTGAATTGACCTTTAGGGGAGCATGGCAGAGCCTATTTCAACTTTAATCTTGTGTATTAAAAATCGAATAGTCAAGAAAGATCAGAAAGTGATCTCAGTACAGCTTCAGTATTATAGCTTTACCAGCTTTCATACTTGAGTACTCAGAGCCCACTTTATGGCAATATATTACCTGAAATACTGTCTCAATGAGCAAAGTTGAATTAATTACTGTCTTGCAGATGAGGCATAGATGGTGGTCATTTTTCTGATGACAAATGAGACTCTTTCAGGGTTAATAGTTACATGACCCCCTTAGCAATCTGCCTCCAACTTCTTTCTGAGGACATACCCACATGAGATTGAGCAACGACTTATAATAATCTGGCTCCAAGATCATTATAAATGTCACCAACACTTATGGAAAGACAAACAGGGTTAACCTTGTGAGCCTGATGACTTCTTTGGAGCATTCTGGAGAAGTCATATTTGGATTTGAAATTTTAATTGTGTTTCAGATTTCCAGTGTTTGAAGAACTTTGCTTTTGTTTCATGAGTCAAACTCCCCAGCAGAGACACAATAAAGATAAAATTGGCAAAAGCAATAAATGATAGTTTTGTTTCAAAGCCTGACAGTACTTAATGTTGCGTGTCTCAAATTAAATAAATACTTGAAAACAACACCAGTTGGACACTTTAATCTCTGAAGTAAATTCTCAAAATCTAAGCATAGTTAATGTTCAAAAGCCACATCCAATTGTCCAAATTGGTGCATAGTGTTGGAAGCATCTGAAAGGACTTGAGAAAATGCAGAGCAAAAGTCCAGATTGAACACATGGAATTGTGGAGAAATTGACAGCTCAGCATGACATGAAATAAATGGTGGAGAAAGTGAGGACTGCAGATGCTGGAGATCAGAGTCGAGAGTGTAATGCTGGAAAAGCACAGCAAGTCAGGCAGCATCCGAGGAGCAGGAGAATCGATGTTTCAGATATAACCCCTTCATCAGGAACAAGGCTTGTGGGTTGGGGGCCTGAGAGATAAATGGGGGAGGGGTGGTGTGGGGTTGCGGGGGGGAAGGTAGCTGGGAATGCCATAGGTAGATGAAATAAATGGTGCATGGAAATTATTCAGACTCTCAGTGCAAATGAACCATCAAAAATGCCTGTAGTGCCAACTTATTACTGTCCCATATTCTGATTGACACTGACAAAGGGTTTTCTTTTGCTACAGACATTTTACTTAAAAAGCTATTTCAAATGCTAAGATAAGAACTAAATGAAAGGAGCACTTCAAGACAAATGACATGAACAAAAACTAACAATCTCCTTTCAAAGTTCACATTCTGTACGATTTCCAGATTAAAAGTACATGTTTCAAAGAGTGAATAAAGAACTTTCGGTTGCCCCTGCAATTCTATCTTGATTTAATCTCTGCCCTCCTCTTCACTTTTTCGTTCATGTAAGCATTGCCCTTGAAGAGAAGCGCATTCCTTGTCACTGGCCACTGGGTGTTTCCTTCCTTCCTGGTGGTGCAATATGAATAAAGATTTCTGCACTCATTGTTCTTCACAGTGTTCTACATCTGCACCCACACAACATGGGTGCTGGGGGAAAAGAACAAGCACTTTTGGCTCAAGGACATCTAATGTCAATAGTTCTTCTTCAAGTGTTGCCTTGAGTTCACAGAATATAAGTCTGGAGTTGGGAGAATGAATAAAATTATAAATAATTTGGAAAAAAAATAGCATTTATTTAACACAATAACAATGGCAGGATAAGTGATGTGTCACAGCTGCTGCAAGTGGGAGTTCATGGATCACAATAATCCAAGGCAACCTATATGGTGTGTCTGCACCCTGGGGTGGGCGTCTGCTCAGAGTGTTTGAGCCGGAGGCTGGACTACAGGCATTGCAATCCAGCAAAGAGGAGGAACGTTAACTGGACACGTGGTTCAAGAAGGCATTAACAACCGTTAGACTAGCATAATCTGATTTGGTCAGTAGCCAGGGACAGGACGAGATGACTGCATTTCAAGCAGATAAAGGAAGCCAACAAGGTGGGAATGCACAAGAGCCTCAACCTTTGCACGTTTCCAACAGGTTTAAGATTCCTGTGGTTTGAATGGATAAAAGACAAGGTTGTAGTGTAGATGAGCAGATCTACCATGGCATTAAGCTACAGGAAACCATTCAATGGAGAGATTTAACGGGAGTGTGGTCATAATAGGGGATAGTACAGTTCGTGGGGTGGATACTATTATCTACAGCTAACATTGAGAACCCAGAGGCTACATATAGTGAAAAATCAAGTAAGGAAAATGACAAGACAATAGATGAAGTAGCAAAGAGAATCAAAGAATGTCAGGAAGGGACAGTGATTGCAAACATAAGAATTTGCCAAGTGACAGGGTCAGAACTGAAACACGAACTTTATAGATGACCCCACAGCATGTGCAATACACCAGATGAATCATAAACTCTGGCAGCAGTTACAGACACAAGGAAACCAAAGCAGGGACTTCAATATCTAAGGGTATGAGATACTAAGGTAGTAAGTTTGCAGATGGCATCAAACTTTGAGGTGTAGTGGACAGCAAAGAAGGTTACCTAAAAGTACAATGTAATCTGGATCAGCTGGGCCAATGGGCCAAGGAGTGGCAGATGGAATTTACTTTAGATAAATGTGAGGTGCTGTATTTTAGAAAAGCAAATCAGGACAGGACTCTGAACAAAGATACCTTGGAGTGCAAGTTCATAATTCCTTGAAAGTGGAGTCTCAGGTAGATAGGATAGTGAAAAAGGTGTTTGGTATGCTTTCCTTTATTGGTCAGAGTATTGAGTATAGGGGTGGGAGGACATGTTGTGGCTGCACTAGACATTAGTTAGGCCACTTTTAGAATAGTGTGTGCAATTCTGGTCTCTCTGCTATAGGAAGAATGCTGTGAAAGTTGAAAGGGTTGAAAGGGTTCAGAAAAGATTTACAAGGATGTTGCCAGGGTTGGAGGAGTTGAGCTACAGGGAGAGGCTGAATAGGCTGGGGCTTTTTGCCCGGGAGTATTGGAGGCTGAGGGGTAGTTTTATAGAGTTAATAAAATCATGAGGGTACATGGATAGGATAAAGAGACAAGGTCTTTTCCCTGAGGTGAGGGAGTCCAGAAATAGAAGGCATAGGTATAAGGTGAGAGGGGAAAAATTTAAAAGGGATCTAAGGGGTAACATTTTCACACAGAGGGTGATACGTGCATGGAATGAGCTGCCAGAGGAAGTATTGGAGATTGGTACAATTGCAACATTTAAAAGGCATCTGGATGGATATATGAATAGGAAGGGTATGGAGGGATATGGGCCAGGTGCTGGTAGGTGAGACTAGGTTCAGTTGGGATATCTGGTCACCATGGACGTGTTGGACCGAAGTGTCTGTTTCTGTGCTGTACATCTCTATGACTGGGAGTTTGGTAAGCTGGTGAGGTAGTTCAGCTAATTAGAGCAGTCATGAGGGATGATGACCTTAGCTCTGTAGTTTGGAATAAGTTTGGGAGGGACTATTAAACAGTAAGGGGCAGAAAATGTTGTTGGATGTTGTCTATAGGCGACAAATGATTCACTTTGTCCACACAGTTTACTGATCCCTCTGGCTTGTCAGGACCATCAGGTACCTTAATTTGCTTTCAGGAAGCATAGGGTGACTGGTTGAACAATTATGCAGTCTCTGACTAATTGATTAAAAGCCACAGCTTACAGCAACCAATGGAGGGAAATAAATCAGGTTTCCTTCGGGCATGAGGTGTTTCTTCACTGTAGAAGGAAGAACAGCATCTTCTTTTCTGGGGGTAGGTGGCTTCTGATCAAACAATCATACTCACAAGCTATTCAGCTACCTTAGAACCAATCACATTGATGTTGGCAGACAGAAGGCCTTTCTCATTGACAGCTGGTCACCACTTCACAGACCAATCAGCTATGCATTGCTGACCGAACTTCCTATTGTACACTTGCGTTGCTTCCAGTTTGTCTGAAGCAACAACCCCCACTGCTTAAATAAACAGCAATGGAAACAGCATTTACAATCAGTGTCAGGTAAAGTTTTTCAAATGTGCCGTAATGCTTCCCATAATCCTTGTTTTTGTTTGAAACAGTCCTTTTCAACTTTCAACCCAACTCTCAAAAATACAAAAAAAAATTTATAAACAGACTTTACAGTCAGCTGTGACTCAGTGTGAGCTGGAACCATTTGTGTTTGAGCGTCAGCTCTTCATTATTTGTACTGACCACTCACATATAGGAAATAAATATAATATTTCCAAGTTTGCAGTGAACAATAAATCAGTTGGCAGCGTGTGTTGCAAAGATCACACAGGCACTTCAAGAGAATTCGGAGCAGTTAGGTGACTGAGTAAAAATTTGGCAGATGGACAATATAGAGAAAGGGGACGTTATCAATTCCAACAGGAGAAGCAAACACATAGCATTTCTACTAGGGTGTCTCAGTTTATGGTTTACTGAATGTTAACATGCAGGCGGAACAAGCACTTAGAAAGATTTGTTGAAGAAAATTTGATGATAGATATAAAGAAATCTTAACTCAATCATAGAGACTATGCTCAAAGCATTGTGTTTAGTTTCAATCCTTTATCCAATGTAAGTTAAACTTGCTACAGAAGGAGTGGAATAAAAGCTCACCAAACTAATTTCTGGGATGAAGGGGTTGGCTTTTGAGGAAAAATTAAATCGACTGGAAATGAAGACCGTTAGATATAGGTGCAGAACTAGGACATTTAGCACATTACCTGCTCCACTATTCGATCATGACAGGTATGTATCTCAGCACCTTTCTCCTCTATTCTCCCTGTAACCCTTGACTCCTTTACCAATCAAGAACCTATTTATCTCTGCCTTAAGTATACTCAATTACTTGATTTCCACAGCCCTCTGCAGCAACGAGTTCCACAGATTCACCACCCTCTGGCTGAAGAAATTCCTCCTAGCAGGTCAGACAGCATCCATGGAGAGAGAGCAAGCTAACATTTTAAAATGAAGAGTCATCTGGACTCATAACGTTAGCTTACTCTCTTTCCATGGATGCCGTCTGACCCAATGTGATCTCCAGCATTTGTTATTTTCAGTACAGATCCCACTATCTGCAGTAATTTGTCCCTAAAGTCCTCATACAGTCCTAAAGGGCCTTTCCTTCAATCTGAGGCTGTGTCTTCAGGTCCGATTCTCTGCACAGTACCTTGTCTAATGCCTTCTGGAAATCCAAATAATCATATCCACTGGTTCTCATTTGTCTAACTTGCTCATTACCTTTCCAACGAATTCTAACAGATGTATCAGGCATGACCTCCTCTTGACAAAACCACGCTGACTCCACCCTATTTTACCATGCACTTCCAAAGTACTCTGCAATCTCCCCCTTAATAATGGACTCTAAAATTCTACCAATGACTGAAGTCAGGCTAATTGGCCAATAGTTTCTGGTCTTCTGCCTCCCTCCCTTCTTAAACAGGGGTGTTATATTAGCTACTTTCCAGCCCCTCTGGGACCCTCCCTGATCCCAGCAATTCCTGAAAGATCACCATCAATGCCCCTGTAATCTCCTCAGCAAATTCCTTCAGAACTTTGGTGTGTAATTCATCTGCTCTGAGTGATTTATTCATCTTCAGACTTTTCAGCTTCCCCAACAGTTTCTCCTTAGTGATGCCAACTACACTCACCTCTGCCTCATGACTCTCCTGAAGATCTGATACGCTGCTGATGTCTTCCACTTAGACAACTGACGCAAAGTGCTGATTTAGCTCCTCTGCCATTGCTTTGCTTTCCGTTACTTGTTCTCCCACCGCATTTTCCAATGGGCCAATGTTCGCTCTTGCTTCTCACTTTATAGGTATCTAAAAACAATTCATGCAATCTTCTTTTATATTACTAGCTGATTTACTCTCATATTTCATCATCTCCTCCTTTATTGCTTTTTTAGTTATTCTTTGCTGGTTTTGAAAGGTTCCCCACTCATTTTTACCACATTTTTCTCATGCTTTTTCTTTGGCATTTATGCTGTCCCTGACTTCCCTTATCATCCATGATTGCCTCATCCGCCCATTAATGTTTTTTTCTTCCTATGGATTAATTTCTGCTGTGGATCCCAAACTCTTCCAGAAATTTTTACCATTGCTGCTCTAATGTCTTCCCTGCTTGGCTCCGCTTCCAATCAACTCTGGTCAGCTCCTCCCTCATGTCTTTATAGTGACCTTTACTCAATGATAATACTGTTACAGCTGATTCTACCTCTCAGCCTTCGTGTCATATTATATAATGGTCACTGCCCCCTATGGGTTCATTCACCTTCAGCTCCCTAATTAAGTCTGCCTCATTACACTTCACCAATTCTAGAATTGCACGTTCCCTAATGGGCTCCACCACAAGATGCTTCAAAAATCCATCTTGTAGACATTTCACGAACCCCTTTCCTTGAGATCCACTACCAACCTGATTTTCCTAGTTCACCCACATATTGAAGTCCCCCATGATTATTGTAATAGTGCCTTTCTTATGTGCCTTTTCCATTTCCTGAGTTATTTTCTTCCCCACATCCTGACTACTGTTTGGAGGCCTGTACACAACTCCCGTCATGATCTTTGATCCTTTGAGGTACCTCAACTCGACCCACACTGATTCTAAGCTTTTCAACTTTATATCACTTCTTGCTATCGTTTTAATTTCATTTTGTACCAAAAAGGCCATCGTACCCCACTCTGCGCATCTGCCTGTTCTTTCGATAGGATGTGTATCCTCGGATATGTAATTCCCAGCCCTCATTTCCTTGCAGCCATTTCTGATACCCACAACATTGTACCTGTCAATTTCAAACTGTGATACATGCTCACTTACCTTGTTTTGTATACTATGTGTATTTAAGCACAACACCTTCAGTCCTGCATTGACTGACTCCTTCTCATAGTCGTCCCTTATCTGCCATGCCTGAAGTTAAATATCTCAACCTCTCCAAACTCTCTGTCCTGGTCTGGTAACTTTTAACTTCTGCTGAGACCTCCCTATCGTGAACTCTTTCCATTATGTTCCACACAACTGAACTCCTCCCTGCTATTTAAAGTCCTATCCACTGCCCTAGTTGTGCAATTCATCAGGACTCTGGTCCCATTAGAACGGCTCCCTCCTTTCCCGGTACCATGAATTCAAACCCGTTTCTCCCACGCTAATCTTTGAGCTACGTGCTTACCCAAGTTGTTGGCCCCAAGCCAATTTGCTCATGGCTCAGGTAGTAATCTGATGATTATTACTTTTTGGTTCTGCTTCTTGATTTAGCCCCTAGCTGCTCGCATTCCCTCAGCAGAACCTCATTCCTCTTTCTAATTTACCATTAGCATCTACGTGGATGAGAATAACTAAATCTTTCCCCACCCACTCCAAGTTCCTCTGTAGCCCAGATGAGGTATCCTGAACCCAAGCACCAGGCAGGCAACACAGCCTTCAGGCCTCTCAATCTTGGCCACAGAGAACAGTGTGTATTCCCCTGACCACTGTTCCCGATTGCAACTACATTTCTCTTTTCTCCCCTGCTCTTGAATGGCTCCCTGTACCACAATGCTATGGCCAGTTTGTTCATCCTTCCTACAGTGCCCATTTTCATCCACACAGGTAGTGAGAGTCTCAAACCTGCTAGGCAATGTCAAGGGGTAAGGATCCTTCAGCACTACCTCATGGATTCCTTGTCTTACCTCACTCATGGACACACCATCCTGCCCCTGACCACTCACTAGATTTGAGGTAATTAATCTAAGGGGTGTGACCGCACCCCAAAACATAATGTCCAGGTAACTCTCCCACTCCCTGATGTATCAGAGTGCTCGAAGCTCAGACTCCAGCTCATAAACTCTGAGCAACCAACACTTGCTATAGATATGGTCACTCTGAACCCCAATGGAGCCCACCAACTCCCACATCATGTGGGTACAATACATCGCCTGGCCCAGCATCTCTATTTTAATTACTCACTTCTTATTTAGTCAGTTCTTATTTTTTTTAAAAATTCGTACTGGTCTTTTGGTTTGTAGCCAGGAAATATTTCCCCAATTTACCTTCAATCTGAAAGTAACCTATAATGGATAGTCAAACTAGAAGCTATCAAGAACCAATAAACTTAAGGTTTATCACTCTAGTGCTGGCCCCTGATCCTGCGCTTCAATTAACCTTTAAAAACCCTGATGAATTACGAGCCAAAAAGAAAGCAATCTAAAAACACTCCATTCCCCTCTGCACCGACTCCCCACATTGCCAGCAAATTTCCCAAACTTGATATTCAATTGGGCTGTATGTGGTCTCTTTTTCCTGACTGTCTAAAATTTAATTATATTCCCTTTAGCTTGCAAGAATGAGAGATGATCTCACTAAAACATTCAAAATTCATACAGGGATCAACAGAATAGGCACAGGAAGGATATTTCCCCTGTCTAGAACCAGAGAGCACAGTCTCAAATAAGGGTGTGGAGGTTGAGGTCACTTTTTTCTGGGACACTGCCCTGGTTGTCAGGCAGGCCTGAGAGAAAGCTGTTCTCTTCTGTAATTGCTGGCTTCAGAAAATTCCCAAGGGACTGAAGTGAAACTCCAGACTGCTCCAACTTTTGTGGGAAGTTGTTTAAGTGATTTGAAAGTTTCACATTCTACAGATGTTTGCTGCAATACTATGACTGACATCAACCACCTACAAATTGTGACTTGGGAAACCAGTTTGTGCACTGATGACACCTACCCTGTTCTCTCCCAAACTTTCACTTTCCTGCTTTAAGGTACTCTGTAAACCCATCATAGAGCAAGCTTTTGGTCATCATACCCAATATCTCCCAGGTGGTACGGAAAATAAAGAGCATGAAAGCATGGGAGGGGTTAAAGCATGAAGACCACTGACAATCTCTGATCTGCGGAAGGCAAGATGGGATAACAATAGTGGAATGCTCTTACACCAATTAGCAGAGTAAGGTTAAGGCTGAAAGGTCACTATAGTGAGATGAGATAACAGCTTGTAGAGCTAATTTCCCTGTTAAGCGTCATTATGACAGGATTGGGACCATAGGTACTTGGAACATGACGTTAAAATATCTAATTAATAGTTAGTAGAGTCAGCTTGAGACAGGAGACTATTGTAATTGATGGAATAGCTAAATATCTATCATGACAGGTTACTCTGGAATGGAAGATCACTGCAGCAGAGGTGATAATAAATATCTAACCATGACATTAGAATAACATTAAGTAGAATGTACAACTAAAGAGATAATGGGAACTAACATCACTTGTTTATTGTGTAGCTAGAGTGAGGTACTTCAATTAATATAGTTGGACATGCTGGTAAGCAAACAGAAACATGATAAAAAAAATATAAAAATCCATGCACCCATAGGTTCGGTGGCATTCAGGAATCTGCTTTCTCAGTGTCACAGTTTTTGTTTGCAAATAAATGACCTACTTCTTGAAGAGCTCTGTGTGTCTCCTGGTGATTCTCTACATTTTCCCCCATGACACATTTGGGACTGTGAGCAGGGTCGTACAGAGACCCACCTGGACAGAGGGCGGCAGTAACAGGGCGCTTCTCGGTCCACCGGGGGCACTCCTGAGACTGACAGAATCAGAGTACCCAACAAAAAAAGGTTAGCATTTTTGCTGTGAATTCAGACTATATTCTGCTGGCTTGGAGTACTCCTTGGGGTCTTGGAGGTGCGGGAACCTGCCAGAGGGTCTCTCTGATCCAATATCCAAAGGCGAGGGCTAAATTGCAGCTGAAGGAGACGTGGAGAATTGGTCAAGAAAACTACGCAGTGGGGTAAGGGGTGAATAAGAATAGAATGTAGCAATTGTCTGAGTAAAATTCCACGTGGTGAATATAAGACCCGATAGATAGATACGGCAGAATAAATAAGGGGAAATTGTTTTACTAAAAGCATAATAAAATTCCACGTGGTGAATATAAGACTTTATAGATAGATAGGAGAGAAAAAATAAGGGGAAATTGTTTTACTGAAAGCGCTGATAGACCTGTTTAGAAAGCCGGCAGATTGGTAGTGGATGATTAAATGTAAAATAGCAGAGAATAGACATAGTGTTAAACTATTACAAGACTGTTGAATGTTTTAGACAAAGCCTGTAGGATAATTAGACTTTCGGAAATGACTGGCTGAGAGTGAGAGAGAGAGCGAGAGAGAGCAGCTGTAGTTTCCAAAATGATTGTGTGTGTGTCTGAGAGAGACTTTATAGTTTAATCATTGTGATCTGATTTGTGTGCATAATTGTTTGTTGGTGGTTAAATGTTTGTGTTTTGTTTCCCTGAAGCTTGAGATCCTGGGTTATTTTGATTTTATTTTGTACTATAAGAATTTAAGACAGTTTTTTTTTGAGACAGAAATTTTTCAAGAAACCGTTAGTGATTGGTGCATTTTGAAGGTGCAGTGTTAGGTTGGTTTAGGCTGAATGAATGAGAATAGGTTGTTTGTATTAACTAGCTGCAATTGAGGACGTTTAGGAATTGATAAATTGGTAAGGAGCAATTGCAAGTTATAAAGTTAAAGATTGCTTATACTGTTGATAAATCCCGACCTGACTTGAATGGTATGAGGAAGTGATTTATGAGAGCAAAGATAAATCATTAGCTAAACTGAAATACATGTTAGGATGGATAAAGGGACTGCAGTTGAGATACTGAGTAAGAAATTTCCAGTGGCAAGAAATGATATTGTAAAAATTTCTGAGAAATGGGAAAAAAGAACTCAGGATTTATTGACTAAATGGCCAAAAGAAGGTACCTTTGATATATATATTATATATATATATGTGCAATGAGATGGAAGGACTAATCAAGAACTATAAGCCGAAAGATAAATCTGAAAATAGAAACCAAAAGAGGGATCAGGAGATGGAAATATTAAAACTTTTCAGGGAGGAGGGTGAGGAACTGAAGGTAGCTTGTCAGGCACCTGTGGTGACTAGGAAAGCTGCAAAAGTACGAGCTGAGCAGTTACGGGAAACAGAAAAGCAGGAATCAGCCTCCCCTCTATACCCAGATGTGGAGGAGTTGAATAGACCTCCTCCCTACTCGAATCAAGAGGCATTGAAGCAGTGTCCAGTAATAAAGGGAACAGTAGAAATAGAGGGACAGTTAGAATGGGATGGAAGTGTGGAAGATAAAAATGAACTGAGGGAAAGAAGAAAAAAAGAGAAAAGGGACAGGCAAGAGCAAATAGAAACTATACGAGAGCAAGAAAAGCTGAAACATGAGATTAGTGTGCTGCGTGGGCTAAGGGAACAAAAAGCAATTGAAGAATACTCATTGCAATACAAAAGAAGGACTGAAGAGAAAAGCAGTGAAGGTGATGCAGAGGAAGCAGAAAGGAATGATGAGAGACCAGGAAAGAGAAAGGCCCCAATACCTAAAGAATGGGAGGAATTAGAAATAGCATCGGACTTAGAGCCTGAGGGGGAATTATTGAGAAGTAGTGTCAGTAAAGGGAAAAAGGGCCAACAGGGAAGGATGCTACCGCTCCTTATAAACGAGGGGAGAAACCCACAATACATTCCTTGGGGAACTCAGGATCTGGAAGGGTTGAAGAATGCACTCCCAGTTTACTTGAGGGAGTGGGAAAGTGGATCAGGGCTTTTGAAGATGAAACCACTGGGCGATTCTGGCTATTGGAGACTTGAAGGCACAGTTGGTGAGGTTGGTAGGGCTCCTGAGGTTAAAGGAAATAATGGTCAGAGCTTGTTTGAAAAACGCGGCAGACAATCCAATGATTGATGGGGTCGGGTTTGATCGAGTGAGACTGAATGTACGACAGGCCTTAAGAGACTGTTATCCACCCAAAATGGACCCCCAGGCTCTGAGAGGGGATCCACTGGGAGAAAGTGAAAACCCGGCTGCCAACTTGGAGAAACAGTTTAAAAAGTGGAGGCTGGAAACAGAGCAAGACACAGACACTAATTAGTTGCTGACCACAATGTTCCGAAATTCCATTATTGAGGTAATGCCCTCCCAAGTCAGGTCAAGACTGGGGGAAGTGGTGGGTCTGAAATCATCAATGAGCCATTTAGAGAATTTAGAGATCATGTAGCTCATGCAGTTGAAAGGTTTCAAAAAGACAAAGAGAAACCGTCTGAACAGCAGGAGGAGGTGCAAAGGAAGCTGGCGCAAATGCAGCTCGAAGAGCTTAAAAAGAAAGAAAAAGAGAAGGCGAAAAAGGTGTTGCCAGTAAGAACCAACACAGTAGTCAACACTGGTGTGGACCAAGTGCCGGTGCAAGGGGGTCCTATCAGGTAGCCAGACAGGGGCCAGAAAGTCCCATGCCAGCAATGGAGGTTATTAGAGAAGCTTTCCCACAGGTGATGTATCCAGGACAGAGCAGATCTAAACAACAGCCTAAACAGAACCGGGGTCCCCAAGGACTGGGACGTAGGAATGGGGAATTAAGGTAGATAATAAATAATCAGGCTCAAGGGGGATCAGAAATGATGTGCTGGGGATGCCATCAACCAGGCCACTTTAGGAGGAATTGCCCTTATTGAACAAGGCCCTCTCTGCCCTACAGCGGGCCTAGACGGCGGGAATCCCCAGTGGTCATATCCCAGGCACTTACAGGCCCAGCTGGACCTGTTAATCCATATGGGATGTGCTAGGAATGCCCTGAAAACCTGGGTAGGAAGGGGCACTACCCTGTAGTAGCATGGGAGGCTGATCAAAAACCAGTATTACAAGTTAACATAGAAGGGCAACAGATACAGGTGATGATAGATACTGGAGCTATATACACTTGTGTACAGCCCCGGTATATCTCTCACCTTCCCATGTCAAGTAAATTTGTTAAAACTGTAGGGTTCTCAGGGAAATCACAGTTAACTCGATTTACAGCTCCAGTAAGATTAGCAATGGGAGATAGGGAGATAGTTCTGTCAATATTAGTGTCTAAAGAGATGCCAATTAACTTGTTAGGTAGGGATGCTTTACTATAGTTAGAGGTAAGATTGGAGTGCACATAGCCGGGATTGGTCGTAGAAAAGGCCAATACAAAATTAGTGATGCAAGAAGTTAAAGATGTTAATGTTTATTTTCAAGGGGATATAGCAAGTGATAATCAAGACATTTGGGGGATGTGGGAAGCAGAAGTGTTGACGATGTTGACTAAAGCAAGACCACCTAAGTCTGAGCCGCACTGTACAGTGATATTTGATGAGTCTCAGGATGAGGTATTAGAGAGGAAGTGGCAGCAGGAAGTCACTGCTCCACAACATTTGAGAAGTGAAGCAATAGTATTAGGGGAGCAGGGAGTGATCCTGCAAAATAGAGAGAAATGTTCCTGGAAAAGTAGTATAGTGTATCAGGCACCGCACCACATGTAACCTTACTGGTAAATAAGGGATATCAATCTAAATACGTAGGACCTATGGCCAGGCATGTAGAAACAGTTAGGGAATGACATATGCTCACAACAGGGGTTTGGGAATCCAGGGATAGCAGCTATATTAAAATCCTAGCCTGCTGCAACTTGACAGGGAATCCAAAGGAAGTCAGGGTAACAGCCCAGCGGAGCATCCCACTGACAGTGGAGGAAGATGATCAATATAGTAATGAGCAATTGGATTCATTACCACCACTTTGCGGTCACAGCATGATACAGATGTGGGGAGAGTGAAATCAGTTAGCCCAGTGGAAATATGGTTGAAACCAGGAGCTGGGACAGTCGTGACATTTCTGACGAATGAAGTTATCCCAAGGTTTGATATATCGTCGGAAATTAGATCAGACAATGGGTCTGCCTTCATTCCGGAAGTAACTAAGTTGGTGTTGCAGTCTTTGAGAATCAAACAGAGGTTTGGGTGCATGCATCATTCCCAGTCACAGGGGATGGTGGAAAGAATTAATGGGATAATGAAAGCCAAATTAAACAAGTTCTGCACAAGCACCGACCTTAATTGGGTTGATGCGCTGCTGCTAGCATTAATGGGTTATCGCATGCAGACTAATCGCATGACCAATCTTACACCGCATGAGATGCTCACAGGTAGACCTATGCCAGTGGATAGGCCCATACGAAGGGCCTAGCTTGGAGCAGTTAAGCTTAGAACTTAAACAATATGTGCAGCAGCTAACTATGATACATGAGACTATCCACCTGCAGGAAACACAAAGGGAACCAACACCTGTCAACGAGGAAGGACCTATTAAACCCGGGATTGGGTGTACGTGTGGGTTTTTCAAAGACACTAGAATGAGCAGAGCAGAGAGGGACCTTTCGTAGTGACTAAGGAATTACCTACCGCCATCCAGGTGGAAGGACAACACATATGGTACCATCTTAAACACTGTACTAAAGCTCTCTCACCAGCACAAACTAACTCTAACACTGAGGTAACTGGAGCTGAGGCTGGGGAACTCGGACATGGGCCGGCCACACAGGAGGCTTGTACCCCTCAGCAAGGTTCCACACAAGGTACAGTGAAGTTCTTGGGGATACGGATCATTCCAGAAATGATTGTGATGGAGATGGGGAGCATAGTTCTCTTGGGAGGGGGGATGGGGAAGACATGGAGAATGCCCTTGATACCCCCCTGTCTGATGCCAACTCTGTATATTCAGACTTAGAGAACATTAACTTGGCAGACTGGACTGGTAATGCCAGGGTCACTCAGGCTGGGAGGCAAAGGCATATTAGAAGTGCAGCCCTTGCTGCCCTAACATGGGTTCGCGCCCGTGACAATCACCGGTATCAATGGGCAAACTACACGGCTGTAATGATGGCTAGACAGGACTGTTTCTTGAGTACTAAGGCAACCTCCTCATACTCTGTTGTCCTTATGCCTTATAACTCGATCACCTGTACTCAATGGCGTTTGCAGCACAAACTCCATCACAATCATTTCTGGAATGATCAGTATGGGCCTCTCCACTGGCATAGGTCTACCTGTGAGCATCTCATGTGGTGTAAGATTAGTTATGTGATTAGTCTGCATGCAATAACTCATTAATGCCAGCAGCAGCGCATCAACTAGCTGACCTGTTAACCTGGATGATTCATCAACTTACATGCAATCCCATTGCCCTTTTTCGTGCCTCCTACTTCAGGCCTCTATGTTCTATCAGCAGGATGATGTGGGCAGGCAGTAACTCCAATGGTGCTGTGGCTATAGTACCCCATGGTTTATCAGTAAGACTAATTACACATTCCCCGTGGCTGCTTTCAGGATACGGGAAGGGTTGAGTTTTGAAAGCTTTAAGCAAAATGGCTCCACACCAGTCGGCTATTTTAAGGGTCTTTGCAGGAATATGATTGAACTCGAGGTGGACACCACATTTGGGGCTATTTTAAATTCTCAACGTGTCCCACTGGCAGATACTTGGTGGCTGTGTGGTAAGAAAGGAGTGGCAGCTGTTCCCATGTAATGCTCCTACACGAGGCAGTTACATAGCATCAAGTTACGCCTGTGGCAATGTCACAGTCAGCTTTGCGCTGATCTAAGCAACACTATGTCCCTGATCCAACAATTCAGATTGATAGCATAAGACAGCCAAGAGGTATTCCTAATGAGTTTAAGACCCACAATGAGATTGCCGCGGGCTGGAAAGCTCTCATCCTAGTGATAGGGCTTAGTAAGAATGCTGACTGGATTATTTACCTTTATTACAACCAGCAGAGATTTATCAATTATACTGACGATGCCCTCATGGCCTTGGGAGAATAATTGGATGTTACTACCAAAATGACATGGCAAAACAGACAGGCCTTAGACTGGATACTGGCAGAAAAAGGTGGGGTTTGTGTGATGTTTGGGGAGCATTGCTGTACCTTCATACCTAATAACATTAGCCCTGAGGGATCTTTTACTAAGGTAAAAACAATGACTGCAGATGCTGGAAACCAGATTCTGGATTAGTGGTGCTGGAAGAGCACAGCAGTTCAGGCAGTATCCAAGGAGCAGCGAAATCGACGTTTCGGGCAAAAGCCAGAGCTTTTATTAAGTCCTTTTTAGTTTGCATCACTACACGGCAACTTGTGGCCATTTCAGCTACCCCAGGAAGTGCTTACTCCACTGACAGAACCCCACTGCTCGCCTATTATGATCTGACAACCGCCACAGTGCAAGGAATATGTCCATGTGGGGACGTCAATAATACTTCTGAAGAACACGTGGGTCCTAGATTGTGAGGGATCTTGGGTCTTTTATCCTGTTCTGGTTATTGGAGAACAGGTTTTTGGCCCAAGGGACCCCAGGAATGGGGGGAGAACCCTTTAAGTCTCAGACTCCGAAAATTATTTAGTCAGTGTTGGAACCTGCATTGTTTGTATTGGGCACAGAAGGGGCTGATCTTATTGTCTTCTTGCTCTAGGTCAGACCGGTAGATCTCAAAGGGGGAAGTATGGAAAATAAAGAGCATGAAAGCATGGGAAGGGTTAAAGCATGAAGACCACTGGCAATCTGTGATCTGTGGAAGGCAAGATGGGATAACAATAGTGGAATGCTCTTACACCAATTACCAGAGTAAGGTTAAGGCTGAAAGGTCACTATAGTGAGATGAGATAACAGCTAGTAGAGCTAATTTCCCTGTTAAGTGTCATTATGATAGGATTGGGACCATAAATATTTGGGACATGACATTAAAATATCTAATTAATAGAAGAGTCGGCTTGAGACAGGAGACTATTGTAATTGATGGAATAGCTAAATATCTATCATGACAGGTTAGTCTGGAATGGAAGATCACTGTAGCAGAGGTGATAATACATATCTAACTGTGACATTAAAATAACATTAAGTAAAATGTATAACTAAAGAGATAATGGGAACTAACATAACTTGTTTATTGTATAGCTAGAGTGAGGTACTTTGATTAATACAGTTGGACATGCTGATAAGCTAACAGAAATATGAAAAAAAAAGATATAAAAATCCATGGACCCTGAGGTTCGGGGGCATTTGAAGATCTGCTTTCTCAGTGTCACGGTTTTTTGTTTACAAATACAAGACCTACTTCTTGAAGAACTCTCTGCATCTCCTGGTGATTCTCTACATTTTCTCCACGACAGTGGCTATACCAAATTGCATTTCATTGATCTCCCCCAAGGTACCATGGGTTTCTTATGTGAAGCACACCATATGAGCACAAGTTGCTTTAAAGCTAGCTTTTTTCAATACAGAATAATATGGAATAATAACATTTGTCTGCATGCTTTTTTCTATATGAACACAAGCCTTTTACCTACAAAATTTGTTAGGCATGAATGAGCATTCCTGATGAAAGGCTTATGCCCGGAACGTCGATTCTCCTGCACCTCGGTTGCTGCCTGATCTGCAATGCTTTTCCAGCGCCACACTCTCGACTCGGACTCCCCAGCACCTGCAGTCCTCACTTTTCACCTGATTAATAAGAACATAAGAACTCGGAGCAGGGGTACGTTGTCTGGCCCTTCGAGCCTGCTCTGCCATTCACTAAGATCATGGCCGATCTTTTCATGGCCTCAGATTCACCTACCTGCACGCTCATCAAAGCCTTTAATTCCTCTATTGTTCAAAAATATCTATCCTAGCTTTAAGATAGTTTACTGAAATAGTGTCAACTACTTCACTGAGCAAGGAATTCCATAGATTTACAACCCTCTGGGTGAAAATGTTCCTTTCTCAATTCAGTCCGAAATCTGCTTCCCTAATTTTGAAGCTATGCCCTATTGTCCTAGTTTCACCCGCCAGTGGAAACATCCTCTCTACTTCAATCTTATCTATTCCCTTCATAATTTTACATGTTTCTCTACGATCCCTCTTCATTCTTCTGAATCCCAATGAACATAATCCCAGTCTACTCGGTATCTCCTCATAAGCCAAACCCTCATCTCTGGAATCAACCCAGTGAACCTCCTCTACACCCTCTCCAGTGCCAGTACATCCTTTCTCAAATAAGGAGACCAAAACTGCATGCAGTACTCCAGGTGTGGCCACATCAGCACACTGTAAAGCTGCAACATAACCTCCCTGCTTTTAAACTCAATTCTTTTAGCAATGAAGGTCAAAATTCCATTTGCCTTCCTAATTACTTGTTGTACCTGCAGACCAACCTTCTGCGATTCACACACAAGGACACCCAGATCCCTCTGCATAGCAGCATGCTGCAACTTTTTACCATTTAAGTAATAATCCTTTTTACTGTTACTTCTACCAAAATGGATTACTTCACATTTATTAACATTGTATTCCATCTGCCAGGCCTTTGCCTACTCAAAGTATCTATGTTCCTCTGCAAAGTTTCAGTCTTCTGCCACTCGTCTTAGTGTCATCTGCAAACTTTGACACACTACACATGGTCCCCAATTCCACATCATCGATATAAATTGTGAATAATTGCAGTCCCAATACTGATCCCTGAAGCACACCACTAGTTTCTGATTGCCAACCAGAATAGCAGCCATTTATCCTCACTCTGGGCGTGCTGCCCAGAGTGGTTCAGTGGTTAGCACTGCTGCCTCACAGTGCCAGGGACCTGGGTTAAATTCCAGCACCAGGCAACTGTCTATGTGGAGTTGCATGTTCTCCCCATGTCAGTGTGGGTTTCCTCCCACTATCCAAAGATGTGCAGCTTAGGTGAATTGGCTGTGCTAAATTGACCATAGTGTTCAGGGATGTGTAGGTTACGTGCATTTGTTAGGAGTAAATGTATGGTAGGGGAATGGGTCTGGATGGGTTACTCTTCGGAGGGTCAGTATGGACTTGTTGAGCCAAAGAGCCTGTTTCCACACTGTAGGGATTCTATGATATTTCTTGCTTCCTGTTAGTCAACCAATCCTCTAACCATGCTAATACTTTACCCATAATGCCGTGCAGCTTTATCTTATGCACAGCCTCTTGTGCAGCACCTTGTTGAAGGCCTTTTGGAAATCTAGGTTCACCACATCTACTGGGTCCCCGTTGTCCACCTTGTTTGCAATATCTTCATAAACGAGACTATTTATATTTAGATGCCTTACTATTTCTTCTTTGATAAAAGACTCCAGCATCTACCCCATTACAGAGGTTAAGCAAACTGGTCTACAATTCCACATCTTTTGTCTAACTCCCTTTTTAAACAATGGCATCACATTTCTGTTTTCTAATCTGCTGGAATTGCCCCAGAGTCCAGCAAATTTTGGAAAATTACCACAAGTGCACTTGCTATTTCTCCTGCCATTGCTTTTAGTACCCTGGGATACATTCCATCAGGGCAAGGAGACTTGCCTATCCTTAGCTCCATTAGCTTACCCAACACTACCTCTTCCGTGATAATGATTGTTTCCAGAACCTCACCTACCTTCGTCTCGTTGTCAATAACTGGCATATTATTAGTGTCCTCCACTGAGAAGACCGATACAAAAAACCTATTCAATGCCTCAGCCATTTCATCATATCCCATAACTAAATGCCCCTTCTCATTCTCTAAAGAACCAAGGTTTACTTTAGCCACTCTTTTTCATTTTATATATTTATAGAGACTGTTTCTATCTATCTTTATATTCTGTGCTAGCTTTTTCTCATGTTATTTTCTTTATAGCTCTTTTTATGGCTTTCTGTTGATGTTTAAAGTTTTCCTAATCTTCTAGCTTCCTGCTGTTCTTGACCATTTTGCATGCCTTCTATTTCAATTTGATAGCCTCCCTTATTTCCTTGGACACCCATGGCAGATTACCCCTTTTCTTACAGTCCTTGCTTTTCAGTGGAATATACTTTTAGTGGAGCACTTTGAAAAATTGCTTTGAAAGTCCTTCGCTGTTCGTCAACTGTCCCACCATAAAATCTTTGTTTCCAGTCTACTTTAGCCAAGTCCTCCTTCATTCTGTTGTAGTCTCCCTTATTTAAGCACAGGACCCTGGTATTGGATTTTACCTTCTCACTTTCCATCTGTATTCTAAATTCAACCATATTGTGATCACTCCTTCCAAGAGGATCCCCAACTATGAGGTCATTAATTATTCCTGTCTCATTACACAGGACCAGATCTCGGAGAGCTTGCTTCTTCATTGATTCCATTACACTGTTCAAAAAAACCTTCACAGATACACGCAAAACTCCTCCGCAAGGCTACCCTGACTGAGCTGGTTCGACCAATCGACATGTAGATTAAAATCCCCCATGACAACTGCCATATCAATTTTATAGGCATTAGCTACTTCTTTATTTATTGCCCACCCCATGTGATGTTATTTGGTGGCCTATAGACTACACCTATCAGCGACGTTTTCTTCTTAATTTCCACCCAAATGAATTCAACCTTATTCTCCACAGAACCTAGAACATCTCTCAGCACCCTCCTGATGTCATCTTTGAATATCAGAGCTACACCACCTCCCTTACTTTCCTGTCTGTCCTTCCAAATAGTCTGATACCTCTGGGTATTTAACTCCCAGTCACGACCATCCTGTAATGTCTACTAAATCATATTCATTCATGATGATTTAGGCCATTAATTCATTGACCTTGTTGTGGTTCTGTTCGCCGAGCTGGGAATTTGTGTTGCAGACGTTTCGCCCCTGGTCTAGGTGATATCCTCATTGCTTGGGAGCCTCCTGTGAAGCGCTTCTGTGATGTTTCCGCTGGCATTCAGTTCCAGCTGTTCTCTGTTTGGCTTGTCCTTGGGAAAAAAAAAGTTGCATCAAGACACCGTTCAAAAGGTCCACCACACTGCAGTACACCAGAACTGCAAAAGGAGAAAGAAGAACACCTATACAAGGTATTCGCCAAAAACGGATACCCCCGCAATTTCATCAACAGATGCCTAAGGGAAAGACAACGGAATGAGGACATGCCACAACCCAAAGGACTAGCCACACTACTATACATCAAAAACATTTCTGAACTGACAGCCAGACTACTGCGACCACTAGGACTCATAACAGCACACAAACCAACAGCCACCCTAAGACAACAACTCACCAGGTCGAAGGATCTGATACCCAGCATGAGCAAAACCAATGTAGTGTACAAAATTCCATACAAGGACTGCACAAAACACTACAGAGGACAAATAGGAAGACAGCTAATGATCCGCATCCATGAACACCAACTAGCCATGAAACGACATGACCAGCTATCCTTAGTAGCCACACACTTCGATGACAAGCAACATGAGTTCGACTGGGACAACACTACTATTATAGGACAAGCCAAACAGAGAACAGCCAGGGAATTCCTAGAGGCATAGCACTCATCCACAGATATATATTGGACCCAATATACCAGCCACTGCAGCGGACAGCTGGAACTGACCACCGGAAGCGGCAGGTACATATCACTATAAATGCCAGAGGAAACATCACAGAAGCGCTTCACAGGAGGCTCCCAAGCACTGAGGATATCACCTAGACAGGGGACGAAACGTCTGCAACACAAATTCCCAGCTTGGCGAACAGAACCACAATGAGCATCCAAGCTACAAATCTTCTCCCAAACTTTGAATTCATTGACCTTGTTACGAATGCCATGAGCATTCAGGTAAAGTGCCCTTCTGCTCGTTTTCATACAATTTCCAACATCTCCTAAGTTATCTTTCTTTTTCACTTCTTTCATAGTCTGCCTTAAACTTAAACCCTCCTGCATACATTTTTATTTACCATCATACTTTGTCATTTTCCCTTTCCCTTCCCTCCCAACTCATTTGTTTAAAGTCCTAGTGACCACCCAATTTATCCTTATCGGTTCCAGATCGGTTCAGGTGGATACTGTCCCATTGGTACAGATCGCCCCGGTTCCAAAACTGATGCCAACGCACCATGAAATGGAAGTCCTCTTTCCCACACCACATCCTTAGTCACATGTTTACTTCCCTAATTTTCTTATCCCTAAGCTGATTTGCAAGTGACTCAGGCAGGAGATCATGCCCCTTGAGGGCCTGTTTCTTAATTTTGTTCCTCGTACTTGATAATCTCCAAACAGGTTCGCCTTCCTAGCCTTGCCCTCCTGGGAATGATGAGTACTGATGTTTGAGAGGTTGAATCGGTTTGGGTTATATTCACTGGAGTGCAGAAGAATGAGGGGGAAATCTCAGGAAACCTATAAATTTATAGCAGCACTAGACAGGGCAGACATAGGATTGTGCTCCCAATGGCAGGCAAGTCCAGAACCAGGGATCACAGTCTAAGCACAATTAAGACTGAGATGAGCAGGAATTTCTACATTCACAGAAAGCAGTCAAGGCCAAAACATTGTACGGTTTCAATTTTAATATAGCACCTGGACCGAAAAGAAGCAAAGGATATGGAGCATAAAACAGAAGCAGGTTATTGAGTTGGATGATTAGTGATGATCATAATGAATGGTGGAACAGGCTTGAAAGTCTGAATGGTCCACTCATTTCCCTTTTAAGGACCCACCCCATGCAAAACACAGCTCTCCCTCTCGCCATACAGACGATTTTCCTTTTAATTTGCTCATGGAATGAGAGTTTTGTTGGCTAGTCCAATCCTGAATTGCCCAGACAACAGCCAATAGTCAAACTCATTTCTGAAGGGTTTCTGAGACACATGCAGGCCAGTCCAGGTACGGATGGCAAATTTCTCTCAAAGGGCATTAACAAAGCAGATTTTTTTTTAGTGACAACCCAACAGTGGTTACATCACCGCTGTCAGTCTAACTTTTAACTCTGAAGACAGATTACACACACACCTGTGCTGTGATTCAAACAGCTGAGGCAAGTTAGAGAGAAATTAATTCCAGTTACGTAGTCACTCTTAACTCTTTCCTCATTCAGCTTTAAGCAAGTTGCAGTTCAGATGCCTTTCATTTCAATCAAATAACAAACCTCTCAATCTAAAGAAGATACTAAACGCGATTTAAACATTTATAAAAGGGTATTTAGAGAATCCTTTGCTGTAACAACCTTATTTTCATTCGATGATTCTGACAATGTTTTATTTGATGATTTAGACTCTGTGGCAAAAAGATTTTCTCAAGTTGCATAATATCCAAAAGAATAATACGCAATTCCAAAAAGATTAATCTGTTGCTTATCTCATCCAGAAGTTGTGGTCAAATTAGTTATGCTTGGTTACAGGGTGCAATACACTCTCAAGAGTGCAGTACTAGAGATAGCGAGAACACAACATGCAGTGTCAAAGGAAAATGACAGAAAATATCACAGGTGGTCACTGAGCACAAAAGAAGGCTGCGAGAAAGCTACTCCCCCACTCCTGGGCCAAAGCACTGTAAACTTTTCATTTGAGTAGGAGATCATCTTCCTTTTAAAAGTTATTTGTGAATTTACTGCCACTGCCTCTTCAGACGGTACTGCTGAGAGATGTAGAATGCAAGAATTATCTTCTCACGAACTTCTTCCACATGGAGAAAATTTGCATCTGAGTTGACCTCTCACGAGGCATTTTGTTATACATGGCATGAATTCAAAGGACGTAGAGGTCTACTGAAAGGGACGCAACAAACATTTTGTGCACAAACTGTGAATCATCATTCCAAGTTCAGAAAAGAAATTTGACATTCTGAATTTTTTATATCGTTTGAAGGATGGGTTGGTCATAAAATATCCTTCTAACATAATTTAGAAAATGCAACTGCGGGTGATTGGTGGAAAGAATGTTTCTCAAAAAAATAGGAGCTAGAGTAGACCATTTGGCCTTTTGAGACTGCTTCACAGCAACACATTCATTTCTCATTTTCTACCTCAACTCCACCTTTCTGCATATGCCTGTCTCCCTCAATATTCTCATTCCTAAAAATTCAACAACCTCTAATTTGAAGATACTCACCAACTAAGGATTCAAAGCTTTCTCAGATGGAGAATTCAGATTCATAGCCCTTTGAAATATCACACAATACCAAATAGCCTGTCTCCTTGTTTAGAGACATTCCCAGCTTAAAGACAAATGAGAATACTCATGAGGTAAAATAAGCTATTAAAAGCAGCACCTATGGATGAAATAATGGTGTATAGTAATGTCACTGGAATAGCGTTCAAAGGCTCAAACAATGCTTATCCTGGCAGTTGATAAAACTTAACTAATTAATAAATCTTGAATATAAAGCTAGTTGCACTAATGATGACCGTGACAATTGTCATCAATTGCCTTAAAAACCCATAATGCTTACTGCTGTCCCTAGATGGTCTGGCCTACATGTGAAACCAGACACTCAGCAATGTGGTTGTCACTAAAATTGCCTAATAGTTGAAGGAAATGAGAGATGGGCAACAAATGCCCAAACCCTATGCAAGTATTTTTTTTAATTCCCTTCTCTGCACCAAATTGCCAAATGCAGCAGATGCCCAATTTTACCATCTTGCTAAGGAAGCACCTCTTCATGGTCACTCGATGCTCCACATTTTTCAGAATTAACAAAGAAGCAAGTGGGGTTGGAAAATGGTCGAGAACATGAAGTGAAAGTCGGGATGTAAAATGCAAGCATCCAAAGTGGGGTCATGGATAGCAAATGCCTTGCTTGTGGCTGAAAAGCTTTCCAGGAGGACATACAGAGTGACTGGTGCCTTGATGGGCCCTTTGGAGAAGACAAAGGTGGTAATTATGGACTCACCTAGGGAGGATTTAAGGTAAGAATAATTCATGAGACTAGGAAAGCTGAAGCGTACTCTCACATTAGGTTTGAGATCAGGAGTGGCCAAGTACCCAACAGAAGGGGAAAAGAGTCCAATAAGTTTATCAAAATTGAAGATCCAAGAATGGCATAATCAAAAGAAAAGAAACGAATGGTCTCAATGAACTTGGCAAAAATCAAAATGTTCTTCTCAGTGCCATAACCTGACAAGTTGTGTTAGAATAACTAATAACTGTCAGTCCAAAGGTTAATACCAAATATTAAAGCATTTGCTAAATAATAGACAACCATTCCAACATTTGTGAAGCAATAAAATGTACAGTATATAAGAGGACGTTTAAGAAAGAGCAATATACATTTGACTAAGGGAGCATAATTCATTCACCCGTAACTCAAAGCAACTTGAAAAATTGAAGCTATTACATCAGGAAGTGAATCTACAGGATGGAAGCAGCTATATTTTAGAAAATGTCTGGAAGCAATTTTAAACCACAAATTAATTTAGTAATTGACTCTTTATGCTTCACTATTACATCATATCATCAGAAAGTGCACTCAAAGCAAAAAAGATTTGAAGGATCTAAACTGTGTGTCTTGGATCTAAACTGCATGTATCTTGGATAAGCTTTGTAGACTAAATCATTTTCAAATAAGTTACTTCTTATGGTGATGCACTCTAAATTCAAAGAAGAAAGTTTGAAAGTTTTACAACATCACTTAAGGATGTCTTGTTTTGATACGTTTACATTTTAATGAATGAATAGTTACGATTTTGCACAGACTACAAAAGTTAAAAAAAACACACTAGTGTATACAAGAAAAGGCAATAGCCTTAATACTGATCAACTGCTGTCAATTTATTGTACAAAAATAAAATTCTCACAGTGTCATTATACTGTGTTGGCAATCTTAAATCTCAAACCATTCTACCTATTGAATGAGATAGCTAAAATTCAGTTGTGTTTATGAAAAACTACCAATGACAAAGAAGAATCTGAAACTTACTACCAAGGTTTCATCTGTAGACAGGTACTAGACAAAATGGACAAACCGTGCAAGCTTTCAAACAATGAGGTGGAATATTCAGTACAAACCCTGTCTCAAACGACTGTGTTTGTAATTCCATCCTGTACTTTATCAGAGGAATAACATAAGCCAGTTTATTTTAGATGCATCATAACTTCTGATGTATTAGCAAATATTTCAGGATATCTGTACATGAATATCACACTTACTAACTTCAAGGCAGTACATTTTGAAACAGGAAGATATTTAAACTGGCTTTTGATGTTTGCAATGTGTATACCTTAATTGATGAGACACAAACCAATTTCTATGAGAATTATGAAGATTTTTAACAAAATTGTTTCAATTTGCGCACTTCATGACATATTGCCAATGCGACTCCTCACCATAACAAAAGCAAAATACTGTGTATGCTGGAAACCGGAAGCAAACAGAAAATGTTGGAGAAACTCAGCAGGAAAGAGTCAGACTGGACGCAATACATTAACTCTGTTTCTATCTCTCAGATGCTGCCAGATGTGTGTTTGTTTCAGACTTCTCAATATTTCAGACTCTGCTCAGCATTGACAGATAATAGAATGAAGGTTGAGGAGAAATCAGGCTTAATGCAATGATTATTGCATTCATTCGCAGTGGAGACAAAACATGCTCTGACTGCTAGCATTTGGCCCAAATCAGTCAATAAACAAGTCCCTCTTTGATAGCTAGCCTCTGACGGTGAATCTTATCTTGCTCCAACTCTTCATGACTAGGATGCCAAAGTCTTGCTAGTATCCTTTCAATATTCAAGGCATAGACTGTGTGGGCTGGAATCACTTCTCTGTGCACCTACAAAGAAAAACACACAATAAACACAAAAGGAAATAAGTGACAGATAAATTAGAATATTTCAAATTTTGAACAAAGTTTGTAACATTATATGTAGTAACTCTACATATTTCCATGCTGTGTCTAAGAACTATCTTCAAAAACTTTAAAAAGGTGAATGACCAAGACGCAAAACAGTAATCATCTGGGCTTCCTCTTAATATTATCTGCAGATTAATTAAACTTTTATCTATGTCTGTTTCTTAAGAGTCAAGGACAGTAATACCCATCCACCCAGTTAGTTCCTCACCATTGACCTAATAGTACCCATTTCCATCAGGTAAATATAGCTATATGCTTATGACTATTATATTAAGCTATTAAATCTTTTTAAAATCAATCTGTTTGGACATGTAATGACACACATGCAGGACAGGAACTTGAAACTAGACTTCCTGATACAGAGACTGGGACAGTCCACTGTGTGACAAGATCATCATATTCAGTGTTTATGACAACAAAAGTAGGAAAAGCATGATAGGAAGATAGAAACAGGATTAGGCCATTCAGTCTTTGGATCTGCTTCATCATCTGACCATGGCTAATCTGCTGCACCTCGACTTCAATAAATTGTCTTTGGTCCAGATTCCACAATGCCCACACCCAACAAAAACACGTCAAGTCTCAGTCTTGACAGTACCTTAATATCTTTTCACTTTATTATATTTTTGATTACGAATTGAGAAAAGATTTATTTTACAACAAAGGGCTGAGGAAGGAATTGTTATGCTTTTAGAAAGCAAATGACAAACTCATTTTGGGTCATGATTAGGCTGTGCTTTTACAAGCAGTGGGGGAAGGTACAAGAGGAGACGGGAGTGAGTGTGCAAACGAGGGCGAGTGTGAGTGTTCGACTGGCATCAGGTTGCTGGTGGATTTGTAGAATTGTGAGAACTTGTGAATGCCAAATGTCATTAACTTGATGACAGGACAGCAGATTCAAATCATAGATGAAGAGAAATTACTTCACTCAAAGGGTCATGATTTGGTGGAATTTACTACCTCAGAATGCAATGGATACTGGGATAAAGTCAGGTGGCACGGTTGCTCAGTGGTTAGCACTATTGCCCCACAGCACCAAGGTCCCAGATTCAATTCCAGCCTCGGGTGGCTGTCTGTGTGGAGTTTGCAGATTCTCCCAGTGTCTGCGTGGGTTTCCTCCACGTGCTCCAGTTTCCGCCGACAGTCCAAAGATGTGCAGGTCAGGTGAATTGACCATGTTAAATTGCCCGTAGTGTTAGGTGCATTAGTCAGAGGGGGTGGGTTTCTCTTCAGAGGGTCGGTGTGGACTTGTTAGGCCGAAGGGCCTGTTTCCACACTGTAGGAAATCTAATCTAATCTAATCTAAATATGAAGCAATAAACATCTTTTTAATTAGTAATGGATTGAATGATTATGGAGACCGGGCAGAATGTGGTGTTGGGAACGAGATGATATCAGCTACGACTGTAATGACTGATGGAGCATACTCCAACAGCTGAACTGCCTACTCTGCTCCTAGTTATGTTACTCTCCGATTGGCTAGCTAAACAATGTGTGGGTATGAGCAATAGCGATAAGCCCTTGGGCCTCTGGAATGGAAGGTTGTGTGCCTCTCTCCAGCAGAATACCTAAAACTAAAGCAAGTTGTTTCCATCTACAAGTTGCTTTCCGTTGTTTTTAACCAATATGACAGAGACTTTATAATCTGTAGACTAGACACACACTGCCTCCTGTCCTGTGAACAAATGAAACACCTTGAAGGAAAAGTTCAGAGCATTAAAAAAAACTTGAGAAAATAAAAAGAATCTCTCCATCAAATTTGGAGGACTCATAATATCGATGGCTATTTGATCTGTCTGTTTCAGCTGAGGGTAGGGGGTTTGAGAAGGGGAACTCCCATCCACAGCCTCAAACCTCTCAGTTCCATAACACACACCACCCAGCTCTACCTCTTACCTAAAATCCACAAACCTGACTGCCTCAGTTGACCTATTGTCTCTGCCTGCTCCCATCGCACCAAACTTATCTCAACACTACCATGCCCCACTCCCAGTCCAGGGAATCTCACATACATTTGGGACACAGTCCACTCCCTCCACCTTCTCCATGACCTTAGTTTCCCTGGCGGCACAACCAATACTCCTTCACTAACACACTCATTCAATTGCCGGAACTGACCCTCACCCTCAACAAGTTCTCCTTCAAATCCTCCCACTTCCTTTGGACCAAAAGGGTAGCTATGGACACCCGTATGGGCCCCAGCAATGCCTGCCTCTTTGCACGATATGTCGAACGGACCATCTTCCACAGGTACGCCAGCACTATCCCTCACCTTTTCCTTAGCAACATTGATGACTGTATTGGTGCCACCTCCTGCTCCCACGAGGAGGGTGAACAGTTCATCAACTTCACTAACACCTTCCACCCCGACGTTACATTCACCTGGACCATCTCAGACACCTCTCTCCTGTTCCTGGACCCCTCAGTCTCCTGACTCAAAACGGACATCTATTTCAAACCCACCAGCTTGCACAGCTAGCTGGACTACACCTCCTCCCACCCACTTTTCTGTAAAAACACAATTCCTTACTCGCAAATCCGCCGCCATACTTGCTGTTGGGGTTCTGTTCACCGCTGGGAATTTATGCTGCAGACGTTTTGGCCCCTGTATAGGTGACATCCTCAGTGCTTGGGAGCCTCCTGTAAAGTGCTTCTGTGATGTTTCCTCCAGCATTTATAGTGGTTTGTCTCTGCTGCTTCCGGTTGTCAGTTCCAGCTGTCTGCTGCAGTGGCTGGTATATTGGGTCCAGGTCGATGTGTTTGTTGATAGAATCTGTGGATGAGTGCCATGCCTTTAGGAATTCCCTGGCTGTTCTCTGTTTGGCTTGTCACTAGCGTAGTGTACAAAATCCCATGCAAGGACTGCACAAAACACTACAGAGGACAAACAGGAAGACAGCTAACGATCCGTATCCATGAACACCAACTAGCCATGAAATGACACGATCAGCTATCCTTAGTAGCCACACACGCAGATGACAGGCAACATGAGTTCAACTGGGACAATACTACTATTAAAGGACAAGCCAAACAGAGAACAGCCAGGGAATTCCTAGAGGCATAGCACTCATCCACAGATTCTATGAACAAACACATCGACCTGGACCCAATATACCAGCCACTGCAGCAGACAGCTGGAACTGACAACCGGAAGCAGCAGAGACAAACCACTATAAATGCCGGAGGAAAAAACACAGAAGCGCTTCACAGGAGGCTCCCAAGCACTGAGGATGTCACCTTGACAGGGGACGAAACATCTGCGACAAAAGTTCCCAGCTCAGCGAACAGAACCACAACAATGAGCACCCGAGCTACAAATCTTCTCATAAACATTGAGCCATATTTGCTCCCAGGAGGAGCAATTCTGCTCCAGGACATCCCAGATGGCCTTTGTCAAGGACTGTAATTTCCCATGCCATGTGATCAACAATGCACTCCAGTGCATTTCCTCCACTTCCTCTTCCTTCATCATTGAACTCTCCAATTGCACCAAGGATAGAACCCTCCCCCTCCTCAGGTCCTCACCTTCTACCCCACCAATCTCCAGATAAAGCGCATTATCCTTTCCTACTCTCCCCACCACCATCTAGGTTCCGCAGAGACCATTCCTCCATGACTTTCACATTAGGTCCATGCCCCCCACCAACCTACCCTCCACACCTGGCACCGTCCCTTGCTGCTGCAAGAGGTGTAAATCCTGCTCCCATACCTCCCATCTCACCTCCATCAAAGGCCCCAAAGGATCTTTTCACATCCGGCAGACATTTTCCTGCACTTCCACCCACCTCATCTACAATGTCCATTGCTCTCGATGTGGTCTCCTCTACACAGGGAAGACAGGACACCAACTCGCAGAGCATTTCAGGGAACATCTCCACGTCTCTCACACCATCCTGTGGCCAACCACTTCAACTCCCCCTCTCACTCTACCAAAAACATGCAAGTCCTGGGTCTCCTCCACTGCCAAATCCTAGCCACCAGATGCTTGTAGGAAGAACACCTCACCCTCTGCCTTTGGACCCTCGACCCACATGGCATCAATGTCGATTTCACCAGTTTTCTCATCGCCCTTTCCCCCACCTTATCCCAAGATCCAACACTCCAACTCGGCATTGCCCTCTTGAACAGTCCTACCTGTCCATCTTTCTTCCCACCTACCTGCTCCACCCTCCACTCCAACCTATCACCATCAGCCACTCCCCCAACTTTCTATCCCATCTCTCATCTACCTATCACCTTTTCAGCTACCTTCCTCCACCTACCCCACCCTCCTCTTTTTCTCTCAGCTCCCTTCCCCACCCCCAACATTCCTGATGAAGGGCTTATGCCCGAAACGTCAACTCCCCTGCTTCTCTGAAGCTGCCTGACCTGCTGTACATTTCCAGCACCACCCTTTTCAACCCTGACTTTTCAGCATCTGCAGTTCTCACTCTCTCCTAGAGTTTTAACTAGTTGAGTTATATGCCAACAGTTCACAGCTGTTTACCTGCAGTTTCTTCACATTGACATCCTCAAATGTTTTTAACACCTTAATGACTTTGATCAGATATCCCCTCAACATTTTTATACTCAGTAGAACTCAAGCTAGGTTTACACAGCATCTCTTTCAAACTAAATTCTCTAAATTCAAGAAACATTTTGGTAAATATTTGCTGCACTTTTTTTCAAAACCAATATGTCATTCTGCCAGGTGCAGTGCTCAACCACAAACATGGTATTCCAATGTTTCCGAGACACTACACAACTGCATTGACATACGAGGGATCTCAGCGCACAGGTCCACAGATTCCTGGAAGTGGCAAGACAGATGGTATAAGATAATCAAGAAGGTATACAGCGCACTTGCCTCCATCAGCCAGGGCATCAATTAAAAATGTTGGCATGTTATGTAACAGCTGTATAAAACTTTAGTTAGGCCACATTTGGAATATTGCGCGCAGTTCTGGTCGACACATTACCAGAAGGACATAGATATTTTGGACAGCGTGCAGAGAAGGTTTACCAGGATGTTGCCTGGTCTGGAGGGTTTTAGCTATGAGGAGAGGTTGCATAAACTTAATTGTTTTCACTGGAAAGACAAAGGCTGAGGGGTGAGCCAACAGAGGTCTACAGAATTATGACAAGCATAGATAGGGAGGCTGGTCAGAGGATAATGAAGTTGGATCCAATACAGCTTATCTAGTTGAGACACATCAACAAAATGGTCAACAGACCAGCTTCCCTCAAAGAGGTATAGCTCTTACAGAAAGAACTCTGAGCTCAAAAACTGCATGAATTTATGTAAAACTCCGTTATCTCACTTTTTAGATTAGAATCAATCTAAACATCATGGCATAGACAGAGAACACAGGGGGTTAACACCTTCAACACATTGTCTAGCTATCACCATTGTTAACAGCTAACCCGAGAATGCAATTTTTAAAAATAAGTTTTTGTGATTTACACACGAAAGAAGTGAAACTATCACTGTATTATAACAGATGAAAGGCTTAACAGACAATCAATGTTTCAATGTATAATTTCAGTTACATCACACTAAATTTTTGCTATAAATTCTGTGTTAGGATTGAGCCCTCCACTATCACCTGATGAAGGAGCGTCGCTCTGAAAGCTAGTGCTTCCAATTAAACCTGTTGGACTATAACTTGGTGTTGTGTGATTTTTAACTCTTACAGAAAGTGTTAGTAGGTGGCAGAAGTAATACTATGGTTACTGATGATACAACTCTTGTGGAACCACTTTTTTGGCATAAACAAAATCTGATTTCCATCCCGATTATTCTTGTAAATGATAAATTGTTTGAAATTCGACCACCCAAAGAGAGGTTTCTTTCTTCCCGTTTCCTGCTGTAGAAAACAGCTCCGAGCACTGTAGTTCAACTCTACCATATTACCATCAAATTATCACATGCTTATAAGTACATAGGCATAGATTAGTGAGTCCTTGATTATTTCAGTTCACTTCGATGCACAAAACATCTTTAATTGAGCTACTTTTTCCATATCCCTCATGAGAGTTCGCAGTATCTCAGGGCATCCAGCAACTTACACTAGAGGTGGCATTTTGCACAACACAATATCAAACAATGCACATCACTCTCAGAGCTACGCTAATAATTATATCTTCTTTTGGTTTTGATTAATTAATTATTAGGGCTGGGCAACAGTGCTACCACTGCCCCACCTATCCTTGGAAAGGTGGTGATAAACCACTACAATGTGTGATGTAACTACACCCATTTGGAGTTAAATAGGAAGCTCCAGGATTCTGACCCAGCAATAGTGAAGCAACATCATTAGGGTTCCAAGCTAGGATGCTAACTTGGAGGTGGTGTTCTTCAAAGCAACAGTTCACAAGATTGGAAAGTGCTGCCGAAGGAGGCTTGGAGAGTTTACACAGTTTCTGGAAGATGACACACATTACTGCCACAGTGCACCCAATGATGAAAGATATGCCAATTATGTTGGCTTCTTTATTCTGGATGATGTCAAGTTGCTCACAGCCAAGAGGTGAGTGCTCCAACCCACTCATGAATTGTCCCTCGGAGATAAGGAAAAGCCATAAAAAATTAGGTAGTAGTGGAACACAACACAGCATGAGGTATAGTTAGTGTGAAGAACTGTAATAGATTGACAGACCTGTGTCAGATAAGACTGGAAAGGACGGGTTGTCTTACCACCTGCTACAAGGCAACTCTGTCAGCATTGTGCTTTGGGAGTTAATAGTGATGATACTGAGCCTTGCTTAGTAATAAGTCACCCACTAGAATATATGCAGTGTTCATGTTAATGTTAGTCATTTAGTGGTTCTTTGATATGGTGTTTGACATCAATGATTAAGTATCCATCAACACAGTGAGACTGTGGTACTACTTGGCAAAAGGTTTTGTTATCCACATATAGCTTGATCTCATGAAACTTCATGGGGTCCACGTAGTCAATGCTGAATGCTTCAAAGACCACACCCTCCGACCCGCTAGAGTGGCCATACTAGAACACAGTCAAGGTTGGAGATGTTCATAAGATTAGGCCATTCGGCCCATGGGGTCTGCTCTGCCATTCAATCATGGCTGATATGCTCCTCACCCCCATTTTCCTGTCTTCTCTCCAAATCCTTTTAACCCATTACCAATTAAAAATCTGTCTAATTCCTCTTTAAATTTTTTATCATTTTGAACACCTCAATTTGATCTCCCCTTATTCTTCTACATTTCAGAGATTACCAGTCTCAGATGTCTGCAAATGAAGGTTAAAAATGTACACTCTAACAGTATGATTATATCAGATTGCATTTGAGTTGTCTGTGTCACATGTCTCTCACAGGTCCTAGATATTAGCGAGAGAGACCAGGCTACATTTATTTGCCATACCCACTATCTAGATCAATGCCAGCCTACCTTATGATCTTACTCTTATCCATTCAGTTTCAGAACAGGTTGATTCCACAGTGCATCTTACTAGGCTATGTCACATGGCAGATATATATTAAGCAGCTTGCAATGGATCTGGAATCACATAATGGCTAGGACAGCAGAAGTCTTTCCAAAAAGGACATCAGTGAACCAGATGGAAATTTTTAAACAATCTGGTAGCTTCATAGTCACCATCCCTGATACTAGTTAATTAAATCAATCGAATACAAAACATTTAAACTTCTAGCCTTCCCCTGAATTTAGAAAAGAACATTAATATAGGCCTCTGGACTAATTGCACTCTAATATAATCAGTGATATAGCCTTTGATTTGAAAACTCTATTTGGGTTTATCTAGAATGTTCCATAGTTCTATGTTTTAATGTGCTATAGCACTGAGATGTCATCTTCTTGTCTTTGCGATTTATGTTTGAACCTACAATCTCATCAGCTGCTGTTCCAAAGCACTTCACAGGTGTTGCTGAAACAGTCACTGCTGTACTGAACTTGAACACAATACCCATTTCGACATCTCCTCTGTACCGTTAATCTGAAAATCTAAACTGAGTTTAAGACGAGACATGATCACCTCCACTGAAACACTAGGAAGAGCAAACTTTCCTTTGGTCCTTTTCAACAACCCCATTCTTTTGGCACTAAGTCTTTCTGCTCCATTCAAAACTTCACTATCTTATTCAACCTAGAGTGGAGCTTCTGAACAGTCACCCACTTGGGGAGAAGAACATGAACAGACAACATCAACCATGAGATGCATTCTAAAGTGCAGGAGGAAAGCAAGCTGGATGCAAGTGTTCATTAGTCGTTAAAGAAGACAGGAGAAAAAAATATGCGTATCCTATTAATAAAAAGGGTATAGAGTACCTTGTCTGTACTGCAGTGCTTGTTGTGTTGCATTAGTGTGCAACTGGGGCTTAGTGAAACAGGAAGTTAGATGAAAGAGGGAGGAGCTGATCAGTCCCACATTTTCTTTCATTGGTGAGTACACCTGCACTTTAATATCAAAGTAAGGTCTTAGGAAATTTGGGGCATAAGGGGAAACAGAAGCTCGCAGGACAGGAGACTCTGGGATCAGAAACAGAGAAAGAAAGGGTGTCATCACAGGAAAAGCTACAAGTTCGTTGATTGCTAAGTAGTTGTTAATTTGAATACCTATTCCAAACTGCTCTCAGATTAAAGGTAAACTGGAGAAATATTTTACAGATTAAAAACTAAAGACCCGTGGAAATTGAAAAATACAAATTAAAAACTAATTAAACAACTTAGAGATGCAGGACCAAGCGATGTATTGTAGTTAACAGTCCAAAATGGTTTATTCTGCTGAGACAGAAAGGTTCCACTTCTCAGTCAAAAAGAAGCCATGAACTACTAAATAGATCAGGGACAGCATAAAATTAAAAGGAAGGACTTATAAAACTGCAAAAACAGCACAGATCCTGCTATATGGAAGAGATACAAAGGCCAATAAAAGATTATTGAAAAAAAAACTTGCCAGGGACATCAAATTCAATATGAAAAAAGAATGGCTACATAAAAGGAAAGTAGGTGGTCAGGAGCCATGTTGGCCCAGTAAAGACTTAAGGTTATGTTATTATCAATGGCTATGGGGAAATGGCAGACATGTTGAATAATTACTTTGTCTCAGTATTTACCACAGAAAAGGAGAATACCTTGCCCGATGGGACTGAATAAATTTAACAGAAGTAAATGAGTAAATTAATGTAATTAAAATGTGACAAAATGCCTGGGAACTGATGGGTACCATCAGAGTGTGTGAAAGGAAGTAAGGGTGCACATTGTCGACACCCTAACTATAATCTTTCAGAATTTCCAAGACACAGCTGTCCCTCCAGATTGAAAAATTTCACAATCGCTCCACTTTTTAATGAAGAAAAAGGAGACAGACAAGGAATCACGGCTCAGTTAGCCAAACATCTGTGGAGGGAAATTGTGGAATTTATAATCAAGCTGGGGTAACTGGTCACCTTGAAAAATTTCAGTTAAACAGGGAGAGCCAGCATGGATGCATGACAGTTAGATAATGCCTAAATAAAACATTGAATTTTATTTTAAGAGGTGACTAAGGTAGAGGACAGGGGAATGTCTAAAGGTGTTGTTTAAATGGACTTCCAGAAGGCATTTTATAAAACCCCACATAAGAAACTGTTAACTGAGGTAGAAGCCCAAAGAACGGGGGGAAAATTACTGACATGACTGTGAAATTAGTTAAGTGGCAGGCAACAGAGACTAAGGATAATGGGTCGGTACTCAAAATGACAGGCTGTGACCAGTCATGTCCCACAGTATCTGTGTTAGGGCCTCAACTATTCAACTATTGGATAATGGCACAGAAAATAATTTATCTGAATTTTCATATGGCACAATATTAGACAGCTTTGTAGGCATGGTAGATTATAGCATAAAATTACAAGGGGATATTGATAGACTAAGTAAATGGCAAAACTGTGGAAGTTGGAGTTCAATGAAAACAAGTGTTAAGTTATCCATTTTGGACGTGAAAAGGGTACTTTCTAGAAGGAAGGAAAGTAAGTATAGTGGACGTCCAAAAAGATTTGGGGAGTCCAGGTGCATAGATCTTTAAAATGTCACAAACAGGTGCCGAAAATAATCAAGAAAGCTAACTGGATGCTGGCCTTCATATCTAGAGGAGTGGAGTACAAGGATACATAAGTTATGCTGCAGTTATACAAAGCCCTGGTTAGACACCAGTTGGAGTTCTGAGAACAGATCTGGGCACTGTATTTTAGGAAGGATATATTGGCTTTGGAGGGAGTACAATGTAACTTCACAAGAATGATACTTGGACTTCAAGGGATAGATTATGAGGAGAGATTATACAAATTAGACTTTTCTTCTCTGGAATCTAGATGGTTAAGGAGTAATCTGATAAAGTATTCAAGAGGCCTCTTCTAGGATAGTGTGTCGAGTTCTGGTTGTCCTGTTATAGGAAGGATATCATTAAGCCAGGGAGGGTTCAGAAGAGATTTACCAGCAGGTTACCAGTAATGGAGGATTTGAATTATAAAGAGGGGAGGGATTGGCTGGGACTTTTTCCACTGGAGCAAAGCAGATTGAGGGGTGACCTTATAAAATCATGAGGGGTATAGATTAGGTGAATGGCAAGTGTGTTTCCCCTGGGGTGGGGGACTTCAAGTCGATGAGGCATATTTATAAGGAGAGAGGAAAACGATTTTAAAAAGACATGAGAGGCAATTTTTTTTTACACAGAGAGTGACTTGCATGTGCAATGAACTTCCAGAAGTGGTAGATGCGGGTACAGTTACAGTGTTTAAAAGACATTTAGATAAGTACATGAATAAGAAATCTTTGGAAGGATATGTGCCACACGCAGATAGATAGGACTAGCTTAGTTTAGGGTTATTATTGGCATGGACTGATTAGACCAAAGGATCTGTTTCTGTGCTATATGACTCTATATCAACAGGAAAAAGTAGGATTAATAAACAATTTCCAGTGGTAGAAAATTCTAGAACTAAGGTGCAGAGTTTGAGAAATAGGGCCAGACCCTTCAGGAGATATGAGGGGAAATACTTCTCTATACAAAGGATGGTAGATATTTAAAACACCTCCACAAATGGCAGTGAATGCTGGATCAGTTGCTAATTTTAAACGTGAGATAGATAAATTTCTGTTAAGCAAAGGCAGTTATAAAGAGTAAGGCCTCAGATCAGCCATGATCTCACCGAATGGTGAAAGAGTCTTCTCCTGGTCCTTTGTTCAAAAACAAGGTGATTATACTGAAGTTGCATAAGTGACTGGTTAGAACCCAGCTGCAATATTGTGCACAGTTCTAAACACCACACTTCAGGATAGGATGTGAATACATTGGACAGTACAGACCAAGTTTAGAAGAATGCTTCTAGGGATGAGAAACTTTGTCATGAAAACAAATTGGAGTAGTTTGGACTATTGACCTTCTCCTTTCCAAACTGGAAAAGATGATAGACAACTGAAGATTTCAAAATTAAGAGCACTTGAAATAGAGTAAGCAGAGAGAAGCCATTTTACCCTACGAGTGCATTGCCTGGATAAGTCATAGAATCCTAGTCACAGAGATGTACAGCATGGAAGTGATCAAAGCAAGTTCAACTTAAGACATTCAAAAAGGCATTCAGTGATTATTTGAAATGGAACAATATATGCAGGGGTACAGGGAAAAAAAAGGTCGGCATCAAGTCTGCTGTGGATGCAATCAGCCAAATAGACTGCTTCTCTATGTGCCATTTACGTCTACTCTAACATTGCATCCACCTCCATTCATCTGCTCAAAGCTTTCCACATGTCTTTTCTTGCCTAGGTTCAGCTTTTCAAACACTCTCCTGACTAGCCTACAATTTCCCATAAACTTCAGCTCATGTACATCTGTGCCTGCAGCCAATCCTGTCTGATGGATCATGGTCCCAATCATTAACCAACCTCAGTTCCTATTCAGATAATACTGCTGACTAAACATTTTTTGTAAATCTAAATTCACTTTATGGTTTTGTTAATCCAAACATACATCAACTAGACAATTCTGGGTTCTTCTGATTTCTATCCAGCTGATCATTTGAAGCCAGACTCCTCTTTAGTCCCCAAGTTTTGGAAATTCATTAGAAACCTCTCCACACACCCCTCTTCCAAGTCTTTTCTTTGATTTCACTTGTTACTCAAGTCTTTTAGTCACTGGCCCATGATTCTCATTCATTTCGGTGCACATTTGATTGCACTTTGAGTTGATTATTTGCATTAAGACTGTTCCATAAATGCAAGTTGTTAAAATTCTGATAACATGTGTCGTTAGCCTCATGCATGCACAGCTCAAAACCTCCAGTCGCTCTCCAACACACAAAACTGCATTCTTATTCGATATCCTGTAAGAAAAACTGAATCTTAAGAACTAAAGTTATTGTGATAGCTATGGCAAAGAGGCAGACTTTTGTCAGACAATATAGACCAGTGCTGTTCCAGCACCAATTTATAAAAATATTACAATTATAATATTATAATTATAATATGTATAATTATTACAATGTAAAGCATTGGCAATGTAAAACCTCATTTGTGGAAGAATGTGCGCATGAAAAAATTTCCTTTGTTTTTAATGTCTAGTCTGTTAAGCGAATGCTTTGGCTCCTAGATATGTTCATACAGGAAATCTGTCAGCCAAAAATGACTTGATTGCTCCAAACAGTCGATCACTAATGCCAAGACACTCTCACCCAGAAGCATCTACTGTTGGGAAATGTTAATAAATTACAGGAAAAGACTGTCTGAACTTTTATGTTCAGACTCAACAACATATGAACAAGGTCTGGTAGGATCTGTGCAGAGACAGAATTACATTTCAAGACTGAAGTAATGCCTCTTCAGAACTGAGTGGTGTTAAACTGTGGGCTGCATTATACTTTTGACAGAGGCTTAGTTCAAAAGGTGCATTGATGGTTAATGTGGAGAAAAAGAGATGTAGTATTGATGTAAATTAAGGTGTGAAAGGAAGGAAATAGGTCCTCTCTATTGGACCAAGTACATAAACAAGACGAGGCTGTGGAAATGTACAGAATGTAGAAAAATGGAAAACAAACATAAGGAATCGGTTTCTGAAGTTACTAAATACAGCCTTGAGATCTCAATATTGAAAAGTACCCAAGTGCAAAATGAGGTGTGCAAGCTTGACACTTGCTTTGTTGCAACATTGCAAAAGTGCCATGACAGAAACTTTAGCATGAGACCAAGGTGGTTTATTGAAATGGCAAGCAACTGGGAGGTCAGGGTCACTTCTATGGACTGACTTGAAGTATTCCACAGTATCCAGCGGTCACCCAGTATCTTTTTGTCTTGCCAAAGTAAAGGAGACCATACTATGAGCAGCGAATACAGCAGTCTAGTGTAATAACTCAGGAAGCCTGACTAGAAAGGAACACTGTTTATTGGTGAACACCAAAATAGAGCCTCGACTCATGGCATACACAGGCTAGTGGCAGCCTAGGACGGGCAGTTTGCAGATCCATCCTGGATCTGGTTTTATAGTTTTTTTTCTTAAATTGACCGACGTGGGGATGCTAGCCATACCTGAAGTGGGTGGTACATGAACTTGGGTCTCCAACCTCAAAGGTAGGGCCCTACCATTATGCCACAAGGGTCCTTTGGGTTTGCTTTATAAAAGGCTCCGGTGATGAATTTGAACTAGGCAGGTCACTGCCAGTTAGCGAGGGAACTCATACTCAATTAGCTCCACCAGGGGATTAATTAGTGATTCCCCATGGGCCGTGTAGGATTTACACATCCTTCCCCTTCTAAATTCAAGGGTTCCCCTTGACGACAAGGCCTCTTGCATTGCTCTGCACTTAGCCCCATTCCTGAGCTTGCCTAGTTTGGGGGGGGGGGCAGCGGCAGGGCAAATCGCACGTACTAAAAGATTGATGGAGTTCCTCTGTAGAGTTATAACTGACAGTAGAGGCCATTTGCTGCACCATCAGTCTAGATTGAATGGACACGAATAATGATCAAAAATGCAGAGCCCATGAACAGCCCTGGGAAATCTGCATGTAATCACTCCCAGGGTCCCCCTGGCCATTCTGAAGGGTGCAATGAGGCTGCTGATGGGGCCTTCAGGTTTTACTGCACTGCTTGATCAGGATTTTGATATCGGTGTCTATGCCAAGCCACCAAACATAATTGCTCAAAGGCATTTTCAGTTTGGATATTCCTGGATGGCCATTGTGTAATTATTAAAGTATTGGTCACTGGATACAGGACAGCTATCTGGGCTCCCCACAAGATAATGCCATTTTCTATGCTAAATTTTTGAGATAGAGTTTCAACTTAACCACAGGACATTGTTGTGTAGGATGATATGACATAGCTTCAGCAAGAAGGGTCCTTTTGAGTACAAGCCTGGACTTGCTTGTCAGGTATTGGTAAAGAGTCCATTCTAAATTCGTCTTTGGCTAGTTGGCTGGTGGTTAATGGCAAGCAGCTCAAGGCACCTGCATTGACTTTATATTGTTCTGGATGTTGTTCTAAGGTACATTCATAAGCATTGAACCGCTGTGCCCAGCCTTGTAACAGGCTGATGCAATGCGAGGAATTGCCTCATCTTTCTTTGAAGAGACCCAGCAAAGGTTAGTGATCTGTAACTCTGGTGAAATGCTGATATACACACACTGATGGAATGTTTTCACTGTGAATACTGTGGCCAAAGTACCTTGATCAATCTAGGTATAGTTCTTTTCTGCCTTTGCCAGGGCTCATGATGTGTACACAACTGGATAGTCTGTAGCATTGTCCCAACAGTACAATAATACCAACCCTGTTGCATAGTGGGAGATAACACAGGTACAATGAATAGTGTCAGGGGGTCATAATAGGTTAATATATTTGTTATTGTCATTGGTGTTATTTGACATTTGCAAACGCTCTCTCTTGTGGCATTTGTCAAGACAATTTCTTACTTTTTTTTAAGCAGGACACTGAGGCATGCCTGCAGAGTAGTCATGTTGTGTATGGATTTCCCACAGTAATTTATAAGGTCTGGAAAAAACTTCAACTCTGTTGCAAAGCATAGAGTCAGAGTTCTTTTTTCGTACTTCACATTCTGTTCAACAGGGTGAAATCCATCCTTACCAACCTGTACCCAAGGTATATTACCTCATTTACCTGGAATATAATGTGGAGATGCTTATGCTGGGTTGGAGTGGACAAAGTAAAAAAAAAATCACAACACAAGGTTATAATCCAACAGATTTATCAGGAAGCACGAGCTTTCAGAGCTAATGCTTCCAAATAAGCCTACTGGACTATAGCCTGATGTTGTGAGTTTTTTTTAAACTTTACCTGGAACACACACTTTTCCCTTCTTAGCCAGATCCATCCTCAAAGTCACGCTGAGCCCTCCACCAAACTCTCCACATGTTCCTTTGCAGTAGTATTCGACATTAATACACCGAGATAGGCTGCCATTCTAGGCACTCCTTGGAGGGTGTTCCCCATTACTTTTTGAAAGATGGCACGAGCCAAGGACACCAAAAGGCAAACAAACGTACTCAGACAAATATTTTGAGATTATTTCTCATGATGTATTTCCTGGATACTATCTCAAGCTCCAGTTGGAGTTTGGTGTGGAAAATTCTAAGCTTTGCATACAAGCCTTCTATGCATGGCATTAGGTATCTGTGTGAGGGGGAAGCTCTGCACATCATTAATTTATAATCCCAACTGTGACAATGCGATTTGTCAGATTTTACAACTGGGACTACTCGCTTTGGTCCATTCAACAAGTTGCATTGGGCATATGATACCAAGTTCCTCAAGATGTTCCTCTTCAGTCTCTACTTTGGCACCTAGGGCACACTGGATCTGGCCATGCCTTGAAATATTTGTGGCAAGTTTCTGGTCTACAGGTACATAGAGCTTGACTCTGGTGCCTTTCATCTTCCCAAGGCCATCTTGGAACACTTTAGCATACTTCCCAATGGCTTCATATAGATCACCAGTATCCATTTTAAAGATATGTTGCCAATCCAAGCAGATTTTGAGTGGGAGCAGCGGCCGAGTAAAAGCGAACCCGGGAGACTTTTCACCGCAGAGAGCGGCGCGAGCTGGGCAAAAGTGAGGTTTGGAGCGCAGAGCTGGTCGGGAAGGTAAGTGATTAGTATTTGAGTGGGTGTGTTCTAAACCCCAGGCCCTACTTAGTAGGGCCTCCCTCCCACCCTCTTCCTCTAACCTAACTTTAAAGTCCACAGGTAAGTGACTCAGTGTTATTGACTCAGTGTTCTTGTTTTGGAGACAAAGTGTACAGTCATGGCAGTGCAGGCAGTGGAATGTTCCTCCTGCAGGATGTTTGAGGTAGGGGTGACCACCGATACTCCTGCCGACTTCGTCTGCAGGAAATGCAGCCAGATCCTGCTCCTCACCGAACGAGTTAGGGAACTGGAACTGGAGTTGGATGAACTGAGGATTATTCGAGAGGCTGAGAGGGTGATTGATAGAAGCTACAGGGACATAGTTACGCCGGAGAACAGAGGTAGCTGGGTAACAGTTAGAGGTGGGAAGGGGAAGAATCAGGCAGTGCAGGGCTCCCCTGTGGTCGTTCCCCTAAATAATAAGTATACAGCTTTGGAAACTGTTGGCGGGGGACAGCCTTGCAGGTGTAAGCTGCAGTGAAGGGGTCTGTGGCGTGAGGTCGGGCTCTGAGACTCAGAAGGGAAAGGGGGAGAGGAGGAGAGCGCTAGTTATAGGAGACTCTCTAGTTAGAGGGACGGACAGGCGGTTCTGTGGACATGGGCGAGACTCTCGGATGGTTTGTTGCCTCCCGGGTGCCAGGGTCCGAGACGTCTCGGAACGTGTCTTCAGAATCCTTAAGGGGGAGGGTGTGCAGCCAGAAGTCGTGGTACACATTGGCACCAACGACATAGGTAGGAAGAGGGGTGGGGAGGTCATTCAAGAGCTCAGGGAGTTAGGCTGGAAGCTAAAAGCTAGGACAGACAGAGTCGTCATCTCTGGGTTGTTGCCGGTGCCACGTGACAGTGAGGCAAGGAATAGGGAGAGAGTGCAGTTGAACACGTGGCTGCAAGGATGGTGTAGGAGGGAGGGCTTCAGGTATTTGGACAATTGGACTGCATTCTGGGGAAGGTGGGACCTGGACAAGCAGGACGGATTGCACCTGAACCAGAAGGGCACCAATATCCTGGGGGGTAGGTTTGCTAGCACTCTTCGGGGGAGTTTAAACTAATTTGGCAGGGGGATGGGATCCGGACTTGTAGTCCAGCAAGTAAGCTAGCTGTGTGTCAGGATGTCCAAGGCTGTAGGGAGGCTGTGGAGAAGGTAGCACTGACAGGGAATACTTGCGGACACAGAGATGGGCTCAAGTGCATATACTTCAATGCAAGGAGTATCAGAAATAAGGAGGGTGAACTTAAGGCGTGGATCGGTACCTGGGACTACGATGTTGTGGCCATCACGGAAACGTGGATAGAAGAGGGACAGGAATGGTTGTTGGAGGTTCCTGGTTACAGATGTTTCAGTAAGATTAGGGAGGGTGGTAAAAAAGGAGGGGGGGTTGCATTGCTAATTAGAAATGGTATAACGGCTGCAGAAAGGAAGTTTGAGGGGGATCTGCCTTTGGAGGTACTATGGGCTGAAGTCAGAAATAGGAAAAGTGCAGTCACCTTGTTGGGTGTTTACTATAGGCCCCCCAATAGTAGCAGAGATGTGGAGAAACAGTTTGGGACACAGATTTTGGAAAGGTGCAGAAGCCACAGGGTCGTAGTCATGGGCGACTTCAACTTCCCAAATATTGATTGGAAGCTCTTTAGATCAAGTAGATTGGATGGGGCGGTGTTTGTGCAGTGTGTCCAGGAAGCTTTTCTAACTCAGTGTGTAGATTGTCCAACCAGAGGGGAGGCCATATTGGATTTGGTACTCGGTAATGAACCGGGACAAGTGATGGGCTTGTTAGTGGGTGAACATTTTGGTGATGGTGACCACAATCTGTGACTTTCACCTTGGTTATGGAGAGAGATAGGTGCGCACAACAAGGTAGATTTTACAATTGGGGGAAGGGAAATTACGATGCTGTAAGACAGGATTTGAGGAGCATAAGTTCGGAGCATAGGCTGTCAGGGAAGGATGTGGTAGAAATGTGGAACTTTTTCAAGGAGCAGATACGATGTGTCCTTGATATGTATGTACCTGTCAGGCAGGTAAGAAATGGTCATGTGAGGGAGCCTTGGTTGACGAGGGAGGTTGAATGTCTAGTAAAGAGGAAGGAGGCGGCTTACATAAGGTTGAGGAAACAGGGTTCAGACAGAGCAGTGGAGGGATACAGGATAACAAGAAGGGACCTGAACAAAGGGATTAGAAGAGCTAAGAGAGGGCATGAAAAATCCTTGGCGGATAGGATCAAGGATAACCCCAAGTTTATGCGTATGTGAGAAACCTGAGAATGACGAGAACGAGGGTAGGTCCGATCAAGGACAGTAGTGGGAAATTGTGTATTGAGTCGGAAGAGATAGGAGAGGTCTTGAACAAGTACTTCTCTTCAGTATTTACGAACGAGAGGGACCGTATTGTTGAAGAGGAGAGTGTGAAACGGACTGGTAAGCTAGAAGAGATACTTGTTAGGAAGGAAGATGTATTGGACATTTTGAACAACTTGAGGATAGACAAGTCCCCCGGGCCTGACGGGATATATCCTAGGATTATGTGGGAAGCAAGAGAGGAAATTGCAGTACTGTTGGCAAAGATCTTCTCGTCTTCACTGTCAACGGGGGTGGTACCAGGGGACTGGAGAGTAGCGAATGTTGTGCCCCTGTTCAACAAAGGGAATAGGGATAACCCCGGGAATTACAGGCCAGTTAGTCTTACTTCTGTGGTAGGCAAAGTAATGGAAAGGGTACTGAGGTATAGGATTTATGAGTATCTGGAAAGACACTGCTTGATTAGGGACAGCCAGCACGGATTTGTGAAGGGTAGGTCTTGCCTTACAACTCTTATTGAATTCTTCGAGGAGGTGACCAAGCATGTGGATGAGGGTAGAGCAGTGGATGTAGTGTACATGGATTTTAGTAAGGCATTTGATAAGGTTCCCCATGGTAGGCTTATGCGGAAAGTCAGGAGGCATGGGATAGAGGGAAATTTGGCCAATTGGATAGAAAACTGGCTAACCGGTCGAAGTCAGAGAGTGGTGGTAGATGGTAAATATTCAGCCTGGAGCCCAGTTACAAGTGGAGTTCCGCAGGGATCAGTTCTGGGTCCTCTGCTGTTTGTAATTTTTATTAATGACTTGGATGAGGGAGTCGAAGGGTGGGTCAGTAAATTTGCAGATGATACAAAGATAGGTGGAGTTGTGGACAGTGAGGAGGGCATTTGTCGTTTGCAAAGGGACTTAGATATGATGCAGAGCTGGGCTGAGGAGTGGCAGATGGAGTTCAACCCTGCCAAGTGTGAGGTTGTCCATTTTGGAAGAACAAATAAGAATGCGGAATACAGGGTTAATGGTAGGGTTCTTAGTCAGGTAGAGGAACAGAGGGATCTTGGGTCTATATACATAGATCTTTGAAAGTTGCCACTCAGGTGGATAGAGTTTGTAAGAAGGCCTATGGTGTATTATCGTTCATTAGCAGAGGGACTGAATTCAAGAGTCGTGAAGTGATGTTGCAGCTGTCCAGGACTTTGGTTAGGCCACATTTGGAGTACTGTGTGCAGTTCTGGTCGCCTCACTTTAGGAAAGATGTGGAAGCTTTGGAGAGGGTGCAGAGAAGATTTACCAGGATGTTGCCTGGAATGGAGAATAGGTCGTACGAGGATAGGTTGAGAGTTCTCGGCCTTTTCTCGCTGGAACGGCGAAGGATGAGGGGTGACTTGATAGAGGTTTATAAGATGATCAGAGGAATAGATAGAGTAGACAGTCAGAAACTTTTCCCCCGGGTACAACAGTGTGTTACAAGGGGGCATAAATTTAAGGTGAAGGGTGGAAGGTATAGGGGAGATGTCAGGGGTGGGTTCTTTACCCAGAGAGTGGTGGGGGCATGGAATGCGCTGCCCGTGGGAGTGGTAGGGTCAGAGTCATTGGCGACCTTTAAGCGGCATTTGGATAGGTACATGGATGGGTGCTTAATCTAGGATAGAAGTTTGGCACAACATCGTGGGCCGAAGGGCATGTTCTGTGCTGTATTGTTCTATAGATGTTCTGTAGCCAGTCACGTTCCAAACGTTTGGGACCTGGCCTTTGTATCACCAGTAAGGGGAATCGGACTGCTTGTTGCCCATGCATAACTGGGGTTACAACAGTTCCATAAGTAATATGTAAGGGTTCTCCAGCGCGTGTTGCCAATCTAGGGTTGGTGTTTCACAGACTTAAAGCAAGATAACTCACCAGAGTTTATTAAAGGTTTGCTCCTCAACGATATATAACAATATAAATATGTCAACCTCCATGATTAAGGGGTGGCCATTAACCTGGTGTTTTATGTTAATTATCAGGAGAAGTGGTGTAATTTAGCTGTATCATTGCCTCATCCTAGAGTTGATTTATTTGCAAACCCCTGTCATGTTCTAACTTTGGTCTTTGGCCTGGGTAATATATGTTTTGCCTATTTTGGTTGCCTTTTCTGGGGCAAACTCTATGACTATGTTCTCCACGCTATATTGTGGAGAAACTTACTGTCCAGATCTGGAAGTTTATGGTCTCTGACTCCAATCATCTGTCCTTGGCAATGAATGGAGCCACTGGGAACTTGGCTTTGTGGTACGGATGTCACACAAGGCTGAGAACGATACTGCATATACAACCCTAAAGCTCCTGAGCCATTTTTTCTATGTTTTCATGGGAAAAGGCCAGTTCTATGGCTTTCTTGCCTGGGACAGTCAGATCTGCAGACTCGCCCCTGAGTCTGCTTTTTTAAAATACATTTTCTAACCAACCTGTTCAAAATGTTATAACACTTCTGGAGCAGGTGGGATTTGAGCATGGGCCTCCTGGTCCTAGGTTAGGGATACTACCACGAGAGCCTCAGCATGGGCCTTTTAGGGGTTATGTGCATTTGCCTGAACATTACTATACCCTAAAGTACTTTACAACCAAGGAAGGTCAATACTATGCCAGCCCTGTATATCTGAGGAGTGCAGATTAGCTCATGTTTCTTCCAAACATTAAAGGTACTTGATTACATTTGATTAAATTAGATTCTCTACAGTGTGGAAACAGGCCCTAAGGCCCAACCAGTCCACACAAACCCTCCGAAGAGTAACCCACCCAGACCCATTTCCCTCTGACTAATGCACCTAACACTATTGGCAATTTAGCATGGCCAATTCACCTGACCTGCACATCTTTGGACTGTGGGAGGAAACTGGAGTACCCAGAGGAAACCAACGCAGACACAGGGAGAATGTGCAAACTCCACACTTGACCTGTCTTCTGTCTCCAACAGCACGGCTGCTGTCTGAAACTTGATGGAAAAGATGTTGGCTATATAAGTTGTCAGAGTTTTCCCTTGTTTATTGCCAGTAGCCTTGTTGTATGGCAGATGACTGAAGAGAAGCTGTTATTCAGCTGTGTACCTGCAGGGGGGGCTTGAACCAATGGTGAGCTAAGAAATGAATGTAAGTTCAGTCCACCCATGGCTGTGTTTCGTCTACAACACTGACTTGATAGTCTTTGTGGTGGCACAGTAATGTATCCTCTTTTCTTAAGATATGGCCATCCTCCTTTTTGGCCTTATTTATATAAAAAAAAGAGCTGGTATCAAAGTTAGGAGCCTTTAAAGCTTAAATGAATGTCTGAAACAAATCCTTAGTTTTACTGAGATCAACTATTATGACCTCAAACCTACATTGTAGAAAACTAGTGAATTGCAAAGTACATCAGACTGTTAAATAATGTGATTACAAAGAGTTCAATTTGAATATTGTAAGTTATTGTTCAAGTTCAATATTCTTGGCCACTATAATATTGGCTCACTTTTTTTACTTTGCCTATTTCAAGTAATATTGAAACCATTTGATTCCCCAAACCTGCTCCAACATTCAATACAACCATCGCTGATCATCAGTGTCAATATCCAAACCCTGCACTCCTCTATATCACTTGACTTCTTTAGGCAAAAGAGCGACATCCACCTTCTTCTTAAAAAAACTATGTTTGGGCCTCAATCACTTTGTGGTCATGAATTCTACAGGCTCACCACTCTTTGGGTCAAGAAATTTATCCTCATCATATGATACAGGAAAGGTCTCTAATTAAAGATCTGAGAAACTGCTTTGTGTTAGGTTTAATTCCAAGCAGTACAGACTTTTTCCCTTGTCTCTAATCCAGATGGCTGTGGGGGTATTGCTGCTATTTGTGATGTTTGCCCGATTACCGCTGACGTCACCTTTGTTAAGGATCCTTGATGCTATACTAGGTCAAATACGGCCCTAACACCTCCCCTCTCCAATCCATGTTGGACCAAGGCTGCAACAAGGATAGGAGCAAAGTGACCTTGGCAGAAATCAAAGTGAGCAATAGTGAGCAGTTTATTGCTACTTAATAGCACTGTCAATGATACCTTATTTCACACCAATGATTGAGAATGTGATAGGTCGATTGGTCTTGGTTTGTGTGGACAAGAGATAACTGTGCAATTTTCTGTATTGGAGCAATACTATCACAAGTTCTGCATTATCTGTTGAGATGTTGAACAGAGATTTTACCTGAAAAACTCAGGCTCGCAGAAAGCATTTCCATTGGCTTAGAAAGTCTCATAGTGAGTATATGGAAGAAACTCTGTCAGGTATTTCCCTCTGGTTATGAACACAGGAAGTGAAAAATAAAGATCGGCTGGGTGGTGGTCACCAAAAACATCCTCAAATAATCCAAACATTACATAACCAGAAGGAAGTCAGACATTTCATCAGCTTTTCCCACTGACTGAAAAAATTCAACTTAAATTGACCCCTGTCATCTACATTATTTTGCCAATATGTCTGATTGTTCAGAAGCTATTTTTTTAACTATTGCATGTAGCACTTCAAATGATGACAGTTCACATATGGCCTCAATTTTGTTTTTACTAAGAACAAATAGGAGTAGACCACTAAACTTATTTGACTCAAAGTTATCAGTTAATGAGAATATAACTAATCCTAAATAATACCTCTGTTTTCCTTGTTCATTTCTGAACTCCTTAACTTGTTTAGAATTCAAACAGGTGAAGTTGAGAGCAAAGTGGAAACTGGAAGCAAAATTGATCAACTTTTCCAATTCAGGAAAAGAGATTCTGGCTCTAATTTCCACCCTGCTCTCACCACCACCTAGAACATAGATCATTACAGCACTGCACAGGCACTTCAACATTCAATGTTGCTCCGACCTGTGGAACCAATCTGAAGCCCATCTATCCTACACTATTCTATTTTCATCCATATGTTTATCTAATAACCATTTAAATGTCCTTAAAGTTGGCAAGACTACTACTGTTGCAGGCAACTCTGAGTAAAGAAACTACCTCTAACATCTGTCCTATATCTATCACCCCTCAACTTAAAGCTATGTCCTTTGTGATAGCCATCACCATCAGAGGAAAAAGGTGCTCACTGTCCACTCTATCAAACCCTCTGATTATCTTATATGTCTCAATTAAGTCACCTTGCAAACTTCTTCTCACTAATGAAATTAGCCTCAAGTCCCTCAGCCTTTCCTCATAAGACCTTCCCTCCATACCAGCCAACATCCTAGAAAATCTCCTCTGAACCCTTTGCAAAGCTTCCACATCCTTCCCTATAATACGGTGACCAGAAGTGTATGCAATACTACAAGTGTGGACACATTAGACATTTGTACAGCTACAACATGACCTCGTGGCTCCGAAACTCAATCCCTCTACCAATAAAAGCTAACACACCGTATGCCTTCTTACAATCTATCAACCTGGGTGGCAACTTTCAGGGATCTATGCACATGGATACTGAGATCTTTCTGCTCATTTACGCAACCAAGAATCTTACCATTAGCCTAGTACTCTTTATTCCTGTTACTCTTTCCAAAGTGAATCACCTCACACTTTTCCGCATGAAACTTCATTTGTCACCTTTCAGTCCAGCTCTGCAGCTTATCTATGTCTCTCTGCAATCTGCAACATCCTCAGCACTATCCACAACTCTACCGACCTTATTGCCATCTGCAAATTTACTAACCCATCCTTCTACGCCCTCATCCAGGTCATTTATAAAAATGACAAAACATCAGTGGCCCCAAAACAGACCCTTGCGGAACCCACTAGTAATTGAACTCCAGGATGAACATTTCTTATCAACCACCACCCTCTGTCTTCTTATAGCTAGCCAACCTCTAATCCAAACTGCTAAATCACACTCAATTCCCATGCATCTGTATTTTGTGCAATAGCATACAACCACTTTAGCCTCATCCACCTGTTTGGTTACCATCTCAAAGAACTCAATAAGGTTTCTGAGGCACGACCTAACCTTCACAAAACCATGCTGACTATCCCTAATCAATTTAGAGTCATAGAGATATACAGCATGGAAACAGACCCTTCGGTCCAACCTGTCCATGCTGACCAGATATCCCAACCCAATCTAGTCCCACCTGCCAACAACCGGCCCATATCCCTCTAAACCCTTCCTATTCATATACACATCCAAATGCCTTTTAAATGTTGCAATTGTACCAGTCTCCACCACTTCCTCTTGCAGCTCATTCCATACACATACCACCCTGTGTGAGAGAAAGTTGCCCCTTAGGTCTCTTTTATATCATTCCCCCCTCACCCTAAGCCTATGCCCTCTGGTTCTGGACTCCCCCACACCAGGGAAAAAACTTTGTCTATTTATCATATCCATGCCTCTCATGATTTTATAAACCTGTAGAAGGTCACTCCTCAGCCTCCGACGTTCCAGGGAAAACAGCCCCAGACTGTTGAGCCTCTTCCTACAGCTCAAATCCTCCAACCCTGGTAACATCCTTGTAAATTTTTTCTGAACCCTTTCAAGTTTCACAACATCTTTCCAATAGGAAGGAGACCAGAACGGCACGCAATATTCCAATAGTGGTCGAACCAATGTCCGGTACAGCCGCAATATGACCTCCCAACTCCTGTACTCAATACTCTAACCAATAAATCATACCAAACACCTCCTTCACTATCTTATTGACCTGCGACTCCACTTTCAAAGAGCTATGAACCTGCACTCTACCCTCATCAATCCTCTTTGTTACTTCTTCAAAAACCTCAATTGAGTTTGTGAGACATGATTTCCCATGCACAAAGTCATGTTGACTATCCCTAATCAGTCCTTGCCTTTCCAAATACACATACATCCTGTCCCTCAGGATTCCCTCCAACAACTTGCCCATTACGGACGTCAGGCTCACTGGTCTATAGTTCCCTGGCTTTTCCTTACCATCCTTCTTAAACAGTGACACCACGGTAGCCAATCTCCACTCTTCTGGCACCTCACCTGTGACTATCGATGACACAAATATCTCAGCAAGAGGCCCAGCAATCACTTCTCTAGCTTCCCACAGAGTTCTAGGGTACACCTGATCAGGTCCTGGGGATTTATCCACCTTTATGCGTTTCAAGACATCCAGCACTTCCTCCTCTGTAATATGGACATTTTGAAACTTATTCCTCTTTGGATGATTATAAATCATCGCTTATAGCCTTTTTCAACACTTTACCCACAACCGAAGTAAGGCTCACTGGTCTGCAATTACCAGGGTGGTATCTACTCCCCTTCTTGAACAGAGGGGCATCATTTGCTGTCCTCCAGTCTTCTGACACTATTCCGATGGACAATAATGGTATAAAGATCAAATCCAAAGGCACTGCAATCTCCTCCCTGGCTTCCCAGAGAATCCTAGAATAGATCCCATCCGGCCTAGGAGACTTATCTATTTTCATACTTTCCAGATTTGTTAATACCTACTCCTTGCAAACATCAATCCCATCTAGTCTAGTAGCCTGTATCTCAGTATCTCCTCGACAACACTGTCTTATTACAGAGTAAATACGGTCGAAAAATATCGCCTCAGACTCCTTGAACAACTTCCCACTACTATCCTTGATTGGCCCTAATCTTACTCTAGTCATTCTTTTATTCCTGATATACATATAGAAAGCTTTAGGGTCTTCCTTGCTCCTACCTACCAAAGACTTCTAGGGTCCCCTCCTGGCTCTTCTTAGCTCTCTCTTTAGGTCTTTCCTGGCTAACTTGTAACTCTCAAGTGCCCTAATGAGCCTTCACATCTCATCCTAACATAAGCCTTCTTTTTCCTCTTGACAAGAGATTCAACTTAAGTAAACCATGTCTCCCTTGCTCAACTACTTCCTCTCTGCCTGACAGGTACATACATATCAAGGACACACAGTAGCTGTTTCTTGAATAAGCTTCACATCTCAATTGTGCCCATCCCCTGCAGTTTCCATTCCCATCTTATGCATCCTAAATCTTGTTCATCTCTGCATCCTCCCTTCCCTTTGTTGACATCGATTTTCATTTCTGGGGATAAGATAACTGCCAATATCAATTACAAATCGACCCACTCCTACAGTTAGCTTTACTATGTATTGTCACACCTTGCTTCTTATAAAGATTCCATTCCATGCTCTCAGTTTCTCAATCTCATCAACTGATAATGCCACTTTCCACAGGATTATTTCAGAAACTTCCATCTTTAGCTTCAACCAAGGATCCCTCACCACCACGACTGACAGGGCCTGGAGTCATGTCTGACCTATTTCCTGCACTTGAACCCTCACCACTTTCCTCCCCTCTCACAATAAGAGCATCCCCTGGTCCTCACCCTACACTCTCCATATCCAAAGGATCAGAAGCCACCATTTCTGCTACGTCCAGCAGGACATCACTACCAGACATATATTCCACACCATCCCACTTCTCTGTCAGCATTCCACAGTGACCATTCCCTCTGGAACACCACAGTCCACTCCTCCACTCTCAACTCCTCATCATACCTTCCCATGCAACTGCAGAGTGTACAACACTTTCTTGTTTACCTCTTCCCTCCTTACTGTCCAGAGTCCCAGACACACCCTCCAGATGAAGCAATTGTCCTTTTTTGTATGTGTTGCTTCCAGCACAGCCAATCCATTTACACTTCTCATTAGAACCCTACCCAGCATTTAGCTCGTTCTTGGTTTATCACAAATCTCTTTTGTTTGCCTACCCCTTTTTCCTCTCTCGCTGCTTCTGGGCACTATCTCCATGAACTCTATTCACTCCTCCCCGAAGCCCATCAATGTCAGCCTTTCCCAGTTATTTTCAGTTCTGACAAAGGGTCATTCAGTTTGTTTTTCTATCTACAGGTGCTCCCAGAAATACTGAGAGCCCCAGCACTTTTTGTTTTTGCTTCAGATTTCCAGCAATGTGCATTTCTGTAGTTTTATTCTAAAAGAAGGAGCAGTTGTACTCAAAACTCCAAAAATCTGCAAATCGAGACAAATTTCCCTCTTTCTCAGCGTGGAAAAAAACAACACCTAAGAATGTGAAAAGTAGAATCTCTTACTCAAAAATCAAACCTTGATCCAACTGGCCAGCTACAGAATTGAGGAGAGCTTTGATCAACATGATACCATTGCCAGAACGCAAAACTATGATAAGGCACCACTGCCTATCCTTTGAACCAAAGAATTTGTTCCTTTTTATCCATTTTCCATCCACAATATTTCTAAACACTCCCTCTATCCCAATAATGTAGGTCAATGTGGGTGTTCAATGACTCTTTCTCCTCTTTCTCCCCCTCCCAATTACAGGCTGCAGGCTCAGTGGTCTCTGGCAGATGCAGTATTATGGTCAATCTTGCGCTGTAATCAATCTTGAGCTGTAATGGGCATGCATAAGGTAGCTTCATGCATTTGGTCATCATCCTTCCCAGAATGTCTGACAGGGTAGAATCTGGTATATCCCCATCAGTAGGGAACTGCACCACTCTCATAGATTGGGGTTAGTTTCTTTGGAGCAGAGGAGACTGAGGGAGACATGATTGAGATATATAAAATTATGTCAGGGTAAGATAAGAAGGAACTTTTCTCCTAGATGGAGTGTTCGATGACCTGGACATAGATTTAAGGGACAGAAGGTTATGAGGGGATGCAAGGAAAACCTTTTTTGCCCATAGAGTGGTGGGAATTTGGAACTTACTGCCTCATAACATTGAAGTAGTATTTAGATGTACACTTGAAATGCCAAGACATACAAGGCCATGAGCAAGGTCCTGGAAATGGTGTTAGAAAGTTAGGTGGTTGTTTTTTTTTTGACTGACTTAGATTCAATTGACCAAAGGGTCGACTTCTTTCATGCTATAGATTTCAAAGTCTCTATGACTGAGGACTGTCTGCCTTATCTGTCCTTTAAATAAATGCATGTGTTTGCTGGGATTTAAAGGGGGTTTATGTTTGCAGATTGGTAATTAATAATTCTTTTTGCCATTTTGTAAAGGGTAAGTCTGTTTATAATGAATAAGTTTTGCTTTTTTGTTTATTGATGAATCCCAGTGTGTGTTTCTTTTGTATTAGATAGAATTCAAAGCCAGGCAAATTAACCATCTTTGTGATTAAACTGGTCATTTATACATTTGTGGGAGTGTGTGGAACAGTGGGGCTTGTCTTCCAGTGCCTTTTTCCCATCAGGGTCATAACAGTTTTACTTCTTATTCTTCTCAATTCTTCTGGGTACAGGCCCATCCTGTTCAACCTCGCCTTATAAGATTACCCTCCATTCTAGATATCAGTGCAGTGAACCTTCTCTGAACTGCTTTTAAAGCATTTATATCATTCCAGAAGATGTGGTTTCACCAATGCCCTGCCCAACTACAACAAAATATTCCCATTTTATATTTCATATGGCAATTTAAAAAAGCCATTCTTCCTTAAGACTTGCTGTATCTGCATGCTAACTTTTATTGTTCATGTACCAGGATACCTAGATCCCTCTATACCACTGTTCTGCAATCACTCTCCACTTAAATAATATTGTGCTCTTCTGTTCTGTCAAAATTGTCATGTTCACACTATTCCACATTACACTCCATCTGAAAACTTTCTTTTCACTATATATCTCTTTGTAGACTCGCTCATTCTCTTCATAACTTGCCTTCCTGTCTATCTTTGTCTTATCAGCAAATTTAGCCATCATACATTTGATCGCTTCATCCAAGTATAGAGGTAAATTGTAAATAGTTGAGGCCCGAGCACCGATTCCATGGATTCTTCCACTCATCCCATCTTACCAATTTTAATTCCTACTCTGCTTCCTGTCACCTAACCAGTTCTCTATTCATGGTATAATACTACCCGTACAACATGAGCTGTTATATTGCCCAATATTTGTTGATGTGAGTCTTGGTCAAATGTCTCCTGGAAACCCAAATACAGTACATTCATCCGTTCCCCATTATCACCATAAAACCTCAAGAAGAAAGAACATGAGGTGGCTAATCGGCCCCTCGAACCTGCTCCGTCATTCATCAGAATCATCGCTAATCCACCATTCCGCGCATCCACTTTCCTACATTTTCACTGTAGGCCTTGATTCCCCAACTGATCGGGAATTTATCTTAGCCTTAAATATACACAAGGACTCCGTCCCCTAGCCCTCTGTGGCAAGAAGTCCCAAAGACTCTCAATCCTCTGAGAGCAGAAATTTCTCATATCATTCTTAAATTGGCACCCCTTTATTCTGAGGCAATTCTCTCTGGTCCTAGATTCTCCCATGAGGGGAAACATCCTCTCAGCATTTACGCTGTCAAGCCCCTTAAGAATTCCATGTGTTTCAATGGGATGTTCTCATTATTCTAAGTTTCAAGTAGAATCCCAACCTGCTTAATCTTTGCTCATTGGACAATCCCTCCAGACCAAGTATCATCCTAATAAATCTTCCTTCAAACTACCTCCAATAAAATAATATATTTCCTTAAATAATGGGACCAAAACTGCTCACTGTGCTCCAGATGTGATCTCAACAGCACCTTGTACAGTTGCAGTAAAACTCGGTTTGTAAACTCCAACTAAGAGTCAACATTCTCTTAGGCTTCCAGGTTATCTGTTGCACCTGTGTGCTAGCTTTCTGTGTATCCCGAGGTCCCTTTGTCTTGCAGTTTTCTATATAAATAATATTCTGTTCTTTTGTTTTCCCTTCTAAAGTAAACAAATACACATTTTACCATGTTGTACTTCATTTACCAACCATTTGCCCACTTGCTTAACCTATCAATGTCTCTCTGTAAAATGTCTGTATCCCTCTTGCAACCTACTTTTTCACTGAATTTTGTGTTATCTGCAAATTTGGCTACAGTACATTGACTTCCTTCCTCCAAGTAATGTAACAGTTCTGGTCCTAGCACTAAACCTGTGGAACCTTACTGCATATGGATTGCCAACTTGAAAAAAAAATCTTTATCCCGACTCACAGCTTCCTGCAACACAATTATCTATCCATGCCAATACAGTACCTTTATGAAGTACCTTATGAAATGCCTTCTAGAAGTCCAAATACAACACATCTACTGGTTCCCCTCTATCTACTCTGGTTGAGACTTCCTCAAAAAACTCTAACAAATTAGTCATGAATGACATTCCTTTCATAAAGCCATGCTGCCTCTGTTTGATTAGTCTATGATTTTCCAAATGTTTTGCTTTTATTTCCTTAATAATTGATTCCAATACCTTTCCAATCACTATTCAGCCAGTAGCTCCCAGCTTTTTGTCTCCCTCCCTTTCTGAATAAGGGTGTCATTTTAGCAATTTTCCAAACCTCAGGTACTTCTCCAGAATCATTTTTTTTTAGAAAATTACAACCAAAACATCCACTACCTATGTAGCAACCTCTTTTCAGATTTTAGGATGCAAACCTTCAGCCTCATTTATTTGTCTAATATTGCTTTTTTATTTGTTTGTTACATTGCTTCCAGTTTTCTTCAAAGAACTCCAATAAGTTAGTCAAATACGTTTTCCCTTTCATAAAACCACGCTGACGCTGTGAGTACATTGCAATCTAAATGCACTGCTATAAATTCCTTAATAACCAATTCCAGCATTTTCCTTTGGCAGATGTCACATGCACCAAAATGCAGCAAAAAAGTATTGTTTTGTGGGTTATCTGGACAAACCATACCTTACATAAGTACATCAGGGTAATACAACAAAACACAGAGTTTGGTATTACAGTTAATTAATGGTAACTAGCCCACAGTTGGCATCTTTCTGTTTACCTATTTTTTGAACAGCCATATTTGCTATTTTCAATCTGATAGGATCTTTCCAGAATCTAGCAAATTTTGGAAAGTTCAGGCCAATGCATTTACTATCTCAGCAGCCAATCTTTTTTAAATCCCTGGTGTGAAGTCTTCTAGTTCTAATAGTTTTCTTCATGCCCTTTCCCTAGAAAATATAACCATTTTAAGTTCCTCCCTTCTTTTCAGTCCAATTCATAACTACTGGTTGATTGTATTAGTGAAGATTGCTACAAAAATCTCTAATTCATTGGCATTTCCTTCATGTCCAGTATTCTCCAGACACTATTGCTAGAGCACCAACTCTCACTTTTAATAACTGCTTTCTTTATCAAATAACTGCAGAAAGTCTTACTTCTATTTCCACCTAGCTTTCTTTGGTTCACTCTAACCTTTTAGTCATTCTTTGGTTTTCTTTATATTCTTCCAATCGTCTAACGCAACAGTCATCTTTACCAAATCATCTCTTTTCTTTTACTTTAATATTATCGTTAACTTCCTTCATTTGCAACATACGGCAAGCCCTTCCCCTTAAAATCTTGTTTTCTCTCAAGCTCTCTTCTCAGAGGACAACCCACTGTCCATTCTGCCTAATATTAGGATTTAAGTGCACTGTTACTATTTGTTTAACAATCAATTGCAGCATTTTCTTGGTCATCAATGTCAGACTAATGGTATGTACTTTCCTCCATTAACACTCTCTCTCTCTTTCTCACTTCAATAAGAATATGAAATCTATGCAATTTCGGAGATCAACCACTCCACTGACCTCTTCTAGAACCATAACTTGTAGCTCTCAGGTTGACTAAATCTTTTCAGCTTTCAGACCTTTCTCAATACAATTTTTAAAAAAGACTAACATAGCTTTACGTTCCTGGCTGAAATTAATTTACCGATTTCCCACTATTTCTGGTATGCGTTTTGTAGTTTCTATTACGATGACAGCCGCGTCTCTGCAGTTTCCTTATTGCCAATATACTTTTGTCAGTTTCCTGCCCAAGGAAATAATGTTCACTTTTGTCAAGCTTCCTTTTTGCACGTCACAGAGATGACGTGTAAACAGACCCTTCAGTCCAAGTTGCCCATGCTGACCAGATATCCCAACCTAATCCAGTCCCACCTGCCAGCACAAAACACTTACTGAGCACAAAATGACATTTACTGGGTACAAAATATTTATTTCACAATATATTTGTACAGTATGGCTGGTCTAAACTTATCTATTTTATAACTGTCAATGTTTTGGTCATCTTTTGGTAACATCTAAAATTCTTTTAATACTAATGTTTTGGTAATAAGGCTCTTCTTTTAATCTAATATTATCTTTAAACTCTTTAGTTAGCCACATTATGATTTCCTTTTCATGTGCTGCTTTTGTTTTCAAAGCAGTGTAGGTATATTGAGAATTAAAAATAAGTGCCAACCATTATACCTTTCAATCAAACTTACCAATCTACCTCATCCAATTCATCCTAACTACTTTTAGTTAATTTCAGTATCCTAGTTTCAGACTTGTGTTTCACTCTCAAAGGCAGTATAAAATTCCACCACATCATGATCGGTTTTACATTGAGATCACTAATGGAGCTCATTCAATCACGCAAAACAAAATTTGACACAAACTCCCAACTTAAGGTATTCAGTCAAGCACATAATGTGGCTCATTGTGGATTTCAATTTCTGAATTTCTCTGCGTATGTGTTTAACATCAGCCCAAACATACTGCTGTAATTATAAAATAGTTAACTACTGGAAATCAAAAAAAAGCTGTATTTGTTAATATTTTAAAATGTAACAAATGTTAACCAAACAAATTCAGCATATGGGACATCCTGAATAGGTTGGGAATACTAGGAAAGGAGGGTAAGGATTTGTTGTATTCAATGTCTGAACCTTAATTTAGTCAAATGTCAACATGAATTATCATTTACATCCACCTGGCTTGCTAATGATAATTCATTCAGTATATTCAGTATATAACATTATCATTTCTTTATTCTAAATTTCTTCCATGCCTTTAATAAGAGTGTTTTTTAAAAAAGGTTTTACTTGCTCTGTGAAGGCACACTGTTTACATTGCTCAATGTCAAACCAAGAAGTTTCCAACTATACATCTAACTCCATTTCTCCATCCTTCATTCATTTAATCTATTAGTAGTCTTTTGATTACAATATCTCTTTTGTTGGCATGGTTATCCACTAACATTGATAGAACGAGATGAAGTAGGGGCACTGGAGGAAGTTTATGTGGAGAATAAGCACCAAAACTGTCCTGTTGGACCCAACCTGTTTCTGCATTGTACAATCCAAGGCAAGTCATGTGTTTTTTTTTACAACCACGTGCATTCTTTTCACTTGTGCTTTACAATATTATAGTGCCCCAATACAAACCTACATTGTAACTTCAATATTTGCAAAGGTACCTGCCTTGCACTTCTTAGTAGAACACAATAATATTATATATTAAGTCTCCAAATTTTTTTTAATGTTGTCTTTCCTGAAAACCTCTCTCATCTGTTCTATAGATATCACCCTGCATAACTTTACTTCTGCCTGCATTCTTTTTAGTTTTTATATCAAATTTGTCTTCTCAAATACAGTACTCTAAACTTTTCCACTCACATCAAGGTATATCCTCAAATATCTGCTGCTCTTGAAGAGCAATTCTCCATCTGTAAACCTAACAAGTTAGTGTCAGCTAGCTACCTTGATATCAGGATATTTTAGCTAACCCTAATCTACAAACCTGTGCTGTCCAGTTTCAAACTTGTGTTTCACTCTCAAATACAAGTAATTCTGATGGGAAGCAGTAAAACGTCAAACTCAGGGGCACCTGTATTAATGGCAATATCTCAACACACAACCCAGCTGAGGGACGTTAACACAACACAGGTAAGGGATTAAACTTTACACCTTCTGCAATTGCATGAATTAATTCAACACCAAATTGTGCACTCAACTCAAAACCCAAAGATGTTGTGGAAAATGAATGCAGCAAATAGTGTAATGACAATAATTAAATCTGTTTGTTCTTCCTATACAATGTTGCACTCACCAAGAGCTTAAGTGGGAATGGGACAAAGCAAGTGGTCAAAAACAACAGGACAAAGAGTATGAGTGGAAGCGGGAGGCAGAATTCAAGAGAAAAATCATCCCAGATAAGCAGTCTATACAACTTTTTGAAAGGGATAATTTGTACTGTGCAGGGAAACTACCAAGTGCTTCTCCAGACACTTGAGTCAAATAAGAAACAGGTTTACACTCATTGATTGGATGGTGGGAAAAAGAGAGAAGTAGTACATTGCCACTAGACATCCATAGCCAGGGGAAGGGAAGGAATGAATTTGGACTGCACTACTGAACTGATTGTTAAGACTGCATGGCAGAAAGCAGTGCATGACTACATCCAGAACAGTATACCTTCTGTAATTTTGAGAGAGAGTCTGATTAAGGCACTTTTCTAATCCACACCGGGATTAGCACGCACAATGGGAATGTGTTAGTGTTAGACCCTTGGCTGATTTTTCATTTTTTTAAAAATAAATTTTGAATCATTAGGTGGAAATGACTTGTGGACTTTGGTTAGCTTGAGGTGAAAGGAAAAGAACTATCAAAATAAGCTTTTTGCTTGTTTTGAGAGGTCAGGCCTGGAGGTTAATTGTACACGGATTCCTGACTAAAAGGGTTCCAACAGGCACAGTAACCCCAGGAAAAACATTGGATTTAAACAGATAGCAAAAGCTGTCTATTAACCAGGTCAGCACCTGAGAATTGTTTCTGGCAATTTTGGAAGAGACACTTTGTTCACGCAAATGGCAGAATGGTAACTGAGACCTTGGGAAGAGTCTATCAGTCCATTAGGGTGAAACCGGAATTAACGTTTTTTTATTTGAACTATGGTTAATGAGAGATAATTCTTGGTTATTGCTCAGACAGCGTGAAGATTTGGAAGTTCCCTGCCTAATCTGCATTACTAGCTTTCAGAAGCCCAAAGATTGGAAAGTTTAGTGAGATGTCTTGCTGCCTTTGCCTGGCTGAACTGAAAAGGTGAAACTGATCAAAATTTCAGAAAAGCAGCCAAGGAGTCCAGAGTTATGTCTGTGAAAGCCATATAAATAATCTGGCCAGTTTTGTTGGCCAAGTAGGTAGGCTGAGCCCGGTAGATCGGTCAGTTGCTCCCATCGGCCTTCTTCTCTTCGGCTCTTCCTCTTTTATCTTTTTTTTGGGTCTGGAGTGTGGTCGGTGAGGGCAGCAGCAGGATGGACTCTGCTCCACTCCAGCATGGGGTCTCCCGGTGAGCAAGCAGCAGGTCCCAGGCTGACCAACCACCCCCACCCCCTCCCTCCCCTCCCCCCCTGCAGCCCTCACCCCCGGCCCAGACTCTCAGGCTAGACCAAGGATCCAGTCCAAGTTTGGGCCCGGGCACCTGAAGGATGGCAGTGTCCCAGCGTGGAGGTCTTGATTTGGTATGGTGGCGGTCTCTTCCCCATGTGGAAATCTTCTTTGTCTTTGACATCCAGGTGTTCCAGCGGTCTAGCAGTAGGTCTCATCCAGAATGGCGGTCTCAGCCCAGTGTGGTAGACTGTTTCGGCAGAGGTTTCCAGCCTAGTACCCAACAGCCTGGCGTGGTGGCCTGGTCGCGGAATGACAGTCTTGTCCCAGGTGCACCTTCATGATATATCATTGCTCATTAATCAGCTTTTCCCAAGCCCAGGAGGTGTTGACTGAACGGTGATGAACTTTGCCTTAGTTTAACTTCTTTAAAAATTATGTATGACTTCTGTCATTGATGGAAGTGCTGCAGTGAAGTGACTTATAAAACTTTTCAGTGTATTTTTTATGCTCAAGTACACGCGACAATAAATTTCTATTCTGTTCTATTTATTTATCCCTTAACTGTATTTGTCTGTCTTTTGTGTGAATGGGAGCTGAGAAAAACTGTTTGCAGTTTAAGGCACAGGCATTAATCAGCTTATTGTGTTCGTTATATTTCTCTCTGCTAAAGTTATCCTGCATCTTCTAAATAGTTAAGCCCTTTGTTTAAAGTATAAAAGTAGTATCTGGAAATTAATTATTTGCAAAGTCTTGGATCAGTTATTCAAAAATCTGGTTACGAACCATTTTAGTGACTATTTAGGGGTCCTTGACAGCTTCGTTTTACTGTTTTGTGAATACAGAGGTAATAAGGCTGATTTGGTTCTGCTATTTTTCTCTATTGTAACAATAGTGTTCAGTGCAGACTCACAATAAGGATATTCCTTGTGGGAATTCAAAAGACAAATCAACAAGAACGGGTTTACATACCAAATGATTAGCGGTAGCACTGCTGATCTGACTTGACATAATTACCAGTTGTAGGAAAATGAGCAGACAGATTTCATTGGTAGCCCCACCACAACAAAACCAAAAAACAGACATTCACAATGAGATGAGTCTGATATTTGGCTAAGTGAGTTGGGAGACAAATGAAACAAATAGTTATCCAATGCAGACACAAACAGCTGTAATAGTACATGGAGGAAATGGGCTGAGACTCCAGACTGTAATACAGTCAAATGGCAATTCAATCACTAAAAACTGAAGACCATAGATTTACAGATGGGAGAATGTTTTTGTGGTTTATGCTTATACATGCAAAATTAAATGCCATTATTTTGATTCTATTTAACATTGCATAGCAAGAAGTGATACTTGTGAGATTCCCTGTCCATATCATTCATGCTTTATGGGATGCCCAAGTGATGATGTTATGTCCAGACACTGAAAACCTCTATCACAGAACCACCTACAGACATAAACTGTATGAAAGACAATGCAATGGATTTGCTCAAAAGGGCAGGTTCACCATGAAGCTTAAAATGTGCTCCATGAATTGAATGGAATCCCTACAGTGTGGAAACAGACCCTTCGGCCCAACAAGTCAACACTGACCTTCCAAAGAGCAAGCCCTACCCTATTACTCTACCCTACTTTACACCTGACTAATACACCTACTCGACACATCCCTGAACACTATGAGCAATTTCGCACAGACAATTCACCTAACCTGTACATCTTTTGGACAGTGAGAGGAAACTGGAGCACCCAGAGGAAACCCAGGCAGACATGATGAGAATGTGGAAACTCCACACAGACAGATGCCTGAGGCTGAATCGAACCCAGGTCCCTAGTGCTGTGTGGGAGCAGCACTAACCACTGAGCCACCATGCTGCCCCACCGTAGTTCCCACCTGACTGTTTTGTATTTAGTTAGCCCATTACAAGACTAAAAAGAGATTTTAAACTGAAATAAAGATTATAAACCTCTGTTTCAAATGTTCTAGCTCTCAACTTTCAGTTACACACCGACATAAGTAAAAGCAAAATACTCAGACACTGGAAATCTGAAATGAAAAATAGTGTTTGAAATAATCTAGCAGCATTTATGGTGAGAGTAAAAGAGTTACAATTTGAATCAACTATGATTTCTTCAGAACAGGGAGATGGGTAGTTAGCTACCAGATTGTCCGTTTGACACTAGACTGGAAAGGTGATTCTTTCTTTGCACAGAACATTTCCATACACTTAAATACTAACACGGACCAAGCTCCAATCGTTTATGGTATTTTTACAAATAATCAACAGGGTATGTGCCTGCAATATTAGGTAGATGCGACATGCAGTGACAAAACCTCAACTGGTTCATGGAACAAATATGTTGTGGAAACCTAGGACACAGGTTATGGGCAAAACCTTCCAGAAATTGCAATATCTTTTAATTGTGACTGAATATCTAGGGTGCTGGAGGCTGAATGAGCTTAGGTTCAACAGTAGAAGTTTAAGAATTCAGTTTACAGACAAATGTCAAAAATACAAGGCTACATGAGATAGAGGATGAGTGGCTATTTATCAATATATGGACCACACATAAGACTAGAGATTTATTAGGTTTAATTTACCTGGAGGGCTCCAAAAAGATCATACATGTTGACAGGTGGTAAGGAAGCTAGCATATCTTCACCAGAACAGGCGAGGAGAAGGGCTGCCTGTTGCTCTACATCATCTGATGATATGTGGGATCCTGAATTTGTTCCAGCCATTATGGTCATTCCAGTAGGAGGACTATGTTAGAGGAATATATAAAAATTAACACCATATATATTGGCTTAAAAATACTTCCATAAATACATAGGATACAAGTTTAGATTGAAAAAAATATGAGATTAAGAAATAAAATGATGTTACTTGACTTGGAATGTGAAAACAATTTTTTTAAGCAAAAAATCCAAGTAAATATTTCAAGAAAGAATCATCCAAATCTGTTGACATTGCGTAAGGTTAAAGCATGGAGGCTGGCCAATATCTCTCACACTAACACTCTAGATAAAATGCAGGGACAAAACACAGAAATATTCAACTCAAAGCAATGTAGGATGACATGTTAGCGCCTTCGCATGGTCAAGTTCAGTAATACTCCTGGTCAATTGTGGCATCCAGCAACCATACCCAAAAAGTGCATATCCTGTTTGTATGTAGAAACATATTTCAAAGTATTTTATGGTGTTAAGAAAATAATGGCGCCACTCCAAGCAAGAATAACCAGCAACCTGGTAAAAGAGATGGATTTAAAGCAGAGTCAAACAAAACAATGTGGAAGCAATGAGCTTAGAAAACTGAAAATTCAATCAGCATAGATAAGTGGGGGAGCAATGAATTCCTGAAAGTTGAATAGACAAGAGTGGCACTGCTGTCTCATATCACGAGGGATCCAGACTCCAATCTCAGACAACTATCTTTGTGGAGTTTGCACATTCATCTCATAGCTGCATGGTTTTCTCCAAACGCTCCAGTTTCCTCCCACAGTCCAAACATGTACAGCGTAGGTGGATTAGCCATACTAAACCGCTCATAGTGTTCAGGGATGTGCAGTCTAGATGGTTGAGCCACAGGAAATGTTGGATTACAGGACTGGGGTGGGTCTGGGTAGGAAGCTCTTCAGAGGGTTGGTGCAGAACTCGATGGGCCAAAAAGCCTGCTTCCACACTACAAAATGGAACCAATCAGGTCATGTAACACAGTACATAGGCCCCAGTCTAAAACAATGATAAAGCAGAAGTCCAAACACAAAGTTCTCCTTGTATCCACACCAATAAATGTAATTATACCAGAGGCAGCAACTTAAACGGAGACTTTCTGTTTTCTGCCCAAGCTTTACTACTTGTTTCGAGCGAACCTTTCTCTCTTTTTAACTTTAAACTAAAATACATAATTCAGCCTATTCTGCTTCCACACTGTCAGGATTCTACAGCTCCATTTCTCAATGGCTCAGAGAACAACTGGGTATTGTAGTGCTGTGTGACGTTTGATAAATTATGGAGGAATCGGAACATTGGAAGACTGGGCACCAATTCAGCTTAACAACTTAATGGATGAGCAGAATTTAATGAGGCGCAAGATGGAAATAGCAGGGGTTAGGATGAGCTGATTTGTATGGAAAATGGATTAACTGAGTTGTCTCACCAGGAGAGCAGTAAAGTAAGCCAGTTGGTCAAAACTAAATTGCTAAACAATTAAATGAACTGCAAAATGAGAACGCAACAATTATTATTGCTCCGCTCCAACCGTCAGGCAGCTAAATGAGTCAACAAACAAGGGGTAAATCCAGCTTTCAAAGTGGGAAAGTGTCTGTGGGTAGCTTTGCAGAAAACTACCAAGCCCAAGCTCTTTTGCAAGACCTGACCTAGCCCACTTCCCATTAGTGACCTACTTTGGCTCTAAGGCCAGACTGCCTTTACAACTAAAGTGTGTCAGATACAGTGGAATACATCTTTATTCAGAAGCTAAGTGTTCACCACTGCCCCTTCAAATGACAGGGTTGCAAGCCAGAGTTGGAAAGGAATAGGTCAGTCAGAGGGAAGGGAGATTTGGGACAAGCTGACCACACTGAAGGTAAAGTAAGGGTTGCGTACTAAGTACCACTGGGAAAGACAGACATGCTTCACAGAGAGAAAAAAGATCACCAAGTTCTTTGCAATCACTACAAAATGGAACCAATCAGGTCATGTAACACAGTACATAGGCCCCAGTCTAAAACAATGATAAAGCAGAAGTCCAAACACAAAGTTCTCCTTGTATCCACACCAGTAAATGTAATTATACCAGAGGCAGCAACTTAAACGGAGACTTTCTGTTTTCTGCCCAAGTTTTACTACTTGTTTCGAGCAAACCTTTCTCTCTTTTTAACTTTAAACTAAAATACATAATTCAGCCTATTCTAATAATTTTATTTCCTTTCAAATAAGAAGGTAAACAAGGCCTCGGTGTAAAAGATCCAATGACAAGTTTCAAAGGAAAATAGAGTAAATGTCCCACTATTTGAGCCAATAATCATCCCTTAATGTCATTAAGCAGATAATTTAGCCATTTATCTCAATTTCACTTGTGGAAGTTTGCTGTACATAACTTAGCTGTGGAATTTCCTTCATTTTTTAAAAAAATTTATTCACTGAATGAGGGGATCACTAGCTAGGCCAGCATTTATTGTTCATCCCTAATTGTTAAGAATCAACCACATTGCTATGGATCTGGAGTCACATGTAGGCCAGAGCAGGTAAGGATGACAGTTTCGTCCCCCAAAGGACAGTAGTGAACCAGATGGGTTTTTCCAACAATCAGCAATGGATTCATTGCCCTCGGTAGATTCTTAATTCCAGATTTTTACTGAATTCAAATTCCACCATCTGCCATGGTGGGATTCAAACTAAGCTCCCCAGGACATTACCTGGGTCTCTGGATTAACTATTCAGCGCAAATTCCAACTAGGCCATTGCCTTCCCCATAACAATGCGTACATTTCAAACAATCTTTTTTTTTAAATTCACTTGTGGACAGTGCAGGCTGGCCCGCATTTATTGCTGGTTCCTAGTTGCCCTTGAGAAAGTGGTGGATAACTGCCTTCTTGAACGGCAGTCTATATGCTGTGTAGTGAAATACTTGTAGTCATGTGTTTGAAAGATGTTTATCTAAAGGATCTTTGGTGAACTGGCTGTAAAGCTCTTTGGAGAATCCAAAATTAATGAAAGAAGCTATAGAAAGGAAGTCTTCTTGCATAATCCACAATAATGGAAGCTTGGTTCTGGAACATCAGTTGATTATTTCAACTCTTGTTTTGCTAAGATGAGGAATGAAAAAAGTGTATATTTTCACTAATGACATGAAAAGATAAAAGCTATTTCAGAGATTAACGCTCATAAAATCTTCCTGTTATTACACTGAAAGTTACTTCCAGGTTCTCGGTTTTAAACTTAAAAGTTCAAATCCCGCTTCTCAGTCCTACTCCTTAAATTTTCTGTGAAGTTTGAAAATGTCAGACATTGCACTTACCAATCAATAATGTTGTTGTAGGCAATGATGCTGTTCTTTAAATATGGCTGAGGATTAACACTACTTCCAAAAGCATACTTAAAATGGCCGTCACGTAAACGATATGACCTCCTCCTGGATATCACAGCCGTCAGAATATCCTTCAGGTGATTCTATTGGAAGAAGCACAAAGTCATGGTGGATGTATTGCTTCAAGATAGAGATATATTTAACTTATCCACGGCCTTCATGAACAAAATGTATTTTTGTTTTTTTATTTCTTCTTTAAAATCATTGCTTTTATCTGACTCCCATGGGAAATCCCCAAGTCACAGAGTGTTTTTGAATTACGTACAAAAAATATTTATACATTTAGATAAGAGAATCATTTAGAGAATCAACTATGGATTTTAGTCTGGATGATTCTTGTGTTTATAAAGATTCTGGATTATATTTAAACTGCTCAAGAAATGTAGTATGCAGAATAATTTTTTTTGAAAATAAATGACAAATTTTTACAGTAGCTAACTTTAATATTGTTCCCTTTGCAGCACATGGAGGCTTTCCAGCCTAACCCTTCAACAGTTCCACAGAATTATTGAGCTGAGAGAGTCACAGTAATAAAAGCATCTACAAAACAGTGAATTGAAATAATTGTTGGACTTCGAAGCAATTGCCAATTAAATATATATTTGAACAAATCATACAACATATTTGTGCTTAATCATCACTCCAATTGCTGGGCACATCTTACCCTGTTATAAGAAGGTAAGAAACAAAGCAAAATCTGCCAAAAGGTTTTTCCAAAATAAAGTTGGATTATTTGAGTATGGCCCAAACCCAAAGCCCTTTTGACTCGGTGAGGAGTGCATCAATAATGCAGCATCAGTTGCTTGTGAACATTTACATTTCTAAAGAAAAAATTGTGTTTAGTCAACTTGCTCAAGCTTTCTGAAGGGGTAATGAAAAGCGGTATTGCTTTTGATGTGGCATACATGGGATTACAGGCATTTGATAAAGTGCCTCACAACAGGCTGGTGAGGAAAATTATAGGTTATGGTATAAAAAGAACAGTGGCGATGTGAATACACAATTAGATGATTAATAGAAAACAGTAATGGTCAATGGATATTTTTCAGGCTGAAGGTAGGTTTCCAGTAGAATTCCCGGAGGGGTTGAAATTGGGACCCTTGCTTTTCCTGATATACAGGGGGGCAGTTTGCAAATAACACTAAAGGCGGAAGAATTGTAAACTGGGATGAGGACAACGTGGAACTCCCAAAACACATTTACAAGCTGAAGAAGTGAGCAGGTAGGTTGCAGATAAGGTGCAATGCAGACAAGTATGAGGTGATACACTTTGATTGAAAGAACACTAAAAGATCATAAAATATAGAAAACACAATTCAAAAGAGGTGTAGGAACAAGGGGATCTGACTGCATATGTGCAGATCACTGAAGGTGGCAGGTCAGGTAGAGACAGCAGTAAATATAGATAGTTTTCTTGGCTTTATTACTACGATGCAGAATTTGTGTAAGATACGTGTTAGACATCAGCTGAAGTATTGTGTAAAGTGTGGGCTCTGCATTATAAGAGAGATGCAAATGCATTTTAGAGATGGCAGAAGCAATTTATTAGAATGGTTCCAGGTATGAGAAACTTCAGCTATGTGGATATACTGAAGAAATTGGGACTGTTCCCCCGGGACAGAAGATGGCTGAGAGGAGATCTGATTGAGCTTTTCCAAAATCATAAACACGCTGAACAGAGTAGAAGGGTGAAGTTGTTTCCATTTGAAAAGAAAACAAGAATTCAATGGCACAGATTAAAATGATGTACAAATGAAGCAAGGGTGATGCGAGAACAAAACCTTTTCACCCAGTGAGTTGTTAGGGTATGGAATGCACTGCACAGAAATGTGGTGGAGGGGGGTTCAACTGAGGCATTCAAGTTTTGTCTTGGATTTTTTTGGACAGTAGTGATGGGCAGGGATATTAGGAAAAGACAGGAGATTGGCACGAGGTAATACAGCCAAAGCAGGCATGATGGTCTAAATGGCCTCCTTCTGTAATCATAATATTAATTCTATAATTAAGTGCAGTGCATTCTATTGAACCCTAAGCTAGTGTCTAATAAAAGTGCAGTGCATGTGAATCAATGGTTAATGTACTTGGCTGAGTCACAAGATCATGGATTCAAACCCCAGAGTTGAAGTTTAAAATTTAGACGAGCACATCAGTGCAGTACTGAGAAACAGCTGCACTGTCAGAGGCATAACGGTTTGGCTGAGACATTAAATTGAGAGCCCATCCACCCACTCAAATAGTTGCAAATTATCCCAACCTACGATTTTAGTGAAAAACAGGGTGGTCAACAAACTAGTTGATGCTTATTGCTCAAAAAACATTGTATGAGAAAACAAACATAGTCAAGAAAAAAGGAAGGCCAGGGATATGTTTGAACAGCCAAGTCTGAAGGCAACTTGAATGAGGATTTCAGCAGCAGATGAGCTGAAACGGGAACAACTGGCATCATTATGGAAGGCGATGTAGGCAATTTTAGTGATTGCACAGACGTGATTCAAAAATGTGTCTTGAAATTAAATGTCTACTCTGTTGACTAGAGATGATAGGGGTACAAGGAGATACACATCACAGAATTATTAGAGCAGAAAAAGAAAACAAAACACAAGTCAATTTCATTACAGCACCTCCACGGCATGCACCACTGCTGTCACTGCATCTTCAGATACATTGTCCAGTCCACATTCATAAGCTGTTACTATCATTCGACCTTCTAGCTGGCCTCTTGTGGGAAGCACCATTGTATGAGTGCAAAACTTTACATCATCATCTTCTTGAGGGTCCTTTGCCACAAAGTGCTGTGCTCCTGATAAAGGATTTTGTGCTTGAAAACGATGCTGGAGGAAAACCCACACCATGCACTACGTTAAATTGCACAATGCCACTTAAAAGCATTTATAAAGCATACAAAAATCTCAATCAAAAAGAATTTTTACACATAAAAAAGTTGGAAGATTGATTCTTTGGAGCACAGCAGTAGCAGAGATCATTTTATCATTGGCTTCACTTTTAAGAAACTTTAATATGTTTTAAAAACTACTTATTTTGTTACTCAGATGGATACAATAACAAGAAATGGAGCCTGGACCATCTACCATTATAATAATAATTATGGAGGGTATTAATAATGGAGGGTATTAAAAGAATCTCTCTTCAAATAGTACATGGTCAACTTCAATATATAACTAAGGAAGTGAATCGGTTATGTGTCTGAATTTGAAAACTACATTATAACGTTACCTCAACTGGAGAAGAGCAAATGCAATTCAACGTAAAATATGCATTGGAAGTTTATGGTAGTAGCAATTAGGTCATATTTTAAAAGTAACAAAAAGTTTGGAAAATGTCACATCAAAAAGGTTTTCCAAAAATGGTGAAACTGCCTGTGCATATGATAATTATGACTGACAGGAATAAAAATGGCACAACAAAACATTACAGCCAACAGTTCATCTCAATACTCAACAGATAAACCCTGTGCTCATTACTGTTTCTTGTTAGGACTAACTGACATATTTTGCTGCCCCGATTAAGCCACTAAATTGCCCTTCTTCCAAAAGATGGAAAAAGGGCCAAAGAAAAACTATACAAAATAAGTGACCAAAGTGGGAGAGAAAAAGCTACTAAGGTTGAAAATAACTCACTTCGAATTTTGCACGGAGAGATGGAAACTTTTTCTTGTTTTTAGGTTTACTTGATTTGGCTGCAGATGGACTAGTCCACAGCAGAGAAGTGCCACTTTCTGTAACAGGAAAAATACAAAATAAACATAAGTGCACTTTTCAAGGAAGATCAATGACAATGTTGCATGCAATGACTCAACTTGCCTTGAAGGTCACAAGGAAAATTTTATAAGCTACTATCGATCCAATCAAAACAATCCAAAACAGGAAGAATGTTTAAAACTTGCACTTTCACCACATGATTTAATCAATTGGCAGAAAACCTCTATCACACTTTCTTTGTAAAAACATCTTGGGGAAGGGAGATAAAACTGTTCCAGGCTTGGAACCTGTTGCATTGCTGAGCATGGTTCCTCCCAGCATGCCATTCCATGAGGACAAGAACTCGGAATGAGTCATGAGACAAATGACTAGGAATAAATTCAGTCTCAATTGTTTATCTCTGTGATAAAAGACCCTGAAGGAGAAAAATCTCTAGAATTTGGGATTTCCTTGCAAAGTCATGCACTTCTCCATTTCAATGGTTGTAATGTTTCAAGTTATTTTCAAGCACAATAGATATTTATCACACTAGACAATCTGTAATTGTATTTAGAAATTGTATTCAGGGCAGCACAGTGGCTCTGTGGTGAGCACTGCTGCATTACAGCACCAGGGATCTGGGTTCGATTTCAGCCTCTGGCGACTGTGTGGAGTTTGCACATTCTCCCGGAACCTGCGTGGGTTTCCTCCGGGAGCTCCGGTTTCCTCCTACAGTTCAAAGATGTGCAGATTAGGTGACTTGGCAATGCTAAATTGCCCATAGTGTTCAGAGATGTGTAGGGGAAATGTAGAGTAATAGGGTAGGGGAAATGTAGAGTAATAGGGTCGGGGAATGGGTCTGGGTGGGGTACTCTTCGGAAGGTGAGGGTGGGCTTGTTGGGCAAAATGGCCTGCTTCCACACTGTAGGGATCGTATCATTCTATGAAAGGGAATGGGTACACAAGCAGAGACTGACCTTAAACAAAATTATCTTCCATAAGATTTTATTAAAATAGCTTTGGTTACCATATTCATTTCTAACTTCACTGTTGCATGCTCAATTCCTTTACTCCTAAACATAGAGAGTATACAATGATACAAAGACCCCCATTCGGAATGAGCAAACTGGAATTAAAACTGCTGTTGACTACTGGAGAAATTTTTAATTGGTAAATTAAATGCTCAGTTTCACTGGAAAACAAAAAGGTCCCCAAGGATAATTAAGATATTTACAATATACAGAGATGAGTGACAAGCAGAAGGTCATTGTCTATGTTGGCACCAACGATATAGAAAGAGATGAGGTTCTGCAGAGAGAATATAGAAAATTAGGCAGAAGGTTAAAAGTAATGTCTGGATTAGTCCCGGTGCCATGCGCTAGTAAGAGTGGGAATAGGAGAAGAGGGAAAATGAATGCATAGTACAGCAGCAGGGATTCACATTTTAGATTCATTGAGGTTTATTCATTCTTCTGGGGTAGAAGTGATCTGTATAAGGATGGATTGCACCAGAGATTTGCGACTGCTACTCAGGACACTTTAAACCCATGGTGGTGGTGGTATTTGGAGGGGGGAATATTGCAGGTTTTACAGAAACTCAGGGAGGAGCAGGACTGACAGCTTACATGTTCCAGGGTACAGATGTTGTAGGAAGGATAGAAAAGGGATGCAAGGGAGGAGGGGGAGTGGCATTTTTGGTCAAGGATAACATTACAGTTATATTTAAAAAGGATATTCCTGGGAGAACGTCCCGTGGAGATATATGTGTCGAACTGAGAAAGAAGAAAGGGATGATTTGGATTGTACTAAAGGCTTCCCAATAGACAGCGAGAAATTGAAAAGCAAATTTGAAATGCAAGGAGATCTCAGATATCTGTAAGAACAACAGGGTAGTAATGGTAGGGGATTTTAACATTCCAAATATAAGGTGGGACTGCCACAGTGTTAAGGGCTTGGATGGAGATGAATCTGTTGTGTGTACAATAAAATTTTCTTATTCAATATGTGGATGCATATACTAGAGAAAGAGCAAAACTTGATGTTCTCTTGGGAAATAAGGCAGGACAAGTGACAGGAGTGTCAGTGGGAAGCATTTTGAGGCCAGTGATCATAATTCTATTGGTTTTAAAATAGCTTCAAAAAAAAAGGATAGACCTGATCTAAAATTACAGTTCTAAATTGAAGTAAGGCTAATTTTGATGGCATTTGGCATAAACTTTCAAAAGTTGATTGGGAGAGGCTATTCACAGATAAAGGGACAGTTGCAAAGTGGAAGACTTTCAAAAATGAGATAATGAGAGGTCAGAGACAGCATTAGTACGAAGGGCAATGCTGGTAGTTGCGAAGTGACTACAGAAATTGAGGCTCTGGTCAAGAAACAGGACGCATATGTCAGGTATAGACAGCTGGGATCAAATGAATTCCAGGAAGGCATAAAGGGGACATGAGATAGTTTTGGCAAATAGGGTTAAAGAGAATCGAAAGAGATTCAATAAATACATTAACGGCAAAAGAATAACTTGGAAGAGAGTAGGGCCCCTTAAAGATCAATAAGGCCACCTATGTGGAACCACAGAAGATGGGTGAGATACTAAATGAGTATTTCACATTAGTATTTACTGTGGAGGAAGATATGGAAGCTAGAGAACCGAGGATGTAAAAGTGTCCATGTTACAGAAGAGAAGGTGCAGGAGGTTTTAAATCCACACCTGATCAGGTATATCCCAGAATTTTGTGGTAAGCTAGGGAGAGATTGCTGGGGCGCTTGCTGAGATATTTGTGTCATTGATAGCCATGGGTGAGGTGCCAAAAGGTTGAAGGTTGGCTAACATGGTGCCATTATTTAAGAAAGGTAGTAATGAAAAGCCAGGACCTGACACGAGTGGTGGGTAAGTTGTTGAAGAGGATTCTGACGGACAGGATTTACGTGCATTTGAAAAGGTAGGGACTAATTAGGAAAATAGTGTCTCACTAACTTGAATAGGAAGGGTTTAGAGGGATATGAGCCAAATGCTGGCGAATGGTACTAGATCAGTTTAGGATATCTGGTTGGAATGGATGAGTTAGGCCGAAGGGGCTGTTTCTGTGCTGTAAAACTCTATGACTCTAATCTACCATTGTTTTGCTACAGTTGTCTTGGGCACTGGTGAGACCACATCTAGAGTGCACTACCTAGGGTTTTGATTCCTTGTTCAAGTACAGATATTAAAAGCAGTTCAAATAATGTTCATCTGACTGATTCCTGGGGTGGAGGGGTTATCCTATAAGAAAAGATCACACAGGCCTGTATTTAATGAAGTTTAGAAGAATCAGATTGATCTTTTGGAATGTATAAAATCCTGATAAATCTTAATGCAATGGATGCTGAAAGGAAATTTCTCCTTGTAGGGAAACAGTTGAAAAATAAGGAGTGCCATATTTAAAACAGAAATTAGGAAAATACATATTTCTGTCAGACGGTTGGGTGTTTGTGAAATTCTCTTCCCCAGACAACAGTGGAGACATCATAGAATATCTTCAAGGGAGAAATCAAAGGATATTGAATAGCCAGGATATTGGGACAAGGCCATAATCAAACTGGCCATGATCTGCTCATGTGGCAGAGCAAGCTCAAGGTAAAAAAATGGTTTAGTCCGATCTTAATTCTTCATTAGTTACACTTTAGGATTTACACAAATACTAGAACGAACAGAATATAAAGACGGTACACATAAATCATTACATCGAAAGATTTGGAAAGATGGGACTGCTTTCATTGGAAAAGAGATAGTGGAGGGAGTATTTGATAGAGGCATTCAAAATGATGAGGGTATGCAAGGAAAAATTGGTTCAGATGGTGGATGAATTGAAAACCAGAGGGCACAAACTAAGACAAGAGGCAAGAAAATCAATGCCAATATGAGGAAAAAGTGTTTCACGAAGCAAGTAGTTAGGATAATGTGAAATGCATAGTCCACGTGTATCACGGAGGTAACTTCAATCCAGGGGTCATGAAGAAATTGGATCATCTAAAAAAAGAGCAGGGTATGGGGCGAAGGTAGGCGATTGGCACAAAGTGAACTGCCCCTTCCTACAGCCAGCCAGACAGACACACACATGCTATGAACCAAATGGCCTCTTTCTACACTTCACATTCTTCGCAAAGTAGTTTAGCTTGTCTGCTCAAAGGCCAAGTTGAAATTCTATCCAGGTTCAAAACTCTGGCAATTATTAGAATTGAATTCATGAAATTTTAGAAATAAACACAATTATTTGATGGTGGCTGAATTAAAATCCTGGAATTACCTCCCTAAGGGCATTGTGGGTTAACCTACAGGAGATGGACTGCAGTGGTTCAAGGTGGCAGCTCACCACCACCTTCTTAACGGCAACGAAGGATGGACAATCAATGCTGGCCAGCCAGCAACACCCACATCCCACAAATGAATTTAAAAAGTCAAAACGTAATTTATAAATCTGACTGTAAAGTTTCTAAGAATATCTAGAAATATCCATTACTTGCCACAGAAAGTCCCTTTGTTCTCCGTCTTCTCCATGACCAAATGATTTTAAGCAAAGCAATTCTTGGCTCAGTGTGTTCTGGAAATACTCAGCAATTAAAGTTGTACGTGGGGAGACAGAAAGGGAGAAAGAGCTCATATTTCCGGTTGATGACCTATTATCAATACTGAATTTAGGGTATTTCGCTTTATTTTCTATGAATCGATTTATTTGCTCAGTGTTTAACTTTGAAGCTATAAAGTCCAGAAAATTTTCACTTGGCAAGGGCATGCATTGAATTATAACATGAAGTGGAAAAACTGAATTCAGCAACACATTAAACACACTGGAAGGAACTTGATTTGGCTGTGGATGAATGAGTAGAAAGTTCCAACGCTAACAATATATAAAAAAACAAACCACAGTAAGTGTCTAAAATTCTCAAACAGGTTAAATCTTACCACGTACCTGGAGCAGAAACCATGATCTGACATCTAGTGAGGATGGCAAGCAAGAAGTCATTATGCGAATGCACTGGAAAGGAAAGCGATTGCTTATTTTAGCATGACCTTAATAAAACGATCAAGGTTAAACATGAATGTCAATGTAAATAGACCATAAGACCTAGGAGTGGAAGTAAGGCCATTCAGCCCACTGAGTCCACTCCATCATTCAATCATGGCTGATGGACATTTCAATGCCACTTACCCGCACTCTCCCCATAGCCCTTAATTTCTTGCGAGATCAAGAATTTATCAATCTCTGCCTTAAACACATTTAACATCCTGGCCTCCACTGTGCTCCATGGCAATGAATTCCACAGGCCCACCACTCTGGCTAAAGAAATGTCTCCTCATTTCAGTTCTAAATTGATCCCCTTTAATTCTAAGGCTGTGCCCATGGGTCCCAGCAGCCCCGCCGAACAGAAACAAATTCCCAGCATCCACCCTTTCTTAGCCATGCATTATCTTGTAAGTTTCTATTAGATCTCCCCTCAACCTTCTAAACTCTAATGAATACAATCCCTGGATCCTCAGCCGATCATCGTATGTTAGGCCCACCATTCCAGGGGTCATCCATGTGAATCTCCGTTGGACATGCTCCAGTGCCAATATATCCTTCCTCAGGTGTGGGGCCCAGAATTGGACACAGTATTCTAAATGGGGCCTAACTAGAGCTTTATGAAGTCCAGTAGCACATTGCTGCTTTTACATTCCAACCCTTGAGATAGATGACAACATTATGAGGCTATTAGACTGGGTCTGCAGCAGATGGTGAGGGAACCAAGAGGGAAAATCATATTTAACCTCATCCTTACCAATCTGCCAGCTGCAGTTGCATCTACCCATGACAGTATCAGTAAGAGCGACCACCACAGTCCTTATGGAGACAAAGCCCCACCTTCACAGAGAGTAGCCTCCCACATTTTTTGTGGCACCGTGTTCAATAGGACAGACTTCAAACAGATCTAGCAACTCAAGACTGAGCACCCATGAGACACTGCTGGCCATCAACAGCAGCAGAATTGTACTCCAGCTCAATCTGCAAGCTCATGACCCAGCATACCCCCACTCAACCATCACCATCAAGCTAGGGGATCGATTGGCTCGACAGGAGTGCAGTTGATGCACCAGGCATACCTGAAAATGAGGTGTCAACCTGCTGAAGCTACTGAACAGGACTATTCACTATTTATGCTGTTTGGCATGCAAGTGATAAACAGAGCTAAGCGATCCCACAACCAACAGATCAGATCTAAGCTCTGCAGTCCATCCACATCCAGTCGTGAATGATGATGGACAATTAAACAATTCATTGGAGGAGAAGGCTCTATAAATATCTCCACCCTCAATGAAGGAAGAAACCAGCACATCAGTGCAAAAGATAAGGCTGTGTTTATCACAGTAATCTTCAGCCAGAATTGCTGAGTGGACGATCCATCTCAGCCTCCTCCAATGGTCCCCAGCATCACAGATACCAATCCTCATCCAATTCCATTCACTCCACGTGGTATCAAAAAACTGCTGGAGACACTGGATACTGTAAAGGCTAAAGGCCCTGATAACATTCCGACAATTGCACTGAAGACTTGTACTCCAAAACTTGCCGCTCTCCTTGCCAAGCTGTCACAGTATTGTTTCAACACTGGCATCTACCGACAATATGGAAAATTGCCCAGGTATGCCCTGGACATAAAAAGCTAGACAAATCCAATCTAGCCAATTACTGCCTTAGCAGTCTACTCTAGATCATCAGTTAAGTGATGGAAGGTATCATCAACATTGCTATCAAGCAGCGCCTGCTCAGTTTGATTTCTGCCAGGGCCACTTAGCTCCTGATCTCATTACAGCCTTGGTTCATACATGAACAAAAGAGCTGAATTCCAGAGGTGAGGTGAGAGTGAGGGCTCTTGACATCAATGCTACATTCGACCAAAGGTGGCATCAAGGTGCCCTAGCATAACTGGAAACAATGGGTATCAGGGAGCAAACACTGTGGTGGTTAAAGTCATATCTGACACATAGAAAGACAGTTGTGATTGTTGGAAGCTAGTCATTGGAGCTCCAGGCCATGTCTGCAGGAGTTACTCAGGGTAGTGCCGAGGCCCAAACATCTCCAGCTGCTTCATTAACGAACTTCCCTCCATCATTAGGTCAGAAGTGGGGATGTTCGCCAATAATTGCACAATGTTCAGCACCACTCACAACTTCTCAGATATTGAAGCAGTCCATATTCAAATACAACAAGATCTAGACAATATCTGGTTTGGGCTGACAAGTGGCAAGTAACATTTGTTCCACACAAATGCCAGGCTATGACCATCACCAACAAGAGACAATCTAATTACCGCACCATGACAATAAATAGTGCTACCATCACTGAATCCCTCACTATTCTGGGATTATTGTTGACCAGAAATTCAAGTGGACTTGCCACATAAACAAAGTGGCTAAGCAAGCTGTTCAAGGCTTGGAATACTGTGGTGAGTAACTCACCTCCTGAGCCTGTCCACCACCTACAAGGCGAAGTCAAGAGTGTGATAGAATACTTCCCACTTACCTCGAATAGGTGCAGTTCTAACAGCACTCAAGAAGCTTGACAAAATCCAAGATAAAGCAGCCCACCTGATTGAGACTACATTCACAAGCATCCACTCCCTCCACCAGTACAATGCTCAGTACACATTGCTGCTACTACCTACATGATATTATGCAGAAATTCGCCAAAGATCCTCAGCACTTTTCCCATGACGACTTCCATCTGGAGAGACAAGGGCAGCAGGTTTAACACCACCACCTTTAAGTTCCCCTCCAAGTCACTCACCATCCTGAGTTCCAGATATATCCCAGTTCCTTCACTGTTGTGGGGTCAATATCCTGAAATGCCCCCCCTAATGGTATGAAGTGAACCCACAGCAGGTGGACTGCAGTGGTTCAAGAAGGCAGCTCAACACAACCTTGGGGCATCTATGGACAGGCAATAAATCTTGGTCAGCAAGCGACACCCACACTTAATGGCAAAGTCCTAGGGAGTGTTGCTGAACAAAGAGACCTTGGAGTGCAGGTTCATAGCGCCTTGAAAGTGGAGTCGCAGGTCGATAGGATAGTGAAGGCGCGTTTGGTATGCTTTCCTTTGTTGGTCAGAGTATTGAGTACAGGAGTCGGGAGGTCATGTTGCAGCTGTACAGGACATTGATTAGGCCACTGTTGGAATATTGCGTGCAATTCTGGTCTTCTTCCAATCGGAAAGATGTTGTGAAACTTGAAAGGGTTCAGAAAAGATTTACAAGGATGTTGCCAGGATTGGAGGATCTGAGCTACAGGGAGAGGCTGAACAGGCTGGGGCTGTTTTCCCTGGAGCATTGGAGGCTGAGGGGTGACCTTATAGAGGTTTACAAAATTATGAGGGGCATGGATAGGATAAAGTCTTTTATCGGCAAAGTCTTTTCCCTGGGATCGGGGAGTCCAGAACTAGAGGGCATAGGTTTAGGGTGACAGGGGAAAGATATAAAAGAGACCTCAGGGGCAACTTTTTCACAGAGGGTGGTACGTGTATGGAATGAGCTGCCAGAGGATGTGGTGGAGGCTGGTACAATTGCAACATTTAAGAGGCATTTGGATAGGTATATGAATAGGAAGGGTTTGGAGGGATATGGGCCGGGTGCTGGCAGGTGGGACTAGATTGGGTTGGGATATCTGGTCGGCATGGACGGGTTGGACCGAAGGGTCTGTTTCCATGCTGTACATCTCTATGACTCTATGACATCCCACAAATGAATTAAAAAACATCCCTCTCCAACTTCAGATATTTCTAAAGCCGCCATGGCATAGCATTGCCCTGTGGGTTATTATGCACTGCCGAAATTCCAATAAAGGGCATGTGGTCCTTGCTCAATTGATCACTGATTCAAGCCACATTCAGCTTCAAAATGCCTTAATCGTTCATTTCATGCCCTATCACATGGAAAATATTTTTCAGTTCAATAAATAATAGTTGCTCAGAATTTTACTTTTACAAGAGAATGCAGGAGAAACTGAAATCATGCACCATATTTTGCTGATAAAATAATGATACATTAATGATTGATACTGTTATAAATGTGCAAACCAGCAAGTTCACGGGATCAGGACATCCAATCTGAGTTCCAAAATCTCCACAAACAACAGGATCAACAATTACCAAGAGATTTGTCTCCCAATCACTCCCATACCTCTCCTCAGCATAACCCAGTCTTTTGTATGCAATGCTGTCAGTTGTGAGGAACTTCTCCAACTTCACTTTGATTATCTTCATCGACTCTATAATCACTTCACAAGCCAGAAAAATGAAAACTCTCTAAATGTTTTGAGGAGAGACTGGTTTGCCCAGTTAATTTCTCATCAGTTTTTTTTAACAAGCTTGCTGACCCTTCGAAAACATAATGCTTAACACGCACGACTGACAGTCTGATCACAGTAAAAAAGGTCTTCGTACTGCTCCTATATGGCAACACTTCCCATGTGAATCAAGCCTCAGTCCTAAATTACTGCTTCTTCAAATCACAGAACGAGTGGAATAAAGGTTCAGCCCTGGGTGCGATTCACAGCAGCAATACAGAATTCTATCACAGCCTCAAATAATTCATTTCTCAGGCGACAGCAAGATGTATAAAGTTAATGGTGCAGCCCTGGGCAATGTTGTCAAAAAGAGACACCTCTGGATTCAGGTACATAGTTCTTTGAAAGCTGCATTAGTTAGACAGGGCGGTTAAGAAGGTACTTAGCATGCTTGCCTTCATTGCTCAGACCTTTGACTATAGGGGTTGGGACATCATGTTTAGGTCGTACAGGACATTGGTGAGTTCACTTCTGGAATACTGTGTCCAGTTCTGGTCACCCTGCTATAGGAAAAATATTAATAAATTGGAGATGGTTCAGAAAAGATTTACTAGGACTGGAGGGTTTGAATTATAAGGACAGGCTGGGACATTTTTCACTGGCGCATAGGAGATTGAGGAATGGCCTTTTAGAAGTTTATAAAATTACGAGTGGCGTAGATAAGATGAGTAGCAAAGGTCTTTTCCCTGGGACAGGGGAGTTCAAAACTAGGGCATATATATTTTAAGGTGACAGAAGAATGATTTAAAAGGAACCTGTGGAGCAACTTTTTCACACAGTGGTTCAGACATGGAATGAACTGCCATAGGTAGTAGTAGATGCAGGTACAGTTACAACATTTAAAAGACATTTCAGTCAGTACATGAATAGGAAAGGTTTAGAGGGATATAGGCCAAAAACAGGCTAGCGGGACTAGTTTAGTTTGGGAAATTTGGTCGGTATGGACAAATTCGACCAAAGGGTCTGTTTCTGTGTTGTATAACTCCATGACATAATAGCACAATGAACCAAAAGGTTGATTATGGTACAGCAGTAGGCATTGTTTCTTTGTATTTTAGTAAAATACACAAGGTTTAACATAGTGGACAAATTAGTAACGTTAGGTCACACAGGATTCAGGGTTGCCAATTCGATACTTAATGGCAGGAAACAGAACGTAATGGTGAAGGGTTGCTTTTCGGACTGGATGCCTGCAACCAGTGGTGTTCCACAGGGATCGATCGGTTCTGGCTCCTCTTCTGTTTGTTATTTATATAAATGATTTGGATGAGAATATACAAGGCATGGTTATTAAGTGTGTGGAGGGCACCAAAGTTGGTGGTATAGTAGACAGTGAAGAAGGTTTTTTTTAAGATTACAAAAGGATTTGATTAAATGGGTCAATGGGCTGAAAAATGGCAGATGAAGTTCAATCCGGATAAATGCGAGGTATTGCACTTTGGTACAACAAACAAGGGTAGGGCTTATACAATTAATGGTAGGGCCTTGGGTAGTGTTGTAGAACAGAGGGACCTAGGGGTGTATGTATATCATTCTTTGAAATTTGCATCACATATGGATAGGATGGTTAAAAAGACATTTGACATGCTTGCCTACGTTGTTCAATCCTTTGGAGTATAGGAGTTGGGACGTTATGTTGAAGTTGCAGGATATTAGTGAGGCCCCTTCTGGAATACTGTGTCCAATTCTGGTCACCCAATTATAAGAAGGACATTATCAAGCTGGAGAGGGTTCAGATGGGATTTACCAAAAGGTTGCAAGGTCTGGAAGGTTTGGAAGGCTGGGACTTTTTCTACTGGAGTTTAGGAGATTGAGGGGTGACGTGACAGATGATTATAAAATAATGAGAGGTACAGGTAGAGTTGATGACAGCCTTATTTTTTCTAAGATGGGGAGTTTCAAGACTCAGGGTCACAATTGTACGAGGAGTGGACAGAGGCAAATTATGTTTTACACAGAGAATGGCTCGCGTGTGGAATGACCTTTCTAAGGAAGTGGAGGATGCGAGTACAATTACATTTAAAAGACATTTGGACGGATACATGAAGAAGAAAAGTTTGGAGGGATATGAGTCAGGAGTAGGCAGGTGGGACTAGTTTAGTTTGAGATTATGTTCAGAATGGACTGGTTGGGCTTCTATGTTGCATGACTCAATGAATGATAAAGACAATCAACACAGCTTTAACCCCAAACAAACAATCTGTAAACATCAAAGGTATGTAAACTTCACAATGCCTGATTGAGATTCTGTCCCCACTCTTTGAGCACACTGAAAGGGGAGGATCTAATTCTTCAAAGACATCTACAGATTTCAGTTTACAGAGCTTTCGATCACAACAATGATTGGATTGCTACCTCAAAATTCTGCAAATATCAGTCAATTAATTTCATTTCTGGGAGAGGTGACCTAACTTCAAATTGCAAACACTGTTACGTTTACCAGTAAAGTATTGGAGTGGTCATGCGTGCACGGTGGAAACCTCCAAGGAGCCGAGATATGGTCCATTGTGTTCCAGACCCTGAGCAATGATGCTGGCTGCAAAGGGACTGAAACCAGACTTCAAACCTTTGACTATATCACCGTACTGACTGTTCTTGAAAAGTATAAAAGTAACGCTGAATTTCATGAGCTGTTTTTGAGCAAGATCACAATCGGTCTGCATAGAACAGAATATGCCTTCAACCCAACAAACTTGAGATTCTTTGACATATATTTCTCTCTAACAACTGACTGCTCTCAGTCTGATATGGAATAATATCACAATCAAACATCATATTGTCCAACTATATATTATGCAGGCAGTTCTCTAGGAAGTTTGGAAAATGAAATGTTCTCCCCTGTCAAGGGATGATTACATAAACATTTTCACATATTTTGTTGGGAGCACACTGGAATACCAGGAAGACTGTATGGTTGAATGTGTCATAAACGGAAATATAAAGCCATTGGAAACGTTCAGTCAAGAACTTGGAGAGCCAATTGTTTACTCAGATTACCATAATGACTCAGTGATCTTAAAAGATTGCTGTCAGGAGTTTCTCAGGAACAGATGAAATCAACTCTGCTCTTTCAGGAGATCACAGCCATAACCTCAAACTGATCTCTCAGCAGCTAATAGCTATGGAATTTAAAATAAAATAATTAAGTTGGACAATGACAAGAAGTACAGCCTAACGCCATATCTCAAACTCACAAATAACAAACTTGAATGATTCTTGAGTCTAGAACTTTGAATAGAAAGTTTGTAACCCTAATTATCAAGAAACCACTTTAGTGTTTTTTTTATATAAAGGTGATCACAATTTAGTCCTTAGCCACAGAAACTGATTTTTAAATATATAAATCTTTGATGAAATGAAACTTATATTAACAATTGACAATTCATAGTCTGCACTTGACAATTCATATATTCTCCTTTATGGGAATGATTTGAAGACACTCCTTGTATTTACTGTGTAAATGCTGAGCTACTGAGGATCCTTAACATTGCCCTTCTAGTAACCTGCAAGCTCTGACCACGAAGGAAAAAGGATTGGGTAGAGGCAAGTTCTGAATCAGTTCAATGCACCTCCCTACTCGATCTACACATTTTCCACAGTGGGGGAGTTTAAGACAATCCCACAAATGTAACTGCACCTTGGAGTGCATCTCAGGCAGAGGAAACGTGAAAATGAGTATGCTGACTGCAGAACCCCCTTTGTGTATACCTTAGCAATCTCAAAATCCTCAGGTACATCTGTTGCAGCAAGGGAAATAAGGGCATTGATCTTACCATTGTCGTGAGTAAGGAGTCTCCTTGCTTCCACGTCAAATTCCTCTTTGCTAATTTTTTGCTTGAACCAAAGTTTCAGGTTTGCCCAATATCTGAGAAAGAAACAGGCAAAGAGGAGAAACTTATTTTTGTACCCAGAGATTAGGATTTGAAATCCACTTGAAAGCGTGACTAAATTGTGACATTTGAAAAGATAAATTAGAGACATCGAACATACAACCAAAGCATTATTCAGAGAGCAATATTAAGAAGAATATTACTGAAGAGAGAGAATATTCTAATAGTGAAGGCAGCGTTTGGTATGCTTTCCTTTATTGGTCAGAGTATTTTTAGATTACTTACAGTGTGGAAACAGGCCCTTCGGCCCACACCGCCCCGCCGAAGCGCAACCCACCCATACCCCTACATCTACCCCTTACCTAACACTACGGGCAATTTAGCATGGCCAATTCACCTGACCTGCACATCTTTGGAGTGTGGGAGGAAACCGGAGCACCCGGAGGAAACCCACGCAGACACGGGAGAAGGTGCAAACTCCACACAGAGAGTCGCCTGAGGCGGGAATACAGGAGTTGGGAGGTCATGTTGCGGCTGTACAGGACATTGGTTAGGCCACTGTTGGAATATTGCGTGCAATTCTGGTCCCCTTCCTATTGGGAGGATGTTGTGAAACTTGAAAGGGTTCAGAAAAGATTTAGAAGGATGTTGCCAGGGTTGAAGGAATAGAGCTACAGGGAGAGGCTGAATAGGCTGGGGCTGTTTTCCCTTGAGCACTGGAGGCAGAGGGGTAACCTTCAAGAGGTTTATAAAATCATGAGGGGCATGGATAGGATAAATAGACAGGTCTTTTCCATGGGGTTAGGAATCCAGAATGAGGGGCATAGATTTAGGGTGAGAAGGGAAAGATTTAAAAAGAGACCTAAGAGCCAACTTTTTCATACAGAGGGTAGTGTGTGTATGAAATGAGCTGTCAGAGAAAGTGGAGGAGACTGGTATAGTTACAACATTTAAAAAGGTATCTGAATGGGTATATGAATAGGAAGGGTTTAGAGGAATATGGGCCAAGTGCTGGCAAATGAGACAATAATAGTTTAGGATATCCGGTCAGTATGGACGAGTCGCACCAAAGGGTCTGTTTCCATGCTATACATCTCTAAGACTCTAAGAAACAATTGAGATACAACCACACTGCTGGATGTATGACATAGGACATCTACTAGGGGAAAGATATAGAGGAGCAAATTTGCAGGGAGGTTGCTATGCACCTTGAAAGTGTGGAACTTTAATTATTCCACAATATACTGGGCTAGCAGTAATAGTATTGTCAGGTTCTCTAACCCCTGAAAGAGATAATTTGTTTCTAAAGCTATACTTTTTAGTACAAATTTTAAAATGAACTTTGCTGAACTATAGCACAGCCACTGCCAATCACAATATTTAAGTTGACTACAAAATTTTCAGCAGCAATTAGGCAGGACAAAAGCTAAAACAAGTGCCCCCAGGAATGTCACACTTTCCAATCTTCAAACTTAAAAGGACCAGGAGATGAGATGCTTCTCCAAGGCTGAGAAAATAAAGGGAGAGCTATCAACTCTTTATCCCTGAAATGGTGTGAATGGATCAGATATCCCATATAAGGAATAACGCTACTACTCAAAGCTATTGAGTCTACTTAGTTAAGTTAAAAATGATTCATCCAGGAATGCTACTGTATGACCAAACCTCACGGTACATGAAAGAGGTTCAACTGTACATTTTCTGAACCTGCTCCTCTATTCCCCCCTACCCGCACCCAAATCTGTAAAAGGCAGATATCTATGAGCATACAAATGAAAGCAAAGTAGTGCAGATCTTATAAGTCTAAAATAGAAACAACAAGTGTGGGAAAAACACAGTAGGTCTGGCAGTATCTGTCAACAGAAACTGAGGTAACCTTTCAAGTCCAGTGACTCTTTTTTTGGAGCTGACTTTGGAGTTCAAACAAAACTAACTGGATTCAAAAGGTTAATTTGATATCTCTCTCCACAAAGGCCGTCAGATCTGCTGAGTATTTTTCTCAGAACTTGCAGTTGATATTGTTATTAATATCAGTCAGCTGGGAATCTGAGCCCCACCAACGTTACAGTTCAAACCCAGGCTGAGCAAAACCTATCTCAAACTTGGACCACTTCACAACTCTGGAAGAAACTGGATGTTCATCAAAGAGATGGACCCACCTTCAACTACAATGAAGAAATTCTGCCACAAAATTCAGGCGGCACGGTGGCACAGTGGTTAGCACTGCTGCCTCACAGCGCCAGAGACCTGGGTTCAATTCCCGACTCAAGCGACTGACTGTGTGGAGTTTGCACATTCTCCCCGTGTCTGCGTGGGTTTCCTCCGGGTGCTCTGGTTTCCTCCCACAGTCCAAAGATGTGCAGGTCAGGTGAATTGGCCATGCTAAATTGCCCATAGTGTTAGGTAAAGGGGCAAATGTAGGGGAATGAGTGGGTTGCTCTTCGGCGGGTCGGTGTGGACTTGTTGGGCCGAAGGGCCTGTTTCCACACTAAGTAATCTAATCTAATCTAATCTAATCTAAAATCGCGCCTTCACTCAACTACCCTTCTCACATCCACATCCCTCGGATTTAGAAATTCTACTGGGCACTAACTTTCTGCACTCATACAAAAATCACACGCTAATGCCCATATTAAATTATTCTTAATTAATTGTAATCCCTACCTTTCTACCCTTTTCCTTTCTTAAATTTCTCTTTGTTGTATATTTCTGTGTGCATGTGTTACAACAATCATTCCTGCGTTTGAATGCATAACTAAACCCTAAACAGTGTTTGTTGGGGCCATTGAAAAATATAGGCTTCACAGAGTTTGGAACTAATACACCACAGCCTATTTCAAAAGGAGAAATAAACATGATTAAAAAGCATCTCTGCATATGGACATTAAAGTAGAGAAATTATAATAATTTAATCCAGCTCCCTCTCCCTTTTTACAACAGTATAAACAGCACAAATAAGGAGTGTCTGAAATGTGCTCATAACAGCATCACGTCAAGAACAATGGCGCTTGTGTCATTAGTTTTTGGATGGCTTTGGAAAGAATAAGGAACAACCAATAGAAATAGCTAATTAGAGGAAGGTCAACTTCAGTGATTTGAGAATGGAACTGTCTTAGGTCACTTAAAATTGAAGGGTGGCCAGTAAAGCAATAATAGAACAATAGATCACCTAAAAAAAGGAGATTGCCTTAAATGAGAGATTGGCAGTTCACATATAGGGTAATCCAAAAGGCTACTAAAGGCACATAAGAGGTAAAATGGTAGTTAAAGAACAGACCAGGGCAGGTTAAGGACCAAAAGGATCTGTAACATGGAAGCAGAGGACATAATGGACGTACTAAACGAGTGGTTTGTATCTGTCTGTATGAAGGAAGGCAATGCTGTCAAAGCCATAGCATAGATTAAACTTAAAATAGAAGCCATAACTATTAATTTAACGTGGGGCAGTGTTTTAGAGGAATAAGACAGTGTTATTTTCTGGGTCTATAGATTGTGAAGAAGCAAAAATGGCTTTTAATAGAGTGATATGTACTTGTCAGATGTGGGAGTTTAAAGAGAGTTTAAGGGTTACTGCAGATTATATCTGCTATAAATGCTGCTGACTGCGAATCTTATTAGATCGAATGGGTCGGTTGGAGAGACAATTAGAAGCAATGAGGAATTTGCAACAGCAACATTATGCGATGGACGGCAGTAATTGGGGGGGGAGGGAGAGAAAGAGTCTCAGATACTAATCTATGTGACTGTTAGCTCCTGGAAAGGGAAGAGAGGTAGGCAGCTAGTGCAGGAGTCTTTTGTGGATATACGCATTTCAATCAGGAATGCTGTTTTGGAATATGTAGGGAGTGATGGATTCTCAGGGGTATGTAGCACAAACAACTAAGTTTCTGGCTCTAATGCAACGAGGGGTATGTCAGGTTCCAAGCGATCGATTGTGTTAGGGATTCTCTAGTTCGCGGTACAGACAGACGTTTCTGTGGCCAGCAGCGAAAAATCAGAATGATGCGCTGCTTCCCTGGTGCCAGGATCAAGGATGTCTCAGACAGGAAGCAGAGTGTTCTCAAGGGGGAGAGGGGCCAGCAAGAGGTCATTGCCCACATTGGAATCAACGACATAGGAAGGGAAAAGGTTGAGATTCTGAAGGGAGATTACAGAGAGTTAGGCAAGAATTTAAAAATGAGGTCCTCGTGAGTAGTAATATCTGGATTACACCTGGTGCTACGAGTTAGCGAGGGCAGGAATAGGAGGATAGAGCAGATGAGGAGATGGTATATGGGTGAAGGATTCACATTTATGGACCATTAGAATCTCTTTTGGGGTAGAAGTGACCTGTACAAGGAAGACGGATTGCACCTAAATTTGAAAGGGACTAATATACTGGCAGGGAGATTTGAGTTTGGTGGGGGGGGGAGCTGGTGGTTGTGACCCAGGGAGATAGTGAGGAAAGAGATCAATCTGAGACTGGTACAGTTGAGAACAGAAGCGAGCCAAAAGTCAGGGCAGGCAGGGACAAGGTAGGACTAATAAATTAAACTGCATTTATTTTAATGCAAGGGGCCTAACAGGGAAGGCAGATGAACTCAGAGCATGGTTAGGAACATGGGATTAGGATATCATAGCAATTACGGAAACATGGCTCAGAGATGGGTAGGACTGGCAGCTTAATGTTCCAGGATACAAATGCTACAGGAAGGATAGAAAGGGAGGCAAGAGAGGAGGGGGAGTGGCATTTTTGATAAGGGATAGCATTACAGCTGTGCTGAGGGAGGATATTCCTGGAAATACATCCAGGGAAGTTATTTGGGCAGAACTGAGAAATAAGAATGATCATCTTATTGACATTGTATTATAGATCCCCCAATAGTCAGAGGGAAATTGAGAAACAAACTTGCAAGGAGGTCTCAGCTATCTGTAAGAAAAATAGGGTGGTTATAGTAGGGGATTTTAACTTTCCAAACATAGACTGGGACTGCCATAGTGTTAAGGGTTTAGATGGAGAGGAATTTGTTAAATGTGTACAAGACAATTTTCTGATTCAGGAGGTGGATGTACCTACTAGAGAAGGTCCAAAATTTGACTAACTCTTGGGAAATAAGGCAGAGCAGGTGACTGAGGTCTAAGCGGGGGAGCACTTTGGGGCCAGCGACCATAATTCTATTAGATTTAGAATAATGATGGAAAAGGGTAGACCAGATCTAAAAGTTGAAGCTTTAAATTAGAGAAAGGACAATTTTGACAGTATTAGGCAAGAACTTTCGAAAGCTAATTGGGGGTAGATGTTCATAGGTAAAGGGACAGCTGGAAATCGGGAAGCCCTTCAGAAATGAGATAACGAGAATCCAGAGAAAATATATTCCTGTCAGGGTGAAACGGAAGGCTGGTGGGTATAGGGAACATGGGTGACTAAAGAAATTAAGTGTTTGGTTAAGAAAAAGAAGGAAGCCTATGGAAGGTATAGACACGATAGATCGAGTAAACCCTGAGAATATTATAAAGGAAGTAGGAGTATACTTAAGAGGGAAATCAGGAGTGCAAAAAGGGGACGTGAGATAGCCTTGACAAATAAAATTAAGGAGAATCCAAAGGGTTTTTACAAATACACCAAGGACAAAAGGGTAACTAGGGAGAGAATAGGGCCCCTCAAAGATCAGCAAGGCGGCCTTTGTGTGCAGCCACAGAAAATGGGCGAGATACTAAATGAGTATTTTGCATCAGTATTTACTATAGAAAAGTATATGGAAGATATAGACTGAAGGGAACGAGATGGTGACATCTTGCAAAATGTTCATATTACAGAGGTGGTGGTGCTGGATGCCTTGAAATGCATAAAAGTGGATAAATCCCCAGGACCTCATCAGATGTACCCTAGAACTCTGTGGGAAGCGAGAGAAGTGATTGCTGGGCCTCTTGCTGAGATATTTGTATCATCAATAGTCACAGGTGAGGTGCCGGAAGACTGGAGGTTGGCTAACTACAGACCGATGAGCCTGACGTTGGTGGTGGGCAAGTTGTTGGAGGGAATCCTGAGGGATAGGATGTACATGTATTTGGAAAGGCAAGGGCTGATTAGAGATAGTCAACATGGCTTTGTGTGTGGGAAATCATGTCTCACGAACTTGACTGAGTTTTGTGAAGAAGTAACAAAGAGGATTGATGAGGGCAGAGTGGTAGATGTGATCCATATGGACTTCAGTAAGGTGTTCAACAAGGTTCCTCATGAGAGACTGGTTAGCAAGGTTAGATCTCATGGAATACAGGGAGAACTAGCCATTTGGGTATAGAACTGGCTCAAAGGTAGAAGACAGAGGGTGGTGGTGGAGGATTGTTTTTCAGGCTGGAGGCCTGTGACCAGTGGAGTGCCACATGGATCGGTGCTGGGTCCTCTACTTTTTTAATTTACATAAATGATTTGGATGTGAGCATAAGAGGTACAGTTAGTAAGTTTGCAGATGACACCAAAATTGGAGGTGGACAGCGAAGAGGGTTACCTCAGATTACAACACGATCTTGACCAGATGGGCCAATGGGCTAAGAAGTGGCAGATGGAGTTTAATTCAGATAAATGCAAGGTGCTGCATTTTGGGAAAGCAAATCTTAGCAGGACTTATCCACTTAATGGTAAGGTCCTAGGGAGTGTTGCTGAACAAAGAAACCTTGGAGTGCAGGTTCATAGCTCCTTGAAAACGGAGTCACAGGTAGACAGGATAGTAAAGGCACGTTTGGTATGCATTCCTTTATTGGTCACAGTATTGTGTACAGGAGTTGGGAGGTCATGTTGCAGCTGTACAGGACATTGGTTAGGCTACTGTTGGAGTATTGCGTGCAATTCTGGTCTCCTTCCTATCGGAAAGATGTTGTGAAACTTATAAGGGTTCAGAAAAGATTTACAAGCATGTTGCCAGGGTTGGAGGGTTTGAGCTATAGGGAGAGGCTGAACAGGCTGGAGCTGTTTTCCCTGGAGCATCGGAGAGATTTACAAAATTATGAGGGGAATGGATAAGGTAAACTCTTTTCCCTGGGGTTGGGGAGTCCAGAACTAGAGGGCATAGGTTTAGGGTGAGGGGAAGGATATAAAAGAGACCTACAGGGCAACCTTTACACACAGAGGGTGGTACGTGTATGGAATGAGCTGCCAGAGGATGTAGTGGAGGCTGGTACAATTGCAATATTTAAGAGGCATTTGGATGGGTATATGAATCGGAAGGGTTTGGAGGGATATGGGCCGGGTGCTGGCGGGTGGAACTAGACTGGGTTGGGATATCTGTTCGGCATGGATGGGTTGGACCGAAGGATCTGTTTCCATGCTGTATATCTCTATAACTCTAAGAGGCTCTTGCCAAGAGACTGGATGGCTAAAACCTGACAAAGATGAAATATTAGAAAAGGCCAAAACATACAAGCCACCAGGACAGGGTGGAATGCAAAGGACAGAGAGAAACAGGGTAGAAAACTATTTATCACCTAGGGGTGGTGACATTCCGAAATCCAGTGATTGAAAGACCATTGAGGTGGATTTAATTGTGGCTTTCAAAGGGGAATTGAATAAATACCTGGGGGGGCTACAGAGAAAAGACCAGGGAGTAGAATGAGCTCATTTACCCTTGCCAAGAGCCAGGAACTGACTTGAAGCCTGAGTGGTCTCCAGAAAAATTTCACCAGATGCTTCTCAGAAACAATCAAAAAGAAAATGAATGTCAAATCAAACAAGATAATACAAGGAAAGCTGACTAAATATTTTATGGAAGAGATTCTAAGAAGGATCCTCAATGAGAACAGGAACAAAGAAAGGCAAAAAGAAGTTAAGTCTGAGCAGCTTAAACAACCGAAGGAAGATCTGGGGACAACAAAAGGAAGTAAGGGTGTAAAGGTGGTCAAAGAAATAGAACATTGACTAGAGCTAGGGATTTTTTGTTAAATACAGTGTTCAGGGATAGTGAGGCCATAGGAATGAGAATTTAAATGTGACAGATCAGGAGGAGTGAAGATGTGCAAGGGTAGGGGCAGAGATGAATGAAACTGTGTGAAGGCCAGAAACTAATCAGCCAAGTTTGGATAAGCAGATGTTTATGGCGAGTACTGAATGGACCAGTGAAATAACAGATGAGCCAAAGACACAGCTCAAAGTCTGAGTAGCAGACGGGTTGAGACAGGGATGCAGACAGGTGGTTTGTTGCACCAGAGTGGGTATCAGAAGAACAGCTGTGCCCAGATTGTTTGCAATTTCAGCTTTCTATCTCTTCGGGCTGCAGCAGGTCCAGCGACAAAATCACTGACAAAGATACAGGCGTTGGAGAGAGATTAGCGGTGGGTAAAGCTTTCACATGTCTTTAGCTTGAGAACACTGCAGTCAATACATACAGAGGGTCTTGCAGCATGGAGGCAATGTTCCTACCTCTGACCTAGGAGGCCTGGGCTCAGGTTCGACCTTCAGGAGAGCTCTAAATTAAAACCAAGAACTACAGATGCTGGAAATCTGAAACAAAAACAGACATTTCTGGAGAAACTCAGCAAGTCTGGCAGTATCTGTGAAGAGCAACCAGAGTCAATGTTTCAGGTTCAACGACCCTTTATCAGAGTTAATTGACGAACGGACCCTGGAACTGAAACATTGACTGTTTTCTTTCCACAGATGCTGTCAGACTTGCCGAGTTTCTCTAGCAATTTTTGTTTTTAGTTCAAGAGAGATCTTGTGGTGCATTGGTAGTGTCCCTATCTCTGAACTAGGAAGCCTGAGTTTAAATCCCACCTTCTCCAAGGGTATGCAATAACATCTCTTAACAGGTTGATTAGAAAATATCTACATGGGGAAGGTGACTCATAAGTAATACAAACTACACCAAAGCATCTATTTTAACTCTAGATGACTCTTCGTCAGAGCAGAATTAAAGTGTAGAGGGGACAGCACTAACTGCTTCCTGGTCATGGTGGACATCCAATCCCTCTATTCCTCCATTCCCTACCAGGATGGTATGAGAGCTCTCGGCTTCTTCCTAAACTGGAGGCCTGAGCAATCCCAGACCCCACCACTCTCCTCTGTCTGGCTGATCCTGTTCTCTTACTAAATAACTTCTCCTTAAATTCATCTCACTTCTGCCAAGTCAAAAGAGTGACTATGGGCACTCACACGGGTTATGTAGAACAAACCTTGTTCCAGTCTTACACTGGCCCCCATCTACAATTCTTTTTCTCAGTATATCGACGACTGCTTGGTGACGCTTCATGCTCCCACCTTGAAAGCTTCATTCATTTGTCCTTCAATTTCCACCCCTCTATAACTTCCATATCATCTAATTCTGACATTTCTCTTCCATTCCTTGACCTATCTGTCTCTATTTCTAGAAATAAACTGTCCACTGTCATTCAGTGCAAAGCCACTGACACCCACAGCTACTTTCACTCCAACTAATTACGCTCCACATCCTGCAAGTATTCCACCTCATCCTCCCAGTTCCTTCACCTACATCACATCTGTTCAGATGATGCCACCTTCCAAAACAGTGCTGCTGACATGGCTTGCTTTGTCCATGACTACAGTTTCACACCCACTGTGGTAAACAGGGCCCTCTACCACATCCAACCTGTCAGCCATGCTTCTGCCCTTGCCCCTTCCCATCACTCACAGCACCGTGACCAGGCTCCCCTTGTCCTCATTTTTCATCACAACAGCCTCCGCATTCAGAAGATCATCTTCACCATTTGAGACAACTCCAGCAGAACGCCACCACTAAACACATCTTCCCCTCACTCCCCCATCTGCATTTCATAGGGATCATTCCAAGACACCCTAGTCTATTCCAGAACCACCAACACTATTCCCCCACTCCATGGCACGTTCCCAAGTAACTGCAGAAGGTGCAGCACCTGCCACACCACCTCCTCCCTGCTCACCACCCAAGGGCCCAGACAGTCTTTCCAGGTGAAACATTTCACCTGTACCTTCCTCAATCTTGTGCAATATATTTGTTACACCCAATATGGCATATTCTACATTGGAGAAACCAAACGGGGACTGGATGACCACTTTGCAGAACACCTCTAGTTTGTGCGTAAGCAGGATCCCAACTTTCCTTTAGCCGGTCATTTTAACAGTGTCCTGCTCACATGCCACATGTCTGCCGTCAGCACGCTGCACTGTCCCAGTGAATCACATTGCAAATTAGAGGAACGGCATCTCATCTTCAGACTAGACACTTTACAGTCTTCTGGACTTAGAGAGTTCAACACCTTTAAATGGCGAACATTTCTTCCTTTTCTTTCAGATTGTTTTTATGTCTCCCCTCCCCCCCATCCCACTTCCTATCCTTTCAGTTCTGCAGGAGACCTGCCATTGCTAGATTAGATTACTTACAGTGTGGAAACAGGCCCTTCGACCCAAAAAGTCCACACCAACCTGCCGAAGCGCAACCAACCCAGACCCATTCCCCTACATTTACCCCTTCACCTAACACTACGGGCAATTTTTGCAAGGTTTGTAGCTCAGGTTGAGGTTTAGGGTGTAGGTTTGATATCCAGATGTTTCATTACCTGGCTAGGTAACATCATCAGTGACGACCTCCAAGTGAAGTGAAGCTGTTGTCTCCTGCTTTCTATTTATATGTTTGTCCTGGATGGAGTTTCTGGGGTTTGTGGTGATGTCATTTCCTGTTTGTTTTCTGAAGAGTTGATAGATGGCATCTAGATCTATGTGCTTGTTTATGGCGTTGTGCTTGGAGTGCCAGGCCTCTAGGAATTCTCTGGCATATCTTTGCTTAGCCTGTCCCAGGATAGATGCTTTGTCCCAGTTGAAATGGTGGTTTTTTCCTCCGTGTGTAGGGCTACGAGGGAGAGAGGGTCGTATCTTTTTGTGGCTAGCTGTTGTGTGTGTATCCTGGTGGCTAACTTTCTTCCTACGTAATGTTTGTGGCAGTCCTTGCATGGAATTTTGTAGACGACGTTGGTTTTGTCCCTGGGTTGTACTGGGTCTTTTAAGTTTGTTAGTTTTTGTTTTGAGAGTGTTGGTGGGTTTGTGTGCTACTAGGATTCTGAGGGGTCTTAGTAGTCTGGCTGTCATTTCTGAAACTTCTTTGATGTATGGTAAGGTGGTTAGGGTTTCTGGCTGTGTTTGGTCTGTTTGTTGTGGTTTGTTCTTGAGGAATCTGCGGACTGTATTTTTTGAGTATCTGTTCTTCTTGAATATGTTGTATAGGTGGTTCTCCTATGTTTTCCAAAGTTCGTCTGTGCTGCAGTGTGTGGTGGCTCGTTGGAATAGCGTTCTGATACAGCATAGTTTGTGTGCGTTGGGATGGTTGCTGGTGTAGTTAAGTATTGGTCAGTGTTTGTCGGTTTTCTGTATACGCAGGTTTGTAGTTCTCCGTTGTCTGTTCTTTCGACTGTGACATCCAGGAATGCGAGTTTGTTGTTGGTTTCTTCCTCCTTGGTGAACTTTATGCCTTTGAGGGTGTTGTTGATGATGTTAAATGTCTCTTCTATCTTGTTTCGTTTTGTGATGACAAAGGTGTCATCTACATAGCGGACCCAGAATTTTGGGTTGATGGTTGCTAGGGCTGTTTGTTGTAGTCTTTGCATTACCGCTTCTGCTATGAATCCTGATAGTGGAGATCCCATGGGTGTACCGTTGGTTTGTAGCCCTAAACACGGAGCAAAAGAAACCAGCGAGCAAACCTACACCTTAAACTATGGGCAATTTAGCATGGCCAATTCACCTGACCTGCACATTTTTGGACTGTGGGAAGAAACCGGAGCACCCGGAGGAAACCCACGCAAACACGAGGAGAATGTCTGTGTGGAGTTTGCACAGTCGCCTGAGGCAGGAAATTGAACCCGGGTGTCTGTGCTAACCACTGTGCCGCCCATTCTCACATTCCAGTCATTTAATCTTAACTGTTCCTACAGCTATTTTAACTCAATGCTGTTCGGCCATCAGAAGCAAGAACAATCCTGTTTGCAGATAGCCCCAAATCAAGGCATTTGGCTTAAAAAAATGCAGTGACAACTCTTTCCCAGAATGGAAGTCGAATGTTTTTGATATCACATCAAAGCTTTGAGCCTCAATGTTAACAACTTTATATTTAAATAGACTAAGAGAGAGAGAGAGAGAGATATGCCAGAAAAATCAATTAGCTGGATTGCAACTTTTCTGTGAAACAAACTATTGAGCTCTAGTGAGCACTGAAAATAAAAACATTTTTTGAAAGTGGTCTTCTCGGAAGTTAATAGAATACGCCTCTTGACTATTTCAGAACTAAGGATAGGGCCAAACGACCAGTAACGTGGGTAAGTGTATCCCCACCCCCACAATAAAAGGGACGAAAATGTCTTCATTTGTGCACATTCGCATTGACCAAAACAAAACTCCCCGCCTCCTTCTGTCAACCCTCACAACCAAAGAGATTAATGTACACAGAATGGATGTAAATGTGGGAAAGCAGCCCCTGCTCCCGGCCCCTCACTGTCTGTGCTGCTGCTGCTGCTGCAGGGAGCGGGGCGGATGGCCCAGGCCCAGGCCCAGGCCCAGGCCCAGGCCCAGGCCCAGGCCCAGGCGCCTCACTCTGCCCCCGAGGCCGCACTCACTGTTTCACATTCTCGCCCAACGCCTCCGTCAACGTCTTCTTCGCCGCCTCCAGTTCGCTGACGTGAGTCGCCATGGCCGCAAAAAGGCCCGGAATTCTCCTCCGCCTCGGCAACCCCTTCAGACCCCCACCATCACTCGGCCCATCCCGCTCGGGCGGACACCCACCGTCGACGACATCCCAGCACCACCCCCTACCGGACTGGAGGACTAGCTCCGCCTCGCCCCCTGCCGTCCTGGAGGACCCAGCTCCGCCTCTCCCCGCCCCCTGCCGTACTGGAGGACCCAGCTCCGCCTCTCCCCGCCCCCTGCCGTCCTGGAGGACCCAGCTCCGCTTCTCCCCGCCCCCTACTGGCCTGGAGGACCCAGCTCCGCCTCTCCCCGCCCCCTTCCGGACTGGAGGACCCAGCTCCGCTTCTCCCCGCCCCCTACCGGACTGGAGGACTAGCTCCGCCTTGCCCCCTGCCGTCCTGGAGGACCCAGCTCCGCCTCGCCCCCCTGCCGTACTGGAGGACCCAGCTCCGCCTCTCCCCGCCCCCTTCCGGACTGGAGGACCCAGCTCCGCTTCTCCCCGCCCCCTTCCGGACTGGAGGACCCAGCTCCGCCTCTCCCCGCCCCCTTCCGGACTGGAGGACCCAGCTCCGCCTCTCCCCGCCCCCTTCCGGACTGGAGGACCCAGCTCCGCCTCTCCCCGCCCCCTTCCGGACTGGAGGACCCAGCTCCGCCTCTCCCCGCCCCCTTCCGGACTGGAGGACCCAGCTCCGCCTCTCCCCGCCCCCTTCCGGACTGGAGGACCCAGCTCCGCTTCCCCCCGCCCCCTACTGGCCTGGAGGACCCAGCTCCGCCTCTCCCCGCCCCCTTCCGGACTGGAGGACCCAGCTCCGCTTCTCCCCACCCCGTACCGGCCTGGAGGACCAGCTCCGCTTCGCCCCCTGCCGTCCTGGAGGACCAGCTCAGCCCTGCTGCCTGCCGTCCTGGAACACCTAGCTCAGTCTCGCCCCCTGCCGTCCTGGAGGACCAGTTCATCCCTGGTGCCTGCCGTCCTGGAGGACCAGTTCAGCCCTGGTGCCTGGAAGGTGGAAGGATTCATAAGACCATAAGACATAGGAAAAATTAGGCCTTTTAGCCCAGCCCCATTGTCCTGCTTTCTCCCCGTAACCCTAGATCTCTTTGATAATCAAGAACCTACCTATTTCAGTCTTAAATATACACAGTGACTTGGCCTCCACATCCTTCAGTGGCAATGAATTCCATAGATTCACCACTCTCCCGGTTGAAAAAGTTTCTCCTTATCTCCGTTCTGAAGGGTCTTCCCTTTACTCTCAGGCTGTGCCCTCAGCTCCTAGTCCCTCCTACCAGTGGGAACGTCTTCCCAACAGTCACTCTGTCTAGGCCATTCAGGATTTTGTAAGTTTCAATTAGATCCCCTGGGCATCCTTCTAAACTCCATCTAGTCCCAGAGTTCTCAGAAGTTCCTCAAACATTCGTGGAACTGGATGGATACCAGTAACTGGAGTAGTTCTTTCTGTACACCCCACAACAGCATAGGGGATATAGAGTATATTATTGACCATCATGAAAGTATCTAGCCATCTGTATGCATTTACAAAGAAAGTATGTCCATTTATGTGATGCCTCCCCTGTCATTAAGATCTCTTGGAACTCCTTCCCAACCATAAAAGTCCTAGTTGAAGTGTACTTACTGCCCTAATTAGAATAGGGTTACGGGGAGAAAGCAGGACAGTGGGGGTTGGGCTGAAAGGCCTGATTTTTCCTATGTCTTATGGCCCTATGAATCCATCCACCTTCCAGGTATTATGAATCCCTCCATGTCATTGCTGAGGAACAGGTCAATCCCATAGCATATCAATGAGCTAGATGACCAGACTTTTAATTTTAGTCGTAAGATAAATATTGGCCAGGACACTCGGGAGAGTGTCCTGCCCTTATTTGAATATCGGCAGGGCATCAGCACTTAAAAGTTCATCCGAATGACCAGATAGGATCTTTGTTGACTCACTGCTTTGAAAGACATGTGGCTCATTCAAACCTGATTTGCCATTCAATAAGGTAATGTCTGACCATTCACCTCAGCTCCATGTTTGGTGTGTGTGCTGGACTGTTTCTCCCAGGTTTGCTGGGTGCTCTGTTGGTTTCGGAGGATGAATGGTGGCGGGCTGGATGCCACTTGAGTGCAGGCCAGAAGGGTTATGTGAAGGGCTGTGGCAGGCTGAAGAGGAGGACGGGAAAAGATGAAAGGAAGCGGGGAGGGAAAATTCTGTCAGCAGCTGAAGTTTTAGATGAACTATCAGTAGAACCCACACATTCCCTAGAACGTGGTGGTTTCCTGTTTTGATGTAGAATTGGGGACTGTACTACTGTTCCTGAATTTGCAGCCCAGACAATGCATGTCCTAAATATGTTATATACCTTGGATAGGCCTCTTTGGCCTTCATGGTTCAGTCTTTGGAAGATAGATCTTTTGCTCAACTGACTGTATTTTCCAAAAGAGATTTTAATTCTGATTCCCAGGTGTTGCTGTACACTAGGAGGTTGTCCAGGCCCACCAAACAGTTAGGTAAGGCTGACACTATCTTGTTCATCAGCCTTTGAAAGGTACCTGGGGTATTTCAGAGTCCGAATCGAATGATTTGACTCTGGTATGAACCATCAAGAGATGCAAAGGTGAGGATTTCCTTTGCAAATGGAGACAATGGAATCTGTCAGTACCCCTAGAGTAAATCTACAGGTCGTTATGTTATAACGCGCGTTTTATAAACGTGAATTTGCTGTAACATGATTGACAAATTGCAGACGTGGTTTCTTCAGCTCAAACTTTTAAAACATGTGCTGGCTGTAACATGATTCCAGTGCCAACACTTCAAGCACTGTTTCTAAAGCGCAAGTTTTCTATAACGTAATCATCGCGTTATAAAAGAACTGACTGTATCTTGGTAATACAGGCTGCTTTATCTATGCAGTCTGCAAGCCAAGGCTATTAGGTATGTGTCTGCTCTGGTTACGCATTAACTTTTCTCCCTGATCAAATGCCTCAATCAGATATTCACGTCCCCAGGTTTTTTGGCTCCTTTGTACCAGCCTCTGAACTGGGCCTTTAAGGGTTCACTTGCTATTAGTAGAGCATGAACATGTAGACTCTTGGCTGAAAGGTTCAGACCCTGGCATGTTGACTGTCTTTTGTTTCAGAATCAAGAATGTGGTGCTGGAAAAGCACAGCAGGTCAGGCAGCATCCGAGTAGTAGGAGCCTTTCATCCTTTTGTTTCAGAATGTTTGGGAGATTTTCAAATGTTTTCCGACCACTTCACAAGTCAGCGGGGGTCAGTCTCTGAATCTCCTTTGAGGCCCACCATGGAGACTTCCTCCTGTTCCAGGTTTTTTTTTAATCAACCCTACTCAGAGACGGCATTGCAGAGTGGGCGGCACGGTGGCACAGTGGTTAGCACTGCTGCCTCACAGCGCCAGAGATCCGGGTTTCAATTCCCGCCTCAGGCGACTGACTGTGTGGAGTTTGCACGTTCTCCCCGTGTCTGCATGGGTTTCCTCCGGGTGCTCCAGTTTCCTCCCACAGTCCAAAGATGTGCAGGTCAGGTGAATTGGCCATGCTAAATTGCCCGTAGTGTTAGGTAAGGGGTAGATGTAGATGTCGGGGTATGGGTGGGTTACGCTTCGGCGGGGCGGTGTGGACTTGTTGGGCCGAAGGGCCTGTTTCCACACTGTAAGTAATCTAATCTAAGTAATCTAATCTAATCTAAACCTCTGGAGCAGACTGGATTTGAACCCGGGTCTCCTGGCATAGAGATAAGGACATTACCTCTATGCTGCAAGAGCCCTGCTCATTCTGTTTTGGATATTCTCGAATCAACCTGAATTAGCTGTCACACCTCTGGAGAGAATGGGACTTGAACCTAAGCCACCTCGTCCAGAGGTAGGGACACTACCACTACACCACAAGAGCTCCCTCATTCTATTCCAAAGTCCTCTCCTTGATTAGTTTCAGGGGCTCTTAAACTCGATGCTCAAGAGCTTGATGCTCATAAATTATTCAAACGCAAACCGAGTGGACTCACTGATTGGGTGTGATGTGGCAAACAGAAAAACCGTCTAGTCCTTTATCCCAATCATGTGGATATTCATGGCAATATGTCCTGATCATTGTTGTCAGGGTCTAGTGGTGCCATTCCAGCACTCCACATGTCACAGCCAGGTCATCCATTACGTCCTGGAATATTTTGTACACGAATTTGGAACCTTGGCCTGACTAGATCTCTGGGCAGAACATACTGGCTGTAGAATTGGGTCAGTTCTCTCAAATGCTGGCTAATGCAGACTTGGGATTTTGAATCTATTCAGCTGGCCACAATATTTCGCCACCATAGCTCAGCAGTAACGGTGAACCTGAGGGAATCACTGCTCATTCCTCACTTCCAGGTCAGTGAGGGGGTCTCCATTTCTGCATCAGCATCTTCTTGTAGCAGCATTCAGAGACCACTTCTGTCAGGGTGAGCAGTTGGAGCTGATGTTTTTAACAGTGGGTCAGCTTGTTGTGCTGCTACCACGGAAGTCCATTTATTATCTCCTTGGGTTCTTCTAGACTTCCAAAAAAGATTCAGCTCATCTGATCAGAGGATAGTCTGTTTACAATGTCCTTCCATTCTATTGGCCTCAGTCTCTATCTGTAAATTGCTGGCCACTCCTTTTAACATTTTGCATTTGCTGGCTTTCAGGGGAAATTCTAAACTTAAAATCTTTGTCTGGAGGTCATAGATTTAAGGTGAGAGAGGCAGGCTTTACAAAGAGGCCTGAGAGGTAACTTTTTCAAATGGAGGGTGGTGCATGCATGGAGTGAGCTGTCAGAGGAACAGTGGAGGCAGGCACAATTACAACAATTATAAAGGATCTGAACGGGTATATGAATTCGAAAGGTTTACAGGGATATGGATCAAGTGCTGGCAAGTGGGACTAGGTCAGATTGGGATGTTTGGTCAGCATGGATGAGATGGACCGAAGAGTCTTTTGTGACAAAGCTGCTCCTTTAACAAGGTCATGCAGTCCTTGTCTTTTTCCAGAGAGGTCATAAATGTCACAGACTCCGAAAAGTCTGGGGTTAAGGGTTTTAGGGCCAATTTGATTATAGCTAACAGATACTGCCTCAGGAAGAGGCTTTCAAGTTTTAAACGAAACACTTGTACAAGGAAAGGGGAGTGCCAGTTCTCCCTAGTCAGCTTTACTCTGATTTTTTTAAAGCAGTAGTGTGAAAGGAAGGCTGTTGGACACAGAGGCATGTCCAGGCTGGCACACTCTCTCTGCCTCTATCCTGTAAGAACCTGTGTTTGATTTTAACTTTTGTGCCAAGGGGTGTTTATGGGGATTGTTGCAAGTATTTGGAACAGCATCATTAAGTTGGGATGGTCTGTTGGGTTTTCAGAGAGGTTAGGTTATTCAGTATTCTGTTTTCTGTTGTTTGTGTTTCATTCAGTGGTCCTGTAAGTAAATTCTGTTTTGTTATTTGACCAGCTGATTCGCTCTGGAATATCCACTCTACACATGCTTAAAACAACTAGCAAAGTTAGGGTGTGGGCTACATTCTTGAAATGTTTTGAGGGGGTCTGGCCTGGTCCATAACAGATTGGGGGCTTGTCCAGGATTTGTTCTGTAGTTCCAAACTGGGATTAGAGTTGTTGGACTCGAAGGCAGCGAGTAGTATGTGTTCATGTCTTTTGTTCCGGGTGTTGAATTCGGTTGGTTTAAACAATGCTCGGGATAGCAATGGCTCTTTCACTCTTTCACTAAGAGTTTTCTGGGGGTGGAAGAAGTGTCCTTCGGGGTTTTACAAAAAGTGATTAAGGCCAAGCTATGAGCAGATAAGCTGAAGTTGGAGCTGCCTCCTCCCATGAGGAAAGGAGAGATAATTACAGTAATACCTCAGTATTTAAATTTGCTGGAAACACCATCAGAATCTTTAGAGATGGCTAAAATTCAATTGAAAATTAAGCAGTTTGAGTTAGAGGCAAAAGACAAGGAATTGCGATTAAAAGCAGAAGAGAGAGAAAAGGAAAGAGAGAAAAAGAAGAGAGTGAAACGGAAAGCAGAGGAGAAGAGAGAGAAAAGGAGAGAGAGAGAAAGGGAGAAAGAGGGAGAATTTGAACTTTAGAAATTGGCACTTAGACAGGAGTTCGAAAATTTACTTTCTGAAGTAGTGAGAACTCATGTGGAAGAGCAGAGAGTTAAAACAACAAGGTTAGCAGCTGAAATGGTTGATGATTATGAGCTGGTTTATAAATCAAAGTTTGGCTTCCAGAATCAATTTCAACCTGAGAGGGATAGAAATTGGGGAAAAGAGAAATCTTCACATGGAAAGGGAAAGGTTTATCTCGATGAAGATCATAAGGATAACTTACCACAGGGTAAAAAAGAAACCCTTTATGGGGACAGAGAAGTTAAAAAGCTTACACTGCAATAAAGTAAGCCACATGAAATCACAATGTTGATGGGTTAGGAAAAGCGCTGGGAAGCAAGATGTAGAAAAACAGGATAAACCAGTTGGACTGGCATAGTGCAGGCTAGAAAGCTGCACCAGAATGTACAACCTGGTTGGAGATTGGTTAAGGAGGAAGTGCCAGATCTGTTTTAACCATATACCTGCAAAGGTAAGACTTATTGCATAGGCCAGGAGCAGCAGGTAAAGAGGTTACAATATTAAGAGACATAGGATCCTCTTCATATGTGAATCTGAAAGATGAGGAGATATGTACTTCTGAAGGACTATCGTCAGAAAAGGTACTAGTAAAGGGAATTCTCAGTGAAACAAAAAGTGCTCAGTTATGTAGAGTGAGGTTAGAGTGTCCAGTGAAGAGTGGAGAAGTCGTGGTAGGGGTGCTGGAAAAGTCTCAGATCCAGGAACACAATTTGTCCTTGCTAACAATATAGCTGATTCACTGGTAGGAGTGCTGCCTACCGTGGTTGAAAAGCCAGTAGAAACTCAGGCAACTGAACTATTGCAGGACACATCCGCGATGTTTCCTGATTGTGTGGTAACGAGGTCACAAGGTCACCAGCTGAAACAGGAGAGATCAAAGAGCACAGATAAGAAAGTTGAAGTGGAATTAACAGAGACCCTGTTTGATCAGATGGTTGGAACAAACTGGGAGCAGATATATGACAATGCAAACATCTTTAGCTCAGATAAATTAACTGAGTTACAACAGAAAGACGAAAATTTTAAGCAATTGTATCAAAAGGCATACTCAGAAAAAAATCCGAATGTATCCCTGAATGTTATTATCGTAAAAAGTATATCTTAATGAAGAAATAGAGACCATCACGTATTCAGGCCAATGAGAAATGGGCAAAAGTTCATCAAATCATATTGTCAATGGGTTATAAAATGGAGGTGTTGCGAGTGACACATGAGCTATCACTTGGTCATTTAGGATTGAGGAAAAGCTAAAATACAAATACATTTTTATTGGCCTCCTCTGCACAAGGATGTGGTTGAATTTTGCCAGACATATCATACGTATCAGGTAATTGGAAAACCACAGGCAGTAATAAAACCCGCACCTTTAATACCTACTCCTGCACTTGAGGAACCCTTTACAAGAGCCTTAATTGATTGCTTAGGTCCCCGACCTCAAACAAAAAGTGGGAATCAGTATTTGTTCACAATAATGAATTTGTCGACAAGATTTCCAGAGGCCGTTCCATTACGCAATATCACAGGTAAAAGGATTGTAGAGGAATTACTCAACCTTTTCATTGAATACGGATTACCGACAGAGATACAATCAGATCAAGGGTCAAACTTCACATCAAAATTATTCAAGGAAGTTATGGACAGCTTAGGAATCAAACAATTTAAATCTACTGCGTACCATCCAGAATTGCAGGAAGTGCTATAAAGGTGACATCAGACATTAAAGACCATGTCGAGGGCTTATAGTCAAGACTATCCAGATGATTGGAATGAGGGAATTCTGTTTGTACTTTTTGCATTCAGACATACACCAAATGAATCGACCAAATTCAGTCCATTTGAATTAGTTTTGGGGCATGAAGTGAGAGGACCGTTAAAATTGATTCAGGAGAAATTGTTAAGTCAGAATTCACAGACCACATATTGGGATTGTGTGTCAAATTTAGGGAACAATTAAAAAGGACTGGGGAGTTGGCTAGACAGCATCAAAAAATATCACAGCATACAATGAAACAGAAAGCAGACAAGAAATCAAAAACTTGCAATTTTTCTATCAGGGATAAGGTGTTACTGTTACTTCCAGAGATACATTAACCTTTAAAAGCATGGTTTAGTGGACCTTATCAAGTTGAGTGAGGTGGACTACTTGATAGGGACTCCAGATAGAAAATAAGTCTCATAGAGTGTGACATGTGAATATGCTCAAAAAGTATTTGATAGGGAAGGAAAGCAAAAGGAGAATGTGTTATTGATCACAACATAGAGGGAAGAACCAAGATCAGAGGATTCTGAGTTGGACGTTCCTCAAATTAAATTGGACAATGCACAAGTTGTCAAAAATTGAGATAAATTATTGAGTAACCTTCCAGAAGAAAATCAAAATGGCTTGAAAGAGTTATTACTTTCATATGGGAAGATATGTCAAAATAAGCTAGGATGTACTAACCTAATTATGTATAATGTAGATATAGGAGAAGCTTTTCTAATTAAGCAACATCCTTATAGGCATAACCCTCTAAAGTTGGCACAGGTTCAAAAGGAGAAAGTGAGGACTGCAGATGCTGGAGATCAGAGCTGAAAATGTATTGCTGGAAAAGCGCAGCAGGTCAGGCAGCATCCAAGGAACAGGAGAATCGATGTTTCGGGCATAAGCCCTTCTTCAGGAATGAGGAAAGTGTGTCCAGCAGGCTAAAATAAAAGGTAGGGAGGAGGGACTTGGGGGAGGGGCGTTGGAAATGCCATAGGTGGAAGGAGGTCAAGGTGAGGGTGATAGGCCAGAGTGGGGTGGGGGCGGAGAGGTCAGGAAGAAGATTGCAGGTTAGGAAGGTGGTGCTGAGTTCGAGGGATTTGACTGAGACAAGGTGGGGGGAGGGGAAATGAGGAAACTGGAGAAAACTGAGTTTATCCCTTGTGGTTGGAGGGTTCCTAGGCGGAAGATGAGGCGCTCTTCCTCCAACCGTCGTGTTGCTATGGTCTGGCGATGAAGGAGTCCAAGGACCAGCATGTCCTTGGTGGAGTGGGAGGGGGAGTTGAAGTGTTGAGCTACAGGGTGGTTGGGTTGGTTGGTCCGGGTGTCCCAGAGGTGTTCTCTGAAATGTTCCGCAAGTAGGCGGCCTGTCTCCCCAATATAGAGGAGGCCACATCGGGTGCAGCGGATGCAATAAATGATGTGTGTGGAGGTGCAGGTGAATTTGTGGCGGATATGGAAGTATTCCTTGGGGCCTTGGAGGGAAGTAAGGGGGGAGGTGTGGGCGCAAGTTTTGCATTTCTTGCGGTTGCAGGGGAAGGTGCCGGGAGTGGAGGTTGGGTTGGTGGGGGGTGTGGACCTGACGAGGGAGTCACGGAGGGAGTGGTCTTTTCGGAACACCGATAGGGGAGGGAAGGGAAATATGTCCCTGGTGGTGGGGTCCGTTTGGAGGTGGCGGAAATGACGGCGGATGATACGCTGTACGTGGAGGTTGGTGGAGTGGTAGGTGAGGACCAGTGGGGTTCTGTCCTGGTGGCGGTTGGAGGGGCGGGGCTCAAGGGCGGAGGAGCGGGAAGTGGAAGAGATGCGGTGGAGAGCATCGTCGACTACGTCTGGGGGGAAATTGCGGTCCTTGAAGAAGGAGGCCATCTGGGTTGTACGGTTTTGGAACTGGTATTTCGGATTTGTTGGAGGTACTGATTGTCCTGGTTGGGTCCAAATTTTGTTGGTCGGACAAACCGTATCGCACCAATCGCACTTCCAACGCCCCTCCCCTAAGTGCCTCCTCCCTACCTTTTATCTTAGCCTGCTGGACACACTTTCCTCATTCCTGAAGAAGGGCTGATGCCTGAAACGTCGATTCTCCTGTTCCTTGGATGCTGCCTGACCTGCTGCGCTTTTCCAGCAACACATTTTCAGCACAGGTTCAAAAGGACATTGAACACATGCTCCAAGACATAATCAAAGTAAGTTACAGTGAGTGGAGCTCACCCACAGGCATGGTATCAAAACTAGATGGTACCCAATGGTTGTGTGGACTATTGCAAAATCAATGCAGTTACAAAGACTGATGCATATCCGATCCTGTGTTTGCAAGACTGAGAAGGTGGGACAAGCAACTTATATTTCTAAGTTGAACTTTCTCAGAGGATACTTTGTCAGAAAGGGCGAAGGCAATTTCGGCTTTTGTAACACCAAATGGACTGCATCAGTTTAGAGTCATGCCATTTGTTATGAAAAATGTGTCAGCCACACCTCAGAGACTAACCAATGTGGTCATTGCCGCACTACCCAACTGTGTCATATATCTCAATACCTGGTGATTTTTAGTCGCACATGGAAGGAACATTTACGACATTTATCAGATTTGTTCGTTCGACTTTGGAAGGCAGGCTTGGTGATAAACCTGGCTAAAAAGTGAATTTACCAAAGCCCATGTCATCTTCCTAGACCATGTTATTGGACATGGACAAATGGCCCCATGGGATGCAAAAACAAAGGTAATTGGGGAGTTTCCCGTTCCTCGACAAAAAGAACAGTACTACAGTTCCTGGGATTGAATGGATTTTATTAAAAATTTGTACCAAATTTTAGCAGTGTGGCTGCACCACTCACAGAATTACTAATGAAAGGCAAGAAGTTTCAGTGGACAGTGGACTGTCAGAAGGCATTTGACAGCCTGAAAGCTGTGTTAGCCATTGCCCCAGTGTTAGCCAAACCTAATTACACAAAGCCATTCAAGGTGACTATCGATGCAAGTGATTTGAGTATCAGTTCTGTGCTCTTGCAAGAAGACAACGAGAAGATAGAAAGACCTATCGGGTATTTCTCCAGGAAGCTGAACACTCATCAGCAGAAATATTTGACTGTTGAGAAGTAGACTTTGAGCTTTAGCATCACAACATTTCAGTATTTATGTTACCAGTAACATATTTAAGACAATCATACACACTGATCGTAATCCATTGAAGTTTGTGAAGAAATTTAACGACAAAAATGCCAGACTGTTTAGATGGAGCTTGTCGTTATAGCCATTCAGTTTGAAAATTGCGCATGTGGCAGGGTGGGAAAATGGGATTGTTGACACATTGTCAAGACTTGAGTGAGAAATGGAAGCTTTAGGTGGCAGGAGCACAACAGACTGAAACGGAATATAGCTGTGCATGTTTGCACAATATAATGTGTATGGTGTTTTAAAGTACTAACAATGTTTTTTTAGGGGGTTTTAATATGAAGCCATCTTTGGATGTTGAAAGTTCATTTTTTTAATGGGGGGGAGGTGTGACGAAGCTGCTCCTTTAACAAGGTTACTTAGCCTGCTTGGCACACTATCCTCATTCCTGAAGAAGGGCTCATGTCCGAAACGTCGATTCTCTTACTCCTTGGATACTGCCTGACCTGCTGCGCTTTTCCAGCAACACATTTTCAGCTGTGTTATCCTTGGCTCCTTTTTTTCAGAGAGTAAATGACACAGACTCCAAAACATCTGGGGTTTGAAGGGTTTTCGGGCCAATTTCATTATAGCAAACAGTTATTGCCTCAGGCGGAGGCTTTCAAGTTTAAAAAAAACTTGTAAAATGAAAGGGGAATGGTGATCATTTACTTTTATTTCCAGACACTATTTAAAAGATCTGGATGGGTATACAAATAGGAAGGATTTAGGAGGATATGGGCCAAATGCTGGCAAATGGGACTAGATTTATTTAGGATATTTGGTCAGCATGGATGAATTGGACTGAAGGGCCTGTTTCCATGTTGTACATCTCTATAACTCCATGACTCTAAGTGCCTTGCAAAATCTACTAACTATTTGAACAACAAAACTGTTAAATTCTCAAATGTAACTTCTCCTAAGTTTGCCTGGAACACACTCGACTGAATGTCAACATTTCCATCCTGTAGCAATGCAAACTCAGGGAAGCCTTTTGCAGTTTTTTTTTTCTCTTTAAAATTCATTTCAAATTGATCATTTACCCCACTCAAACTCTTTTGTTACATCTGTGGATTCAAATCAGGTCAAGCGTCCCCAGTTCATTGCCCAGTTCATTACAGTTTCAGACTGGATAGCCCAAACTTTGAAGCTCCTATGTGAGAAGGGATGTGCTGTCTCCCCTTTTTTTATTCACGCACTCTCTCATTAATTGCAACAAGGCTAATTTAAAAAGTGATCCTTCCGTTATGGATAACTTTCTCCCAAACATAAACAGATTTCAGTTACTGTAATATATTGTACCACAATGGCTCAGTAGTTAGCACTGCCCCAGGGACCTGTGTTTGATTCTGTATTGGGTGACTGTATGGAGTTCACACATTGTCTCCATGGTGCTCCAGTTTCCTCCCATCGTCAAAGATATGCAGGTTTGGTAAATTGACCTTGGAAATGCAGGAATATGGGGATTGGGTAGGGAGCTGGGTTTGGATGGGATACTCTTCAGAGCGTCGGTGGAGGCTCGATGGGCCAAATGGCCTCCTTCCACACTGTAGGTTTTCTAAGGCAGAATGAGAAATTGAAACGTGGGCTTTATGACAATCCAAATGAAAGAATTTAATAAGGCTTTTGTGAAAAAACAAAAAAAAGAAAGTTTATTAATTACTAAAAAGTGAGAAGTATTAGTAAGGCAATACAGAATAACAGAAGAGTCCAAATATAAATTAGAAACAGATCCTTGTACATGTCTTTGTTTGGCTTGTCCTAGGATGGATGTGTTGTCCCAGTCAAAGTGGTGTCCTTAGGCATGCATGAGAATTCCTAGAAGCATGGCATTCCAACCGGAACTCTATCGACAAACACATTGAGTTAGACCCCATCTATGACCCCCTGACAAAAGGAACAGGAAGTGACTTCACCACAGGAAATAACATCACCACAGGAAATAACATCACCAACCCAAAGAAACCCAAATTTATAAATAGAAAGCAGGAGTTTTCAGCAGTGCTTCACCTGAGACCCACTGAAGATGTTACCTGGTGAGGTAACGAAACGTCTGGAAATGAACCTACCAGCTCAGCGAGCAAACCTACATCCAAAACCTCAACCTGAGCTACAAATCTTCTCAAAGCTTGCTAAGGTACAGGTTCTTCTGCTGTTTCATGTGTTTCATCCATGTGAATTGACTATAAAGCGATTGATGAGTTGTGGACACTGCAAACCTCCTACTGAACAGATATAGTGATTTTCGACTGTTGATTTTCCGCTGTGCAATTTTCCCTCACAGTTTTCTATCGCGCAAGGTTGCAGATGAACACAACAGTTGTGTTATAGCAGAACGACCTATAAGGTGCTGGTTAGAAAATCTTTGGATGAGTTCAAGTTTATGGTCAGAAGTCTCAAAACACCAGGTTATAGTCCAGCAGGTTTATTTGAAGTCACAAAGTTTCAGAGCACTGCTCCTTCATCAGCTGAAGTTTATGGTTGGTGGAAGTTGGGATGTTAGCCAGCGTAACACCAGAACAGTGCAGTCTGGAGTCGTATGGTCTTATGTAAGTGGCTGAGAGTTTCAACAACAGGGACCAGATAAGTAAAAGGAAAAGTAAAAGTAAAAATAAATGGACTCTGAGAAGGGGATAATAAGACCATAAGACATAGGAGCAGAAGTTAGGCTATTCAGCCCATTGAGTCTGCTCTGTCATTCAATCATAGATGATAGGTTTCTCAACTCTCTTTTCCTGCTTTCTTCCCGTAACCCTTGATCCCCTTGACAATCAAGAACCTCTTGATCTCAATCTTAAATACACTCAATGACATGGCCTTCACAGCCTTCTGTTGTAATGAATTCCATAGATTCACCACTCTCTGGCTGAAGAAGTTTCTCCTCATTTTTGTTCGAAAAGGTCTTCCCTTTACTCTAAGGCTGTGCCCTCAGCTCCTTGTCTGTACTACAAATGGAAACATTTTTCCAACATTCACTCTCTCTAGGCCATTCAGTACTCTGTAAGTTTCAATTGGATTGCCCCTCATCCTTCTAAACTCTGAGTATAGACCCACAGTCCTCAAACATTCCACATATGTAAACTTCACATTCATGGGACCATTCTCGTGAACTTCCTCTGAACATGTTCCAGGGCCAGTATATCCTTCCTGAGATATGGGGCCCAAAACTGCACACATTACTCCAAATGTAGTCTGACAAGAGCCTTATAGAGCCTCAGAAGTTCATCCCTGCTTTTATATTCTAGTCCTCAAAATAAATACTAACATTGAATTTGCCTTCCCAACTACTGATTCAACCTGCAAATTTACCTTGAGCAAATCCTGGACTAGAACTCCCAAGTTAACATAGAACATTACATAGAACATCACAGGGCAGTACAGGCCCTTCGGCCCTCGATGTTGCGCCGGCCTGTCATACCAATCTGAAGCCGATCTAACCTACACTATTCCATGTACGTCTATATGCTTGTCCAATGACGACTTAAATGTACTTAAAGTTGGCGAATCTACTACTGTTGCAGGCAAAGCATTTCATACCCTTATTACTCTCTGAGTAAAGAAACTACCTCTGACATCTGTCCTATATCTATCACCCCTCAATTTAAAGCTATGCCCCTCATGCTCGCCGTCACCATACTTGGAAAAAGGCTCTCCCTGTCCACCCTATCTAACCCTCTAACTATCTTTTATGTCTCTATTAAGTCACCTCTCAATCTTCTTCTCTCTAATGAAAACAGCCTCAAGTCCCTCAACCTTTCCTCATAAAACCTTCCTTCCAGACCAGGCAACGTCCTAGTAAATCTCCTTTGCACCCTTTCCAAAGCTTCCACATCCTTCTTATTATGCGGTGACCAAAACTGTACACAATACTCCAAGTGCGGCCACACCAGAGTTTTGTACAGCTGCAGCATAACCTCATGGTTCCGGAACTCGATCCCTCTAATAGTAAATGCTAAATCACTGTATACCTTCTTAACAACCCTGTCAACCTGGGTGGCAACTTTCAAGGATCTGTGTATCTGGACACCGAGTGGGCGGCACGGTGGCACAGTGGTTAGCACTGCTGCCTCACAGCGCCAGAGACCCAGGCTCAATTCCCGGCTCAGGCGACTGCCTCTGTGGAGTTTGCACATTCTCCCTGTGTCTGTGTGGGTTTCCTCCGGGTGCTCCGGTTTCCTCCCACAGTCCAAAGATGTGCAGGTCAGGTGAATTGGCCATGCTAAATTGCCAATAGTGTTAGGTGAAGGGGTAAATGTAGGAGAATGGGTGGGTTACGCTTCGGCGGGTCGGTGTGGACTTGTTGGGCCGAAGGGCCTGTTTCCACACTGTAAGCAATCTAATCTCTCTGCTCATCTACACTACCAAAAATCTTACCATTAGCCCAGTACTTTGCATTCCAGTTACTCCAACCAAAGTGAATCACCTCACACTTGTCCGCATTAAACTCCATTTACCACCTTTCAGCCCAGCTCTGCAGCTTATCTATGTCTCTCTGTAACCTACAACATCCTTTGTCACTGTCCACAACTCCACCGACCTTAGTGTCATCTGCAAATTTACTAACATACTCATCCAGGTCACTTATAAAAATGACGAACAGCAGTGGACCCAACACTGACCCTTGAGGTACACCACTAGTAATTGGACTCCAGGATGAACATTTCCCATCAACCACCACCCTCTGTCTTCTTTCAGCAAGCCAATTACTGATCCAAACTGCTCTATCTCCCACTATCCCATTCCTCCTCATTTTGTACAATAGCCTACTGTGGGGAACCTTATCGAATGCCTTGCTGAAATCCATATACACCACATCAACTGGTTTACTCTCATCTACCTGTTTGGTCACCTTCTCAAAGAAGTCAATAAGGCTTGTGAGGCACGACCTACCCTTCACAAAACAGTGCTGACTATCCCTAATCAAATTATTCTTTTCTAGATGATAAGAAATCCTATCTCTTATAACCTTTTCCAACACTTTATCAACAGCTGAAGTAAGGCTCACTGGTTATAATTACCAGGGTTGTCTCTACTCCCCTTCTTAAACAGGGGAACCACATTTGCTATCCTCCAGTCTTCTGGCACTATTCCTGTAGACAATGACAATTTAAAGATCAATGCCAAAGGCTCGGCAATCTCCTCCCTAGCTTCCCAGAGGATCCTAGGATAAATCCCATCCGGCCAAGGGGACTTATCTATTTTCACACAATGCAGGATTTCTAATACCTCTTCCTTGTGAACCTCAATCCCACCTAGTCTAGTAGCCTGTAACTCAGTATTCTCCTCAACAACATTGTCATTTTCTAGAGTGAATACTGTCGAAAAATATTCATTTAGTGCTTCCCCTATCTCCTCTGACTCCATACACAACTTCCCATTACTATCCTTGATTGGCCCTAAACTTACTTTCGTCAATCTTTTATTTCTTAAATACCTATAGAAAGCCTTAGGGTTTACCCTGATCCTATCCACCAACAACTTCTCATGTCTCCTCCTGGCTCTTCTGAGCTCTCTCTTCAGGTCTTTCCTGGCAACCTTGTAACCCTCAAGCGCCCTAACTGAGCCTTCACATCTCATCCTAACATAAGCCTTCTTCTTCCTCTTGACCAGAGATTCCACTTCCTTCATAAACCATGGCTCCCACGCTCTACAGCTTCCTCCCTGCCTGACAGATACATACTTATCGAGGACACACAGGAGCTTTTCCTTGAATAAGCTCCACATTTCCAATGTGCCCATCCTCTGCAGTTTCCTTCCCCATCCTATACTTCCTAAATCTTGCCTAATCACATCGTAATTGCCTTTCCCCCAGCTGTAACTCTTGCCCAGTGGTATACACCTATCCCTTCCTATCACTAAAGGAAGCATAACAGAATTCTGATCACTATCACCAAAATGCTCACCTACTTCCAAGTCTAACACCTGGTTGGGCTCATTACCCAGTACCAAATCTAATGTGGTTTCACCCCTTATTGGCCTGTTTACATACTGTGTTAGGAAGCCCTCTTGCACACACTGGACAAAAACTGACCCATCTATTGCACTCATAGTGTTCCCAGTCAATATTTGGAAAGTTGAAGTCCCCCATGACATCTACCCTGTCTCTCTCGCTCCTATCGAGAATCATCTTTGCTATCCTTTCCCCTACATCTCTGGAACTATTCGGAGGCCTATAGAAAACTACCAACAGGGTGACCTCTCCTTTCCTGTTTCTAACCTTAGCCCATATTACCTCAGTTGATGAGTCCCCAAACATCATTTCTGCAACTGTAATACTGTCCTTGACCAACAATGCCACACCTCCCCCTCTTTTACCATCTTCTCTGTTCTTACTGAAACATCTAAATCCTGGATCCTGCAACAAGCATTCCTGTCCCTGCTCTAACCATGTCTCCGAAATGGCCACAATATCGAAGTCCCAGGTACCAACCCATGCTGCAAGTTCACCCACCTTATTCCAGATGCTCCTGGCATTGAAGTAGACACAATTCAAACCAACTTCTTGCTTGCCGGTGCCATCTTGCATCCCTGAAACTTGATTTCGGACCTCCCTACTCTCAACCTTTTCTATACTCAAACTACAATTTTGGTTCCCATCTCCCTACTGGATTAGTTTAAACTCACCCTCGTAGCCTTAGTGAATTCCACCCCCCCAGGATATTGGTACCCCTCTGGTTCAGATGAAGACCATCTTGCTTGTAGAGTTCCCACCTACCCCAGAAACAGCCCCAATTATCCAAGAATCCAAAACCCTCCCTCCTGCACCATCCCTGTAGCCACATGTTTAACTCCTCTCTCTCCCTATTCCTCGCCTCACTAGCATGTGGCACTGGCAACAAACTAGAGACAACAACTCTGTTCATCCTAGCTCTAAGCTTCCATCCTAGCTCCCTGAATTTCTGCCTTAAATCCCCATCTCTCTTCCTACCTATGTCGTTGGTGCCTATGTGGACCACGACTTGGGGCTGTTCCCCCTCCCCTTAAGGATCCTAAAAACACAATCAGAGACATCATGAACCTTTGCAGTTCAGATTTCTGAATTTCCTCCCCATTTAGAAAATAGTCCATGCCTCTATTCTTTCCACCAATGTGCATGACCTCACACTTTTCTATATTATACTCCATCTGCCACTACTTTGCCCACTCTCCTAACCTGTCCAAATCCTTCTGCAGCCTCCCTGCCTCCTCAATTCTATCTGTCCCTCTACCTATCTTTGTGTTGTCTCCAAATCTAGGCAGAATACCCTCAGTTCTTTCATCTAGTCATTAATGTATAAAGTGAAAGCTGTGGTCCCAACACTGAGCCTTGCGGAACACCACTTGTTACCTGCTGCCATCCTGAGAGTCATATACAATGTGTGACTGAGAAGGCAACAAATCTGAATCCAAATAGAATCTAGTGGCATAAAGGAAATTGAAAAATGAAATTGCAGCTTGCACTTTATAGTGTATGATGACACAGAAAATATTATGATGTAGAGGTGCTGGTGTTGGACTGGGGGTGGATAAAGTTAAAAATCAACTCGGTAAAAACAATGACTGCAGATGCTGGAAACCAGATTCTGGATTAGTGGTGCTGGAAGAGCACAGCAGTTCAGGCAGCATCCAAGTAGCTTCGAAATCGACGTTTCAGGCAAAAGCCCTTCATCAGGAATAAAGGCAGTGAGCCTGAAGCGGAATCACACAACACCAGGTTACCCTAAGTCCAACCGGGCTATTTGGAAGCACTAGCTTTCAGAGTGCGATATAAAACGATATATTGTTTTTATTTTTTTTTATTATTTTTTTTTATTTTATTTTATTAACCAAATTACAAAACACAGTTTACAAAAAACAGTTAACATTTACAGCGGTTTACAACAGCAATTTTACAAGGGAGAGGAGCAGCAAAGCTAGGCACCAAACCCTACCATTCAAACAGTTTATAGGGAGAGGAGGACAAACCCCAAATCCCAGTTCCACATATAAGGTCAGCGACAATGACATTTGTACATAAAAGCCAACCCAGTTACATAAACAGTGTACAATACAGACCCAGCAAGTCCCCGTCCCTCCCACCTTCCGGCCACTCTAAGACAGCCCGCCCTATGTAACGATATATTGTTTTAATTGCATGACACTGATCGTTTGCTGGAAATTCTGTCTTATGATCCTGCCCCACCCGTCACCTGATGAAGGAGCAGCTGCCTGAAAGCTAATAAACCTGTTGGACTATAACCTGGTGTGGTGTAATTTTTAACAGAAAAAATGTTGTATATCTCAGGAACAGAACTGAATAAAAGTCAGAGACAAGTCCACAGTTGGGACGGTGGATTTTTAACGTGGGAAAGACGAAGGAATGTGGGTCGGGTAAACGCGCATTGGAACGTAGGAACTGCAACGAAGGGAGGAAAGCCACACAGCGATTGAGTAAAACTCGCGAGTTCTCACTGAGCCTATTGGTACCCGCTTCCTCATTTCCCCCACCCCAATCTCCAGCGTCCAGAGTTCAGTGGGGAGGACTGTGGAAGGGAGCTGAAGTTTAACAGCCATGGGAATCAATCTCGGTGACACGTTCCCAAATTTCGAAGCTGACACAACAGCGGGGAAGATAAGATTCCATGAGTGGCTGGGAGACTCGTAAGTTCATGAAATAAACACAGTTCTTGCAGCAAATTGTGAGTTTCAGGCGTGTGGAACGTTGCGATGTGCGGCGCCTGCGCGCCAGATGCCACTGTTGCAAAGTGCAAATTGCGAAGTTATCAAAATCACGAAAATAAAGCCCGTTGTTCATTTCAAAGCGAACGTTCCTTTCGGGAGGCGTCGTACATTTTGCTTGCCAGATCTTGTCAGGGAGCGCGTACACTCTGCCCAGATGGTGCCAGCCAAATGCACGTCGATTCGTGTGACTGTGCAGTTTGACCCCGCAACGGTGTTGACTGAACTGTCAGATCAAAAAACGTGGTGTCGTGTTGCTGGAACAGAGCTGCACCTATGCAAGAGTGGCGGGTCAGAAAATTGGCGAGTTGCCCTTGGCAGAGGAGCCCTGGTAATGTGCAGTTCTGGGGATATGCGGGTCAGAGGAGGAAAAGGCAAGGGTTTCAAATGTCTGTTTCCAAATGCTTGCGGTTTAACCCAGTGGCGTCTTGCGGATTCCTGCCCTGGAGAGTGGTTGTGCAATCTATTATCAGAGATCTTTCAACACTGTCACGGTATGATAGACATGATTTGGAGATGCCAGTGTTGGGCTGAGATGGGCAAAGTTTAAAAATCGCACAACACCAGGTTATAGTCCAACAGGTTTATTTGGAAGCACTAGCTTTTGGAGCGCTGCTCCTTCGTCAGGTAGTTTGTGGAGTATAAGATCGTAGGGCACAGAGCTTATACCAAAAGTTTATGGTGTGATGTAACTGAAATTATATATTGAAAAAGAACTGGATTGTTGTTAAGTCTCTCATCTTTTAGAATGACCATGTTGGTTTTAGTTCTTTCATATGTGTAGGTTTTTTAAAAGTTATATTCTCAAGTGAACTTTAACAATTGGTGTCATGTCTGCCCCAATTATGCATTGAAGGTGTGAGCTTCCCTGTGTGAGACTGGCTGTGCCACAATAGTCGGACTGATTCTAATTTTAAAAAACAGATTTAAAGAATCTTGCATGGATTCATGCAGTTTTTGAGCAAAACAAAATGTAATTCTACAAGTACAAATTCAAGTACAAAGTCTGATAGTATTCAGTATATTCATTCCGCGCCCGAAGGGAACAAAGGTCGAGTTGTCGACTGACTCGGTTGGAAGGCCGTCGACCTGAAACATTCTCTCTTTGTCAACATGTGTTGCCAGATATGCTGAGTAATTTTAGCATTTTCTGTATTTATTTCAGGTTTCTAGTGACTGAAGAATTTTGCTTTGTGACAATTGTCCTTCTGTTCCTGAATGACTGTACCCTAGGGAGAATTTATATCATATCATAGAATCCCCACAGTGTGGAAACAGGCCACTTGGCCTAACAAGTCCACACCGACGCTCCAAAGAGCGTCCCACCCAGACCCATTCCCCCTACCCCATCCCTGCATGTTCCATGGCTAATATACCTAACCCACACATCCCTGAACACTGTGGGCGATTTAGTGTGGCCAATCCACCTAACTTGCACATCTGTGGACTGTGGGAAGGAACCAGAACACCCCGGGGAACCCCACACAGACATGGGGAGAACATGAAAACTCAAAACAGGTAGTTGCCCAAGGTTGGAATCAAACCCGGGTCCCTGGCACTGAGACAGCAGTACCAACCACTGAACCACTGCATATTGATTTACTTTTTTTAAGAGACTATTTACCAAGTTTCGGCTGTTCATAATTTCATATAGTTTCTGGAGATAATTCAATGACCCTTTGAAAACCAAGTTGTCTCTTCCCTCATAACCTTGTGAAAGCACAAATCATGTGTTTTAAAGATTGATGAGACAACATGCTAACATGTCAGTATCTCTCTATTGGCCTTATCCCAATTGACCAGAGAAATATTATCTCTAACTTTTATTATTCAAGGAACAGGTTAGGTCCCCTAAAAACTCTTCTTATGGAAGCTGTGATGTAGCGTGTAAATGGGGAGAGTTGGCTTAGAATCTTTCAAAAAATCCAAACTTAAAACAAGATTAGAGCATAAAAACATGTTAAATAGCTTAAATGACATTCCTTCCTCTCTCCACTACGATCAGGAAGTGTTTTATCATTCTAATTGTGATATTTTGGTTTGTGCACATTATTTTGCATCCTTGAGAACCATGCAGGTATCACAGTTTTCAGTGTCTCTTTTTTTTTTCCCCATCGTGCCAGTTATGAGTACTTGGTTGCAAAATGTGTCCAACTGGACAAGATGAAACAGCTTGTCAAGAAGTCACAGCCTGGATTGAGTTTTGGTGGGGAATAAGGGGAATGTTCAAAACTAATCAGGAGAAATAATATTTCACTCATTGGGTAGGTATACAGAACAGGCTCCCTAAGGATACATTGGAAGCAGTTATTACTGTTCATTAGCATGTATCCAGTCGGTTTCTTTCAGGGAAAAGCAGTTATGTTGTGTATGAGGAATTCAAGACATATCTGGGTAGATGTAGGAAACATTGGAGTAGCAGGTGAATTTGGTTCTCTGGCTAATAAGGGTTTTTTTTCTGCCTTGAATAGGTTTCCTCAACTCAAGCCTGGATCTGCTATAGCAAAACTGACAGTTAATGCTTAGTCATTAACTCCATTATCACCATATTACACAATACCAGGAACCAAAGAATTTTCAACCTAATTATGTGACGGAAGTTTAGGTGCACAAATACAGAAGAGCAAAAGGAGGAAAACGGTATTTAGAAAGTATTTGGGGATAGAGTCACAATCTTGAATTTGAAAGGCGGTTAAAGTTCCTTTACTGATTTTTCTGTCCATTGTTCTGTCCTCTCCCAAGCCAGATCTTTCTCTTCATGGAATATTTGGACAGAAGCTTGTCTCTGCACCCATGCTCCACTTTATATGGAAGGCTTCATACTTAGTAGAAATGTAATAGCGTACTGATGGTTATTGTTTATTATACAGATGGGGTCTTCTGTGCTCCCACCCTGCAGACTACACCCCTGTTTGCACCACAGAGCTGGGCCGTATGGCGAAGATGGCTTTAGAGTTTGAAAAGCGCAACGTGAAAATGATAGCGCTTTCTGTTGACAGTGTTAAGGACCATCACGGGTGGAGCAAGGTACAGTTCTTTGTATGGAATATCACGTCTAGGCACTTGATGCTTTGAAATGAATAATAATGCAATTGGAATAATTGTACTTTCAATTTTTAAACAACAAAGCAGAGTGGTGTCAGTCTACTAGAAGGTGCTCACTGTTCATGAATTAGTGGGAGGCCTGTAAGTACATCATTTATGAGGTATAATTTGCAAAGTTAAAGAAACAGCTGCAATGTTGTGCCTTTTCAATTTTTATGGGGTATTCTGGGGTATTGATTTTGACAGTCAAGAATGTGGTGCTGGAAAAACACAGCAGGCCAGGCAGCATCCAAGGAGCTCCTGATGAAGTGCCGGTGGCTTGTGGTTAGCGCTGCTGCCTCACAGCACCAGGGTCCCAGGTTCGATTCCAGCCTTGGGTGACTATCTGTTTGGAGTTTGCACGTTCTCCCCGTGTCTGTGTGGGTTTCCTCCGGGTGCTCAGGTTTCCTCCCACAGTCCAAAGATGTGCAGGTCAGGTGAATTGGCCATGCTGAATTGCCCCTAGTGTTTAGGTGCATTAGTCAGAGGGAGACGGGTCTGGGTGGGTTACTCTTCGGAGGGTCAGGGTGGACTGATTGGGCTGAAGGGCCTGTTTCCACACTGTAGGGAATCTAATCTAATCTAATGTACTTACATCCGAAACATCAATTCTCCTGCTCCTCGGATGCTGCCTGACCTGCTGTGCTTCGCCAGCAGTACACACCCGACTCTGAACTCCAGTATCTGCAGTCCTCACTGTCTCCTGTTGTTTTTAACACCTTGTCTGTTACACATTGCCCTGATGAGTGCAAATGATGTGTAAAAGTACATTGTTTTCCAGCAATACTCACGTTTCGTGATATGAAACGACAATCTTAAATTAAACTTCGTCCTGTTTTACCACTTACTGATATTTGGGGGAAAAATAAACTTGGAGTTTTCACAAGGGATGAGCAGGCATTTATATTTAATCATAAACAACAGCACATTTCCACACTCAATGGCAGTTATATAATTACTACTGAGTTATTATAGATCATACACATACCTGTTCTGCCAAGGTAATTCCTGCCCTACTATTTCCATCTGAAGTGTCCAGCATGGATACAACTTGCTAAAGGAATAAATGAACAAAAACATTGTAAAGTGCTTTCACTGACCCAATAATTTAAATCTTCCCATTTCTTTGTTGGCATTATAATTAGCCATTATACCCTATTACTAACACACTTTACAATGGGGCTTTCTGTAAAGCTGGCAGCACAGTCAGTGCTTATGTTTGCTTTTCTATCTTTAAGAAAATAAAACTCTTTTGGCCACATTACTGTACCATGGAGTGAATAAGGCAATCAATAAAATCGTCAAAAACCGTTGAGCTGGCAGGAATTTAGTTTTTTTTAAAGTTTGGAAAATAGTCTCCCATATTAAATAGTTCCTCTGTTATATCTGTACTCTGCAAAATGCTAGCATTCGGGCAATATCAACTGGCCAAAAATCAGAAATGTTGTACTAGGTGACAAACAACACCTAATTGTGACATTGAAGGTACCGCTTGTCTGGCTGAAACTTTTATAGAAGTGTCAGTATCTTTCTTTGTTGCAACTGTCCACAAAGCAATAGAACCAGAAAAACGATTGTGGCTTTTGATCCTATGCTGCTGTCCAAACCCATTTCAGTGTCATCATCCTGTATTTCTTTCAAGTAATTATGAAGTATTAAATAAATATTTTAAGCAATAATTTGTGTTACAATTGACACTTGAAGTAAAACAGTGCTATAAAATTAGTGCCCGGTTGTAAACAGAAGATTTATTCCTTTCATATTCCTTCCGTTGTCTTTAGAATATCTATCAATGACCTGCTGTTATAGAGTCATAGAGATTTACAGCATGGAGGCAGACCCTTTGGTCCAACTCATCCATGCTGACCAGATATCCTAAATTTAATCCATTTCCATTTGCCAGAGCTTGTGCCATATCCCTATAAATCCTTTGTATGCATATACCCATCCAGATGCCTTTTAAATGTTGCAAATGTACCAGGCTCCACCATTTCCTCTAGCAGCTCATCCCATATACACACCACCCTTTGTGTGAAAAAGTGGCCCCTTAGGTCCCTTTTAAATCTTTTCCCTCACCTTAAAACTGTTGTTGAGGTTTCTCTCCTGAACCTGTTTTTTTTTTTCAGTAAAGCATTTTTTTGTCATTATAATGACACCTTTTTTAAAACAAAATCACATCCATATACCACTATTCCATTAGAATCACTTGTGGATGTGGTGTTGGATCTCTTAATACAATATCCCACTCAACATTTCTGTCTCTCCAATTGTCTTTGTTTTTAGAAGAAGTCATACAAACCTTTTCAGAAACTATAGTATAATTTCTGATAAATCATTGAATCCCTGCGGTGTGGAAGCAGGCTATTTGGCCCATGGAATCTGCACCAACTTTCCAAAGTTTAGCCCCCCCAGACCTACCCTCTTACCTTATCCCTCTAACCCAGGCATTTCCCATGGTCAGTCGACCTAACCTGCACATCTTTGGCCTATGGGATATTCATGTAAGAACCGTGAAATTTATGGGCTGCACACACCTTAACAAGGTCCCAATGTAAACCCTATGCCCATTTACCTTAAATTTTCATCGGGGATGCATCCGTGGTCCACCATCTTGTTCATGCCAAAAAGATAATGGTGCCCAAATTTGGCTGACTGAACTCTCTATCAATAATTTTGGATTACATTAGCAACCGCACTTGCAACCTTGGTTAGGTCAGCTGAACTTTCCATTTTTCCTGTCTCTTCTAATGTTGTAAGTCTGGCAATGTTAATTGAGTATATCTTGTTAAATGAGTATGTCATGGCTGGGATTAGAAATCTTGTTCTGTCCCTAATGTGAATGAATACAGGGAGGTAATGAGCTGAACGTTAAGACTTCCTTTGCTACTCAAGAATACCAGGATCTAATTGACATAACCAGGTCAGGTATTCTCAAATTCGAGTTTACATTGAATGGCTGGATGTGCTTGAGGCAAGAGTAAAACAGCTTTTAAAACAACAGCAGGAAAATACATTTTCATTTGATTACTCAGGTTCTCCAAATCCTGGCCTGATACAGTGCATTGTGGACAGAGTTGAAGTGGACGCAGTCAGAACTGTGTGTAATTTTTTGGATTGACTATTACAGCTGAAGCCTGTACACTTGAAAGACCCCACAACAGGTTCTAAAGTAGAATCAGGAGCCCTGCATATTTCTCCCAATATTTCTCCCTTCACCAAAAAATGCAGGTTAAAAACTCTTAAATAGGCATTTGTCATAACGGATGCATATGGTCATACGAGTTATTATATTTAAAAATAATTAATCCAAAAACTTCCTTTTTCATAATATTCTGGGAATGATAGATGGAATAAAGTTGTTAGTGAATACTCTGTTGGATGATAATAAAACTTGCGTATGTTACAAAGCCTTGAGCTGAATTGGTGCATTAAAGTTTGCAGATGACACCAAAATCGGAGGCCTAGTGAACAGGGAGGAAGGTTACTTCAGAGTACAATGGGATCCAATAGGCCGCGGAGTGGCAGATGGATTTAATTTAGATAAATGTGAGATGATGCATTTTGGAAAGGCAAATCAGAGCAGGACTTGTACACTAAATAGTAAAGTCCTGAGGAGTGGGCGGCACAGTGGTTAGCACTGCTGCCTCAGTGCCAGAGACCTGGGTTCAATTCCCGCCTCAGGCGACTGACTGACTGTGTGGAGTTTGCATGCTCTCCCCATGTCTGCATGGGTTTCCTCTGAGTGCTCTGGTTTCCTCCCACAGTCCAAAGATGTGCAGGTCAGGTGAATTGGCCATGCTAAATTGCCCGTAGTGTTAGGTAAGGGGTAAATGTAGGGGTATGGGTGGGTTGCGCTTCAGTGGGTCGGTGTGGACTGTTTCCACACTGTAATGTAATGTAATGTAATGTAATGTAATCTAATCTAAACAAAGAGACCTTGAAGTGCAGGTTCATGGTTCCTTGAAAGTGAAGTCACAGGCAGAAATAGTGAAGGTGTTTGCTAAGCTTGTCTTTATTGGTCAGAGCATTGAGTACAGGAGTTGGGAGGTCATGTTATTATGGCTGTACAACCACCTGTGTTAGGCCACTATTGGAATACTGTGTGCAATTCTGGTCTCCCTGTTAGAGGAAGGATGTTGTGAAACTTGAAAGGGTTCAGAAAAGATTTACAAGGATGTTGCCAGGGTTGGAGGGTCTTAGCTACTGGGAGAATAGCAAGGTTTGAGAAGATTTGTAGCTCAGGTTGAAGTTTTGGATGTAAGTTTGCATGCTGAACTAGAAGGTTTATTTTCAGACACTTTGTCACTATACTAGGTAACATCATCAGTGAGCCTCCAGTGAAGCACTGGTGGTATGGCCCACTTTTTATTTGTGTGTTTAGGTCTCTTTGAGTTGGTGACATCATTTCTTGTGGTGATGTCATACCTGTGCCAGTGTGTTTGGTAGAGTTCTGGTTGGAATGCCATGCTTCTAGGAAACCTCGTGCGTGTCTCTGTTTGGATTGTCCTAGGATGGATGTGTTGTCCTAGTCAAAGCAGTATCCTTCCCCATCTGTATGTAAAAATACTAGTGAGATACAGATGAGCAAGGACACCACTTTGACTGGGACAACACATTCATCCTAGGACAATCCAAACAGACACGCAAGAGAATTCCTAGAAGCATTGCACTCCAACCGGAACTCTACCAACAAACACATTGACTTGGATCCCATTTACCACCCCTGAGAAAAAGAATGGGAAATAACATCACCACAGGAAATGAAATCACCAACTCAAGGAAACCTAAACACACATAAAATGCCGGCCATGCTACCAGTGCTTCACCAGAGGCTCACTGATGTGCGATGTTACCTAGTGTGGTGACAAAATGTCTGAAAATGAACCTTCCAGCTCAACGAGCAAACTTGCATCCAGAGGCTGAATAGGCTGGGGCTGTTCTCCTTGGAGCATCGGAGGCTGAGAGGTGACCTTTAATAGAGGTTTATAAAATCACGAGGGGCATGGATAGGGTAAATAGACAAGTTCTTTTCGCTGGCATGGAGGAGTCCAAACCTAGAGAGCATAGGTTTACAGTGAGAAAGGAGAGCTTTAAAAGGGACCAAAGGGGCAAAGTTTTTAAATCGTGGGTGGTGCATACGTGGAATGAGCTGCCTGAGGGAAGTGGTAGAGGCTGGTACAACAACATGTAAAAGGCATCTGGATGGGTATATGAATTGGAAAGGTTTAGAGGGGTATGGGCCAAATTCTGGCAAATAAGACTAGATTTGTTAATGATATCTGGCTGGCATGGATGATTTAGACTGAATGGTCTGTTCCTTTGCACTAAGTCTCAATGACTCTGATGTAAACTACAAATGAATTGCTCAGCCAACTCTCTGTCATTTTATTGAATCCAGTGTAAAGATTGGCAGCAGAATTCCTTAGAATTCAAGCAATGATAGTTATTATAGAGAAATTTGTTAGTGTTCATGTTGACCTTTGTTTGCCATGTTGTAGGATATTAATCACTACATCGGAGAATCGCAAGTTCAAAATCTACCGTTCCCCATCATCGCTGATGAGAAGAGAGAGCTGGCTGTGCAACTGGGAATGCTGGATCCTGCAGAAAAGAACAGCCAAGGGCTGCCGCTGACTGCTCGTGCTGTAAGTTGTCCTTTGCATAGGCTAACGTGATGTTAGGCAACTTGCTAGCTGAGCTGGAACTCCACTGTCAGAGTTGCATGACCTGTTAATCAAGTTAGTTGTGCTGTGAGCTCATTTTGTTTCTGATTAGGCAATTTAATTGGGGTGATTTTTGCTGTTCTGTTGGACAGTGGGGGAGCACTTTTAAAGCAGACGCACTTGAGTGATTGAGAGCTGTGTGTCAGGAACGTGACTGGTTTGTCTCTCCTTCCAAACTTGAGATTTGGAAAAAATTAGATCCAAGAATTCGTATCCTCAACTCTGCATTGGTCGTGGGCGTACAATGCTGTTATATTGCCATGTGGGCTGGTTTTGTTGGTCATTCTTCAGGTACTTGAAGTTGGCTCTTCCAGCCTTCCATGTGAATTGTCTTCTAATCCTGTTTCAGTGATAACCATTGAGCTTGAGACAATAGCTGGTCTCCTGTCAAAGTTAGAGTTGATAAAGTGTGGTGCTGGAAAAAGCACAGCCGGTCAGGCAGCATCAAAGGAGCAAAAGAGTCAATGTTTTGGGCATAACCTTTCATCAGGACTGCCCCAGGGTTATGTCTGAAACAGCAACTTGCATGCTCCTTTAAATGCTTTTTCCAGCACCATACTTTATCAACTCTGACTTCTCCAGCGTCTGCAGTCCTCATTATCTACTACTTGTAAAAATTACTCTGTTGAGCACTTCTATGACTGCTTGCATATACTTCATCTGTCCTTGGTGAACTATATTAGTCACAATGCTTTTGCAGAGAATATGAACTGCTAGGGCAAGATCATAGATTAAACCAAAATTTTAAAAACGCCTTTGTCAAGAAAGCAGTGACCGAGCAGTTTGTTCAACACCATCCTCCATCTTTTGAATGTTTTCTGTGCTTCTTATTTTCAGGTGTTTGTTATTGGGCCTGACAAGACCCTGAAGCTGTCCATCCTTTACCCAGCCACCACGGGGAGGAACTTCGATGAAATCCTAAGAGTTATTGATTCCTTGCAGTTAACAGCTTGCAAGAAGGTGGCCACACCAGTGAACTGGAAGGTGAGTGCTTGCCGCACTCTCTATTGTAGTCACAGTCTCAGTGACTGAACAATAGACTAGTCAATAGGGCAGCTCAGTGGTTAGCACTGCTGTCTCACAGCACCAGGGACCCAGGTTCGATTCCACCTTTAGGTGACTATCTGTCTATGTGGGGTTTGTGCATTCTCCCCATGTTTGCGTGGGTTTCCTCCCACAGTCCAAAGATGTGCAGGTTAGGTAGATTGGCCATGCTAAATTGCCCATCGTGTCCAGGGTTAGCCATGGGAAATGCAGGATTACAGGGATAGGGTGAGTATGGGTGGAATGGTCTTCAGAGGACTGATGTGGACTCGATGGGCCGAACATCCTGCTCCCACACTGTAGGGACTTTGTGTCTTTCTGGTTAAGAAAGAACTAGTTTGTGTATTAATTTAAATAGAAGGTGCTCCAGAGACTTGTGAAGTGTTGGGAGAGGAATTTAATCTTTTATTACCAGACAGAAAAACAAGCAATGGTAAATCAATACCCTTGCTGCACTTTTACTGAAATTGAAGAGGTGAATAGCTGGCTGCCAGGTCTGTATCACCTTTGTTTATTGACCAGGGACAAACCTTACAATTGGAGTTACGTTCTTCCCAAAATTATCAGGAAAATAATAAAAATTAGGGCACCTATTCAAACCATTCATTGAAACAGGTGGGACTTGGTCTAATCTTAGCACATAGACATTTTAAAAAAAAATTACACACTGATAGCAAGTTTTACTTTTTTTTTTAAAAAAGAGCCCTTCATTTCTCCACAGGCTGGTGGGGAGTGCATGGTGCTTCCCAATATTCCAGAAGATGAGGCAAGCAAGCTCTTCCCAAAGGGAATTCGCACTATGGATCTCCCGTCCACGAAAGCATATCTGCGCTTCACACCTCAACCCTGAAACATCTCTGCAGAGACTTCACCATGAAACCAATCACTTCCACTTCTGTTCTGTGCCTGTCATTGCAAGTGTGAACAAATGGAAATCGTGTTTGAAGTCAGATTGCCTTTCTTTGCAATAGGATTTCTCACTGTAACCTTTCGATAATAAAAATAGTTTTCTGGAACATGGCATTTATGAAGAGTGTTGCAGATCTGGTCTGGTTAAACAAAAGCTGTAGTGAACATGATTGCATTGTAAAACAGCACGAAGGAGACCACAGTAAAATTGGTTAGACTCTTAAGCAGCTCTAAACATTGCAGTTTATGACCAACTGTTCACCTGCTGCAGTCACTACACATTCCAAAATGTGATTACTTTGAGATGTTTCAAAAATACTGGAAACCCTCAGCAATTCAGAATTTATAATCAAATTGCTGGTTATGATATATGTTGTGCTGAGAAGGAAGCAAAGGCTGAAGTTTTTTGTGCTGGCAAACCGTTTTGAGTTAATTCAGCAGCCCTAAATCCTCATTGAGCGTAATTACTCAAATTTTCTTTGTCTTCCCTATCCTAAGGTTAAATAGAGACCCCACACCCAGCTGTGCTGTTCCTGTCCAGCTCTGGGATTGTGAAAGTTGCTTAGGATAAAACCTGACAACAATAAAGCTTCCCTCTTTTATGCTCATGCCCAGGTGTAACTGGATAGAGAGAATGCAATGCCCACTGATACTTTGAGCTGGTGCTCACGGAGCAATAGTAGCATGTTGGACTGCAGAGCACAAAGTTGCATGTTCAAATCACGTCAGGCTCCTTGGGTCTTACAGGGTAACAGAGGCCATCTTTTGCAGATGTTTATTGCTTAAAATCCACTGATACTTTCAGTGCTTTTAGAGAGAGGTGGGCAGCGCAGTGGGTGGAGTGCTTTATCTCCCTCTTCAACAGCATTTGACGTAATCATCTTCCTACCTCTTCTCTCAACTTTTGGTTTCACAGTGTAACACCATCTCTAAGTAATTATCATTCGTCCTTTAACAAGTAGACAGGCAGGAGGCTGGAAGAATGTAGCAAGCCAGGCAGCATCAGGAGGTGCAGAAATCAATGTCTCGGGTGTAACCCTTCAACTGCTGCCCCTCCTGATGCTTGCTGTGTTCTTCCAGCCTCCTGCATGTCTACTTTGGATTCCAGCATCTGCAGTTTTGTTTTGTCTCATATAGCTCAGCAAGGCAGAATGAAGTAAGGGGGCTGACTGGGTATTACAGTCTGGTTATTGAAGCAGCTATCATTCTTATGAAAGAGAAAATAAGGCTAAAATCTTAACACAGGAGCACACCTGACTCTAAAAGTAACAAATACTGAGTGTACCTTGCACCATAACCAAACAAAGAACAAGAGAAACATTTGATCATAAATTGAAAAACTTCACAAACTAACTATGACTTGAGGATTGAGAATCAAAGAACACTGTTAAAGGGTTGGCTAAGTAAAAAACAGTAATGTGAGGCAGTAAGTCTTTGCACAGCGAGTCATTAGGATCGTGCATGCACTGTGAGTCTGGTGGAGGCAGATTAAATCGTGGCCTTCAAAGAGCTTTGAATCCTCATCAGACAGAGGAAATATTTGCACGGTGAGTGGAGGGGGTACCACTAGAGAGATGCCCCCCACACTCCCACCTCACAACTCCATGGAAAAACTGACTAAACTCCGCTAAACAAAAGCATGATATTCAGTGTTCAGAATATGATTGTGTCTCCCATGGACAGCCAGCATAGACATGAAGAGCTGAATGCCCATGCAGTAATAACTCTATGACTGTATTCTACGGACTGAAAGTTACATTTTTTTTTGGCTAAGCTTAGTTGGTTTCATCAGGTTTCATGGGGTGGATGGGGTTTCTCTGAGCAAGCTCAGTGAGATCTCTCATCGTATCTCACCAAGTCACGTCTCAGTAAAATGCCTACCCTACTCCTATGGTGCCCCTCTTGTCAGATGTATACCCCATACTGGATTAGTGGTGCTGGAAGAGCACAGCAGTTCAGGCAGCATCCAACGAGCTGCCTGAACTGCTGTGCTCTGCCAGCACCACTAATCCAGTATTTGGTTTTCAGCATCTGCAGTCATTGTTTTTACCAGATGTATACCCCAGTCTAACCAATTGCCGTTCCCGAACCAGTGTGGCAATCACCCGTTGTCTGCCAAAAGACCAACATCCCTGGTGTTTGTTCCATCTTTAAAAGGCAGCTGTCTGCTTTGGCAAGTGTTGGCATTGTAAAGGTGCCTGCTCCACCTCAGCTGAGGAACCTGTCACCATGCTGTGGGCGGCACGGTGGCACAGTGGTTAGCACTGCTGCCTCGCAGCGCCGGAGATCCGGGTTCAATTCCCGCCTCAGGCGACTGACTGTGTGGAGTTTGCACATTCTCCCCGTGTCTGCGTGGGTTTCCTCCGGGTGCTCCGGTTTCCTCCCACAGTCCAAAGATGTGCAGGTCAGGTGAATTGGCCATGCTAAATTGCCCGTAGTGTTAGGTAAGGGGTAGATGTAGATGTAGGGGTATGGGTGGGTTACGCTTCGGCGGGGCGGTATGGACTTGTTGGGCCGAAGGGCCTGTTTCCACACTGTAAGTAATCAAATCTAATCTAATCTAATGCTGAAACATAGTGGGAGGGGAAAAAAAAAGGTTAAGTTTTTGTGGACACCACTAGCCTGGTTTTGTGTGCTAGCAAATGGGACTAGGTCAGATTGGGATGTCTGGTTGGCGCAGCTGAGTTGGACCAAAGGGTTTGTTTCGATGCTGTATGACTCTGGCTCTGAGAAAGTGAGGACTGCAGATGCTGGAGATCAGAGCTGAAAATGTGTTGCTGGAAAAGCGCAGCAGGTCAGGCAGCATCCAAGGAGCAGGAGAATCGACATTTCGGGCATAAGCCCTTCTTCAGGAATGAGGAAAGTGTGCCCAGCAGGCTAAGATAAAAGGTAGGGAGGAGGGACTTGGGGGAGAGGCATTGGAAATGCGATAGGTGGAAGGAGGTTAAGGTGAGGGTGATAGGCTGTAGTGGGGGTGGGGGCGGAGAGGTCAGGAAGAAGATTGCAGGTTAGGAAGGTGGTGCTGAGTTCGAGGGTTGGGACTGAGACAAGGTGGAGGGGAGGGGAAATGAGGAAACTGAAGAAATCTGAGTTCATCCCTTGTGGTTGGAGGGTTCCTAGGCGGAAGATGAGGCGCTCTTCCTCCAGCCGTTGTGTTGCTATGGTCTGGCAATGGAGGAGTGCAAGGACCTGCATGTCCTTGGTGGAGTGGGAGGGGGAGTTGAAGTGTTGGGCTATGGGGTGGTTGGGTTGGTTGGTCCGGTTGTCCCAGAGGTGTTCTCTGAAACGTTCCGCGAGTAGGCCGCCTGTCTCCCCAATATAGAGGAGGCCACATCGGGTGCAGCGGATGCATTAAGTGATGTGTAGGGAGGTGCAGGTGAATTTGTGGCGGATATGGAAGGGTCCCTTGGGGCCTTGGAGGGAAGTAAGGGGGGTGTTGTGGGTGCAAGTTTTGCATTTCTTGCGGTTGCAGGGGAAGGTGACTGGAGTGGATGTTGGGTTGGTGGGGTGTGTGGACCTGACAGGGGAGTCACGGAGGGAGTTGTCTTTTCAGAACGCTGATAGGGGAGGGGAAGGAAATATATCCCTGGTGGTGGGGTCCGTTTGGAGGTGGCGGAAATGACGACGGATGATACGATGTATATGGAGGTTGGTGGAGTGGTAGGTGAGGACCAGTGGGGTTCTGTCCTGGTGGCGATTGGAGGGGCGGGGCTCAAGGGTGGAGGAGTTGGAAGTGGAGGCAATGCGGTGGAGAGCATCGTCGACAACGTCTGGGGGGAAATTGCGGTCTTTGAAGAAGGAGGCCATCTGGGTTGTTCGGTATTGGAACTGGTCCTCCTGGGAGCAGATGCGGCGGAGACGAAGGAATTGGGAATATAGGATGGTGTTTTTACAGGGGGCAGGGTGGGAGGAGGTGTAGTCTAGGTAGCTGTGGGAGTCTGTCGGTTTATAGTAAATGTCCGTGTAACTTTGTGAATAAAGTTTTGTCTGTTTTAAAAAAATGGTTGTCAATCTAGCTAACTTACTCCAGATTGCCTGCTTAAGAATGTTTTGAGTGGTCTGGCCTAGTCCATAACACTACGTTCTGGAACCGTATTTTCTGTTCACTTGATTTCAACAGACATAATAGGGACTTTGCACCTTTGATTAAATAATTAAGGTTCACAGCCACACTGAAGTTAAGAGTCAGTGCATTTTCCCAAGTGGGTCATACCAACCTCTTCAGTCTTCTCTCCGTCCTCACCTCTACCAGCTAATTTTGCAGCATATCATCAACTTTGCCTCCTCTACTTGAGTTTTTGTGTGCTTTTTGCTCATTCAGAACTGTCGTGAGATTTTGTTGACCGGTTTCACATCAGAATGATTAATCAGTCTGTAATGTAATTTTCGGATGCTCATTCCATTGTTATGACATGCACTTGTACAGGCCGCAGGTCAGGGAGTGTTGACAGAACTCTGGGCCAGCCCACTGGCAGACAATGTCCCTGTTATCCAGCATGTTAGGTTGGCACAATGTCAGCTATTTCTTCTAAAATTTAGCATCTAGCATTGTCACAATATGAGTGAGTAACAGAAGAGTCCCCATCTCTCCTTGCATCCCTGTTGTTCCTTGACTTCAGTATTTATCATTGCTGCATAAAACGCTGTTTAGGACAGTTAGGTTTTCATTCGCAACTAATCTTTGCCCAATTTATAATCATTTTAATTTTAAAAAATGCTTCCATAAATTATTTTGTACCGCTATAACATTTAAAAGCTCATTTTAATTTCATTGAACACAAATTGAAATCTATTGTTTTCAATGCTATAGCTCATCGAGTTAAGATTGTAATGTATGGTAAACAATTGCTCTTACGTTCAATAGGACTGTCAAATTGTTTGGACACAATGTTCCTTAAACTGTAATCAAACCTGCATAACTTTGAGCGAATTAATCTCCAAACACAAACTTTTCTTCCATTTCAAAATCCAGCAACAACATAATAATGTCACTGGTGAAATCCAGTAATCCCAACAGAGAGTGAAATTATACTGAATGGCATGACACTGCCAAGCACTGTTATTTCGGACGGCCTGTAGATGTAGGTGTTAGCTTCCTGTTGTGAACAAAATTGGCATTTGCTGCACTCGAACTCCCATAGGTTAGGCATATTGCCACAGTCAGAGGAATACATCTGGGAAAACACACATTCATTCCACAGTTTCTGTAATTAGATCACTGGTGATTAATTCAGAGATTTTGAAAACATGTTGAAGAATATGCAGACTATTTGGATGGTATTCAGGCTGCTAAGTGACAAACTGATTGATGTGAGTCCTTTAAACTTCAACTTTGCGAAGACTTTGTCCTCCATCAGCAGAATTCTGAAGTTGTGCTGTATTCTGCTGAAATTACTTCATGGCAAAATAATTTGTCATTTTTCATTTTAGCCAGGACCACCTTTCTCTCTTTACATTTTGTTGCATTTTTTCTTTGGATCCTAGCTTATTTCTTCAGATTGACCTAAACAGATTCACATTAAAGAAATGAGAATAAAAGTTTAAAACATGAAATAAGTTAAGGACAAACTAATGAATGCTTTCCTCTGTTCTCTACTGATTCAATTACCTTTCACCCCATTACAATTCTGAGAAAGCATGTTACTACGAATTGCTTTGCACTACCCTTTAGCGCACTGAGATCGTCAAAGATTGTTGATCCCATTAGGTACAAGAGTTCTTGGGCAACTTTTCTATTGGAAGGACCACTGTGTATTAAGTTGCAATTAGTGACTGGGCAAGGGCCACAAATTTGTTCCAATTCCAAATGGAAATCTACCCCTCTCTTCCCATTACCACCAAAACATTCCCAGATGAGAAGGGGTGAACTAGTCCCCTTCTTGATTAAGCTTCTTCCTTGATTGGTCACAACGAGGTTAATTTTAAAAAAAAACCTTGACTGCATATCATTGTTTATATGCTCTTAATGGAGCCAAATGAACCAGGCTTTCTTGAGTTCAAGGAAAGGTGAGTTTATTAGCTACCAACCTTGAGAAAGACATTAAAGTGTGCCACACAACCACAAACTAAGAATATAAAAGTTAAATTGATATACAAATCAGTCTCTGACTTTTATGAGGAGAAGGGGTGGAATGTTGTGGGTTGTAACTTAAATGATAGCAGTAAAGCTGGCATTGGTAGTGAATGTGATGGTTTCAGGAATCTTGGCTGTACAGATAGATTTTGTCCTTTCTCCTTTTTGGTAGCAACTTAACTGTCTCGAGCATAAGCTACATGAGGTGGCTTTCTACTGAGAGGGATAGTCAGCCTTCTTTACTTTTGTATCCACTGGAGATCACGTCGTTTTAAATTGCTGTCTCCTCTTTGAAGGGGTGTTGTCTGAAGTTCTTTTGGCACCTTCAGTTGTTACATTCTATGCCTTCTCAGGTCTTTGCCAGAATCTACTGAGTTTACACCCACAGTTATCTTTCATAGCAGTCATACTATCATCGTGGGCTGTGCTCTTTTGAAAAACACATATAGTAATTAAAAGTTCAATACGTCCATTTCCATAAGTAATTCAAGATAATGATCAGACCTCATGACAACTGCATAGAATTTGCAGTTCAAGGAGAGATCAGTGTACCAAACAGGTCAATGTCAGTATTTAGCTTCCATCTGAGCCTCCTACCCCAGTATTTTATCTCACCCTATCAGCATTTCCTTCCACAAACTCTCCCTCATGTACTTATCCAATTTTTCCTTAAATGCTACTCTATCTAGCTGCCTCATATATCAATGGGCTTTATATTTTCATCACTCTCTGAATGGCGTGTGCAATGGTAGAATTAGAGTGGTGGTGGGTTCCTGTGAATGTGAAATGGCAGTTAGACAATGATGGTCCTTACCCTTGCAAATTGCAGAAGATTATTAAAAGTATAATACTGTGGATGCTTAAAATTTGAATCAGAAGCTGAAAATACTTGTGGAGAGAGGTAGTTCTTAATGTTCTTTTGGGCTGCTGGGTGTTCCTTTTAACCCTGAACACTACACTACCTCAGGTTGTTATCTCTGTATCTGATTGGGTGGTCTTCTTTGGCATTTTAGATTAGATTAGATTACTTACAGTGTGGAAACAGGCCCTTCGGCCCAACAAGTCCACACCGACCCGCCGAAGCGCAACCCACCCATACCCCTACATCTACCCCTTACCTAACACTACGGGCAATTTAGCATGGCCAATTCACCTGACCTGCACATCTTTGGACTGTGGGAGGAAACCGGAGCACCCAGAGGAAACCCACATAGACACAGGGAGAATGTGCAAACTCCATACAGTCAGTCGCCTGAGGCGGGAATTGAACCCGGGTCTCTGGCGCTGTGAGGTAACAGTGCTAACCACTGTGCCACCGTGCCGCATTCTGGAGGCAACAGCACTATCCTTCCATCAGGGTCTCCTGACATGGACGTAATCAAGGTGGTTGTCCTTGGCAGGGAGAAATCTAGGTAATTTGGGGTTCCCATCTCTGACAATGATCTAAACATAAAGACAGTGGTATTACATCCTCATTCTCATGAGCTTTGGTCTGGAATGGACAACATTCCTGATGAAGAGCTTATGCCCAAAATGTCGATTCTGTTGCTCTTTGGATGCTGCCTGACCGGCTGTGCTTTTCCAGCACCACACTCTTGACCAACATCCTGGATCCCTGAGAAGAATTGTTCATTTCTTAGATAGAGGGACTGCAAAGCACAGGCTTAGAAAATAAAACACAGGAGCAGAATTAGGCCATTCAGCCCATTCAGTCTGCTCCATCATTCAATCATGGCTGACATATTTCTTGACCACATTCTCCTGCCTTCTCCCTTGATCACTTTACCAATCAAGAACATATCTCTACCTTAAATACATCCATACAACTTGGCATCCACAGCCCTCTACGCAATGAGTTCAACAGATTAACCAACTTCTAGCTGAAGAAATTCCTCCTCATCTCAGTCCTAATAGTCCTCCCTTCATTCTAAGGCTATGCCCTCAGATCCTACTCTCTCCCACTAATGGGAACATCTTCTCCATGTCCAATGTATTGAGACCCCTCAGTATCCTGTAAGTTTCAATCAGATTCCCCGCATCCTTCTAAATTCCATCGAGTATCACACCCAGAGTCCTCAACTGCTCCTCATATGACATGCATTTCATCTCTTGCAGTCATCATGTAAACCTCCTCTGGACCACCTCCAATGCCAGCATATCCTTCCTCAGAAATGAGGTCTAAAACGGCTCACAGTATTCCAAATGAGGTGTGACCAGAGTCATACACCTCAGCAGTACATCTCTGCTCTTGTATTCTAGTCCTCTTGAAATGAATGCTAGCATTGCATTTGCCTCCCTAACTGCCAACTGATCATATATGTTAACATTAAGGGAATCCTGAGCCGGGACTCCCAAGTCTCTTTGTGCGTCAGATTTCCGAAGTTTTTTCTAAGTTGGCACTTAGAAAATAGCAATGTGTTTGACTCTTAAACTGTCCCCTAGCCTATGAAAGGATAGGCAACAAATACTAGTACTATTCTTCCTACCGAAGTTCATGATCTCACACGTTCCCACATTGTCTTCCATCTGCCACTTCCTAGCCTGTCCAAGTCCTTCCGCAGCCTCCCCACTTCTTCAACACTACCTGTCCCTCCACCTGTCTTTGTGTCATCTGCAAACTTAGCAACAATTAGAACTCAGTTCCTTCATCCACATCAGAAATGTATAACATGAAAAGTTATGGTTCTCAACACAGACCGCTGCAGAACTCCACTAGTCACCAGCTGCAATCCTGAAAAAGACCCATTTATTCCCACTCTCTGCCATCCGCCAGTCAGTCAATCCTCTATCCATGCCAGTACCTTGCCCCTAACACCATGGGCTTTTAGCTTATTTAGCAGCCTCCTGTGCTGCACCTTGCAAAGACCTTCTGGAAATCCAAATATATCACATCCACTGGCACACCTTTGTCTGGCTTGTTCATTACCTCCTCAAAGAATGCTGACAGATTTGTCAGGCTTGACCTCCCCTTGACAAAGCTGTGCTGACTCAGCTCTATTTTACTATGCATTTCCAAGAACACCACAAGTCTTCCCAATGACTGAGGTCAGGCTAATCAGCCCATAGTTTCCTGTCTTCTGCCTCCCTCCCTTCTCTTTTATGTAGGACAGGATTCGTGGGGCACCACAGGGTCTCATCATCATAAACAATGGAAGATTGTGGAAGATCCAAAAAACATTGGATCTTTAAGTCCTTCAATGGAATCTGATTAATGTGGATCTCGCAGGATTCCTTCAAGAGGAGCACAGTCCATAGGAATCTCTATTGCAATCCTCTAACCTGCAGACATATTGGAAAGTTGGACGATGCTAAATGTTCAACATCAGTCGCTTTCCTGCAATTCTTAATTTTATACTGGAGTTTGGACTGGTTCAGTGTTGGAGGCTTAGGTTCTATAATTTCTTTCACATTTATTTCAAATTCCTTCTTCAAAAGATTATGTTCATTCTTATGTGGCACAGTGGTTAGCACTGCTGCCTCACAGCGTCAGAGACCCGGGTTCAATTCCCACCTTGGGCAACTGTCTGCGTGGAGTTTGCACATCCTCCATGTGTCTGCATGGGTTTCCTCCCACAGTCCAAAGATGTGTAGGTTAGGTGAATTGGCCATGCTAAAATGCCCATGGTGTTTGGTGTAGGGGGGTGGGTTGCTCTTCGGAGGGTCGGTGTGGACTTGTTGGGCCGAAGGGCCTGTTTCCACGCTGCAGGGAATTCAATCTAATCATTTCACTTCTTACTGTGGCGATGAGTAGGAGTTCTGAAGAGTACATTGCCTGCCCAATGCCAGGGCTGGAACAGAACCTGAAGAAGGAGGAGAATGACGTGGTGCATGTTGGTATCGATGACATTCTCAGGACTAGAAAGGAGTCTTTTCTGTAACACTTTGAACATCTGAGCCACTAGGCAAACTGACATCGGGTAAATAAAGTTAAGGAGTTAAATGCGTGCCTCAAAGTTTGGTTTGTATGGAATGGGTTTCAAAGCATGGGCACTGGCACCAGTACTGGGATAGAAGGGAGCTGTTCCACTGGGATGGGCCTCACTTGAACTGTGCCAAGACCAGTGTCCTTTTGGAATTCTTTATTACAAAAGGCCGCTGAGATTGAGTCATTAAGTATATTCAAGGCTGAGATAGACAGATTTTTAATCAGTAAGGGAATCAAGCACCATGGGGAAAAGAAAAGAAAGTTGATGATTATCAGATCAGCCATGATCTCCTCAAGTAACAAAAATAACTTGATGGGCTGAATGGCCTATTTCTGCAGCTACTTTTTATGGTCTTATAGTCTTAATTTTTTTAAAGATCTCCCTCAGTTCTAGGAGCTCTTTAGATTGGGCTGTGTGTCATGAAAAGAAACCTTGAGTACTTCTATGACTTGCTGATACGATCCGATAGCAGAGTTCAATTATGGCTTGATTCAATTTGGACTTTAACATTTCCTTCTCCCTGGATGCTTTTTCAGTCAGCCGCTGGCACTCTCTCTTCATCGGCTGGGTTTCTGGGTTTGAGGATTTTCTCTGGAAGTATCAAGATCATCCTGCTGTCCCTTTGTTCATTCTTCTACGTTTGTGTCACATAGAGTTGATATGATACTTATGTCACTGACCGAATCTTCAATGCTCATGTGGCTGTGTCATTGCATTGAGACCTTCTCCACACATGACTGATGATCCCTTTCTCACTCCCCTTCTAACTCCACTGAGGTCTTGCAGCCATCTCACTGCCTGTGGAGAATTCTGAAGCGTTGACAACATTTGCTTGTGACTGAATTGCTTTTTCAGTGGCAGTCCCTTTAAAATTAACAAACAGTGAAATTCACAACTAATCTTGGCATTTGGATGGGTATATGAATAGGAAGGGTTTGGAGGGATATGGGCCGGGTGCTGGCAGGTGGGCTAGATTTGGTTGGGATATCTGATCGGCATGGATGGGTTGGACCGAAGAGTCTGTTTCCATGCTGTGCAACTCCACGACTCTATGACTCTAAGTGTCAAGGCTTTGTGGATGTTTGCTACCCTTAGCCCACAACACTGACAGACCCTTTACCTTCAGTTGATTTTCCTGTAACTTTGCTAATGTTCTGTTTATCTGTAAGGGATGTTGATGTGTAGTGAACAGCAACTCAGACTTCAGGATGTCAGCCTCATTTTGCTTCCTTGTAGCACCCCAATCTTAATGAAGGGAGGAATGTCTGTATCTAATTGTGGGTGGTTTTACTGTCGTTGTATTTAATGTTGGGCTTAGTGGAAATTTCCTCTTGTTACCTTTTACAACAAAAGGGCAATTCTCTTTAAAAAATACAGCAGAGCCCTCATTAGCATTGGAAGTGGAGACTATTTGTGTCACAAACTTCTCGCTCATGGTTTATGCATTTTAGCATTTAAATGTAACGTTTTAGGAATTAAAATTTAACCATGGATAATAGAATGAATACTATTGAAGCATCTTGAGGTCTAGCACGCTTAGAAGGTTGAGACCGTGTTGCTTTAAAAGATTAACAACTGGGAAGGTAAATTAATTAAAGTGTTGTTCCTTAATGATTGTCATCAGTGCAATTTGGAACTTAAGGCACAGAACGACAAATGGAATGCAAGTGGGCAGTAGAAGAGAGCAGTGCTACTGTTGCAGTGTCTCACAGAGCAACATCAGTTTTCAGTGGAAGGGACACAACATTACATATAATAAAACATAGAACGGTGGAGAAACTCAGTAGGTCCGGCAGCAACTGCAGAGAGAAAAGCAGGGTTAACATTTCAGTCCAGATGTTGCCAGACCAGTTTCTCCAGACATCTCCAGTTTTTGTTCAGATTTCCAGCATCCGCAGTTCGTTTTGTTTACAGTACTACAATGTGATTTGAAACGATAACATAACAACAACGCCTCTACTTCTTCAGGAGATGAAGGAAATTTGGCATGTCCATAAAGATTTCTATGAATTTTTTATAGATGTACCATAGAAAGCATTCTATCCGGATGCATCACAGCTTGGTTTGGCAACTGCTCAGGACCATAGGAAACTACAAAAAGTTGTGAACACAGCCCAGTTCATCACTCAAGACATCCTTCTGTCCGCTAATCCCATTTATACTTATTAGGGCCTCAGACACACAGCCAACAGCATCAAAGACCCCCCCTCCCACCCCCCACTCTAATTATAATCTCTTCCAACCTCTTCTATTGGGCAGAAGATACAAAAACTTAAACACACATACCAACAGATTTCAGAACAGCGTATTCCCCGCTGTTATTAGACTTCTGAATGGACCCCTCAAATTTTAAATTTAATGTTGGTCTCACTCTTTGTGCACCTCCTCTGCAGCTGTAATATTGTATCCCTCGTTCAGTTCTATTATCCTAACACACTTCGTATGGTATGATCTGCCTGTACTGCATGTAAGACAAAACTTCTCACTGTACCTAGGTACATGTGACAAATCAATAAAAAGCTATGCCCTTGAATGTGGAGAGAATGTCACTTGGATTTAGTTGTTTCTCTGTATCACATTGAAGAGGAATAATATTTACACTGTTGGCTTCTATAGGCCTATAGAAGCTTCTATAGTAGCAAACATCTGAATATTTATTTTTGCGCATCATATGCAAACTGATAGGAGGCATATATTTGTAAGTGAGAAAAGTCATGAAACAATTTGCATTAATGCTCAGCTTTAATATTATGGAGTCAAGGAGCTTCACAGGAGCATAATCAAACGAAATTTGACCCCAAACTAAATTAGAAGGTAGTAGAGCAGGTGATCAAAAACGTAATCAATTGATGAGATTGGCTTTAAAGAGCATTTTAAAGAATAAGAGGTGGATTGGGAGCCCTTTCAAGATTAGGCCAAGAGCACCTAATGACATCGGGGTCATATGTCCAGGACAGAACTGGAGAAACACAGCATTCTCAGAGAACTGTAGGGCAAGACGGAGTTACAGAGCTAACATTTGGAACGAATGTCAACTAAAATGCTGAATCATATCAATGAGAGGGTTCACCAGTAAAGTGTCAGCGTGGTGATTCGCACATCAATAATATAATGTACAGGTGTGGCCTGACATTTCCTGAGGATATACTGAGATTAGCATCATGGATCTAAAATGTGTTGTAAACTACAATGTGTGAAGTGACACCTAAATCAGACTGTTTCTTTGGTTTGGGGTTCTGAGGGCTGGATGTTAGCTAATCATTGTTTTAAATGTCAATGTAGTTTGTTCATGTTGTCACGACTTTGTTAGGCTGTTCAAATCCACTTTGCGTTTCACAGAGAAATTCTGGTCTTCATAGAACACAAACCGTTCCTCTTAGCAAAATGTGGTGAGATCCAGGAAGGTATGCTACATTGTTGTATTAATTAGAGCCCAACTTGCTATAACTTAGTTCAGTATCACTGTCAAGCAGGTAAAAACAATGACTGCAGATGCTGGAAAGCAAATACTGGATTAGTGGTGATGGAAGAGCACAGCAGTTCAGGCAGCATCCAACGAGCAGCGAAATCGACGTTTCGGGCAAAAGCCCTTCATCAGGAATAAAGGCAGTGAGCCTGAAGCATGGAGAGATAAGCTAGAGGAGGGTGGGGGTGGGGAGAGAGTAGCATAGAGTACAATGGGTGAGTGGGGGAGGAGATGAAGGTGATAGGTCAAGGAGGAGAGGGTGGAGTGGATAGGTGGAAAAGGAGATAGGCAGGTTCGACAAGTCCGGACAAGTCAAGGAGACAGTGCTGAGCTGGAAGTTTGAAACTAGGATGAGGTGGTGGAAGGGGAAATGAGGAAGCTGTTGAAGTCCACATTGATGCCCTGGGGTTGAAGTGTTCCGAGGCGGAAGATGAGGCGTTCTTCCTCCAGGCGTCTGGTGGTGAGGGAGCAGCGGTGAAGGAGGCCCAGGACCTCCATGTCCTCGGCAGAGTGGGAGGGGGAGTTGAAATGTTGGGCCACGGGGCGGTTTGGTTGATTGGTGCGGGTGTCTCGGAGATGTTCCCTAAAGCGCTCTGCTAGGAGGCGCCCAGTCTCCCCAATGTAGAGGAGACCACATCGGGAGCAACGGATACAATAAATGATATTAGTGGATGTGCAGGTAAAACTTTGATGGATGTGGAAGGCTCCTTTAGGGCCTTGGATAGAGGTGAGGGAGGAGGTGTGGGCACAGGTTTTACAGTTCCTGCAGTGGCAGGGGAAGGTGCCAGAATGGGAGGGTGGGTCATAGGGGGTGTGGACCTGACCAGGTAGTCACGGAGGGAACGGTCTTTGCGGAAGGCAGAAAGGGTTGGGGAGGGAAATATATCCCTGGTGGTGGGGTCTTTTTGGAGGTGGCGGAAATGTCGGTGGATGATTTAGTTTATGCGAAGGTTTGTAGTGTGGAAGGTGAGCACCAGGGGCGTTCTGTCCTTGTTACTGTTGGAGGGGTGGGGTCTGAGGGTGGAGGTGCGGGATGTGGACGAGATGCGTTGGAGGGCATCTTTAACCACGTGGGAAGGGAAATTGCGGTCTCTAAAGAAGGAGGCCATCTGGTGTGTTCTATGGTGGAACTGGTCCTCCTGGGAGCAGATACGGCGGAGGCGGAGAAATTGGGAATATGGGATGGCATTTTTGCAAGAGATAGGGTGGGAAGAGGTGTAATCCAGGTAGCTGTGGGAGTCGGTGGGTTTGTAAAAAATGTCAGTGTCAAGTCGGTCGTCACTAATGGAGATGGAGAGGTCCAGGAAGGGGAGCGAGGTGTCAGAGATGGTCCAGGTAAATTTAAGGTCAGGGTGGAATGTGTTGTTGAAGTTGATGAATTGCTCAACCTCCTCGCGGGAGCACGAGGTGGCGCCAATGCAGTCATCAATGTAGCGGAGGAAGAGGTGGGGAGTGGTGCCGGTGTAATTACGGAAGATCAACTGTTCTACGTAGCCAACAAAGAGACAGGCATAGCTGGGGCCCATACGTGTGCCCATGGCTACGCCTTTGGTCTGGAGGAAGTGGGAGGATTCAAAGGTGAAATTGCCAAGCAGCTAATTCTAAAGGAAGGAGGAAATGTTTTGTTACTGTGTATGTTGGAAAGCTATAATGATTCTCTACAGTTTTCTGTGGCAGTCAGTTCATATTATACTGGTTAGAGGCTTTAAAATATTGCAAAGTACTCCTTTGTATTCTTTCATAATATGCTTAACAGACACCAGTGATTTAATTGAAGCATTTGCTGACTGGGATTAATTGGGGATAATTTTGATTTGGTATGATAGTATATAACTGGTGATAACAGCCTGTTTAATATCTCTGTAAAATGTCACTTCCATTGATTTAATGGATGGTGAGGATAGTTGTTCTAATAATTGCACAGAGTTTGCAATCTGATTGGTCGTGCTAAAGAAATGACACCTGATCATGTAGTCAGCAAGATCCAATCATAAATCCAGGAGGGATGCTTCCTTCATTCATAAAGATACAAAAAACATTTGAGTACAATAGAGAGGGCAAAAACTTGAATAGCAAAGTCAGTTTGGGCAAAAGTAAGTTACCGTGACAAAGGAAGATTTAACACAGTTGACGAGAGTCACATAGCTCATGGGCTACAGTGCGTGATATATTGGTGAGGGAGGTATTAATGGGAAACTCATTGGTAAGGAATTATAATCTGTTCTTTCGATGTATAGCCAAAGTGCATACCACAAATCACAGAAGGAATTGCTGAAGCTGTTCACACCACAAGCACACCAGTGCCCAGTCTGGAAGCTGTAGCAGCGATGACTATAAGCACTGGGAGCATTTCAGGAAGAAACTATCACAATGATAGCTTCAGTTGGCAGAGTTGTGACAAGAGATCGAGAGGCCTTGGAAGGTTAACTCTGGAAAGAGAAATCTCAAAGGAGATGTCATTCAACCCATGATTTCACTCTGTTTAGAGATTGGGACAGGTTTTCAAGACTTGAGACTGATTGATTTTTGAGCAGATTTGGATCAAAGCTTGGTAAGTGGGCGAGAGTTCTAGTTCATTAACTGAATGGCACAACAGGCTCGAGAGCCAAACTGCTCATCTCCTATTGCTGTGTTCAAGATTCTCAAGGGAAAAGATAAATGGACTTGAGCAAATAAAACAAACAGAGGGCGAATGGCGAATACAAGTTTAACCTTTCAAAGTCTAAGGTAGGTGGATGTATGGATTTGGAAGTGAAATCATCTGTTTACATTTTTAGGCTAATTGGAAATGAAGTGAAAACTTTAAAGAATTGGCTGAATATTTGAAAGAATGAATGATTGAGAAGTTTGCAGACCAGCTAGTTAGACTGCAGAATTTTCCTTATACTACTCTCTTCCTATAATGTGCCTTTTGCCAATTCCAAAGCACAGCAGGGTAGGTTGGAGTATAAAGGGCTGATCATTAAATACTGACTTCTGTATCATGACACCAATTTCCCTATATCTGAAAACATACATGTAGAACTATAAGCTTCAGATGCATTCTGCATAGATTTCATATCAGGGTTGCTAATCCTGGGTGGATATAATCCTGGGTAACATTTTTTACCTCCAGATGCCCTATCCCAGTCAAACAGCCTATTTTGCTCTACCACCAATATTTTGCAAACTAACCAATGGAAATGTTTAAACCAATTGTCAAATGCACACTTTGTTCCAATGTTCCTCTGACCTTTCTCCCTGGATGGCTTACAGACTAGACAGAAATTTTGTATTCCGAGAGACTCCTAGTCAATCTTAGAAATTTAGCTTCTTTAATTATCGTCCTGGACTCCAATCTCACTTCATAATGAAATGCTGTCCATTTCAGCTCTAAAGAAGTTAAAGAGCATTATTTAATATTGGTAGGGCTCTACTCAACAGAGAGAGGGAAAAGTACTTATTTTATTCTCACCTTCTCACTCTCCAGCTCTGAGCACACATGAGGAAAGAACATTCTGCACAATTGTACAGTTGGAGCACGAATCATTTAGCTGCCGAGACCTCAAATCACATTTCTTCCTATTCACAAACAACCTCTAAATGGCACACGCAAGCTCTTGTAATACCTGAATACTTACATTTGGCAATTTAGTGATACACTACCTCAATGAGATTTTTTTTCTTTCACTTTGTTCCACCTGACTTTCCTCTCATCTGCTGGAGGTACTAACTTGTGGTATTACAAATTGCTACCTAAAACTGTAGCATGTTTATTTTCCAGTTTCAACTGGCTAGTTTCACCATCTGTAACACTGCCTCAGCTAATTCAGCACAACACAGCAATTGCCTGGCTTTATTTATTTCATAGTACATTTTAATTCACCTGTCCTCATATAACAACTTGCAATTTATGCATTGCCACAACATCAATTTTGACAAAACAAGCTATTATCCTTTATTCTGATACAGGGAATTAAGGTAACAGGTTTTCTAGATGTCAGTCAGCGTGATGTATGCACTACGAATCAGGTTCTTGTTGAGAGAGATATTTGAAGTTTATTGACAACACCAACTATTTCTACAACTAGAATATCATAGATTTACATATAGGTGAAAGCGAGGACTGCAGATGCTGGAGATTAGAGTCGAGGGTGTGGTGCTGGAAAAACACAGCAGGTCAGGCAGCATCCGCGGAGCAGGAAAATTGACGTTTCAGGCAAAAGCCCTTCATCATTTTTTGCCTGAAACGTCAATTTTCCTGCTCCTCGGTTGCTGCCTGACCTGCTGTGCTTTTCCAGCACCACACTCTAGATTTACATATAGTTTGCTTCCTGTACATTACAAACACATAGCTGACTGACTGATGACACTACACTGACTCCATTACACACAGAGAGATTAATGATAAGCTGTCACTTTAATTCCGCAAGTTTTAGACCACAAAATATTAAAGGTTTATGAACAACATTAATTAATGTGACATTTTTGTTCACTTGAGATAGCATCCATGTGGCATGAGGGAAGACACCACATTACTTTTGGGAATAGAGTGAGACCAGGAGAGACGGTGATGTAGAACTAATCTCAAAATGTCCAATTTTACCAAAGATCTCTTCAGGGGTCAAGGAGAATACACATCTATGATAAGTTAAATGTTGAACATTCCCTTTTTCCTTTCAAGGACTGTTATTTTTACACTAAAATGTTTAATATTCTCATAAAAACCAAAAACTTACTTCCCTATTGTTTACAAAATGAAAATTGCTGGAAAAGCTCAGCAGGTCTGGCAGCATCTGTGGAGAGAAATCAGTTAAGTCAAACCCCCCAACCCTGGCAACATCTTTGTAAATCTTTTCTGAATCTTTCAAGTTTCACAAAATACTTTCGTTAGCAGGGAGGCCAGAAATGGATATAATTTCCTGATGGAAGGCTTTTGCCTGAAAAGTTGATTTTCTTGCTCCTCAGATGTTGCCTGACCTGCTGTGGTTTTTCAGCACCATTCTAATCTCCAGTATCTGCAGTACCCAGTGATGAGAGTAGAGTGTTATTTACATGAAATTTAATAAAGCTTTTGACAAGGTTCCACATAGTGGACTGGTTAGTAAGGTTAGATCACATGGGATTCAGGGTGAGCTAGCCAATTGGATACAAAATGGCTTGAAGGTAGAAGACACAGAATGGTGGTGAAGGGTTGTTTTTCAGAATAGAGGCCTGTAACAAGCAGTGTTCCACAGGGATCAGTTCTGGGTCCACTTTTTATTAGAATCCCTACAGTGTGGAAACAGGCCCTTCGGCCCAACAAGTCCACACCGACCCTCCGAACAGTAACCCGCCCACCCGCTCCCCCGAGTGTTGCACCTATCCTACACACCCCTGAAAACAATGGGCAATTTAGCATAGCCAATTCACCTAACCTGTACATCTTTGGATGGCAGGAGGAAACCGGAGCACCCAGAGGAAACCCACACAGACACGGGGAGAATGTGCAAACTCCACACAGTTACCCGAGGCTAGAATCGAACCTAGGTCCCTGGCACTGTGAGGCAGCAGTGCTAACCACTGAGCCACCATGCCGACCCCTTTTGCTTATCAGATCTATAAACAACTTGGATGATAACATAGGAGGCGACAGTTAGTAAGTTTGCAGGTGACACCATCATTGGTGGTGTAGTGGACAGTGAAGAAGGTTATCTAAGATTACAAAGAGATCTTGATTAATTGGTTCAGTGGGCTGAGGAATTGCTGATGGAGCTTAATTTTGATAAATGGGAGGTTTGTTTTACCAAAATGCAATATGATTGCAGGATTTCTACAAGTAATGGTAGGCCTCCATGTAGTGTTGTAGAACAGAGAGACTTTGGTCTTCAGGTACTTAATTATCTGAAATTTGTGACATAGGTAGACAGATGATTAAGAAGGTGTTTAGCACACTGCCTTCATTGCTCCAACCTTTGAGTAGAGGATTTGAGGTTGGAGAGGACATTGTTGAGGCCTCTTCCAGAGTAATGTTTGTCATTACCTTCCATTCTTAGGATGAAAAAGAAGCAAGTCCCAATGTTTACCTCAACCCCAATCAGAATTGAACCCATCACTGTCAACTGTTACTCAGCACCACACTCTCATCATGGATCCAACTGAATAGCCAGCCCTAGTAGAGGGTAAAAAAATAGCAATTTTTTTTCTCTCTATCTGTAGCTTATGATCCCAGAATAGATTGCCAATTTGTTCTATTCTGGTTAGGGCCAATTTATTTTTTAACGTAGACTAAGTGTAAGATACATGGAGAAAGTGACGACTGCAGATGCTGGAGATCAGAGTTGAAGATTGTGGTGCTGGAAAAGCACAACAAGTCAGGCAGCATCTGAAGAGCAGGAGAATCGACGTTTCGAGCAAAAGCTCTTCATCAGGTATTTAGAAAGAGAATAAAGCCCCAAGATCCCACATTTTTAAATGAAAACCATAAACTTCACTCTACAGCCTAGTTTACATCTCCATCTTATCTTTACCACCATTAGCACTCCCTTTGTCTAATGGTTCAGGCTCTCTCACCATCTGTTCCACTTGTTCCTTCTCTCCCTCTGTCAATGGCAAGACACCCTTTGCTTTACAGCCCCTTTCAATCTGCAGATGAATCATACCGGACTCTGTTTTTCTCTCTCTCCACAGATGTGGTCAGATCTGGTGATTTTCTCCAACAATTGGATCCTAAACTATTTACCAACTACATTGACAGTAAGGAGAACAGCCATTTCAACATCTGGTAGCATAATTTTGTCTTCCTCTGTTAGTCAATTCGTCTCCCGAGCCTTCAGAACATAACTTTTCTCCATTCCTGATGATACTTCACGTAGAGAGTAGTCACCTGGCTGGTTCATTAATTATATGAGTATTAACTTACATTAAGTATTCACTTACATGCCTAGAAAGTGGACGCTGATGGGTTATTTTAAAAGGATGCTCCAAAGACTGTTAAAACCAGGTGAGATGTGGTGAATTGGCTCCCTTCTTTCAACCTCCAGAACAAAGATTTATGTGTTTTAGTATAAAGCTATGTATCTGTCCAATTAAAAGAAAGTTGACTAGTTCATCTGAAGTAATAGCTCAGTTACAAGATTTTCTTGAAAGAATGAACATTTATTATTTGCTAACCCCCCCAGTAAAATTTTAAAAACAGCCATCAAGCCATAAGGTACAAATTTAAAGCGAAAATAATTAAATAATAATTATGGCTGGTTTTAATCTTCATGTTGACTGGGTTAATCAAATTAGAAAGGGTAGCTATGACTACAAATTCATAACGATAGTTTCCAAGAGCAATATATTATCCAGCCAACCAGGGAGCAGGCTATCTTGGATCTGGTGATGAGTAATGAGGAAGGTTGAATAAATAACATCTGAGTAAAAGATCCCCTAGGGAGTAGTGATCATAACATGATAGAATTTAATATTCAGTTCAAGAATGAAAATCTTGAGTTGGAAACATCTCTTTTTAACTTCGGTAAAGAGGATTGCAGTGAATTGAGGATAGAGTCAGCTAAAATTAAAATGAACTCGGTGATGGGATAAGCAGGAATGACTGTGAGGGGACAGTGGCAGACTTTTAAGGATTTAATTCATGACTCTCAGAAAAATTACATCCCAGTACAGAGGAAATATTCTCAGAAAGGGATAAACTAACCATGGCTAACCAAGGAAGTTAAGGACAGTATTAAGTTCAAAGAAAAAGCCGAGAGAATGGCCCAAGTTAGTGATCACCCAAAGACTGCGATAAGTTCAGAATCCAGCAAAGGAGAGCTAACAAGAAAATAAAAATCAAATATGAACTACAATGGTAAACTAGCGAGGAACTTAAGAATTGACAATAAGAACTTTGTTAAATGTGTAAAAAGGAAGAGGGATCAAAGTGAACATAGGCCACTTAGAAAATGAATCCAGGGAGACAATTATGAGCAAAAAGGAAATGGCTGAGGAGCTAAATGGTATTTTGCATCAGTCTTTACAGTGGAAGGTACATTGACCATCTTATTAATACTATAGAATACAGGGTAGGAATTAAGGAGGAGAAAGTGAGGGGTGCAGATGCTGGAGATCACAGTCAAAACGTGCGGTGCTGGAAAAGCACATCAGGTCAGGCAGCATCCGAGGAACAGGAGAGTCGATGTTTTGAGCATAAGCGCTTCATCAGGAATGAAGAGCTTAGGCTTGAAAGGTTGGCTCTCTTGCTCTTCGGATGCTGTCCGACTGGGGTAGGAATTAAATACCATCAACATCACTGGAGATGTATTATTAGACAAACTAACAGGGCTAAAGACATTTAAGTCTCCCGGCCTTTATGACTTCTATCTAAAGATCGTAAAAAAGAGACAACTACAGAGATAGCGGTTGCATTGGTTGTAATTTTCCAAAAGTGTTCAATTCTGGAGAAGTACTGGATGATTTGAAAACTGACAATGTAACACTCCTATTCAAAAAAGGAGGGAGGCAAAAAAATTGTATCTCTAGGCTGATTGGCCTAATGTATATGGTTGGAAATATATTGGAATAAATTATTAAGGAAGTAATAGCTGAACATTTTGAAAATCAACCAGAGTCAGTATGGATTCATGAAAGGGAAATGGTGTCTAACTAATTTATTAGAGTTTTTCAATGAAGCCTCAACCAGAGTGAGTAGAGGGGAAGCAGTAAATGTGTTGTATTTAGATGTCGAGAAGGTGTTCAACAAAATACCTCACAAAATGTTAAGTATTAAGAGCTCACGTTGTTGGAGGTACTGTACTGGTGTGGGTATAGAAAACTAGCTAATGGGAGGCAAACAGCAAGTGGGGACAAGATGCTCTTGTTCAGCACGACAACCTGTGGACAGTTGGGTTCCACAGGGATCAGTGCTGGGACCACAACTGTTATAATGCATATTAATGACTTGGAGGAAGGAAGTAAATGCACTGTAGCCAAATATATAGGTAACACAAAACTAAGTGAAAAGGCAGGTTGTGAGGGAGATACAAACTGTTTACAGAAAGACATTGATAGGTAAGGCAAGGGGGTATGAAGTTGGCAAATGAAGTAGAATGTAGGAAAATGCAAAGCTGTTCATTTTAGAAAGGAGAACAAAAGAACAAAATATGTTTGAAATAGAGAAAAATGGCAGAAAGCTGCAATACAAAGGGACTTGGGAGTTCTTGTGCACAAAACACAGAAAGCTAGCACATAGGTACAGCAGGTAGTCAGGAAGGCTAAGGGAATTTAGGCCCTTATCATGTAACCTTAGAATCTCTACCATTTGGAAACAGGCCCTTCAGCCCAACAAGTCCATACCAACTCTCCAAAGAGTAACCCACCCTGAACCATTCCCATATATTTACCCCTGACTAATGCATCTAACCTACATATTCTTGAACACTATGGGCAATTTAGCATAGCCAAACCACCTAACTGCACATCTTTAGGTTGTGGGAGGAAACCGGAGCACCCATAGGAAACCCACACAGACACAGGGAGAATGTACAAACTCCACACAGACAGTTGCCTGAGGCTGGAATTGAACCCAGGTCCCTGGGTCTGTGAGGCAGCAGTGCTAACCACTGAGCCACCATGCCACCTAAAGGGCTTATTTCAAGGGGTTTGGAGCATTGGAGTAGGGAAGTCTTACTGCAACTGCACAAGGCGCTGGTGAGGCCATATCTGGAGTATGTAAGCAATTTTGTTCTCCTTATTTAAAGAAAAATATAATTTCATAGGACATTATTCAAAGAAGGTTCACAGGGATGATCCCTGGTTTGGAGAAATTGTTTAATAAGCAAAGACTAAACAGGTTGGGACTCTACTCTCTGGAGTTTAGAAGATTGAGAGGTGATCTTTTTGATACAAACAGGATTCATAAGGGACTTGACAAAGTCAATACTGAGGATATTTCTCCTCATGGGAGAGTCTAAGACCAGACAGCATAGCTGTGAGTCTTTGGAATTCTTTGCCACAGAGAACTGTGTGGGCAGATGAGAAATTATTTGTCTCAAAGGGTCTTGGATCTGTAGAATTCACTACCACTCAGTACGGTGTATGCTGGACATTAAATAAATATAAGGTGGCAAGAGACAGTGGGCAGGAAAGTGGAGTTGAGGTTGAGATGAGAACAGTCATGATCATATTAAATGGTGGAGGAGCCTTAAGGGGCTGAATTGCCTATTCCTGCACCGAGCCCTTATGTTCTTCTGTTATGTCCTAAAAATATTGCATTCCCTTTACCTTTTGTTCTACATCATTTCTTTCCTTTAATCCCTTGCACCCTCTAACAACATGTAATCACATGAGAAAAGAGGCAAAGGAGAAAGGTCATGGCTGATTTGTTTATGTTTTGAATTACACATTCCCATCTATCACCAATAACCTTTGATTCCCTCGATGTCTGCTTTAAGAGTACTTAATGATCCCACCACTACTACCCCCTGAAGCAGAGTGCTCCAAGGTTGCACAACCCCCTCATCTGTCTCAAACCTTCTTTCCTTTTCCTAGCTGACACTTTATGCTTTTCCAAAAGCCCAAGAACCCATTACCTTTCCACTTCATTTCCAATCTGAAAAAGAGTCAGATAATGTAACTGTGTTCTTCTCTCTCTCTCTCTCTCTCTCTCTCTCTCTCAATGCACCAGCAGGCACCATTATTTCTGTGAGTGACTGTAATGCAAAGGTAGTGTATGGCACTTCTGTTTGTCAGTAGGCGCCTACTTAAACTGACCTTACTTCTGTTGATACAGTCCTGTGGAACAAAACATAAGGAGCCAATTTCTTGGTCAGGGGCTGCATAGGATGGCTAATGTGTGAAGTTGCAATGTCACATGAATTAATGTTGGATTTTGGGGATTAAGTCACATGACTGAAATGTTATGGAATAAATTCCACATTCAATCCATACCAGATCCATTTATTCGTTACAATGGCAATTACTGAAATGGAGAATATTTCATTGTTCACAAATATGATAAGCACAAGGCATACTTCCAAATACGTCAATGTGAGCTAAAGCCCAAGAAGACTGCATTTACTTTTCAATTTCATTTTGTCCGGTATTGGGGTCTTATGATGCATGATTTGCAGATTACTGCAGACTTCTCAAAACACTGCTGAATTTAAAGTCTGCGTTAAATCAAAGGAAGTGGCTTTTCACATTTCCAGAAAAAATGGTAAGGCTTAGGTATGGGAGCAACTTAGAATTCAGCAAAGTGTGACCAAGAAACTAATACAATTGGGGGAAAAAACTAATATATATGCAAGTGAACAAGAACTTAAAGGCAGACTGGAAAAGCACCTTTCAGTATGTGAAAAAGCAGAAGATTGGCGAGGACAAACACCACAGATGAAGTTCAAAGTACATATCGTGAATAATGAGGAAATGGCTGAGAAACAAAATGTTACATTGCATTGCTTTTCACAGAAGTGAAGAAAATCTTGCAAACAGACTAGGGAACTAAGGAGCATGCAAAAATGAGGGGGAACTGAAAGAAATTAGCATTAATAAAAAAGGAATATTAAAATAAACTGCATTGAAGGTTGATAAATCCATTGAATCAAAGGAATTAAATTAAAGACTGTTAAACGAGGAAGGAATTATAGAGATGGTGGATGCAATGGTGGGTATTCTAAAGACTCTGAAAAGGTTCCTACAGACTGAACAACAGCAAATGTAAATACTTAAGGGGGGAGGAGAGAGAAAAAGGAAAACTACAGATCTGTTAGTTTGATGCTAATAATATAGAGCATGTCAGAGTCTATTCAAAAAATGTGACGACTCAACACTAGTAATATGATGGGCAGCCAACAAATTTAAGAAAAAGAAATCATGTTTGACAAATGTCCTGAGACAAAGCTCAGTATGCAGAAGTTGTAACAAAAAGAATTCAACTGCTAACCTTGAAGAATGATTTCTACTTTGTATAAAATATAAAGTTTGTATGGACAGGGAACCACACTGAGAATTCAATAATGAGCAGGAGAATTGGTTGGGCAGCAGAAAGGATAGCATTAGCAAATGTATTATGATAAATTGACTTGCTAAGTACCATAACTTACCATCATGTGCCTGCCACTTGTGTTCTGAAACGATACTGATGACTGCCACATATGATACAGCAGAGGTTATACAAATGCACCCATGTTGGAATTATTGAGAAAATCCCCCAAATCAGCTGCCATGGGTCATCTTTACAATTTAAGCAATGACCTGATTTCCCTGCAGAACATATTTGCCAGTGTAGCCAAGTTAAATCATTTGATGAGGATGTCTTGAGCTCAGATTTCTGCAAACATTTATACTATGTTGTGGGAAATAAATGTTACTAATAACAAGTTTGCATTTAATATTTCCACATGAGGATTACAGGAATGTCTGCTAGTTCTAACACTGAAGAGTAGTAATATAAGCATTCAACTCATTGTATTTATCAGAATCATAGAATCGTACAGCATGGAAATACAGCAGGAAAGAAAGAAATGAGGGGGAGTGGTGGTGTTTTTGGTTAGGGATAACATTCCGGCTATACTTAGGGAGGATATTCCTGGGAGTTTGTCAAGAGAAGTTATTTGGGTAGACCTGAGAAATAAGAAAGAGATAACCATCTTGTTGGAATTGGCCCCCAAGTAGTCAACAAGAAATTGAGAAGTGCATATGTAAGGAGATCTCAGATATCTATAAGAACATTAGGGTTGTAATGGTAGGGAATTTTAACTTTCCAAGCATAGACTGGGCCTGGCATAGTGTTAAGGGCTGGGCAGGGGAGGAATTTGTTAATTGTGTAAAAGAAAACTTTCTTATTCAGTATGTTGATACACCTACTAGAGAAGGAGCAAAACTTGACCTGTTGGGAATAAGGCAGGGGAAATGACTAAGGTGTCATTGGGAGAGTATTTTGGGCAAGTGATCATAACTCGATTAGTTTTAAAATAATTATGGAAAAGGATAGAACTGATCAAAAAGTTAAATTGGAATAAGGCCAATTTTGATGGGATTAGGCAGGAAGTTGCCAGAACAGAAATTGCTGGAAAAGCTCAGCAGGTCGTGCAACATCTGTGAAGAGAAATCAGATTGAGTGACCTTCCTGAGTTCTGAGGCAGCATGTTCCTGTTATTGTGAAGGGTAAGGTGGTGTGTGCGAGGAACGCTAGATGACAAGAAAATTGAGGCTCTGGATAAGAAAAAGAGGGCATATATCAATAGACAATAGACAATAGACAATAGGTGCAGGAGTAGGCCATTCTGCCCTTCAAGCCTGCACCACCATTCATTGTGATCATGTCTGGTCATCCTTAATCAGTATCCTGTTCCTGTCTTATCTCCATAACCCTTGATTCCACAATCCTTGAGAGTTCTATCCAACTCTTCCTTAAATGAATCCAGAGACTTGGCCTCCACTGCCTTCTGGGGCAGAGCATTCCACACAGCCACCACTCTCTGGGTGAAGAAGTTTCCCCTCATTTCTGTCCTAAATGGCCTAACCCTTATTTTTAAGCTGTGTCCTCTGGTTCGGGACTCACCCATCAGCAGAAACATCTTTCCTGCCTCCAGAGTGTCCAATCCTTTAATAATCTTATATGTCTCAATCAGATCCCCTCTCAGTCTTCTAAACTCAAAGGTATACAAGCCCAGTCGCACCAATCCTTCAACATAAGATAGTCCCGCAATTCCAGGAACTGACCTCGTGAGCCTACGCTGCACTCCCTCGATAGTTAGAATGTCTTTCCTCAAATTTGGAGACCAGAACTGCACACAATATTCCAGGTGTGGTCTCACCAGGGCACTGTACAGCTGCAGAAGAATCTCTTTGCTTCTATACTCAATCCCTCTTGTTATGAAGGCCAGCATGCTATTAGCTTTCTTCACTACCTGCTGTACCTGCATGCTTGCCTTCATTGACTGGTGTACAGGAACACCCAGATCTCTCTGTACTGCCCCTTTACCTAACCTGACTCCATTTAGGTAGTAATCTGCCTTCCTGTTCTTGCCACCAAAGTGAATAACCATACATTTATCCACATTAAACTGCATCTGCCATGCATCTGACCACTCACCTAATCTGTCCAGATCACCCTGTAATCTCCTAACATCCTCCTCACATTTCACTCTGCCACCCAGCTTTGTATCATCAGCAAATTTGCTTATGTTACTATTAATACCAATTTTCTATGACATTAATATATTTTGTAAAAAGCTGCGGTCCCAGCACTGATCCCTGCATTACCCCACTAGTCACCGCCTGCCATTCCGAAAGGGAGCCGTTTATCACTACTCTTTGTTTCCTGTCAGCCAACCAATTTTCAATCCAAGTCAGCACTTTGCCCCAATACCATGCACACTAACTTTGCTCACTAACCTCCTATGTGGCTTTATCAAAGGCTTTCTGAAAGTCCAGGTACACTACATCCACTGGATCTCCCTTGTCCATCTTCAGAGTTACATCCTCAAAAAATTCAAGAAGAATAGTCAAGCATGATATCCCCTTCATAAATCCATGCTGACTCTGACCTCTCCTGTTACTGCTATCAGATTTAGATGGCTGGGATCAAACAAATCCCTGGACGAGTATAAGGACAATGGGTGTACACTTAAGGGGGAAATCAGGAGGGCAAAAAGGACACAGGAGCTAGCTTTAGCAAATATAGTTATGGAGAATCCAAAGAGATTCTGTAAGTACATTAAGGGCAAAATAGTAATGAGGGAGACAATAGGACCCTTTAAAGATCAACAAGGCTATCTGTGTGTGGAACCATAGGAGGTGGGTGACATACGATTCAAATATTTCACATAAGTATTCACCATAGTGAAAGACATGGACACTAGAGAACTTAGGGAAATAAATAGTGATGTCTTGAAAATAGTTCATATTACAGAGAAGGTGTTGGAGATCTTAAAATGTATCAGGTTGGATAAATTCCTTGGACCTGGGAGTTGGCTAATGTGGTGCCACTTTTAAGAACAATGGTAAGGAAAAGCCAGTGAACTATAAACCAGTGAGCCTGATCTTATTGGTGGGTAATTTGTTGGAAGGGATTCCGAGGGACAGGATTTACTGTATTTAGAAAGGCACAGACTGAATACAGATAGTCAACATGGTTTTGGAAAAATCGTGAGAAATCAGAGAATTCTGGGTAATCCAAGATGGAGGACGGGAAGAATTTCTGGCTGTAACAGCTGCTCCTTTTTTGAGGTATTTTAGGTGCTGGAGGTGATTTCCTTGAATTCCAGAAGCAGCAATTACTGTTTCATATGCTGTTGCATTGCTTTGGAACTTTGGGAAAAAAAAGTCAAAACAACAGCAGTTTTAAAAGGGAGAAGCACAGACAAAGGAAGCACATGGTGAGGTCATTGCAGGAGAAAGAGAGAGGATTCTGCACAGTTACTGCCTTTGCTGTTTGAATTCATGTATCATTGGACATCAGAGTGCATCTGGGAAAATTAACAAACAGTGAAATTCACAACTGATCTTGGATGAACAGTTGGGCGAAGTTCACAGCACAGAATCAGATAAGTTAATCGTTGTTTTAAGTGTGGCCTACAGAGAATCTGCAGTAGTGAGTAGAGTGGGTTCTTTCTTGATTATATGTTTTTTGAGATATGTCTCTTGATTAAACTTAAAATATAAACCATAACTATTAATTTAACCTGGGCAGTGTTTGTAGAGGAATAAGACGATGTTATTTTCTGGGTCTGTAGATTGTGAAGGAACAAAAATGGCCTTTAATAGAGTGATATGTACTTTTTGACAGATGTGGGAGTTTAAACAGAGTTTAAGGGTTACTGCAGATTATATCTGCCATAAATGCTGTTGGCTGCGAATCTTATCAGATTGAATGGATCGGTTGGAGAGACAGTTAGAAGGAATGAAGAATTTGCAACACTAACAGTATGTGATGGATGGCAGTTATAGGAAGGGGGGAAAGTCTCAGATAGAGTCACATAGATGGGTTAACTCCAGGAAAGGTAAGAGAGGTAGGTATCTAGTGCAGGGGTCTTTTGTGGATATACCTATTTCAAACAGGAATGCTGTTTTGGAAAATGTAGGGAGTGATGGATTCTCAGGGGAACGTAGCACAAACAGCCAAGTTTCTGGCATTGAGACTGGCTCTAATGCAATGAGGGGTACATCGGGTTCAAAGAGATCAATTTTGTTAGGGGATTCTCTAGTCCGAGTTACAGACAGACGTTTCTGTGGCCAGCAGCAAAAAAGCAGAAGAGTGTGTTGCTTCCCTGGTGCCAGGATCAAGGATGTCTCAGAGAGGGTGCACATCAAGAGGTCATTGTCCACATCGGAACCAACGACATAGGAAGGGAAAAGGTTCTGAAGGGAGATTACAGGGAGTTAGGCAGAAATTTAAAAAGGAGGTCCTTGAGAGTAGTAATTTCTGGATTACTCCCGGTGGTATGAGCTAGTGAGGGCAGGAATAGGAGGATAGAGCAGATGAATGCATGGCTGAGGAGCTGATGTATGGGAGAAGGATTCATATTTTTGGATCATTGGGATCTCTTTTGGGGTAGAAGTGACTTGTATAAGAAGGACAGATTGCACCTAAATTGGAAGGGGACTAATATACTGGCAGGGAAATTTGGTAGAACTACTTGGGAGGATTTAAACTAGTAAGGTGGGGGTTGTGACCCAGGGAGATAGTGAGGAAAGAGATCAATCTGAGATGGCTACAGCTGAGAACAGAAGCGAGTCTAACAGTCAGGGCAAGCAGGGACAAGGTAGGACTATTAAATTAAACTGCATCTATTTCAATGCAAGGGACCTGACAGGGAAGGCAGATGAACTCAGAGCATGGTTAGGAACATGGGACTGGGATATCATAGCAATTACGGAAACATGGCTCAGAGATGGGCAGGACTGGCAGCTTAATGTTCCAGGATACAAATGCTACAGGAAGGATAGAAAAGGAGGCAAGAGAGGAGGGTAGGGGAGTAGCGTTTTTGATAAGGGATAGCATTACAGCTATTCCTGGAAATACATCCAGGGAAGTTATTTGGGTGGAACTGAGAAATAAGAATGATCACCTTATTGGCATTGTATTATAGACCCCCCAATAGTCAGAGGGAAATTGAGAAACAAACTTGTAAGGAGATCTCAGCTATCTGTAAGAATAATAGATTGGTTATGGTAGGGGATTTTAACTTTCCAAACATAGACTGAGACTGCCATAGCGTTAAGAGTTTGGATGGAGGGGAATTTGTTAAGTGTGTACAAGACAATTTTCTGATTCAGTATGTGGATATACCTACTAGAGAAGGTGCAAAACTTGATCTACTCTTGGGAAATAAGGCAGGGCAGGTGACTGAGGTGTAAGTGGGGGAGCACTTTGGGGCCAGCGACCACAATTCTATTAGATTTAAAATAATGATGGAAAAGGATAGACCAGATCTAAAAGTTGAAGTTCTAAATTGGAAAAAGGCCAATTTTGATGGTATTAGACAAGAACCTTCGAAAGCTAATTGGGGGCAGATGTTCGTAGGTAAAGGGATGGCTGGAAAATGGGAAGCCTCCAGAAATGAGATAATGAGATTCCAGAGAAAGTATATTCCTGTTAGGGTGAAAGGAAAGGCTGGTAGGTATAGGGAATGCTGGATGATTAAAGAAATTGAGGGTTTGGTTAAGAAATAGAAGGAAGCATATGTCAGGTAGAGACAGGATAGATCGAGTGAATCCTTAAAAGAGTATAAAGGAAGTAGGAGTATACTTAAGAGGGAAATGAGGAGGGCAAAAAGGGGACATGAGATAGGTTTGGCAAATAGAATTAAGGAGAATCCAAAGAGTTTTTACAAATACATTAAGGACAAAAGGGTAACTAGGGAGAGAATAGGGCCCCTCAAAGATTTGCAAGGCGGCCTTTGCGTGGAGCCCCAGAAAATGGGTGAGATACTAAATGAGTATTTTGCATCAGTATTTATTGTGGAAAAGGATATGGAAGATATAGACTGTGGTGACATCTTGCAAAATGTCCATATATTACAGAGGAGGAAGTGCTGGATGTCTTGAAACGCACAAAAGTGGATAAATCCCAGGACATCATCAGGTGTACCCAGGAACTCTGTGGGAAGCTAGAAAAGTGATTGCTGGGCCTCTTGCTAAGATATTTTATCATCGATAGTCACAGGTGAGGTGCCGGAAGACTGGAGGTTGGCTAACGTGGTACCACTGTTTAAGAAGGGCGGTAAGGACAAGCCAGGGAACTATGGACCAGTGAACCTGATGTCGGTGGCAGGCAAATTGTTGGAGGGAATCCTGAGGGACAGAATGTACATGTATTTGGAAAGGCAAGGACTGATTAGGGATAGTCAACATGGCTTTTTGTATGGGAAGTCATGTCTCACAAACTTGATTGAGTTATTTGAAGAAGTAACAAAGAAGATTGATGAGGGCAGAGCAGTGGACGTGATCCATATGGACTTCAGTAAGGCGTTCAACAAGGTTCCCCATGGGAGACTGATTAGCGAGGTTAGATCTCACAGAATACAGGAAGAACAATCCATTTGGATACAGAACTGGCTCAAAGGTAGAAGACACAGTGTGTTGGCGGAGAGTTGCTTTTCAGACTGGAGGCCTGTGACCAGTGGAGTGCCACAAGGATCGGTGCTGGGTCCTCTACTTTTTGTCATTTACATAAATGATTTGGATGCGAGCATAAGAGGTACAGTTAGTAAGTTTGCAGATAGCACCAAAATTGGAGGTGTAGTGGACAGCGAAAGAAGGTTACCTCAGATTACAACAGGATCTGGACCAGATGGGCCAATGGGCTGAGAAATGGCAGATGGAGTTTACTTCAGATAAAAGCGTGGTGCTGCATTTTGGGAAAGCAAATCTTAGCAGGACTTATCCACTTAATGGTAAGGTCCTAGGGAGTGTTGCTGAACAAAGAGACCTTGGAGTGCAGGTTCATAGCTCCTTGAAAGTGGAGTCGCAGGTAGATAGGATAGTGAAGAAGGTGTTTGGTATGCTTTCCTTTATTGGTCAGAGTATTGAGTACAGGAGTTGAGAGGTCATGTTTCTGCTGTACAGGACATTGGTTAAGCCACTGAAGGACATGGGCGGAGAGTATTTTGGTCAGTTAATCGAATGCTGGAAAATCGAGGTACCTCTGTAAATGATTTGGATGTGAGTATAGGAAGCATGGTCAGCAGGTTTGCAGATGACACCAAAATTAGTGGTGTTGTGGTCTGTGAAGATTTTCTCACAGTACAATGGAACTTTGATCAGATGGGCTGGGGAGTGGCAGATGGAGTTTAACTTAGATAAATATGAGATAAGGCATTTTGGAAGGCAACTTAGGGCAGGACGTATATACTGAATTGTAAGCGTTGCTGAATTTGGTGTGGTTGCATTTATTGGCCAGTGCATTGAGTCGAGGATTTCGGACGTCAATTTGTGGCTGTGTAGGGCATTGGTTAGGCAACGTTTGGAATACTGCATTCAATTCTGGTCTCCCTGCTATCGGAAAGATGCTGTGAAACTTGATAGGGTTTACAAGGACGTTGCTGGGGTTGGAGGGTTTGAGCTATAGGGAGAGGTTAGGGCTATGTTCTTCGGAGTATCAGACACTGAGGATGAGGTTTATAAAATCATGAGGGGCATAACAGGGTGAGTAGCCAAGGCCTTTGCCCCAGGTTAGGGTAAACAAAAACCAGATGGCATAGGTTTAAGGTGATAGGGGAAAGATTTAAAAGGGACCTGAGAGTTATCTTTACGTGCGGAGGATGGTGTGCATATGGACCAAGCTGCCAGAGGAAGTGGTGGAAGTGGGCACAATAACATTTCAAAGGAATCTGGATGGGTATATAAATAGGAAGGGTTTAGAGGGTTATGGGCCAAATGATGACAAATCAGACTAGATCTGTTTAGGATATCTGGTCAGCATGAGTGTTTGGACCAAAGGGTCTGTTTCCATGCTGAACATACCTATGACTCTGAGTTCCAGAGACTCTCAAACCTTCGGAAAAAATTCCTCCTCACCTCACTCTTGGGCTGAGGAGTAGGACCTATCCACTCCTTTTATGCTTTTTTCTGTTTTGTGTTTTTTTTTTGCTTCTTTCTTATCAGCGATGTTCTGAAATCCCAGCCTCAACGCAGGCCCGGAGTGGCGATCTCTCAGCCAGCATGGCTTCAGCTTGGACTTCCGGCCCTGAGATGATTCCAGAGTGGTTTCAAGTCCTTAAGAAGCACAAGTTGAAGCCCAGCACTGTCAGGCGTTTGGGCCTGGACTAGACGCTAGATACCAGTGTGGAATGGGTTAGGATTGTCATTCTAAATATTTTTTTTCTTTTTTAAAAAAATTATTCCTATGATCTATAATGCTGGGCTCTTTGTTTCTTTATTTTTCAATTTATTTTCTCCCCTAAGAATTTGTACTTAAGAATCTGAACCGAGTTACCTTCGTACCTAAGATGGCAACATATGTGGCATTTGAATATATGTGACAATAAAGCTAATTCTATGATTCAGTTCTAACTTGGCACCCTTTATTTGGAGGCTACACTCTCTGGGCTGTCCCATGAGGGAAATATCCCTTCAGCATTTACCCTGTCAAGCCTTTTAAAAATCCTATATGATTCAACAAGATCACATCTTATTCATCTAAATTCAGAGAGTGATGTCCCAATCTATTTAGCCTTTAGTGAACCTTCTTTGAACTGCCTGCAGAAAAAGGGTATATTTTAAATAAGGGGACCAAGACTGCTGATATTCTCCACATGTGGTCTCTCAAGCACTTTGTAAGTTGCAGTAAGACCTCCCTAAGCTTACACTCCATCCCCCTTGAAATAAGGGCTAACATTCCATTAGCCCTCCTGTTTACCTGCTGCACCTGTATGCCAGCTTGCTATGTTTTGTGCATTAACACCTCAATGCCCTTTTGTTGCAGATTTCTATTGTTTTTCTCCATTTACATAATATTTCATTTTTTGTTCTCCCTTCCAAAATTAACAAGTTTGCATTTTCCCACATTATACTCCATTTGCTAACTTTTTGTCTACTCATATATCAATATCATTTTGTGAACTGTTTGGATCCCTCTCGCAACTTGCCATTATTTTTGTGTTGTTTGCAAATTTGGCTACAGTACATTCACTTCCTTCCTCCAAGACATTAATATATGTTATAAACAGTTGTGGTCGCAGCACTGATCCCTATGAAACCTCACTGGCCACAGGTCATCGGCTGAAAAAAAGAACCTCTAATCCTTGCTCATCGCTTCCTGGCTGTTAGCCAATTCTCTAACCATGTCAATATGTCACTACTAACACCAGGGCTCTTAAGACTTAACCTTTTGCGAGGTATCTTGAAAGCCTACTTGAAGTCTAAGTACAACATGTACTCTCTAACTTTTCTGGTTGAGCATTCTTCAAAAAAGTCAGGCATGTTTTCTCTTTCATGGAGTCAGAATGACTCTGCTTAATTAGATTATGGGTTTTCAAATGCACTGCTATTATTGCTGTACTGTTCTGTGTTCTATTTCCTTAATAACTGATCCCAATGCTTTTCCAGGCTTGGCTAATCGGCTGATAGTTACCTGCCTTTTGCCCTCCTCTTTTTTTGAATAGGAATGTCACACTGGCAATTTTCCAGATACTTCTCCAGAATCCAAAGATTAGGAAAATCACAACGAATACATCCGCTGTTTCTGGTGCTACCTCTTATACCCATACAACAAATGCTCGCCCCACAGCTTTCATGACACAATCACTGCAAACAACATTATTCAACAGTCTTGTGCATAAATTCTTTGAATGTGCATCAAGAACAATGTGGTCTTTACACTAAAGGTTGCATTTCACGAATTGTATGGAGTCAGTGTAGATGTATGTTAGAGGCCATTTTTAATGGTGGGACCTCTCTCACATATAGAGAACAAACTGTTCCAATCCTGGCAGAACCATCATTTGTTCACCCAATTTCTCCATCACTTAACCCCAAAAAGAGATTCCTTGTGTTATACCCAGGCACTAGCTTTGGTTTCTCGGATTATGACCATCCATTACCTCAGATGCATGGTTCTTACAGGTGAGCTCTCAGCACATAAATTGCTGATAGGTTATAGACAGTGAAGTAACACTAGTTAGATAAGAAACATACTCAAACCTCCACCAGCCCAGAATCTGCCTTCTACTTCAAAAGAATAAAACAAAAGAATGTAATTTAATTTTTTTTATTTTAAACAAATGCAAGAACATTGAAAATATTTATGAAACAATATTTTTAAAAAAATATTAAGCAAGGAATGCAGATGATTTCCTCTTATCTCTGTGTCAAGTGTTGTTGTCTAAGTCTAAATTTGAACCATTTTAGTAGTGAGTGGTTATGTGTAATTGTCTAATTAATGAATCCAATACAAGGCACTAAGTGATTTACAGGAGGAAGAAGATAGAAAATACACAACATCTCCCAAAAATCACAATATAACAATTCAATATAAATTTACTATAAAGCTGAACATTAATTAAAATACAATTCGAGTCAAGAATATGTACAATATCATTGGCAGCAATAAACACTTTTCTTTTTTCTTGGAGTTGGCCTATGTTAGGAGTTTTTAATACAATATAGTGTAAAAAATAAAAGCACTGATGGCAGGACAGGTGTGCTAAAGATTCTAAAGTCGAAAAGTGTGGCACTGGAAAAGCGCAGCAGGTCAAGCAACATCTGAGGAGCAGGAGAATCGACATTTTGGGCATAAGTCCTTCATCAGGAATGAGGGGTGGTGGTGGGAGGGCGGGGCTGAGAGATAAATAGGAGGTGGAGTGGGGCTCAGGGGGAAAGGTAGCTGGGAAGGTGATAGGTAGTTGCAAGTGGGGAGTGTTGGTGATAGGTTGGAGGGGAAGGTAAAGCAGATAGGTGGGAAGGAAGATGGACAGGTGGGACAGTTCAAGCAGGCAGTACCAAGTTGGAGGGTTGGATCTAGGATGAAGTGGGGGGGAGAGTGGAGATGAGGAGACAGATGAAATCGATGTTGATGCTGTGTGGTTGGAGAGACCTGAAGCAGATGAGGTGTTCTTCCTCCAGGTGTTGGGTGCTAGGATTTGGCGATGAAGGAGGTGCAGGACTTGCATGTCCTTGGCAGAGTGGGAGAGGGAGTTGAAGTGATTGGCCACAGCACGTGTATTTAGTGTGTGTCTAGAGGTTGTTTAATGCGTGTGTCCCAGAGGTGTTCTCTAAGACGTTCCACAAGTCAGCACCGCCATCTTGAACTGTCCCATCTGCCCATCTTCCTTCCCACCAATTTGATCCACCTTCCACTCTGACATATCACCACCACTCTCCAACTGCATCCACCTATCGCATTCCTAGCTACCGTCTCCCCCCACCACCCCCAACCCACCCCCTTCCCATTTATCTCTCAGCCCCCTTTTTCCTCTCCCCCCAACATTATTCCTGATGAAGGGCTTATGCCCGAAACATTGATTCTCTTGCTTCTCTGATACTCTTGACCTGCTGTGCTTCTCCAGCGCCAAACTTTTCGACTCTGATCTCCAGCATCTGCAGACCTTGCTCTCCCCTGTAGCGTTTAAAGGCCTAGCAAAATATTATCTGGCCAATGATTGCAAAATGGCTGTTTGAGTTTAACTGCATGAAACATTACACTCCTTCCCACTGCAATTTGCGGACAGATAATGGTTTCCTTTTGATGTAACCTGGTATTGTCATCTTTCATGGCCTGTATTGGTATCGGTCTTGCAAAATAAAATCATAATTGATTACCTTCTTCATGCTATAGTATAAATACATGTCATTCGCAAGTATGAGCACTGAAAAAACAGAAGAAAAGGACATTATTACACACGTGTTTTCATAATATGGATTGTACACAGCTCCAACTGCTTCTGGGATATAAAAATGTCAATGGCTGGGAGGAACACAACTAATTCATTCCAAGGATTCAGAAAGTATTACAAAACAGAATGGAAAATCTTAGTTACAACAGCCTCAAGTAAACTCAATACTTGAAAATAATTTGTTTTTAGACCTATTCTCAGGATAAGCATTGTAGGCCAAGATTACAATTTATTTCATATCCCTGGGTGCCCAATGGCAGATGCCTTCTTTGTGACAATTTGTGCAATTGAGTAGTTTTGTTCGGCAACTTCAAAGGAAAGTGAAGAGTCAACTACAGGAAGAGTCAGATTTTCCTTCCTGTAGAACAATGCAAAACCCCAATTGATTCACAAATGATCCAGCAGCTACCTGATCACTTCTGCTGATAGCCCAGCATCAAACACAAAAAAAAGGTGTGATGCAATCAATGTGAAAACATTGACAAAAGCAATCCTCTTTTTTATCATTGGGGTCTGAATCTTGAAGTTAATGCCATTGGCAGCAACAGAAACAAATAGCAGTCAGTGATCCAGTATGTGACAATTTTCTAAGGGACGATGATGAATGCACAATAAATACCAGCTTTGCCAGTGACACTTGCACCCAGTGGATTGATTTTCTTTTCATTGGAAACTGGCAGGTACAGCCTGCTGCAGAGGCATTGGGAACCTTCACTTTAGTAACAATTTTATTTAACGCAGTCTGGATGGACCATTTTAAACCATAGCAGAGTTAAACCTATGAGTCTTTTTCCACTTTTCACCACGAAATGGTGGGGGGAGGATTGCTACAGGTTAACAATTTGGCATCAGTGACCCCACCCATATTTCTTGTCTTTCAGCTATGACCACTTTGTGTCAACAGCAGGGGAAAAAAGATTAATTTCAGCAACCGAAAACATTTGTTTTGGAATAACCAGTTGGAATAAGAATGAACAAAGCAGAGTAATGTGATAATGTGGATAATTCAGGATTTAATTCCACTACCAAACCCAGCTATGCACCCTTCACTAAAAAGGCTTTAAGGGTTGGGAAGAGAGGTTGCTGGACCTGAAACATTAAACTCTGATTTCTTTCTACAGGTGCTGCCAGACCTCCCATGTTTTTCCAGCAGTTTCTAATTCCCAGCATTTGCAGTTCTGTGGATTTTTTGGCTTTCAGTGCAATCAGTTGATGTAAGTTGCTTTCATTAAGGTGCAGATGTTAACTGTTTATTGGTTTTATATTCATCAAAGTCGGATAAGTTCAATTATAAGAATTTAGATGTCCTTATTTTGTTTGGTGAAGTTAGGAAAAAATATCAATTCCCTTAGCTAGTTATGTCACTCAGGAATAGATTTAGCTTGAACTGAAACAATTCTTCAGCTCACCTTTATCTGGTTGGATGATCTGAGCGAGATCAAAATCCTCTGGGTGTTCTGGTTTAAATTTTAACTCAGCCATAGCTTTCTGGAATACTGCAGACACCTTATCCTGATTGGTTACTTAATAAAACCATATTCACTTTTCATTAATGCAAAAAACAAATGAAAAGCTTAAACCCTCAGTTACCAAAGGGGCTGATAAGCAAAACTGTTTTCATCCAGAAGACTAATTGAGACATTACTAAACACCATACAGGTTACATTATTAAAACAATAACTGGGAGAACTGTTATTGTAAAACTTGCGTTAGATGCTCCATCACACATACATTGACAAATGAAAAGGCTAGAATTTGAATGTACTATGGAAAGAGAGTCCAGGGCTAAAGTTTGCCGACACACTTAGTTTGAAGCAAATAAATGGTTATGAAATTAATAATTTAAATAAACCACTGCCATCCCCTCTCCCCTTCAAAACCCAGATATCTCTTGGCAGGCTTTTAACATTTAATGTCAATACATCAAATGGCTTAATGATGTTTATAAAGTCTGAAATTTCTGAAGTTGTGCTTATTTGACTAAAATGTTTGATAAAACTGCTTTAACAGTTTGAGATATTTAGCAGTTTGTGATTTGAGGACGGTGCAAATATTGAATAGTTGATTAATTGTATGGGAATAATATTAGATAGGCAGGCTATTAAAAAGACCATTTTTTGGGGAAATTGTCAGCTTTTAAGTGAGATATGCAAGGAAAATGCATTTAGGCCTAAAACCTAAACATTGCTAGAGCCTTGCAAGAGTGTCAAAATGATGGTCAAAACACTCTCAGGAATGAACTTCCTGGGCACAATTAAAACATTTAAAAGACATTTCAGGAAGTACATAAATAGGAAAGGTTCAGAGGGATATGGGCCAGGAGCAGGCAGGTGGGATGAGTTTAGTTTGGAAATATTTTTGGCAAGGTCTTGTTGGACCGAAGGGTCTCTTTTTGCACTATATGATTCTATCACTCTTTAAGTGATGCAGCCAAATCTCTACAATTAGAGGTTTCATTAATGAACAACACCTAAATTGATCTTTTCTCAATAATTGATACTTTTTTCACACTGTATGGCCATATTGAAAAAGATTAATCACTGACTATAGTGATTAATTGGTGATACAGAAGATTTTCTAAAATGTGTTTGTTAAAGTAGTGCACAAGTGTGCAAACAAAGTGGAAGCCTGTGGAATGGAACAGACAGTGGCTGTATCGACACAAAATTGACTAAGAAAGTGAATGCAGAATCATGAAGAAGTTTGTTCAGACTAAATAGAGCAAATGAAGTAAACTGTTTACTGGCCCTTCTGACACTATGTGCCAAGTGTAAAATCCAAGGTCATCGGTGGGGAGAAAAGGCAAAAAAAAAGGAGAATTCTGCTTTTCCAAACTACAGTATTTGAAATGTGAGGTTAAAACAGACTAAATTGCTTTCATGAAAGGACTGAATAAACTATTCAGAACAAAATTTGCAGGTTAGTAAGAAGGGCAATAGGGAAGGACAAATTGGATACTTCTTACTGAGATTTAGCATAGATGCAATGAGTCAAACAGTTTGTTGCTTTGTAATAACTTCCCATGATTCTCTAGCTAGGCTCGATTGACTCTGCTCGTCGGCAAGAATATATCCCATTTCAATCAGTGGTCTCATTTTAGTTGTGAATCTTTTTTGGTACTTCATCCATGTTCAACCTAAATAGACTGTTTGCTATTTGCTTATCCAAATGCTTCCTCAAGTCCTAGATTTGTTCTGCCCCACCTCCAACTCACTGAAAAACTAACAAATATTTTCTTTATTCTGGATTAGTGGTGCTGGAAGAGCACAGAAGTTCAGGCAGCATCCGAGGAGCAGCTGCTCCTCGGATGCTGCCTGAACTGCTGTGCTCTTCCAGCACCACTAATCCAGAATCTGGTTTCCAGCATCTGCAGTCATTGTTTTTATACTTTTTTTTATCACGTTTCTGTTAGCTTATCAGCATGTCCAACTAATGTAATCAAAGTACCTCACTCTATCCACACAATAAACCAGTGATGTTAGTTCCCATTATCTCTTTAGTTGTACATACTTAATGTTATTCTAATTTCACGGTTAGATATGTATTATCACCTCTGCTGCAGTGATCTTCCATTCCAGACTAACCTGTCATGATAGATATTTAGCTATTCCATCGATTACAATAGTCTCTTGTCTCAAGCTGACTCTACTAACTATTAATTAGATATTTTAATGTCATGTCCCAAATATTTATGGTCCCAATCCTGTCATAATGGCACTTAACAGGGAAACTAGCTCTACTAACTGTTATCTCATTTCACCATAGTGACCTTTCAGCCTAAACCCTACTCTGCCAATTGGTGTAAGAGCATTCCACTATTGTTATCCCATCTTGCCTTCCACGGACCACAGATTGCCAGTGGTCTTCATGCTTTAACCCTTCCCATGGTTTCATGTTCTTTATTTTCCATATTCCCCCCTTTGAAACCTACTGGTCTCATCTAGAGAAAGAAGACAATAAGATCAGCCCCTTCTGTGCCCAATACAAACAATGTCGGTTCCAACACGGACTAAATAATTTTCAGAGTCTTAGATCTAAAGGAATCTTCCTCCATTCCTGGGGTCCCTTGGGCTAAAAACCTGTTCTCCAATAACCAGAACAGGAAAAAAGACCCAAGATCCCTCACAATCTAGGACCCGTGCGATCTTCAGAAGTATCATTGACGTCCCCACATGGACATATTCCATGCACTGTGGCAGTTGTCAGATCATAATAGGCGAGCAGTGGGGTTCTGTCAGAGGAGTAAGCACTTCCTAGGGTAGTTGAAATGGCCACAAGTTGCCGTGTAGTGACGCAAACTAAAAAGGACTTAATAAAAGGTAAAGCACAACCAAAGACGAAGGTGACAACAAGTAAAACCAATCTATAATAAGGCCAATCTTGACAAACCATGCTCCCCAAGTCCCTAATATATTATTCAGCCAATCAAAGGCCTGATGACCAAATCCCACATTGTCTTTTAGCTCCCGTCTTATATTCTTTAATTTTTCCATTGCTTTATTTAAAGACCCCTCAGGGCTAATGTTGTTAGGTATAAAGGTACAGCAATGCTCCCCAAACATCACACAAACTCTGCCTTTTTCTGCCAGTATCCAATCTAAAGCCTGTCTGTGTTGCCATGTCATTTTGGTAGTAGCATCCAATTGTTCTCCCAAAGCCACAAGGTCATCATCAGTATATTTGATAAATCTCTGCTGGTTGTAATAAATGTAATTAGTCCATTCAGCATTCTTGCTAACCCCTATCACTGGGATGAGAGCCTCCCAGCCCGCGGCAATCTCATTGCGGGCCTTAAACTCATTAGGAATACCTCTTGGCTGCCTTATGCTATCAATCCGAATCATCGGATCAGGGACATAGCGTCGCTTAGTTCAGTGCAAAGCTGACTGTGATGTAGCATCAAGCTGCGCCTATGGCCATATAACTACCTTGTGTAGGATCATTACACGGGCACAGCTGCTACTCTAGTCAGCAGGCAGCGCCAGGAGCAACCCTCCTTTCTTACCACACAGCCACCAAGTATCTGCCAGTGGGACACGTTGAAAATTTAAAATAGCCCCAAATGTGGTGTCCACCTCAAGTTCAATCGTATTCCCGCAAAGACCCTTAAAATAGCCGACTGGTGTGGAGCCATTTCGCTTAAAGATTTCAAAACTGGCATCAGAGAGGGGGGTATCAAGGGCATTCGCCATGTCTTCCCCCTCCCCCCTCCCAGGAGAACTATGCTCCCCATCTCCATCACAATCATTTCTGGAATGATCCGTATCCCCAAGAACTTCACTGTACCTTGTGTGGAACCTTGCTGAGGGGTACAAGCCTCCTGTGTGGCCGGCCCATGTCCGAGTTCCCCAGCCTCAGCTCCAGTTACCTCAGTGTTAGAGTCAGTTTGTGCTGGTGAGAGAGCTTTAGTACAGTGTTTAAGATGGTACCATATGTGTCGTCCTTCCACTTGGATGGCGGTAGGTGATGCCTTAGTCACTACGAAAGGTCCCTCTCTCCTCAGCTCATTCCAGTGTCTTTGAAAAACCCGCACATACACCCAATCCCGGGTTTAATACGTCCTTCCTTATTGACAGGTGTCGGTTCCCTTTGTGTTTCCTGCAGGTGGATAGTCTCATGTATCATAGTTAGCTGCTGCATATATTGTTTAAGTTCTAAGCTTAACCGCTCCAAGCTAGGCCCTTCGTATGGGCCTCTCCACCTGGGCACTGGCATAGGTCTACCTGTGAGCATCTCATGCGATGTAAGATTGGTCATGCGATTAGTCTGCATGCGATAACTCATTAATGCCAGCAGCAGCGCATCAACCCAATTAAGGTCAGTGCTTGTGCAGAACTTGTTTAATTTGGCTTTCATTATCCCATTAATTCTTTCCACCATACCCTGTGACTGGGGACGATACACACACTCAAACCTCTGTTTGATTCTCAAAGACTGCAGCACCAACTTAACTACTTTCTGAATGAAGGTAGACCCATTGTCTGAACTGATTTCCAACAGTATACCAAACCTTGGGATAACTTCATTTGTCAGAAATTTCACTACTGTCCCAGCTCCTGCATCTTTGGAAGGGACAGCTTCTATCCTACGGCTAAACTATCAATCACCACTAACATACACCTTTTCCCTCTCACCTTTTTTATCATGTCCACATAGTCAATTACTAAATACTTAAATGGTCCTTCAGGCACTGGTATGTGTCCTATATGGGGTCGTTATCCCCTTCTTATATTGTACTGTGCACACACCTCACATTGTGACAATAAATAGTCCACTGAAGCCTGCAAGTATGGTGACCAGAAACCATCCCGCTTTACCTCCCTCAGCACTTCCCTTCGTGCACAGTGATCCAATCCATGTGCCTCTGAAATAAGAATTGTCAACAACGGGGTGGGTGCTACCCATAAACCTTCCTCTGTGGTCCATAAACCTTCTTGATTCTGCCTAGCATCCCTCTGCTTCCATAGGGTTTGCTCAGCCAGGGTAGCCCTCCCCTGTATATCAATGAGATCCTCATTCATTGGTTCTGGATCTATCTGCACCTGAGGCGCAATAACAGATGAAGAACAACCTGAAGCCATCTTAGTCACTTCATCCACTGCCTGATTACCCCATATCACCATATCACTGCCTTTTCTGTGTGCTTGGCACTTTATAATTGCTAGTGCATTTGGCTTCATCATTGCAGTTGTCAACTCTACAATCTGCTGGCAATGTTGTATGGAATCCCCATTACTCTTCTTAAAACCTCTTTGCTTCCACACTGCCCCAAATAGGTGGCATACACTATGTGCATAAGCTGAATCAATATAAATGTCAGCATTTTTACCCTCAATCATTTCACAGGCCACTGTCAATGCCTTAAGTTCCACCAACTGAGGTGAACATGGCTGTGGGCAAGTTTCCAGTTTGATTGCCATATACTGGGACTGGTCCTACATTCTAACCGAGTACCCTACATGATTCCCATCAAAATCCCTATAACAAGAACCGTCCACAAATAGAACCTCCTTATCTGCATCAAGCAGTGGCTCAGACTGTAAATCGGCCCTCAGTTTGGCAAATGCAGTCACTTCCCTTATATAATCATGGGGCTCTCCCTCATACTCAAGTGGTACATGGTCCACTGTGTTCCTTGTAGTGCACCTCTGTACTTTTATGTCAGGAAATGTCAGCAGCATCCCCGATATGCTAGTATTCTAACTGGTGTCAGGACTAATTTCCCTTCCTCCAATAACTCTGTCACCTTACGATTAGTATATAGGATGATGGGGTAACCCATTGTTACTGAGGATGCTTTTTCATATGCAAAATAGGCAGCCGCCAATCCCTGATAGCATGGTGGATAGCCCTAAGCTACTTCATCTAGTCGAGTGCTTTCGTAAGCAATTGGCTGCATGGGTCTCCCTACACTCACCTCCTGCATTAGTACTACAGCTGAGTATTCTGTCTGCTTGTTTGACACATAAAGGTGAAAAGGTTTTTCATAATCAGGCAAGGCCAATGCTGAGGCTGACAGCAGGGCTCGTTTAAGGGTATTGAAAGCTGTCATAGCCTCTTCATTCCACTGCAAAGCGTCCCTTAAACATGAATGTCCGACATCCTTCATCATCTTCCTTGAGGGTGCCGTAATCTCAGTGTACTCCTCAATCCAATCTGCGCTAAATCCTGTCATGCCCAAAAATGTCATCATTTGCCCTACTGTCTCTGGCCTAGGAATTTTAACAATTGCTTCAATCTGACTTGGTGCAATTTTCTTCGTGCCCTTAGCAACCACCCTACCTAAATACTCAACCTGTTTGCAAAACTGCAGCTTTTTCCTGGAGACCTTATGCCCCCCGTTTGCCAGTTTTTTTTAAAGAGGAAAACAGCATCTCGTTCACACTGTTTCTGACTATCTGAACAGACAAGCAAATCATCAACGTACTGTATCAGTGTACTTTCTAAAGACAGACTCTCCAGTTCTGATTTTAACACTTGGTTGAATACATGCGTGAATGCTTAAACCCCTGGGGCATTTGTGTATAAGTGTATTGCTGACCTTTATATGTAAAAGTAAACAGATACTGGCAGTGCTCTGCTATGGGAATGCTAAAAAGTGCTGAACATAAATCTACCACTGAAAACCAAGCTGCCTGTGGGGGCACATTTGTTAGGAGTATGTGCGGATTAGGAACAACTGCTGGCCAATAATCCACTGCCTCAATTACTACTCTTAAATCATGTACAAGTCTCCATTTTGACCTGTCTGCCTTTAAGACTGGTAACAAAGGAGAGTTGCAGGGATTACAAGTTTCTTTAAGTACCCCTGCCTTCAGCAATCCCTGTATTGTTGCTGCTATTCCCTCTATTGCCTCTGGTTTTAAAGGATACTGTGGTCCCCTAGGCAGAATAGCTCCTGTTTCAACCTTATTTCCACTGGGCTAACTGGTTTCACTCTCCCCACATCCGTATCATGCTGTGACCACAAAGTGGTGGTAATGAATCCAATTGCTCATTACTATATTGATCATCTTCCTCCACTCTCAGTGGGATGTTCCGCTGGGCTGTTACCCTGACTTCCTTTGGATTCCCTGTCAAGTTGCAGCAGGCTAGGATTTTAATATAGCTGCTATCCCTGGATTCCCAAACCCCTGTTGTGAGCATATGTCATTCCCTAACTGTTTCTACATGCCTGGCCATAGGTCCTACATATTTAGATTGATATCCCTTATTTACCAGTAAGGTCACATGTGGTGCGGTGCCTGATACACTATACTACTTTTCCAGGAACACATTTCTCTCTATTTGCAGGATCACTCCCTGCTCCCCTAATACTATTGCTTCACTTCTCAAATGTTGTGGAGCAGTGACTTCCTGCTGCCACTTCCTCTCTAACACCTCATCCTGAGACTCATCAAATATCACTGTACAGTGCAGCTCAGACTTAGGTGGTCTTGCTTTAGTCAACATCGTCAACAATTCTGCTTCCCACATCCCCCAAATGTCTTGATTATCACTTGCTATATCCCCTTGAAAATAAACATTAACATCTTTAACTTCTTGCATCACTAATTTTGTATTGGCCTTTTCTACGACCAATCCCGGCTGTGTGCACTCCAATCTTACCTCTAACTATAGTAAAGCATCCCTACCTAACAAGTTAATTGGCATCTCTTTAGACACTAATATTGACAGAACTATCTCCCTATCTTCCATTGCTAATCTTACTGGAGCTGTAAATCGAGTTAACTGTGATTTCCCTGAGAACCCTACAGTTTTAACAAATTTACTTGACATGGGAAGGTGAGAGGCATACCGCGGCTGTCCACAAGTGTATATGTCTATCATCACCGGTGTCTGCCACCCTTCTATATTAACTTGTAATACTGGTTTTTGATCACCCTCCCATGCTACTACAGGGTAGTGCCCCTTCCCACCCAGGTTCACAGGGCATCCCTAACACATCCCATACAGTGTAGGTGTCGGGAAGTGGTCACTGGGGATTCCCGCCGTCTAGGCCCGCTGTAGGGCAGAGAGGGCCTTGTTCAATAAGGGCAATTCCTCCTAAAGTGGCCTGGTTGATGGCATCCCCAGCACATCATTTCTGATCCCCCTTGAGCCTGATTATTTATTATCTACCTTAATTCCCCATTCCTACGTCCCAGTCCTTGGGGACCCCGGTTCTGTTTAGGCTGTTGTTTAGATCTGCTCTGTCCTGGATACATCACCTGTGGGAAAGCTTCTCTAATAACCTCCATTGCTGGCATGGGACTTTCTGGCCCCTGTCTGGCTACCTGATAGGACCCCCTTGCACCGGCACTTGGTCCACACCAGTGTTGATTACTGTGTCGGTTCTTACTGGCAACACCTTTTTAGCCTTCTCTTTTTCTTTCTTTTTAAGCTCTTTGAGCTGCATTTGCGCCAGCTTCCTTTGCACCTCCTCCTGCTGTTCAGACAGTTTCTCTTTGTCTTTTTGAAACCTTTCAACTACATGAGCTACATGATCTCTAAATTCTCTAAATGGCTCATTGATGATTTCAGACCCACCATTTCCTCCAGTCTTGACCTGACTTGGGAGGGCATTACCTCAATAATGGAATTTCGGAACATTATGGTCAGCAACTGATTAGTGTCTGTGTCTTGCTCTGTTTCCAGCCTCCACTTTTTAAACTGTTTCTCCAAGTTGGCAGCCGGGTTTTCACTTTCTCCCAGTGGATCCCCTCTCAGAGCCTGGGGGTCCATTTTGGGTGGATAACAGTCTCTTAAGGCCTGCCGTACATTCAGTCTCACTCGATCAAACCCGACCCCATCAATCATTGGATTGTCTGCCGCATTTTTCAAACAGGCTCGGACCATTATTTCCTTTAACCTCAGGAGCCCTACCAACCTCACCAGCTGTGCCTTCAAGTCTCCTATAGCCAGAATCGCCCAGTGGTTTCATCTTCAAAAGCCCTGATCCACTTTCCCACTCCCTCAAGTGAACTGGGAGTGCATTCTTCAGCCCTTCCAGATCCTGAGTTCCCCAAGGAATGTATTGTGGGTTTCTCCCCTCTTTTATAAGGAGCGGTAGCATCCTTCCCTGTTGACCCTTTTTCCCTTTACTGACACTACTTCTCAATAATTCCCCCTCGGGCTCTGAGTCCGATGCAATTTCAAATTCCTCCCATTCTTTAGGTATTGGGGCCTTTCTCTCTCCTGGTCTCTCATCATTCCTTTCTGCTTCCTCTGCATCACCTTCACTGCTTTTCTCTTCAGCCCTTCTTTTGTATTGCAATGAGTATTCCTCAATTGCTTTTTGTTCCCTTAGCCCACGCAGCACACTAATCTCATGTTTCAGCTTTTCTTGCTCTCGTATAGTTTCTATTTCCTCTTGCCTGACCCTTTTCTCTCTTTCTCTTCTTTCCCTCAGTTCATTTTTATCTTCCACACTTCCATCCCATTCTAACTGTCCCTCTATTTCTACTGTTCCCTTTATTACTGGACACTGCTTCAATGCCTCTTGATTCGAGTAGGGAGGAGGTCGATTCAACTCCTCCACATCTGGGTATAGAGGGGAGGCTGATTCCTGCTTTTCTGTTTCCCGTAACTGCTCAGCTCGTTCTTTTGCAGCTTTCCTAGTCACCACAGGTGCCTAACAAGCTACCTTCAGTTCCTCACCCTCCTCCCTGAAAAGTTTTAATATTTCCATCTCCTGATCTCTCTTTTGGTTTCTATTTTCAGATTTATCTTTCAGCTTATAGTTCTTGATTAGTCCTTCCATCTCATTGCACATATATATATAATATATATATATATATTATATATATCAAAGGTACCTTCTTTTGGCCATTTAGTCAATAAATCCTGAGTTCTTTCTTCCCATTTCTTAGAAATCTTTACAATATCATTTCTTGCCACTGGAAATTTCTTACTCAGTATCTCAACTGCAGTCCCTTTATCCATCCTAACATGTATTTCAGTCCAGCTAATGTATTATCTTTGCTCTCATAAGCTCTCATACCATTCAAGTCTGGTTGGGATTTATCAACAGTATAAGCAATCCCTAACTTTATAACTTGCAATTGCCCCTTACCAATCTATCAATTCCTAAGTGTCCTCAATTGCAGCTAGTTAATACAAACAAGTTATTCTCATTCATTCAGCACAAACCAATCTAACACTGCAGCTTCAAAATGCACCAATCACTAACATTTTCTTGAAAAAATACTCTGTCAAAAGAAATCTTACATTCTTACAGTGCAAAATAAAATCAAAATACCCCTGGATCTCAAGCTCCAGGGAAACAAAACACAAACATTTGATCACCACACAATGATTAAACTATCTCTCTCTCTCTCTCTCTCTCTCTCTCTCTCTGGCAGAGCCTTACTTAGACAGACCCTTTGTTCATTTCCAAAAGTCTAATTATCCTATAAGCCTTATCTAAAACATTTAACAGTCTAGTAACACTATAAAGCTATGTCTATTCTCTGCTATTTTACGTTTAACCATCCACTACCAATCTGCCGGCTTTCTAAACAGGTCTATCAGCGCTTTCTGTAAAACAATTTCCCCTTATTTTTTTCTGTCCTATCTATCTATAAAGTCTTATATTCACCACGTGGAATTTTATTATGCTTTTAGTAAAACAATTTCCCCTTATTTATTCTGCCGTATCTATCTATCGGGTCTTATATTCACCACGTGGAATTTTACTCAGACAATTGCTACATTCTATTCTTACTCATCCCTTACCCCACTGCGTAGTTTTCTTGACCAACTCTCCACGTCTCCTTCAGCTGCAATTTAGCCCTCGCCTTTGGATATTGGATCAGAGAGACCCTCCGGCAGGTTCCTGCACCTCCAAGACCCCGAGGACTACTCCAAGCCAGCAGAATATAGTCTGAATTCACAGCAAAAATGCTAACTTTTTTTGTTGGGTACCCTGATTCTGTCAGTCTCAGGAGTGCCCCCGGTGGACCGAGCAGCGCCCTGTTACTGCCGCCCTCTGTCCAGGTGGGTCTCTGTACGACCCTGCTCACAGTCCCAAATTTGTCATGGGGGAAAATGTAGAGAATCACCAGGAGACACACAGAGCTCTTCAAGAAGTAGGTCATTTATTTGCAAACAAAAACTGCGACATTGAGAAAGCAGATTCTCAAATGCCCACGAACCTCAGGGTCCGTGGTTTCTAATTTTTTTTTATCATGCTTCTGTTAGCTTATCAGCATGTCCAACTATATTAATCAAAATACCTCACTCTAGCTACACAATAAACCAGTGATGTTAGTTTCCATTATCTCTTTAGTTTTACATTCTACTTAATGTTATTCTAATGTCACGGTTAGATATTTATTATCACCTCTGCTACAGTGATCTTCCATTCCAGACTAACTTGTCATGATAGATATTTAGCTGTTCCATTTATTACCATAGTGTCCTGTCTCAAGCTGACTCTACTAACTATTAATTAGATATTTTAATGTCATGTCCCAAATATTTATGGTCCCAATCCTGTCATAATGACACTTAACAGGGAAACTAGCTCTACTAACTGTTATCTCATCTCACCATAGTGACCTTACAGCCTTAACCTTACTCTGCAAATTGGTGTAAGAGCATTCCACTATTGTTACCCCATCTTGCCTTCCACAGATCACAGATTGTCAGTGGTCTTCATGCTTTATTTAACCCTTCCCATTCTTTCATGCTCTTTATTTTCCATAGGAGCTGCCTGAGTAAATTTGCCTACAAGATTTCGGCATGTAGTAAGAAGCTTAAGATGTTGTCCTACTGTTGGAGGTGGTGTCAATGGATTTTAATGGCTGTGCAATAATTGTTTTGTTTAAAATGACTTGCTAATTGTTACATATTAGATGGTTCCCTCTTCCCAGTTATACCTATTAATCCACAAAATGTGCTGTCCCGCTGCCCTCAAAGATGAAGGCATTGTGCACACAACAGCTCAGTTGCGTGAACGGGAAGTGATGCATGATTTCTTGATGGTTGTTCTCTTCCGAAATCTTTTACTTGTAGCTCCTTCCTCTGCCACTAAAGATCACTTCTGAGGAATTATGCTCCAGTTCGTGTTTATTAGGCATTAAGCTGACTTAGAATGTGCATAAATGTTTAAGCTAGTTTCTTTAAGAACAAAAGAATTGCAGTCATTTCACTTGACGTTTTAAACTGGTGCTTCAGTTTTAAGTTTGTCAGACAAACCCTTTGGGATTTTAGTTTGTTGTATTTGAACATGCTTACATAAATATTTATCAAAGAGATAGTGAGGACTGCAAAATGATGGAGAGTCAGAGTGTGGAACTGGAAAAAGTACAGCAGGTCAGGCAGCATCCCGAGGAGCAGGAGAGTCGATGTTTCAGGTTGCTAGATCAAGATCAAGCTAACATAGAATACTCCAAAGTGCTGTTTTTGTGGACTGTGCATTTAAAGCTGCTACAGACATGCCCCATGCACTAAAATTTACTATGTCGTAATTAAAATGTTGTTAGAAATTAAAGACAAAATATTTTGGTTATGAGTGCAATGATCTTTAAAAAAAAAATCAAATGCATAGCTTCCTTTGTACTTTTTTAAAAAAGTTATATAAAATATCTCATCAAAGTAAGGCAAACTTGCATTGCTCAAAAAAGTCAGTTTTAACTCCATGAGTGAATAATATTTTTCCTGGAATCAGACGCTTCAGTCACCAACACCAGGGTTGAGTTTTGTTGGGAATGGCAACTCTCTTGCTCTTCGTTCTGAAAGGAAGTAACCCAACTTTGGACAAAACTGGGAGCTGGTTTAGAAAGTTGCTGGCAGTGGCCAATTATGAGAATGCTTGGTGGAGCTGCGTTCAAATGAAGGATTTCAGTCTGACAGTGTTGTAGAGAATTACGAGGAGACGCAAAGAGTTCTTTAAGAAGATGATCTTTTATTTGCAAACAAAAACCATGACAATCAGTATACAAATTCCTGGCTGCCCCCGAACCTCAGGGTCCATTGTCTTTTAATACCTTTTTGTTATCATGCTTTCTTCAATCTTATCAATATGTCTGACTGTGTTAGTGAAGACTACCTTACTACAGACATGTCACAAGCGAATGATGTTAGTTCATGTTATCTCTCTACTTCTGCCACTATGGTATTTCCTACATTGAACTTTTTTACTCTACTACAGAGAAGCCTTGATTATCTGAACGAGATGGGCGGGCACTATTTCATTCAGATAATTGATTATTCGGTTAATCGATTCAATGCCTTTCCTCTGGGGCTCGGAGTTTTCTGTTAAGTCTGCTCCTCATTCAGGAGACGAGGCAGCAGCACACCGCGCGTGAGCCCTCGCCGCCACCCACCCCCTCCCCCCACCTGCCCCCAAACCCCGTCAAACATCGCTCCCCCCCACCTGCCCCAAACCCCGTCAAACATTGCTCCCCCCCACCTGCCCCAAACCCCATCAAACATCGCTCCCCCCCACCTGCCCCCAAACCCCGTCAAACATCGCTCCCCCCACCTGCCCCCAACCCCATCAAACATCGCTCCCCGCCTGCCCCCCAAACCGTGCCCTCCACCCGCCCCCAAACTCTATTAAACACCACTCCCCACACGCCCCCCAAACCCTGTCCAACTCTGGCGCCCCCCCCACCGCGCCCCCAAAACTTGTCCAACCGCGCCTCCCCACACACACCCCCCCAAACCCTGTCCAACACTGCCACCCCGTCCGCCCTCACCCTCCGCGCAACCCCTGTGTTTCCCGCCTCCCCCCCCCCCCCAACCCCGTCCATCCCCGCCCACTCTCTGGGGCAGCTGGACTGGACACCAACAACAAGACAGCTGCTGCCTTTGTGGGGTGAGCCTCCAAATAGCGCACACACACACACACACACATACAGCCAGACACACAACGTTTTACTGCAACGTTTTGACAGGTTCCACCTTTGCCCTGTACAGGACAATGTTAGAGAGATTATCGGGGAAGGGGAGGGGTCTAGGGCACAAGCATGTGTCGAACTCCAGGGAAAGTGTGGGAAGAGAGAGGGAGGGGGTGGGGAGGTCAGTCATTTAGAGACGATGCCTGCGCTCCCCATCAGTCCAGGACTGTTCTTGGCAGCACTTGTAATCACTGTAAACAAAAGATGCGATCAGTGTTGGTCACATGTCTTTGATGTAATGTTTCTGTCGGGACCTCAAGATCTCTTTCGGATAATCCGATTTTCGTATAAATTGGTAGTTGGATAATCGAGGTTCCCCTTACTATCACATCTGCTGTCACAATGGTCTTCAACCCCAGGCTGACTCTACTAATTGATGTAGCACTCCAATGTGGCATTCCATCAATCCTTCAATGTAGTATTTTGATTAATGTTACATTTCACAGACCTCTTGAGACATTCCACCAGTGGTCTCTGTATGCTTTAACCTGTCACATATGCCCTTGTGCTCTTTGTTTTCCATATTTCCCCCTTTGAGACCTATTGGTCTCACTTTAGAGAAAGAAGACAATAAGTGCAGACCTCCTGATGCCCAATAAAAACATTGTAGGTCCCAAAACAGACACAAAGAATTTCGGGGTCTGATTCTTAAAGGGTTCTTCCTCCATTCCTGGGATCCCTTGGGCCAAAAACCTGTCCTCCAATAACCAGAACAGGGAAAAAAGACCCAAGGTCCCTCACAATCTAGATCACGCGCGTTCTTCAGAAGTAACATCGATGTTCTCATGTTCCTTGCACCGAGGCGGTTGTCAGATTGTAACAATAGAGCGGTGAGGCTCCGTCAGAAGAGTAAGTACGTCTGGGGGTTGTTGAAGCGACTACAAGTGGCCGTGTAGTGATGCAAACTAGAAAAGACTTAAAAAAAGGTAAGGCACAACAAAAGACAAAGGCACCAAGTAACGCAGCACCTACAATAAGACCAACCTTGATGAATCATGCTCCCCAAGACCCCAACATATTATTCAATCAATCAAAAGCCTGATGACCAAATCCTGCATTGTCCTTTAATTCCTGCCTCAGATTCTTTCATTTTTCCATTGCTTTAGAACATAGAACATAGAAAACTACAGCACAGAACTGACCCTTTGGCCTATGATGTTGTGCCGAGGGTTAATCGTAACATAAAATAAAATAACTTTACCTATGCACCCCTCAACTCACTGCTGTCCATGTGCATGTCCAGCAGGTGCCTAAATGTCCATTCTGTCTCTGCTTCCACCACCACCACTGGCAACATTCACAACTCTCTATGTAAAGAACCTACCTCTGATGTCTTCTCTATACCTTTCTCCTAATGTCTTAAAACTATGATCCCTTGTACCAGTCAATCCTGCCCTGGGGAAAAGTCTCTGGCTATTGACTTTATCTATTCCTCTCATTATCTTGTATACCTCTTGATCAGGTCACCTCTCTTCCTCCTTCTCTCCAGAGAGAAAAGTCCGAGCTTATTCAGCCTCTCCACATAAGGCAAGTCCTCGAGTCCAGGCAGCATCCTGGTAAACCTTCCTTGCAACCTCTCTAAAAACTCCGTATCTTTCCTATAGTAGGGCGACCCGGACAGGACACAACATTCCAAGTGTGGTCTCACCAGGAACTTGTAGAGCTGTAGAAGAACCTTGCGGCTCTTAAAACTCAATCCGCCTGTTAATGAAAGCCAAAACACCATATGCTTTCTTAACAAACCTATCAACTTGGGAGGCAACTTTGAGGGATCTATATACTTGCACACCAAGATCCCTCTGCTCTTCCATACTGCCAAGAATCCTGTCTTTAATCCTGTATTCAATTCAGCATTCGAGTTCAACCTTCCAAAATGTATCACTTTGCATTTATCCAGATTGAACTCCATCTGCCATTTCTCAGCCCAGCTCTGCATCCTGGTATATGTCGCACTGCAGCCTGCAATAGCCCTCGATATTATCAACGGCACCTCCAACCTTTGTGCCATCTGCAAATTTACTAACCCACCCACCCCTCAAGCTCCTCATCAAAGTCATTTACAAAAACTACAAAGAGCAGAGACCCAAGAACAGAGCCCTGTGGGACCCCACTCAACACTGACCTCCAGGCAGAATACTTTCCAACTACAATAACTCTCTGCCTTCTGACAGCCAACCAATTCTGAATCCAGATAGCCAAATCTCCCTGTATCCCATACTTCCTGACATTATGAATGAGTCTACCATGGGGAATCTGACAGCCAACCAATTCTGAATCCAGATAGCCAAATCTCCCTGTATCCCATACTTCCTGACTTTATGAATGAGTCTACCATGGGGAATCTGACAGCCAACCAATTCTGAATCCAGATAGCCAAATCTCCCTGTATCCTATACTTCCTGACTTTATGAATGAGTCTACCATGGGGAATCTGACAGCCAACCAATTCTGAATCCAGACAGCCAAATCTCCCTGTATCCCATACTTCCTGACTTTATGAATGAGTCTACCATGGGGAATCTGACAGCCAACCAATTCTGAATCTAGATAGCCAAATCTCCCTGTATCCCATACTTCCTGACTTTATGAATGAGTCTACCATGGGGAATCTGACAGCCAACCAATTCTGAATCCAGATAGCCAAATCTCCCTGTATCCCATACTTCCTGACTTTATGAATGAGTCTACCATGGGGAATCTGACAGCCAACGAATTCTGAATCTAGATAGCCAAATCTCCCTGTAACCCATACTTCCTGACTTTATGAATGAGTCTACCATGGGGAATCTGACAGCCAACGAATTCTGAATCTAGATAGCCAAATCTCCCTGTATCCCATACTTCCTGACTTTATGAATGAGTCTACCATGGGGAATCTGACAGCCAACCAATTCTGAATCCAGATAGACAAATCTCCCTGTATCCCATACCTCCTGACTTTATGAATGAGTCTACCATGGGGAATCTGACAGCCAACGAATTCTGAATCTAGATAGCCAAATCTCCCTGTATCCCATACTTCCTGACTTTATGAATGAGTCTACCATGGGGAATCTGACAGCCAACGAATTCTGAATCTAGATAGCCAAATCTCCCTGTATCCCATACTTCCTGACTTTATGAATGAGTCTACCATGGGGAATCTGACAGCCAACCAATTCTGAATCTAGATAGCCAAATCTCCCTGTATCCCATACTTCCTGACTTTATGAATGAGTCTACCATGGGGAATCTGACAGCCAACCAATTCTGAATCCAGATAGACAAATCTCCCTGTATCCCATACCTCCTGACTTTATGAATGAGTCTACCATGGGGAACCTTTTCAAATGCCTTGCTGTAGTCCATATACACCACATCCACTGCTCAACCTTAGTTGACATATCTTGTCACCTCCTCAAAGAACTCAGTAAGATTTGTGAGATATGACCTGCCCCTCACAAAGCCATGCTGACTGCCTTTAATCACTATATGCTTTGCCAAATACTCATAAATCCTATCCCTCAGAATTCTTTCCAAAACTTTGCTGACCATAAATGTGAGGCTGATTGGTCTGTAATTGCCAGGGATTTCCCTATTCCCCTTCTTGAAAAGTGGAACAACATTTGCCTCCTTCCAATCCTCCGGTACAACTCCCGAGGAGAGTGAGGAGGCAAAGATCTTCGCCAGGGGCTTGCTTAGCAACCTCCTTTCTCACTTCCTGGAGCAGCCTAGGATAAATCTGGTCTGGCCCTGGGGACTTATCAATCTTAATGTTTGCCAAAATTTCCAGCACATCAACTTCCTCAATCTTGATCTGGTCAAGCCTGTATTCCAGCTCCTCAAAGTTCTCATTCACAACAAGGTCCCTTTCCTTGGAAGAAACCGAAGCAAAAAACTCATTTAGGGCTTCCCCTATCTGCTCAGACTCCACATACAAGTTCCCTACACTATCCCTGATCGGCCCTACCTTCTCCCTGATCATTCTCTTATTCCTCACATATGAGTAAAATGCCTTTGAGTTCTCTGTAATCCTTCCTGCCAAGCCTTTTTTGTGCTACCTCCTGGCTCTCTCCTCAGTCCATTTCTGAGCTCCTTTCTAGTAATCCTGTAATCTCTAAAGCTGTGCTAAATCCTTGCTTCCTCCACCTTACACAAGCTGCCTTCTTCCTTTTGATGAGAAGCTCTTTTGTTCTTGCCATCCAAGATTCCTTAATCATACCCCTTCTTACCTGTCTCAACAACTGCTCCTTAAGTAGTCTCCAAATGTCTGTTGTGCTCTTCCTGTGGAACAATTGCTCCCAGTCTGTACTTCCCAACTCCTGTCTGATAGCGTCATAATTTCCCTTTCCCCAATTAAATATCTTCCCTCAGTAACTACTCCTTATCCTCTCCAAGGCTATGGTAAATGTGAGGCGGTTGTGATCCCGATCACCAAAGTGTTTTCCCACCGCGAGATCTGACACCTGTCCTGGCTCTTTGCCAAGCACCAAATCCAAAATGGCCTCTCCTCTCATCAGTCTATCTACATACTGAGTAAGGAAACCCTCCTGAACACACCTGACAAAAATGGCTCCATCCAAACCATCTGCACTTAGAAGGTTCCAGTCGCTATTGGGAAAGTTGAAATCACCCATAGCAACAACCCTGGTACATCTGCATTTTTGCCTATGAGTTCTTCAATCTCTCTACTGCTATTAGGTGGTCTGTAGAACCACCCCCCCACCCCACCCCCAAATGAGGTGGCTGTTCCCTTGCTGTTCCTAACTTTCACTCAAACTGACTCAGTAGTTTGTCTATCTCAACGACCTTCATTTCTGTAGCTGTGATGCACTCTCTGATTAACAATGCTACAGCCCCTCCTCTTTTTCCACCCTCCCTGTTTTTTTCAAACGTTCTAAACCCTGGAACATCAAGCAACCATTCCTGCCACTGTGAAACTCACACCTCCGTTATGGCCACAACATCGTAGCCCCAAGTACTGATCCATGCTCTAAGTTCGTCACTCTTATTTCTGACACTCTTTGTGTTAAAGCAGACACGTTTTAACTGATCCCTTTGGTTCGACGCATGAGAAACCTTCCCGATAGATTCAATACATCCTGTCACTGCCCCATCTGCAACTGCCCCCCTCTCAGATATATGGCTTTGATTCCCACCCCCCCTGCCAAACTAGTTTAAACCCTCAAGAATCAAACGAGCAAATCTCCCATCGTAAAAGATCCCCCAGGGCTGGTGTTGCTGTGTATGAAGGTGCAGCAATGCTCCCCCACAAACATCATGCAAACTCCGCCTTTCTCTGCCAGTATCCAGTCTAAGGCCTGTCTGTTTTGCCATGTCATTTTGGTGGTAGCATCCAATTGTTCTCCTAAAGCCTCAAGGGCACCGTCAGTATAGTTGATAAATCTCTGCTGGTTGTAGGGGCTTCTCTCACTCCTCCCTTAGCCCTGTTGCCAGGAAAAGGGCTATGCTCCACATCTCCATCACTATCACTTCCAGAATGATCAATGTCCCCAAGAGCTGCACCTTTACCTTTTTCGGAACCCTGCTGTGGAGTACTAGCTTCCTGCATGTCCTGCCCGTATCCAAGTTCCTCGGCCTCAGCTCCACTTACCTCAGCTTCAGAGTCAGTTTGCGCCAGTGGGAGAGCTTTAGTACAATGATTAAGGTGGTACCATACGTGTCGTCCTTCCACTTGGATGGTGGTAGGTGATGGCTTGGTCACTATGAAAGATCCCTCCCTCCTCGGCTCATTTCAGCGTCTTTGGAAGACCCACACGATCCCCAGTTGTAATAGGTCCTTCCTCATTGTCAGGTTCTGGTTCCCTTTGTGTTTCCTGCATGTGGATAGTGTCATGTACCATGGTTGGCTACCGCATTTATTGCTTAAGCTCTAAGCTTAATTGCTCCAAACTGGGCCCTTCGTATGGGCCCTTCCACTTGGGCACTGGCATGGGTCTGCCTGTGAGCATCTCATGTGGTGTTAAATTGGTCATGTGGTTAGTCTGCACGTAATAACTCACTAGTGCTAGCAGCAGCACATCAACCCAATTAGGATTGGTGCTCACACAGATTTTACTTAATTTGACCTTCAATGTCCCATTGATCCTTTCCACCATACCTTGCGACTGGGGATGATACATACACCCAAACCCCTGATTCTCAACGTCTGCAACACCAACTTAACAACTTTTTGAATGAAAGCCGATCAGTTTCCTTTGCACCTGCTCCTACTGTTCAGACAATTTCTCTTTTCGGAACTTTTGACTGCATGAGCTACGTGGTCTCTAAATTCCTAGTGGCTCATTGATGATGTCAGTCCTACCACCTCCTCCAGTCTTGACCTGACTTGGGAGGACATTGCCGCAATGATAGTATTTCGGAACATTGTGGTCAGCAACTGATTGTCCTCTACATCTTGCCCTGTTTCCAGCATCCACTTTTTTAACTGTCTTTCAAAATAGGCGGTCAGGTTCTTGTCATCTCCCAGTGGGTCCCCTCTCAGAATTTGTGGTCCATCTTGTTTGGATAACAGTCTTTTAGGGCCTGCCATACTCTCTGTCTCACTTGGTCAAACCCGGCCCCATCAATCATCAGATTGTCCACCACATTTTTCAAACTGGCTCGGTCCATTATTTCCCCTAACTTTGGGAGCCCTATCAGCCTCCCTTTCAAGTCTCTCATAGCCAACAAACATCCTGTGGTTTCATCTTCAAAAACCCTGATCCACTTTCCCGCTTCCTCATGTAAGCTGGGCAGCGCATTTCTCAGCCCTTTCAGATCCTGACTTCCCCAAGGAACATATTATAGGTGTCTCCCCCCCTTTTATGAGTAGTGTTAGCATCTTGTCCTGTTGAGATCTTTTTCCCTACTGAGGCCACCACTCAATAATTCCCCATCACACTATGATTCTGATTCTATTTCCATCCCATGCCTGCTAACCCCTCCCCCCCCCCCCTCCCGGGGCCTCTCTTTTTCCTCGTTTATCTATCTTTCCTACTCCCACTTTTTCCCTGCTCAATCCTCCTCCTGTACTCCCGATATTCGTCTTAGTGAATTCAGCACATCACGCACGTGCTTCAGCTCCTCCTGCTCACGTTGTATAGCTTCTATTTCCTCCAGCCTTCCCTTTCTTTCTTTATCTTCTTTTCCTCTCTGTTTAATCTCGTCTTCTTCACTCCTTTCCCATTTTAACTGTACCTCTGTCTCTACTGTTCCCTTTGTCACAGGACACTGCTTCGTAGCCTCTTCAATTCTGTAGGGTGGGCGTCTACCCAGTAACTCCACATCTGGGTAGACCCCTAAGGGGGCTGTTTCCTGCCTCTCTATTTGCCGTGACTGTTTGGTTTGTTCTCTTGTACAATTTTACATTTGGAGTAGGACCTTATTTCATAAAATTAGCCAATTGGGGCCTGAAATGCTGAATTTTGAGACTCAAGTTATTTTTTAAATGTCTGATAACCAATTATAGACCGAAAAACCATTTTAATTTTGTGGTTTATCATCAATTTTGCAGAAACATGCACTTTAAAAGATCGAACATTCGCAACAACGGTAGTGTCGATCATGTAGAAAAGACAGCAATGATACAGAAGTAAGTTTGGTCTGACCTCTGGCTAAATTGCATTTTTAACTTGGAATTTAACAATGTGAGAAGAATTGCTGGAGAGCCAGAACATTCTGTAAAATTCTTTTTAAAAATGCAAAGCATTCAATGGCATCATTGTATGCGAGATATACCAAGGTTAGGACACCAGGATCAGGTCTTAATTGTAGTCATATTTCTTCAAACATCACAGATATTTGGAGGAATCTGGGAGAGCTGGCAAATTGGATACACAATTGGCTTAATGGTAAGAGGATGAGGGTAATAGTGGAAGGATGCTTGTAAGACTGGAGGCCTGTGACAAGTGGAGTGCCTCAGGGGTCGATGCTGGGCCCATTACTGTTTGTTATCTACATCAATGATTTGGATGAGAATGTACAAGGCATGATTAGTACATTTGCAGATGACACTAAAATCGTGGACAATGAGGAAGGTTCTCAAAAATTGCAGCAGGATCTTGATCAGCTGGGGAAGTGGGCCACGAAATGGAGTTTAACATAGATAAATGTGAGGTGCTGCATTTTGGAAAGTCAAACCAAGTTTGATGGTGAATGGTAAGGACCTTAAGGAATGTAGTGGAACAGAGGGATCTTGGAGTTCAGGTTCACAATTCTCTGAAAGTGGAGTCACAGATAGACAGAGGATTGAAGAAGGCTTTTGGTACACTGGCCTTCATCAATCAGGGTATCGAGTATTGAGAAGTTGGGAAGTTATGTTGCAGTTGTACAGGACATTGGTGATGCCGCATTTTTAGTATTGTGTTCACTTTTGGTCACCTTGCTATAGGAAGAATGTTATTAAACTGGAAAGAGTGCAGAAGAAATTTACAAGGATGTTGCCTGGACTTCAATAGTCTGAGTTATAGGGAGATGTTCGACAAGCTAGGACTTTTTACTTTAGAGCTTGGAAGACTGAGAGGGAATCTTATAGGTGTATATATGATCATGAGAGGTATGGATAGGGTTGAATGCACTCAAGTCTTTTTAACAGGGTTGGGGAATCGAGGACTTGAAGTGTTTTGGCTGCTTCAATATTTAGACTATTATTTAAGTCAACTCTCTGTAATTTGAGGGAGGCAGTCCAGCTGCCTCTTCAATGGGGAATGCTGGAGTCTGGAGTGGTATTTGTTGCATTGCACAAAAAAAAATTGAAGGAATCAATGGTTCTCCAACATTTCATTTTCACGTTTATGATTCCTTTGGAATGCAGCATTAAACCACATCAAAATCACATCACAGTTGCTTCCTAATGGTTACACTCGTGTGTGGCAAACTTTGATTCCCATCCTCCTGACAATGTGAACTGCCTAAATGTCTGCACCGGCAAGTGGTCATGAAGCACAAATTAAATGAAGGACTTCCATCTACAAACAACTTTCAAACATTTGAAAAATAGATAGTGATTTTTTTTTCTTAAAAACCTCTCATCAGTTTGAGGGTCACTATAGCTGGTGATAAGGGCGAACAGGTGAAAAGGAAACTACTGTGGTCTGGAATGCTATTCACTACACCCTTGCATGAGATAGGGTCCCTAGGTTATCATACAATAACTGCCAGCTCATGAACAATTTCCTTTGGTTTTCTCATACACTGAATGAAACAAAATCATAGATAGTCACATCGTGTCAAACTTACTTTTTCATGGCCACCTCAGATTTTGCAGCGCAGAGTTCTCGATCTCCTTTGCAGTCTGGACAATCAAGTTTTCCAGGCCTGTAATTGATCAGGCAAGATAAATTTAGTCATTTATACTTGTATTTGCCTCCGTCTGCAATTGTGTGCCAGCTGTCTAAATGGCTGAAGGCTTTGGGGGAGGGATGTGGGGAAGATACATACAAGCAGGAAAGAGGAAGAGAAGCGATTAGGTGGGGTGGAGGAGAGGAACCCATTTCTTTAGTATTTTCATTATAGCCACATTGTTCAGAAATATAAATTGATCAGCAAGCAATTTCCCATCAAAGTCATAGAAATGTACAGCACGGAAACAGACCCTTTGGTCCAACCCGTCCATGCCGACCAGACATCCCAACCCAATCTAGTCCCACCTGCCAGCACCCGGACCATATCCCTCCAAACTCTTCCTATTCATATACCCATCCAAATGCCTCTTAAATGTTGCAATTGTACCAACCTCCACCACTTCCTCTGGCAGTTCATACCATACACGTACCACCCTCTACGTGAAAAAGTTGCCCCATAGGTCCCTTTTATATCTTTCCCCTCTCACCCTAAACCTATGTCCTCTAGTTCTGGACTCCCCCGCCCCAGGGAAAAGACTTTGTCCATTTATCCTATCCATGCACCTCATAATTTTGTAAACCTCTATAAGGTCACCCCCCCTCAGCCTCCAACGCTCCAGGGAAAACAGCCCCAGCCTATTCAACCTCTCCCTATAGCTCAGATCCTCTAACCCTGGCAACATCCTTGTAAATCTTTTCTGAACCCTTTCAAGTTTCACAACATCTTTCCGATAGGAAGGAGAACGGAATTGTATGCAATATTCCAACAGTGGCCTAACCGATGTCTTGTGCAGCCGCAACATGACCTCCCAACTCCTGTACTCAATACTCTGACCAATAAAGGAAAGCATACCAAATGCCTTTATAACATTTGAAGTGTTTTGGATGCTTCAATATTTAGACTATTATTTAAGTCAACTCTCTGTAATTTGAGGGAGGCAGTCCAGCTGCCTCTTCAATGGGGAATGCTGGAGTCTGGAGTGGTATTTGTTGCATTGCACAAAAAAAAATTGAAGGAATCAATGGTTCTCCAACATTTCATTTTCACGTTTATGATTCCTTTGGAATGCATCATTAAACCATATCAAAATCACATCACAGTTGCTTCCTAATGGTTACACTCGTGTGTGGCAAACTTTGATTCCCATCCTCCTGACAATGTGAACTGCCTAAATGTCTGCACCGGCAAGTGGTCATGAAGCACAAATTAAATGAAGGACTTCCATCTACAAACAACTTTCAAACATTTGAAAAATAGATAGTGATTTTTTTTTCTTAAAAACCTCTCATCAGTTTGAGGGTCACTATAGCTGGTGATAAGGGCGAAAAGGTGAAAAGGAAACTACTGTGGTCTGGAATGCTATTCACTACACCCTTGCATGAGATAGGGTCCCTAGGTTATCATACAATAACTGCCAGCTCATGAACAATTTCCTTTGGTTTTCTCATACACTGAATGAAACAAAATCATAGATAGTCACATCGTGTCAAACTTACTTTTTCATGGCCACCTCAGATTTTGCAGCGCAGAGTTCTCGGTCTCCTTTGCAGTCTGGACAATCAAGTTTTCCAGGCCTGTAATTGATCAGGCAAGATAAATTTAGTCATTTATACTTGTATTTGCCTCCGTCTGCAATTGTGTGCCAGCTGTCTAAATGGCTGAAGGCTTTGGATTCGGTATTGCAGCTCATGTTCAGACTGCAATAGATGTTTTTGTTTGTCAAACTAACACAATTGGTTTTCAAGAAAGCAGAGCACTGTTAGGAGAAGGGGCAGAGAATGTAGTGGAGAAAAGGAGGATTTTTCTTTGCAGCATAGTCCAGAGATATCAATGGGAGGTGTGGGGGAAGGGGAGGAGCTGCCAAAAGAGGAAGGAGAGAGAAAAAAGAATCTGAGGGAAGAAAGGAGGTGTGGGCAGATAGAGGAGAAAAAGAATCCACCAGCTTTACTTAATCATGATCCAGTGCTTTCACTTAAAAAGTTAAAAATCACACAACACCCGGTTATAGTCCAACTTGGTTTATTTGGAAGCACTAGCTTTTGGAGCACTGCTCCTTCATCAGGTGGTTGTGGAGTATAAGATTGCAAGACTCAGAATTTACAGCAAAAGTTTCCAGTGTGATGTAACTGAAATGATATATTGTAAAAAAGACCCGATTGTTTGTTACATCTCTAATCTTTTAGAATGACCATGTAGCAGTTCTTTCATATTTAAATCACAAAACATTTTTTAAAATACCAAGAACGCAGGTATCCTTCCTGGCATATCCTTAGAAAGGATACCAAGATGAAAATGGACAAGATTTTTTATGTCTATGGTTTAGTCTGTATCTACCACACAGTTGCAACGGGTTCATGCTTTTCAAAGTGCAGGCAACAGAATGGCAGTTTATGAAACTGAACGCAGACCAGGCGGGGCATAGGTTTCATAGAAGTGACCAAAAATCACAAAGTGAATTGACAGCAAATAGTCTAAGCTGTTTAGCTGTCCTTGATAAGCCAACCCCTTTGTCCCTGGAATCAGCCTAGTGGATCTCTTTTGAACTGCCCCCAATGCCAATACTGTATATCCTTTCTTAAACATGGGCACCAAAACAGTACACCATACTCCAGATACAGCCTCATCAACACCACTGGGACTTGAGCTTTCAAGTTCCCAACAGTTTAGACTTTGCAATTTCAATAACCAGGGTAAATCACCAGGGACTGTAGATTTAAGGAAAGGGACAGGAGTTTTAGAGGAATAAGTTGTTTTTTTCACCCAGAGGGGCCTCACCTGCCTCAGAGTAATTGAGCTGGGAACATTTAGATGGCATAGCATACAAGACCAAGTGCTGGAAAATGGGTTTCGATGTTGATAGGTACTTGATGACTGCCACAGACATAATCGGCTAAAGTTTTTCTTCTGTGCTATAAAACTCTATGCTGTAAAGTTCTGCTCAGTTGCTCGTCAACATAACCATTGCCAAGTTGCACTCCACTTATAACTTAGTAATATGATCAGTACTAGATCCCCTACAGTATGGAAACAGGCCATTTGGCCCAACAAGTCCACGCCAACCCTCTTAAGAGTAACTCACCCAGCTCCATTCCCCTAACTAATGCACCTAACACTGTGGGCAATTTAGCATGACCAATTCACTTAACCTGCACATCTTTGGATTGTGGGAGGAAACGAGAGCACTCAGAGGAGACCCATGCAGACACAGGGACATATGCAAACTCCACACAGTTGCCCAAGACTGGAATCGAACTCAGGTTCCTAGCACTATGAGGCAGCAGTTCTAACCACAGCCACCATGCCACCCAGTCTAAATAATCAACAACTATTGTGATGTAATGCCTTAAAGTGACAAACAAAAATCCCAAGGCACTTCCTGGGAGAATTAGAAGTAAAACATGACACTGAGACACAATCAGAAATATTAGGTCTGACGATCAAAAACTTGGTCACACCAAAAATAGGAACTTAGTGGGAATATTGTGAACACCCATCTTAATAATGACTTCCTGAAACATGCTGGACTTGAAACTTGCATCGTCATCTGACTGGATCTATGTTGGCAGATGATACAGGATGAAGAATTGTGTCAACTCCTTCACTGCTATTTTGACTCATAGACTCAAAGACATTACAACACAGAAGGATGCCAGTTGTGTCACACTCGTCATCAATGATCTGTTTGCATTAATCCCATTTTCTATTTTTAGCCCTGTAAATTATGGCAATTCAAGTGAATATACAAGTGCTGCACAACTGGGATGAGCCTTTGTGTCTCAATCACCTTTTCAGGCAGTGACTTCCAGACTTGCATCACCCTCTTGAGTTAAAGCATTTCTCTTCAACTCTCCTCTCAGCTTTTTCCCTCTCACTTTAAGCCATTGTCCCTCATAGTTGACCCCTCTATTAATGGATAAGGTCCCTTCCTACCCACCCTATCTATGTCGCTCAAAACCTTTTCCACCTCTATTATGACTCCTCCCAAAATTTGCTGCTTCTAGAAAAACAAATCCAGCCTCTCCAAGGTTTCATAGCTCAGAGCCTGCAGACCAGGTAGCATTCTTGTAAATCTCTTGCGCACCCTCTCTAGTACAAATACATCCTTTGTATAATGTGGTGACCAGAATTGCACCAAGTCTTCCAGTTGGTGTCTAACCAGCATTTTATACAACCTCAGTATAACCATCTTGCTCTTGTACTCTATGCCTCTGCTATTAAAGGTAAGTATCCCATACACCTACCATATAACTGCCCTGCAATCTTCAGGGATCAATAATATCATTTCCTGCAGTGAATTTGTCCACCATGTGCCTGTATTTTTGAAGGACAGCAGGATGGGTTGACTCCCAGTTAACTGATTACATTCATACCAGTCAAGATGACTCTAAATAGTCAGGGCAGTGCCATGGGGATGCAGCAGGGATCTTGTGCAAAAACAAAGCAAGATGTTTGGAAAGGCATGAGGCTTCTGATATTGCCACAGTTAGTGACTGAAGGAAAAGGTTAGAACAGCAGGAGAAGGGAGAGGAACAACTGCGGCACATTGACCCAACTTCATTCAAGAAATTGAAGCAGTGGTTAGCACTGCTGCCTCACAGCGCCAGAGACCTGGGTTCAATTCCCGCCTCAGGCGACTGACTGTGTGGAGTTTGCACATTCTCCCCGTGTCTGCATGGGTTTCCTCCGGATGCTCCGGTTTCCTCCCACAGTCCAAAGATGTGCAGATCAGGTGAATTGGCCATGCTAAATTGCCCGTAGTGTTAGGTGCAGGGGTAGATGCAGGGGTATGGGTTGCGCTTCGGCGGGGCGGTGTGGACTTGTTGGGCCGAAGGGCCTGTTTCCACTCTGTAAGTAATCTAATCTAAAATGAGCAACATTACAGTGAGAATAACCCATTAATAGTCAATCTGGTAAGACAACACACTAACACTTAACTTAACATTGCTTCCAAAAACCATCAAATCTACCATACAAAATCAACCTGGATGGTCAAATAATAAATATTATCTACCTCTTCTGCCAGGGTAGCAGTTTCACCAGCCAAAGTCAAAAAAAAGAGAGAAAGCTAAATGATTATTATTTGCACCAGTCAAAGGCCCCATATCAAAATGTGACATCCACAGAGCAAAATACTGACATGCATTAATTTTCTAAATGGCAGTTAGCTTGTTGCTTCTAAATAGCATTAAATATTTTCTTAGGTTTGCTTTAGGCATGAAAATATTTCTTCTGCTATATCATCTGAAATTGAACTTACTAACCCTCAAATATTCCCTTACTATTTCATCTCATCTTTGATTCCTGAAAATGTTAATATTTTAATCCTGCAGATCACAAATTGTTGACGGGATAAGATTACAGAACTGCAGTTTTCTTCTGTTACTCACAATCATATACCAGCCTAATTAATTTATAGATTGCTGTAATAGATCCTGTCTCTAATAAATACCAGCTGGAACACTTAGTTCTCTGTCTTGCTGAATATGTTCAGCACATGATTGAAGGCGATCCAATTCCTTAGAAACCAGTAAGGCCCATTATTGAAGTGAGCTGGTTTTAACTTTTAATTTTGCAAGCATCTAGAATATGAAATGTGAATGACACACACACTTTTCTGAATGGTATCCAACAAATAGAACTGGGGTGTACAAAGTTTGGTATCATCCGATGAAGGAGTGTCGCTCTGAAAGCTAGTGTGCTTCCCATTAAACTTTTGGACTATGACCTGGTGTTGTGTGATTTGTAACAAATAGAACGTCACTCTTATTGATAGAGGAAACCAGTGAGTCTTTTTTTACAACAGTTGGCCAATTTCCCAGTATTTGTTTATGCAAAAGGTCACTGTGCTCCACTTGTATCTCACCACTTTGTCACAGGTCAATGCTGGGATTTAAAATTAATGTTGAATTCAGATAAATTATCAAAGCAGCAGGCTGATAAACTGTATATTAACATAACTGTGCTCCAACTGAAATCTCCAAAAGGCCAAAAGCCAGCACATGAATTAAATCAGTTTACAATTGAGCAGCACCCCCACAGCCAATGGGTATCAAAGAACTACTGAAAGCAAAAATGCTGAAACACCTTTGCCATCCCAATTCAAACATTTTGCATGTTTACTTAGTGTTGTGACCAAGGCATACAAATTTTCTGAGTGAAAAGCAGCTAATTTTAACATTCCACCACTGGTGACCTTTATAACACTTGCACAATATTGAATTCATCAAAAGTCATGCAAACATCTGTCTGTTACAAGATTTGGCTTAGTGGATAACATTTTTGCCTGACTTTCAAATTTGCAGTCCTACTTCAGAGACTTCAGCACATAATCTCAGCTGACATTACTGTGCCAGCCTGTACTGCACTATCAAGTGTGCAATATTTCAAACAATGCATTAAATAAAGTCCCTGTCTCTGATTGAAAAGAGAAGGGTAGTTCTGCAGATGAATAATTATTCCAACCTCAAAGACTATCTGCTCATTTCAGTTGATGGGACCACGGACTATTGGCTATTACATTTCCTACAACTCTACTTTCAAGAGCCAATGTAGATTATAATTTGAAATAAAATTGAATATCTGTACCTTCATATACTATGCCAATACTACCCCATAATTTACTAAAGCTTAGTAAGATTATTGGATTTATCTTTGCCCAATATCAATCATTCAGATTCAGCATTGCACTATTTACAAGTGATTGAACAACGCCATCCAAAAGTGACAGCTTTTACAGTAGTCAATTCAAAAACAGAAATGATAGTAATGTATCTGAAATAACCTATCTGCAGAAGGCACATATTTCTTCTAAGTACTTCACTTCCTGTAACACTTTAGCAAATCCTTTGACTCAGCGTGAGTGTTGCCACCTTTTAAGATGCTCTTGGGTTCATGTCGCATGACATGTGACCCTACCACACTGTTCTGGTCTGGAAAATCTTCCTTACTGTCCTGTTTTGACACCATCACCTTGTGAAATTGTTATGATCTCTCTACTTTAGTTAATTTGTACAATTTTGGATTACTTGTGAATTTATTACTCTTATACCTATCTTGTTATTCCAGTCATTTGGTTTGTCGCCAGCGCAACTTTATTTTTAATTTTTTGTAAACCTCTCTCTGCCTCATTTAATCATATTATAGATCATCTCTTCACTTGACACTTTTGATCACCTGCAGAGATTTATTATTCAACACTCTACTCACACTATTTGTATGATCATTTGATCTCTCTGCCCTTAATCTCTCTGCCTATAAATTTCTGTGTCTGTGTGCTTCTCTCTTCACTTCAGCTGACGAAGGGGTTATGCACTGAAAGCTTGTGATTTCAAATAAAGCTGTAGGACTATGACCTGGGATCATGTAACTTCGGATCTTTTAAGGCAGAAGGCAGAAAAAGAAAGGATGAATCCAAATCGTCATATTCAGTAATAGATATAACCCACTCAATCATTTGTCCTCACTATTTCTCAATATCCTTTCACTTGCCTGTCAGTCTTTTGTAACTGACGGATCAGCCTGACAATATCTAACACACATTATTCCATGATCTTTGTTGAATACAATGTTGCCATTCTGGCTTTGAAAAAATTCTGTGATTATAGTAAATGCAGCACTATGGTTTTTATGATGATGATTAAATTACATTCAGAAAACTTGCCAGAAGTATGGGGAATACCTATAGTCTACGTGAGGAACAGTAACCCAGCACAAAGTCTCAACACTGTTGCCATGGAGTCTGTATCCATTCACTTTGCCCATAAACAAAACTGCCCCACCCCTCTGCAACAAACAAGTTATCAAGCACATGAACAGAATCACCGGTGGAAGAAAAATATGTTTGTGTGATCTACTGTAGATTTGCACCAACATTTGGAATAAATTCCATAGTTCAGATTAATCAAAAATACAACAAATGCTGGAAAAACAATGATGAACCACCTTTTCTGGGCCCCCTGGTTACAGGTAAACACTTACAATATATACTACATGTGTGGAGAATATACATTTACACCTGAATGCCTAATCTTATTATTCTTACTCTGTATCCAATAGTTTTATATTCAATCACAATGTTTTCATAGGAATGTGCTTATTATGACTCTAGGCTTTATAATTATACATGAGTTTTAGCACATTGAGTAATATTTATGGAGCACAACTGATCTGAATTCTAGCAACAATGTATTGGGTAATTACAATAGTTTGCTTCCAATATTTGTTTAGTGAATTTTGTAGTTCAATGTTGGAACCTTGTATCAGAAATTCCAGTTGAATAAAATACTTCCTCTTGCAGCTACATGTAAAAATTTATGTAGCTGAGAGTGCAAGTCTGCATTTAAAAATGGCATAGCCACTGATCACTTAATTCGCTTCTCAATGGGGATGAAGATAAAGGTTTGCCAACTCCGTATGCATATATTCCTGAAGATTTCACCACAGAAATGCCTACTTTCAACCATCAAACTGCTTCTCAACCTCTTCAGTGTCCTGAAAATGTCTGGAAAAGTTCATACTGAGGAACGACACAAGCACAACTATCCCAATCTAATCATGTACAAAGTGCAAAGAATATTATGAGTTTATTATAATTGTATTCATGCCATTTTGTGTTGTTTTTACATCATAAACTTTCTGCAATTATAGGTTTGTTTCTGGTGCTTTGGCCCCTGTTCCAGTATCATAGCAGACCATTCAGCACAACCAGTTGTAATCTTTCTGTCTGGTGTGCCCCCTCTAATTCCATTGCCCTCATCCCTTTTTACCAGTATACCCCGTATTCTTTTCCAATTTGCTGCTTTCATTTTGAAAGCATCCAAGCTATTTACACTTACTGCAGAAATATTTTTCAGATTCTAACCACGAAAGCAATTTCTAAGTTCCCCACTGCAATTATCTCTATCTTCTATTTATAGTCAATATAAAATGATGCTGGAAATCTGATATATAAAAAAATCTGAAATAATGAAATAAAGATATGCTGAAAGAAAATCTGATCTGTCACGATCTGTTTATACCCCAAATTTGGAAAATTTATAGTTTTTCCTTCATACAGAGACTCCTCTTCTGCTTAGTCAATACCCATTTTATTTTCTCTTTCAGGAATATATTATCCTTAAGTGATTATGATTTTGCAACAAAATAAAAGTGAAGCAACCATCATAACAATGACTTATGAAGAATATATTGCTCCTCAAGGAACACTGGTGAAACCTTACTACTGGCTGTATTCCAATGAAAGATGCCCAAAATGTCCCTATCACATCAAAACTGGAGAAGAAGCACGAGTTTCCTATATTGAATTTTATGAAACATTTGGATTTCCCTATGCTCAACCACAGTCTGACAGGCATCTGATCTTCTATGAACTGAAATTATCATCTGGTACTATCGTGCAAAAAGGACAAGTAACCAACTGCACTTTATATCAACTTCATCCAGAATCTATCTTCTTTGACATGGACAGCTACCTGGATGCACTGTTGTACTCATATGAGGACATTGCTTATATTACCATTTATTCCAACTACACCCCGTGTAATGAAAGAGCTCACTGCTGCATAACCAAAATAAATGATTTCTTGTTTGATTTTCCCAGCACAAGGTTGGACATATATTTCTCTGCACTCTACCATACGGATGATCACTTTTCCGAATCTGGGTGGAATAGAGAAGCTCTCCATAACTTGGCTTCACTTTGGCCAAGAGTGACCCTCAATCCCATCAGCAGTGAAACATGGCTGACAATTCTTCACAGGTTTGTGAATGGTGTGCCACGGCTAACTCTTTACAACACAATTTTGCCTGAAAGAGCTTTTGCAGACCTCAGCAATGCCCATCAGATAGCTGCCATTACTGGTGTTCATCCTTCTTACATAGATGTAGTACCCCAAGCAAAGCAATATCGAATGCAACATCTTAAGCCACCAGAGATGGACGTGTATCCTATTTCACAAGTACCGTCTCCAGCTGTGAATCAAATGACATTAATGGCTCCATACCAACTATTTCAGCCATACATGAATCTTACCAATAAGCTACCATCACCTTTGTATGTACAGACACATCAAGAACAGGACACTAAACCAAAGAATGTTGTGAGACATCTCAACATGCCTAACATATCCAAAGGGGAAACATCAACAAGATCAACACCACGTGACATTCAAGTAACTGAAACAGTTCAAATTTTGGAATCTCCAATGGGTAAAAGAACGAGCAAATCAAAGCAACAGAGGAAGACAGGGAAGAGAAAAAAACATACAAGAAGGAATTAGCTGACAAAAACAGCTCTTCCAAACTGGTTGAGTTTCTGAATGAGAAGAAATCCCTTTTAAACAGGAGAAAGGTCTATTAATTGTTTCAATAAATTCCACTGTCATTGCTTTTTCATAAGCTCTGCGCAGGAAGTACAATGGAATGTATGATAAAATTTGTCAACTTTGTTCAACTATTTTTAGTGGAACTGTCAAATTAAGACTATTATAAAGTTGTTTAAAAGACAGGGAAATTGCAATTACATTAACATGGCAACGACGAAAAAAGGTCTGAATTATTTTTTGGTGCAGTCCCATTGTCTCTGATTCCAGATAGTAGCTTTAACCTGAACTCTTGCCAAATCTAACCTTAATCTGCTCATGAAGTCTGCAAACACTCAAACTGCAAGGTCTTGATTCTTTGAGTGTAGTTAGTTATTCGGGAGCTAGATGGAGGACAGCTAATCCAGACTGATTGGTTCACTAGACTTGCTGCAGGCAATATACTAGTGCAATCAATTTGTGCTCACAACATTTAGAATTCAGTTGTTAGTCATATTCAATGTGGTCATTGTTTATTTGTTCAGTCTCATTCAGCTATGCACAGTTCATCACAGCTTCTGACAATAATTGAAATATCATGTCAACAAAGTAAGCTTATTAAGGTTAGAGGTATTGCGATGAGTTATCAGTTTGTTTCAGCAACTGTCAATACAGGTTGTTACCTACTCCTTTTTCCAAATGCACACACCTCTATTCCTCACAAATCTATTTCACATTACTGACTTCATTTTTCATGCTTCATTATATTGCCTATATTGTGTTTTTTTTTAATTTTACACATTCTTGGTGTGATGCAGCAAAATTCTATAATTTATGATCAGTTTTTGGGAGAACAACCATAATGGTTTGAACTCACACCAAGCATTGTACAATAGTGTCTGCTGTTCAAGTTGTTGCTCTCCTAATCCTGCACTAACATGCCTCAGCAATATGATATCTTTTCCACTACATTGTGTCTTGTGGATTCAAGAGAGACAAGCAGTCATGAAGTACACACTCTACCAGGAGGAGATAGTTGGAAATGATTGTACGTTACCCATGCAGAACAGTAGCACTAATCTGAAGGTCTGATGCCATGAGACTACTGAATAGATAGTTTAAAGATTGATAGGCAGAATAAAAAAGCTTTCCTTTTTATATACCTAATTCTTTGGAGTTTTAACTACCATTTTCAGTACTGGAATTAACTCTTCTCTACTAATATCATTTATACCAATGGTGTGCATTGAACAAGTAAAATTGACATTAGTGCGCTGTTACTAACATAAAACAGTCCTTAATAAAGTCTGAGAACCTTCCAGTTCATGTCTTTTCAGCTACTCCCCTTGCCTTCTCCTCACCCATCAAGTCAAACCTCTCTGCAGATCCCACTGCCCTGCTGCTGAACCCAGCTCTGTGTAATTTATCTTCCATCCCTTCTTTCCTCTAGCTATATGCAAATAATTCTATTTGAATACATTTGAGGAAATTATCAAAGGTTCTATCTTGGCCTATACTACTTTCCTGGATAGCAGAGGAAATTCACAAATAAACAACAGAAATCATGTCTTAAGTACCAAACAACATTGTACAGTTGATTCAATGATCGAAGCGCTGGACTGCAACAGAGATACTAGACAAGAAATAAACGGTGCATTTTTTAAAGAAAGTGCATTGTGATAGGCCAGTGATAAAACCTGCATCCACACCTTCCCCACTCACCTCTGTCCAAAGTCCTAAAGGATAATTTCACATCCAACAGATTTTTTTGGACATTCACCCACCTCACCCCTACTGCGTTCATTGCACTCGATGTGGTCTCCTCTGCATCGGGGAGACAGAACGCCAACTCGCAGTGTATTTCAGGGAATATCTCTAGGATACACGTACCAAACTGTGGTTGATAACTTCAACTTCTCTTCCCACTCCCCCAGGAACATGCAAGTCCTGAGCCTCTTCTACTGCCAAACCAAAGCCACCACCAACTAGTGGAAGAACGCCATGACTTCTGCCTTGGAACCCGTCAACCACACGGCATCAATATCAACTTCACTCATTTTCAAATTTCCCCTCCCCCACCTCATCCCAGATCCAACCCTCCAACTCTGCACCACTCTCATGACCTGTCCTACTGTCTATCTCCATTTGCACCTATCCATTCCACCCTCCCCACTGAACAATCACAATTACCTCCCACCAGCATCCACTTATCGCTTTCCCACCCACTTTCTCCCCACCAGCACCCCTTCCCACCCCTCTATTTATCTCTCAGCCCCCTTCCTCCTCCAATGTGGACTTTTTTTAGACATGTTAATGTCATTGCAGTTCCCATGTTAATGTAATTGCAATTCCCTGTGTTTTAAACAACTTTATAATAGTCTTAGCTTGAGATTTCCGCTTAAAATTGTGAAAGGTATCTATTATTTATTAGATTATTTAAGTTATTGGAAATATCTATTTAATGTCAGAATTATTTCCTTGGCTTTGAGATGACTTTATATTCCCATTAAAAGTAGATGATAACTTGCTGTGAAGTGAAGCCCGAATCTGCTCTGATCACTTTGAGTATGGCTAGTTGCAGAGAAACCACTTTAAATTCAATCTCAAAAGAGCACCTTACTAAACGAGGGCTTTAGGACCTTGGAGTAACCTTTTTATGACATCACTGAGCAACTTCCCACATGGCATAAATAGCAAAGCATGGGTGGAACTAAACAGACCAATTGAAGACAGATGGACATACAGACAACTGTCTCTTAACATTGTAACAATAAGTTCAGAACCTAGTCAATCTCAGATTACAATGTATGGTTTGAAATTATGTAATAAATAGAGTTTAATAAAAGCCTAAACTGAAAGACACTTGCTTATAATTGGTACCATGTTCCATCCTGTTTAACTAGCACATATTATTGTTATTGGTGTAGGTATAGCTAAAGGCTAAAAAAATTCAAAATATTTGCTGCAGCCCAAATTATTTATTTAAAAAGAGGAGACTTGCTTCATTCTGTGATTAAGGCTCATAGTATTTTTTTATTGTTCGAAAGCTTGGATTCTAAAGTGGAAGAACAATATTTAGTTTTGTTAACTGTCTTACACAATTCTAGTCGAAATGGGTGGCGCTGGAAAAGCACAGCAGGTCAGGCAGCATCCGAGGAGCAAGAGAGTCGACGTTTTGGGCATAAGCCCTTCATCATATTCCTGATGCTGCCTGACCTGCTATGCTTTTACAGCGCTACCTTTTTCGACTTTGTTTTTTGTAAGACTTCAGGCTTTATTTATGAATAATTACACATTTTTCCTACTGCAACATTCTAGTATGCAACTTAGAGACAACTGAGCAACTTCAACTCACTGGTTCACACCGACCAGGAGCACTCCTTTATATATTGATAGGTAGAGCTTATTTCCTAAGATCAGCAAATTCTTTCAGGTGTTGTCTTTTACAACAACAGAGACACACCACACCTGCCATTAGATAGCACGTTCAAACTCAAGAAATTCCAATGCACTTTCTAATTAATTAAGTGCATTTACTGTTGAAATGCAAAACTATGAGCTAGGGACTGGATAATCTATTATTTCCTTTGAATAATGCTCTTTGCCAAAGGAAATATGCCAAGGACAGTTGAAATAGTACCATGGGATCCTTTGGACACCTATCTCTAAATCAGATTGAGCCTTGGTTCAAACTTTCACCCAAACTACCCAATTACAGTTAAAAAATTTGCATTGCACAAGACTTTAAACTGCCTGCATAGTTGGACATCAGATTCAATGGCACTTTTGAACAAAAAAATGATGAAACTCTGCTCTTTCTGCGGCCAACATTTATCCCTCAAAGAAATCCAATAAAGATAATACTAAAAAAGGTTACAAACAAATTGACTGTGGTATTATGTAAAAGGCAATGTTGACTACACTTTAACCAATGTACAGTAGTTCTTTGTAAAGCATTTTAAACTGCTCATGCCGTATGACTATGAATCTAATTAGTCGTATTTTGGATATCACTTTGAGAAAGGTTTTATTCCGATGAACACACAAGGATTAAGCATGCAGATACCTATTGCAAAAATCACTGTTTTATTCAATGTGGCACATCAGGCCTGGTGTTTCTGCACTAGTTTAGCTCTGTTGACGGTATGTTATGAGCAGCACAAAAATATAACAGAGCAAATGAATGCAGGAATTCAAGTGAAAAAAAAAGTTGCTGCTCCCATCATTTTAACATTGGAATATTTGTGACTATTTTGTGCTGCTTTTGCCCTCTTCTGCATGGATACTAGGAGAAACTAAAAAACCTCACTGAGCTGAAATAATTCTTGCACAGATCAATGTTCAAATGTTTTACCAACTACAACCAAATTGGCTGTGGTCTTATGTAAAAAGTAATGTTGACTACACTTTAACCAATGCAGTTCTTTGTGAAGCATTTTAAACTGCTCAAAACATGACAAGGTGTTACGTTGCGATTAAGCAACTGGATTAGTATTCATGAGGCCCAGACAATAATTCAGTTTGAGGACTTGGTTTTAGCGACCATCACTGGTGTCCTCTGTTTATGTTACTGGTTCAAAGGAACACTCAGGGACAAATTTAGTGGCTTGACCTGTTGGGGCTAATTTTATTCCGTCGAACTGTTGATATGAATTTTTGCTGCCTCATTTCTTGTCGTGTGTAAATTTCTGCTCTGTAGCGTAATCCCTTGAGACATTAATTTCATTGGTAACAGAGAAGAAGGTGTTGAAGTTGATCATTGTAATAACAGTACAGTGTTGTCCCTTTGACAAATGCTACAACCTGACACGTTTGTTGTGCGTGAGTGACTTTGGACCCGTTAAATTTAAGACTGGCATACACCAAACACAGCCAACATTTAAATCTATAAGGAAATGACTGTTTCAGTACATTTGGCAGGTCTAACAGTCCAACATTTTTGATTTATTCCACTGTCTATAAGACCGGTTTGAGCAATGTAACTAGTTACTCAGAGAAATTATTCAACCCCTAGATTTCAGTTTATTTATGGGCATAATCTTGTGGAATAGCCATTCAGCTCTTGTTTAAGCAGTTTTTAAAAAATTGTAATCTTTATAGTTATGTTGTTGTTCCAAGAACAAGTAAGTGATCATTCCACCGAACTGGACTACAGAGAAGAGGATGGTGTGTTGGAGTATTGGAAAGAGCTGGATAATACAGCAGGGCTCAAGTCAAAGGATGTTGTCTGTGACTTATCACTATGGGCTATTTCAGTGCTGTGTAGGGGCTGGCAATCTAATTGTGGGTCTTAAATATTGTGGGAAAGATGGGCATGAAAATGTGGATTGTATTTCCTTTCATAAAAGAAACCTTGAAATGTTGTCAATTTTCACTAAAATGAATCAGTTCCCTAAGAATAGCTGAGAAATGTTTCCATGAAGGATCAAAAGTATTTTCAATCCTACAACTGCAAATCTTTTATCTCCGAATTTCCTTTTGAAGAAGAGGCCTTTTTTTTACAGAGAGGGTTGTTCACCTGTGGAATGAACTTTCTGAGGAAGTGGTGGCTGCGGGTACAATTACAATATTTAAATGACACTTGGACAGATACAGGACTAGGAAAGGTTTGGAGGGATGTGGGCCAGGAGCAGGCAGGTGGGACTAGTTCAGTTTGGGATTATGTTCAGCGTGGTCTGGTTGGACCGAAAGGTCTGTTTCCACGCCATATGGCTCCATGACTCTAACTAGTTGTACTTAGGATATCACTTTGAAAAAAAGTTTTATTCCAATGAACACACAAGGATTACTCATGCAGTTACAAATTGCAAATCAGAGCATATGCTGTTTTATTCAATGTGGCACACCAGGCCTGGTGTTTCCACATTCATTTAGCTCTGTTGACAGTATATTATGAGCAGCACAAAAATATAACAGAGCAAATGCATGCAGGAATTCAAGTGAAAAGAAAGTTGCTGCTACTATCATTTTAACATGGGAAATTTTGTGACTATTTTGTGCTGCTTTTGCCCTCTTCTGCATGGATACTAGGAGAAACTATAAAACCTCACTGAGCTGAAATAACTTTTGCACAGATCGATGTTCAAATGTTTTACCAACCACAAAGGAGCAGCTGGTGGCTCTTAGTTTTAATAGATTAAAAACATAAACGAAAGAGTGCTCTCGAGTTGCAATGGTAGTATTCCTAGCTCTGTGCCAATAGACCTGGTTTCAATGCCCACCTGCTCCAAATATATGTGTAATACCATTGCTGAACAATTTGAGTAGAAAATATCTGAATCATAGATGAAAAAGGGAAATCAGGAAACAAACATTTTGGGTAAAAATGTAAATGAATATTGATGGAGGATACAGAACTGGTGTGAAGGTGGAAGACAAAAGGGTGGTGGTGGAGGGTTGATTTTCAGACTGGAGGCCTGTGACCAGTGGTGTGCCACAAGGGTTGGTGCTGAGTCCACTGCTTTTTATCCTTCATATAAAATTATTTGGATGTGAACAATAGAGGTAAGTTTGCATATGACACCAAAATTGGAGGTGTAGTGGACAGCGAAGAAAAGTACCCCAGAGTACAATGGGATCTTGATCAGTTGGGCCAATGGGCTAAGGAATGGCAGATGGAGTTTAATTTAGATAAATGTGAGGTGCTTCATTTTGGAAAAGCACATCAGAGTAGGACTTATACACTTAATGGTAAGGTCTTGAGGAGTGTTGCTGAACAAAGAGACCTTGTAGTATGGGAAATAACAAAAGTATATCTTGCTCAGTTGACCCTGCAATATCCTCCTACTGGGAATTGTGCCAAAATTGGGAGAGCTGTCCAACAACAACTCAAGAAACTGCCTGGCTTAGTCATATCATAAATCATACCTGACAGCCAATGCTTCAGCCTCCTCCATCAACATCCCTGTCCCACTGGCGAGTAGACACAACAGAGCTGGGGACGATCAAAGGTATACAGGCAGGAGGTTGTGAGAGTCCTGAGATTCCTCTACTTTGACTTTGAACAATCTGACATTTCAAGGCCATCGGGTCAAACATGAACATGGAAACCTCCTGCCGATTACCACCTTACCTCCCCCTACCCTGTTTTCAACTGAGAAGTGAGTTTATCTCCATGTTGAATACCACATAGATGAAGCATTCAGGGTTAAAGGTACTTTGGATGGGATCTTCAATGTCCCTCATCAAGTAGCTCAATAGTATAAAAGTTAGGGACTGATAAGGCCCAGTGGGCCATCAGCATATGTGGAACTGAATTCAACAACAGCCTGTAACCTCCATCCTGCAGCTTAAGTGGGGGGTACATTGGAGCAAGCCAGAAGTTAATTTTGTGGTAGACGTGCACTCATGGAGCTGGGAGAGATAGAGTTCCAGAATTTTGACAGAGTGAAAGGATGAAAATGTACTTCATAGACAGGGCAGTGGTATCTTGGAGGTGAATAAGCAGATGGTGGTGTTCCCATGCACCTGCTACCCTTGTTATCATCACTACCTGCTCAGGCTGGCAGACCTACAGAACTCATATGGGAATGATCCACAGGTCCCTGAACAATATCCACCATGATGTAGGGGACATATATGCAATAAAAAATTCAACGCTCGTGATAAAGGGACAGGAATAAGCATGGATAATTTTAACCTACACATAAACTGAAAACATTGGATTGGTAACATGAGTTATCTTGATGGCGAACAAATAGAATATTTTCAAAATAGTTGTTCAGAACAGCACATTCTGGAACTAGCCAGAGAATAGTTTATATTAGAATTGGCATTGTATAACATGACCGGAGTAATAAATTGTGATTAATAATTAATTGACTCTTGTTAAGATGGAGATAAGTAGATTCCAGTTGGTCAATGGAATCAATGGCTATTAGGGGTCGAGGGTGAGGGCAAGTTACAAGTCAGAACACAAGTAGTTCAGCCATGATCTTATTGAATGTTGGAGTAGATTCAAAGAGGTGAATATCTTCTTTCTGTTCCTAATTTGTAATTGTATATTTCTTAAAGATTCACTGAACTTTGGAGCTACCAGTTGAGAGAAATTGGTAGAATGTTTCCTTTTCCATATTTGACCTGATACCATGAGACTGATTCGAGGTCAGAGTTAGTGCTGTGAACTATTGGACCATTCTTTTGTGACTGCACACCCACGTGCCACCACCTCTGGTGGAACTGTCCTGCTGGTGGGGAGGAACATTAGCAGGGTAGTGAGGTGGGAGTCTGGAATCTGTAAGATATGATTCAGTGAACATGACTATATACGGGGTAGAACATTTAGGACAAAGATGAGGAGAAACTTCTTCACCCAGAGAGTGGTGGCTGTGTGGAATGCTCTGCCCCAGAAGGCAGTGGAGGCCCAGTCTCAGGATTCATTTAAGAAAGAGTTGGGATAGAGCTCTCAAAGATAGTGGAATCAAGGGTTATGGAGATAAGGCAGGAAGAGGATACTGATTAGGAATGATCAGCCATGATCATATTGAATGGCGGTGCAGGCTCGAAGGGCAGAATGGCCTACTTCTGCACCTATTGTCTATTGTCTATTATATCAGACTATTGCTCCTCTAATGTTGATGTAAATCCAGGATAACAGGAAGTCAGAACTGAAAGGACGGAATTGTCATGTGTGCCATTGTGGTATCTGATGCCCAGATACATACCAGGTGGTCAGAGCTATTTTACTCCTATTAACATTTATGTTGCGATTCCATATAGCTGCATTCTCAGTTATTTCAGTGGGCAGTTAAGAGATAACCATATGATCGTGATTCTGGACTACTGCAGATTCGACAAAATGAGGGGATAGTATATTTCTTACTTTGAAGGACATTTGTGTAATAGATAGCTTTTCTCCTAGGTTTTCACAGCAATTGAGTAGCTTGTAGTCACTATTATTGGGACCATTTTGTATTCTGAATATACTAATTAATTGAATTTAACTACCCTTAGCTGCTGTTCTGGGATTTGAATTTGTGTCACTCAAACAATAGGCTCATATGTCTAGATTACTCATCTACAGTAGTTACATTGGCACGTATCTGTGCCCTTGTGCATCAAGGTTGGTAGAATGCCATCTATTTACATAGCATGATTGACAATGAAACACATTGAAAATTATTGAGGAGACAATGGCAGGCAAACACATGACACTTCACAACTGAAATGCTGAATCAAAAATAATGAATTTTTCTGGAGTTTGATCAAAGCAGCAGTGATGGTTGCTCCCTAAGCAAGCATTTCGATTAAAAATTGTTGTGAGTGTCTTTGACAATTTGGTCACTTGTCATGAATAATTCACATCACAAAGGCTCCCATGTCTCCTCAAATAGACAGTTCAGATGACTCTAGTAATTTAATAAGAGTCTGCTATTACAGCAACAAAGACAAATCGAACTACACTTAATTGTTAAATCAGAATGCTTCATGATAAGTGTAACAAAATACCTGATTTGATTTGACTTTAGCATCCAATTTACACATGTTTTGCATTGTCTATAAAGGAAAATTAAGATTGAAAATTAGGTATGTAACTTAGTCAATGAGGTAATATATTCAAGTGAAATATCTAAATCCTATATCATTTTTCTTTTGTGTAACACGGGTCTGCAGGGAACAGCCATTAATATCAATCAAATTGCCTGGATTGTCTTGAACAGAAGAGGTTAGTAAGTCAAGTAGGTGGTCTATGGAATGTCAAATGAGTGTGTTTCCTGACCAATATCCTGCTCCCTTATGCAGAGACACCAAGGGAAATTCTAATATTTTATTGTCATTTGTGTAGACAGCAGTTAACTCAGCAGATATAAGCCTTTTTAGTCTGAACAACTTCTCACCCTCACCTTACTTTACAACTCTGAAACATTTGGGACATGTTGCTGCATTAAAGTTGTTAATACATTTTGGAGGTCACTGGATAACCCTCAAAAGGCAGTGGAAACCATCTAACGTTGCCTTTTAAATTGAGAAAGGTTTCAGTATTTGTAAAATTGTCATTTGCAACATGCGGACATTCCAATATTTTTCACAGCCAATGACATGCATTTTGATGTGTAGTCATAATACTTAAGAAAGTGGCAGCCAGCTTATGCCCATCTATTCCCAGAAGGAAACCTGGCTGAAAGGCAATATCAGTGCAGTCTATCAAATGGCTGGACACTAACTACAGGTAACAGACTTCCTTGGAGGAACATTGTGGGAAGAAGTCATTTACAACAATAAAATGGATTCACCCCCCACTGACTCAATGGCCAGATTCTTTATAGTTGGGCCAGTACTGTAATAATGAAAATTTGAGTCTCCTAGTAAGCATGCAATAAGTGCATGACTTGATGTACTTTATTTGTGTACTTTACACTAAAGACATTTCCCTGCTTTCAATGAATGCAGCAATCTACAATCTACTCATTGTTGGTTTGATGCTGTCACTAGCATGGCAACTTGTCCGCAATTCATACACTCAAATGATTCACTAGTACCACCACCCGGTGCTGTAAAAGCAAGTTGGCATTCCTCAGTATGTTTGTGTCTGGTGGATTACTAAAAACAAAATTCACTTAAACTCTCAGTCTGGTAATAATTTTTTACCCAAATAATCAGGAGTTAAGTATTCCTGGCTTCTGAAATCGTAATTCTTTAATTGCAGTTCTTTATTTTGTTTATTCAATTGTATGTGCAGACCTTTGTGTTTTTCTCATCTTTATGAACCAATATTGACCAGATTTAAAAAAACATCACTTTTAAACCTTTAATGCATTTGGAAAATCTGCCATACATTGTGCCAGTAGAATGTTCTGAGACATTTTTCTGATGCATGATTTTAAGAGGCAAGTAAAGAATTATTTCTCTGTTGGAATCAGAGAAACTGAACTCCCAAAATTATGTGTACTAATGCATTTAATTCATACTGTACCTAATATAGAATAAATGCCCTTGATCAATTTAAATCTCAATGCGTGTCCAGATGTGGCACAATTGCATGTCACAGAAAACCACAAACTATGTGCTTGTATTTTAATTGGTTTCAGCAGAAATTCGGCCATGTTCTTTCTGGCATCCTATCCTAAGTCAGCCTCCAAACATAATGTTATCATGGTGACTTAAATCCATAATTATTGCCTTTAACTTTTGTCTGTGCTGTATTGCTTTACCACCTCAATTCTGTCCCCAGTTTTCACTCACTTCCTTGTTAAGTAAAAGCACTAATGCTCTACTTGTTTATTTTTATATCATTTTAATCTAATAAGACAAATAACATAAAAATAAATTGATATTTTACAACCATATTGACAAGGTCAGTAAGAAAAATTATGTAATGTCCATGCCTAACCAATAAAAAAGTAAAACTATTAAAGTACAACTATTACATTACTAAAATAAAGGCAACCAGCTGTGAATACATTGCTTTGACCCTTTAAATGCATGAAATCTCTGTTCCTCTCTCACACTATTTATGGTTCTTTCCATCTGTTCTGCCATGGAAGAACAAGGCTGTTGAATCCCTGACTTGTCATTCTCACTCCCTTAATTACCATCAAGTCAATTTGTGTCATATAAATTTTTAGCTTTCCAGGTAACTTAACATAGTAGCCTTCCATCTTAACGATCCTAGGTTTTCAAAAGGGCTGTTCAGAAATCTAGTGCTGTGCTGTATATCTAAGGGTCACACAATGGACATTCTGGGTGTCTTCCCTCCCTGAACTTCATCATACTCTTCCCCTCATTCTTCTAGACTTCTTCCCAAGCCTTTCCTTCCCAAGCATTGCATGGTGCAACAGAAGACAGGGAAGGATAGGCTATGGAAGGATCTGCCCTCCAGTATTTCTAAGTTGTTACAATGCCAGAAAAATGAAAAACACATAATCAAACGCAATAAATCACAGTCGCTCAATGCACAGCATGTGTGGTGATAAATCAAACCTCATGTGCTTTCCACCATATTAAACAGTTGGAATAAGTAAGCAATCAACAGGGATGGAGGAAAGATTTCAAGGTGATATTAATATTTCAAGTAAAGCAGAATGGAGATGCTAAAGTTAGTTACACAGTGGAGAAAATCAATTAAAGTGTGCACATTCAGGTTTCAAAATTAAGTAGAGTTCCACATGAACTTGTTTGGTTTTCCTTTAGTAGTCATAATACTACAACATGCTAGCAGTGAACAGAAGGATTGCCTGACAGATGACAGGTTCTTTTCTTGTTTTGAGTTTAGGAATTGGTTTGTAAATCTGCTTCAAATTTGGATTTCGTTGACTGAAGGTTGTCAGGCATTGCATGTGGGAGAGCAGCAAAATTTGGCTAGTGAATGAAACACCATCTAAGGTCCACAGTTAAACCCGATTAAAACATTGCACTTTGTGGTTACAAGCTCGTTCCCAGTCATGGTGATTATTAAAAATTGATTAAAGACCTGACAGTTATCTTTGCCACATCCACTATGTTACATCAAGGGGCCCAATTCCTTTTGATGATTATATAGTCGTTTTGCATTCATCGTGGATAGAAATTAGATCATTAGTCTATATCAGTCTTCAATCAAAAATAAAACAATACATACACCAGTTATTTAATTAATACTGAATGGGAACATTTTAATGGATTTCTACCCTAGTACATGGTATACATTTGTTACTCAGTTTGTCTTATATTTTGCTTGCTAAAATCTCAGCACACAAACTATATTTTTTGAATTAATACGAATAATGCCACTTGAGAATCATATCATGACCCATCTGTATCTCAACTCCAATTACTCATCTTTTATTCATTTACCATTAATACACTGACACAACTAAAATGGCAGTTTTGAAATTTTGAATGATAGTCTTCAGAAGTTGCAGTTGACAAAAGTTTTGCTAAAATATCTATCTCGGGATTTCACCTAACTGACATAGCTCGAATTTGAAATGTTCAGCTACAGCTATTTCCTGATCTAAAGTTATTATCAAAGAAAATCCAGTGTGTTTATGCCAAAATGACCAACATTTCTCAAATATAAAGTCGCCAATGTTGCCAACTGGTGGTTGTTTAACCTGAGGATCAGGCCAGGGCAGAGATTGAGAAGGACAATCATCCGTGGTAAACACAAATGTTTATTTACATTTTCAATATCAACTTGCTTTTGCTGAGAAAAATGGAAAATGCAACAGGCCAACTGAGCAGACCAGAACCTCAGACTTTCATACACTTGAGGTCCCTCAAAATGAAACTCAACAAACCTTTCACTATCAGTCCTCATTGTGCTCAGCATTATTACAACTAAGAAATGTCTGACTCTGGGGAGGGGCAAACTTCTGCCACTGCTGCAAGTCCAACAACTACTCCTTTTCACAGATGTCATGCAACACTAGTGTCATTGTCTAGTAGGATATGGCAGTGATGAGTGTCAGCAAATAGATCACAAGAGCAGGCAAAGGTTATATGTGAATTAAAATATAATTGCCTGAGTGTGGGATCAAATGAGGGATATGAGGAACAAGATATCAATGGATTGGAGTTTGTGGTATGGGAAGAACTAAGGATAGCTCTTACCTTTCCGAATCAAAATACAAGTATAGAAATCAGAGTGACTCAGTGAGATCATTCAGATGATCGAAAGTGAGTTCTACAAGTAAAATGAAAACATCATGGCAGTCAAAACAAAATTCAACATAAAAAGAGTAAAACACCATTAAACTGGAATACTGGACCAATAATTATCAACTGCTAACTTCACAGTAATTACATGTGTCCATGATTATATCAGTCTTTCAATATCATTTTGCTCTTCCTTAAAAATATCTAAAACTTTAAAATGCTAACTAAGCAAACTATGACTTTCAGGTCATTCAAAATTAAAATTCACAAAGCTTTCACTTTAACATATTTGTGAATAAATACATTAATCTTGCACATCCTGGCAGCACTATCCCAACTTCTAAAGAGGGTAACCTACAGGTGAAGTAGGGAGACAACGTACATTCAGGATAGGTTAGTCAAGAGCAGTAATCCAGGGGCGGGGGCGGGGGGGGGGGGTGGTGGGGGTTGGCGGGGAGGGGGGGCACTGACATTTGGCCATCGGAGGCAGTCAGGTTCTTGGAATCCATATCTCTGCAGGACCGTTACTGGGTCATGGTCAGTCAAGTGGATGACTGAAACCAGCCTGGGGAGTTGGGAGAACACAGCTGGGAAACTGTAGAGACAGCAGTTGGATGCCCGGTCATTCATTGCTCACCCTGTCTGTTTAGGTTGTTCAAAGGGGTGGCCATATCAGTCCTCATTGTTACAACTGAGAAATGTCTGACACTGGGGACACACTGCTGCCAGTGATGCAAGGCTGACAACTATTCCTTTTCACAGGTGTCTTGCAACACTGATGTTATTATCCAGTCGGATATGGCAAAGATGAGTGTCAGAAAATGGCTCAAAGTAGCATGCAAAGTTATATGTAAATTAAAATCATTTTAAAATGAATATGCTAAAGAATGTCTGGACACGGTGAACAAGATACCACTGGATTGGAGTTTGATGTGCGTGAAGAACTAACGATAGTTCTTACCTTTCCGAATCAAAATAGAAGTGCGACGCTGCGAGATCACTCATTGAAATGTTGTGAGTTCGAAAAGAAATTTGAAAACATCATGAGTCAAAACGAAATTCAACACAAAAATACAAAGACTGGCATCAAACTTAAATATCCGACCAAAACATATGATATGCTGACATCAGTGCAATGCCATCTGTCTATTATTCATTTGCCCCTTCAATATCTACCTGCCATTCCTTAGAAAAATTAAAAGTTTAATTTGTCAACTGAACCAGCCGAGGGCATTATCCTTCAGATACTTCAGGTCAAAATGAAACTCAATAAAGCTTCACTCTAATAGACCACCTTTCACATCTGGAAGGATTTCCTTAAGGCTTTCTATATCCAGTTGTTCTTGACTGTGCTGTAAAGCCAATAATGTGGCCAATTTAATTTTAGTACTGACAAGAGTTGAAGCCATTGTCAACTGCTACAGACACACATGAATTCAGTAGGGTTACCCCCATATTTGCGTTCACATTTCCAGTTTTCCTTTCTGTGAAATGTGGACTAAAATCTAATTTCTTTGTACAAATGATTTCAAATTACATCAAATTACATTTCTCACATCCGAGAATGATACCATGAAGGTATTCCTCCTTTCTCTCTGCTTCAACTAGTGTTATTTCTAATCACACTAATAAAAGGGAGGGGGGAAAAACAATACGCACCTGAAAATACAGAACTAAAACTCTCCAGTGTTCACTCCACATTGTCTCAACCTGAAATGGGGAGGGGCACAGCAGTTATTGTTCATTGTTTATGTTGTTTTCAAATGTTTCCATGGTTACTGATTTATGACATCATAGTAAAGACATTGTGAAGTCACTGGACTCATTATTTTCAAAAGAAAACCTTCTAAGATGGAACACAAATCTGCTTGAGCAGTTATCTGTTGTTTTCTACTTCATCGCCGTTTACATGGTCATGTTGAGAGGGAGGGTCTGTTGGTAAATTTGGCCATCATGTCATGGATACAATACCCCCACCTCCACCTTGCCGGTCAGGTTGAAATCACCAGGATGCCGTGCCACACGTGACTAAAACATCAAGTTATTGGTATTGTATTGTGGTTGGGCTGACTGGTTAGCTCTCAAGAGGATGGATGGTCACATCAGTCCTCAAAGTCCCTCAAAAACCAGATAAGTCTTTACTGTTGAGGTCAGCTCATACATTGACCTTTGATGCCTCAAAAGACACCGTTAACACTGTTTGATTTGTACGTGAGGATAAAAGTGGGCAACTAGCTCTCGGTATAGTGCTCACAATCTTTGTCAATCATCCTGTGGTGTCTGATCTGTGTGGATATTTCTTAAAAGCCCACAAAACATCACAACATAGCCCATATTGTATTTCTGGCTTGGTCTCTTGTGCTCACTCATTAGGTAAAATTAAGCAAAACTCCATTTGTGGGATCAGAAATATTGGCTGACTACTAATGTGAGTACAGAATGCCTTTGCTGCATGGGGGCTTTGGCTTATCCACAAAGTATACAAACAGAAACACGATTTCGCAGATCAAAACATGGCGCCACCTTGTTCCAGTTCAACATGATCTACAGATGTTTTTTATCTATGACAAAATAGTGAGCCAACAATGGGGATAGGTAATCAACTTTCTGCCACAAGTTGTCTTCTAATATGAGGTGCAGTCAAATTTGTAATACAAGTGAGGAGATAATTCGAGTCAAGCCCCAGTTAAACACAAAAGGTGGAATACTGCAGTCAAATTTTAAGACTAGATCAATAAATATCAAACATTTCTTTTTCTTCTGCCACTATTCATCTGCCTACTCAATGTCCACTAAACCATTAATGCTTATCCATGCATATTTTCATAATCAATAACTCCAATCTCTCCACCCAAACTCAGTCCAATTTCCTCTATGTAGCAGTGCTCCAATGCTCCCACGTGATTCTGAAAAGGATGTCTGACACTAATCTCTTAAAATTAGTCTAGTTTAAACAGTAATGGCACAGCAGAGTGGTGCTATGGTGAATGCACTGTGCCTTGAAGGATTGAATGTTTAACTGTCCCTGTCACTGGATTGTTTTGCTGGGGACAATGTCAACAGAACTTTGCTTTCAGTTTCCTTTTCTTTCAAACAGTAGACACATAAAAAGTGGCCAATTTAATTTTTATTTTGGCAAGGATGGGAGGCATTGCCCACTGTAACATTCACACATGAATTCAATTAGAGTTATCCCAATATTTGCATTCATGTTTCCAATTTTTCTTTCTGTGAAACATGAATTAAAATCCAATTTCGTTACAAATTCTGCCCAATAGAAATGATTTCAAATTACATCAAAACATTTCTCACAACCAAAAGTAATACCACAAAGGTATCCTTTCCCTCTGTTTCAACTAGTGTTAGTTCTAATCAGACTATCGAGGGAGAGGGAAAAAAAACAATACACACCTGAAAATGCAGAACTAAAACTCTTGGCAGTGTTCACTTCACGTTGTCTCAACATGAAATGGGGACACATAGCAGTTATTGTTTATTGTTTTTTGTTGTTAAACATTTCCATGGTTACTGATTTATGACATCATAGTCAAACCATCATGAAGTCACCCAACCCATCCTTTTCAAAAGAAAACTTTCCATGAGGGAACACAAAGACTGCTTTGGCAGTTATCTATTGTTTTCCATCTCATCACTATTTACATGGTTGTCATGTGGTGTGGGTCTGTTGGTAAAATTGGGCACCATGTCTTGGGTACAGTTCCCCATCTCCACCAACACCCTCCCTGCAACCTTGAAAGTACCAGGACGCACACCCACATCTGAATAAAAACTTGATGAGTTATTTTTGAGGTTGGGCTGGCTGGTCAGCTGTCAAGTGGATGGGTGGCCACATCAGTCCTCAAACTCCTTTAAAAGCAGATAAATCTACAACCCTCTACCATTTAACTCAGCACAGACACTGACTTTTGGAGTCTCAAAAGACTCCACCAACACTGGTTTATATGCTGAGAACAAAAGTAGACAACTGACTCTGGGATTGGTGTTCACAATCTTTGTCATTCATCCTATGGTGTCTGATCTGTGTGGAGGTAATTGTAATGTAATTGGTTGCGAAAAGGAGATCTGGGACAAATCTCTTTTTATTGGTGATGATATAAGACAACTTCTTTCTCTTTCCTTGCAGTTTTTCACTAAACCATTTAGTATAGACTGTGTGATAATCCTATCTTTGTGCCATTCCTTTGTAATTTGAAATAGTAATTAAAATGTCACAAGAAAGGAAAGCATACCAACTCAGTGTGCATCAGAACTAATCCTTCAGAAACCTCAGCAGGCCACACCAAGTGGAACACAGGGAAATGTTGACTTAAATTGCACCTTTTGCAACTGAGGAGACTGCTCAAAAAACCTCATACTAAAGAATCTTTAGCAGCTGCATTTTAAGAAATATAAAAATTGGCCAATTTAATTTCAATTTTGTTATAAATTCTACCTAGGACTAATGATTTCAAATTACATCAAAACATTTCTCACAACTGAGAGTAATTCCACAAAAGTATCCTTTCTCTCTGCTTCAACTAGTGTTATTTCTAATCAGACTATTGAGGGAGAGGGAAAAAAAAACAATACGCACCTGAAAATACAGAACTAAAACTCTCCAGTGTTCACTCCACGTTGTCTCAACCTGAAATGGGGAGGGGCACAGCAGTTATTGTTCATTGTTTATGTTGTTTTCAAATGTTTCCATGGTTACTGATTTATGACATCATAGTAAAGACATTGTGAAGTCACTGGACTCATTATTTTCAAAAGAAAACCTTCTAAAAAGGAACACGAAGTCTGCTTGAGCAGTTATCTGTTGTTTACTAATTCATCACCGTTTACATGGTCATGTTGAGAGGGAGGGTCTGTTGGTAAATTTGGCCATCATGACATGGATAAAAATACCCCCACCTCCACCTTGCCAGCCAGGTTGAAATCACCAGGATGCCCTGCCACATGTGACTAAAACATCAAGTTATTGGTATTGTGGTTGGGCTGGCTGGTTAGCTCTCAAAAGGATGGATGGGTTGGTCACATCAGTCCCAAGTGTCCCTTTTAAACCAGATAAATCTTCAATGCCTTGAAGGATTTAAAGTTTAACTGTCCCTGTCCCTGGATTGTTTTTCTGGGGACAATGTCAACAGAACTTTGCTTTCAGTTTCCTTTTCTTTCAAACACTAGACACATAAAAAGTGGCCAATTTAATTTTTATTTTGGCAAGGATGGGAGCCATAGCCAACTGTAACATTCACACATGAATTCAATTAGAGTTATCCCAATATTTGCATTCATGTTTCTAATTTTTCTTTCTGTGAAACATGAATTAAAATCCAATTTTGGTACAAATTCTGCCCAATAGAAATGATTTCAAATTACATCAAAACATTTCTCACAACCAAGAGTAATACCACAAAGGTATCCTTTCCCTCTGTTTCAACTCGTGTTAGTTCTAATCAGACTATCGAGGGAGAGGGAAAAAAAAACAATACACACCTGAAAATGCAGAACTAAAACTCTGGCAGTGTTCACTTCACGTTGTCTCAACATGAAATGGGGACACATAGCAGTTATTGTTTATTGTTTTTTCTTGTTAAACATTTCCATGGTTACTGATTTATGACATCATAGTCAAACCATCATGAAGTCACCCAACACATCCTTTTCAAAAGAAAACTTTCCATGAGGGAACACAAAGACTGCTTTGGCAGTTATCTATTGTTTTCCATCTCATCACTATTTACATGGTTGTCATGTGGTGTGGGTCTGTTGGTAAAATTGGGCACCATGTCTTGGGTACAGTTCCCCATCTCCACCAACACCCTCCCTTCAATCTTGAAAGTACCAGGACGCACACCCACATCTGAGTAAAAACTTGATGAATTGGTTTTGAGGTTGGGCTGGCTGGTCAGCTGTCAAGTGGATGGGTGGCCACATCAGTCCTCAAACTCCTTTAAAAACAGATAAATCTACAACCCTCTACCATTTAACTCAGCACATACACTGACCTTTGGAGTCTCAAAAGACTGGTTTATATGCTGAGAACAAAAGTAGACAACTGACTCTGGGGTTGGTGTTCACAATCTTTGTCATTCATCTTATGGTGTCTGATCTGTGTGGAGGTAATTGTAATGTAATTGGTTGTGAAAAGGAGATCTGGGACGAATCTCTTTTCATGGTGATAATATAAGATAACTTCTTTCTCATTCCTTGCAGTTTTTTACTGAACCTCTTCCCTCAATAGTCTGATTAGAAATAACACTAGTTGAAGCAGAGAGAAAGGATACTTTTGTGGAATTACTCTCGGTTGTGAGAAATGTTTTGATGTAATTTGAAATCATTTGTACGGGCAGAATTTAGAACAAAATTGGATTTTAATCCACGTTTCACAGAAAGGAAAATTAGAAACAGAGAGAAAGGATACTTTTGTGGAATTACTCTCGGTTCTGAGAAATGTTTTGATGTAATTTGAAATCATTTGTACTAGGTAGAATTTATAACAAAATTGAAATTAAATTGGCCAATTTTTATATTTCTTAAAATGCAGCTGCTAAAGATTCTTTAGTATGAGGTTTTTTGAGCAGTCTCCTCAGTTGTGAAAGGTGTGCAATTTAAGTTAACATTTCCCTGTGTTCCACTTGGTGTGGCCTGCTGAGGTTTCTGAAGGATTAGTTCTGATGCACACTGAGTTGGTATGCTTTCCTTTCTTGTGACATTTTAATTCCTTTCTGTGAAACATGGATTAAAATCCAATTTTGTTCTAAATTCTGCCCGTACAAATGATTTCAAATTACATCAAAACATTTCTCACAACCGAGAGTAATTCCACAAAAGTATCCTTTCTCTCTGCTTCAACTAGTGTTATTTCTAATCAGACTATTGAGGGAAGAGGGAAAAAAAAACAATACGCACCTGAAAATACAGAACTAAAACTCTCCAGTGTTCACTCCACGTTGTCTCAACCTGAAATGGGGAGGGGCACAGCAGTTATTGTTCATTGTTTATGTTGTTTTCAAATGTTTCCATGGTTACTGATTTATGACATCATAGTAAAGACATTGTGAAGTCACTGGACTCATTATTTTCAAAAGAAAACCTTCTAAGATGGAACACAAAGTCTGCTTGAGCAGTTATCTGTTGTTTTCTACTTCATCGCCGTTTACACAGTCTGTTGGTAAAATTTGCCATCATGTCATGGATACAGTACCTCCAGCCCCCCTTTGCCAGTTGGGTGAAGGCACCAGGATGCCCTGCCACATGTGACTAAAACATCAAGTTATTGGTATTGTATTGTGGTTGGGCTGGCTGGTTAGCTCTCAAGAGGATGGATGGTCACATCAGTCCTCAAAGTCCCTCAAAAACCAGATAAGTCTTTACTGTTGAAGTCAGCTCATACATTGACCTTTGATGCCTCAAAAGACACCGTTAACACTGTTTGATTTGTACGTGAGGATAAAAGTGGGCAACTAGCTCTCGGTATAGTGCTCACAATCTTTGTCAATCATCCTGTGGTGTCTGATCTGTGTGGATGTTTCTTAAAGTCCACAAAACATTGCAATATAGCCTATACTGTATTTCTGGCTTGGTCTCTTGTCCCCACTCATTAGGTAAAATTAAGCAAAACTCCATTTGTGGGATCAGAAATATTGACTGACTACTAATGTGAGTACAGAATGCCTTTGCTGCATGGGGCAGTTGGCTTATCCATAAAGTATACAAACAGAAACACGATTTCGAGATTAAAACATGACGCCACCTTGTTCCAGTTCAACATGATCTACAGGTATTTTTTATCTATGACAAAATAGTGAGCCAACAATGGGGATAGGTAATCAATTTTCTGCCACAAGTTGTCTTCTAATATAAGGTGAAGTCAAATTTGTAATATAAGTGAGGAGATAATTCGAGTCAAACCCCAGTTAAACACAAAAGGTGGAATACTGCAGTCAAATTTTCAGACTAGATCAATAAATATCAAACATTTCTTTTTCTTCTGCCACTATACATCTGCCTACTCAATGTCCACTAAACCATTAATGCTTACCCATGCATATTTTCATAATCAATAACTCCAATCTCTCCACCCAAACTCAGTCCAATTTCCTCTATGTAGCAGTGCTCCATTGCTCACATGTGATTCTGAAAAGGATGTCTGACACTAATCTCTTAAAATTGGTTTCGTTTAAACACAGTAATGGCACAGCAGAGTGGTGCAATGGTGAATACACTGTGCCTCGAATGATTGAACATTTAGCTGTCCCTAACACAGAAATGTTTTGCTGGAGTCAATGTCAATGGAAATTTACTCTCAAACAGTAGACACATAAAAAGTGGCCAATTTAATTTTTATTGTGGCAAGGATAGGAGATATTGCCCACTGTAACATTCACACATGAATTCAATAGAGTTATCCCCATATTTGCATTCATGTTTCCAATTTTCCTTTCTGTGAAATATGAATTAAAATCCAATTTCGGTACAAATTCTGCACAATAGAAATGATTTCAAATTACATCAAAACATTTCTCACAACCAAAAGTAATACCACAATAGTATCATTTCCTTCTGTTTCAACTAGTGTTAGTTCTAATCAGACTATCGAGGGAGAGGGAAAAAAAAAATACACACCTGAAAATGCAGAACTAAAACTCTGGCAGTGTTCACTTCACGTTGTCTCAACATGAAATGGGGACACATAGCAGTTATTGTTTATTGTTTTTTGTTGTTAAACATTTCCATGGTTACTGATTTATGACATCATAGTCAAACCATCATGAAGTCACCCAACCCATCCTTTTCAAAAGAAAACTTTCCATGAGGGAACACAAAGACTGCTTTGGCAGTTATCTGTTGTTTTCCATCTCATCACTATTTACATGGTTGTCATGTGGTGTGGGTCTGTTGGTAAAATTGGGCACCATGTCTTGGGTACAGTTCCCCATCTCCACCAACACCCTCCCTGCAACCTTGAAAGTACCAGGACGCACACCCACATCTGAGTAAAAACTTGATGAGTTATTTTTGAGGTTGGGCTGGCTGGTCAGCTGTCAAGTGGATGGATGGCCACATCAGTCCTCAAACTCCTTTAAAAACAGATAAATCTACAACCCTCTACCATTTGGCTCAGCACAACACTGACCTTTGGAGTCTCAAAAGACTCCACCAACACTGGCTTATATGCTGAGAACAAAAGTAGACAACTGACTCTGGGGTTGGTGTTCACAATCCTTGTCATTCATCTTATGGTGTCTGATCTGTGTGGAGGTAATTGTAATGTAATTGGTTGAGAAAAGGAGATCTGGGACAAATCTCTTTTTATTGGTGATGATATAAGACAACTTCTTCCTCTTTCCTTGCAGTTTTTCACTAAACCATTTAGTATAGACTGTGTGATAATCCTATCTTTGCGCCATTCCTTTGTGATTTGAAATAGTAATTAAAATGTTACAAGAAAGGAAAGCATACCAACTCAGTGTGCATCAGAACTAATCCTTCAGAAACCTCAGCAGGCCACACCAAGTGGAACACAGGGAAACGTTGACTTAAATTGCACCTTTTGCAACTGAGGAGACTGCTCAAAAAACCTCATACTAAAGAATCTTTAGCAGCTGCATTATAAGAAATATAGCTGACCATTTGCACACAGCAAACTTCAACAAACTGCTGAATGATAATGACTAGATATTGTTCACTGTTATTATGAATTTTTTTGGACTTGCATGTTTTAGCTAGGAACTAGGCAGACATCCACCATTCCTCTTTACAGAAGGCCACAACATCTAAGTAGATTAAGCAAACCAGGAGCTCAGTTTGGCATCCTCTCTGACAGCTGACAGCTCTGACGGTGCAATACCTGCTCAGTACTGAACAATATTTGCCAGCCATGATTTTATTCTCAGTATCATTACAACTGATAAATGTCTGACTCTCAGGTGAGACTGCTGCCATTGGTGCAAACCTGACAGCAACTATTTTTCACTGCTGGAATGTAACAATGCTGCTACCACCTCATAGATTATATCAGATGTATATGCGACCAAATGGAATGAAGGTCCTGGCAAAATCTCTCTGTGAGTTAAAGAGTAAATGTAGAGATTTGGGGAACAAGTTATCAACTGATTGGAGTTTGCTGTGTGCAAAGAAACTGAGGATGCGTATACCTTTCTGCCTCAAAACTGCACTACAGACATTAAGTTGTTTCTTCAAGATGGCTATGACAATATACCCAAAAAACCTAAAAGATACATGAAAATAGCATTCATGTCAAACTTAAACACAAAAAAAGAAAGACTGCAGTGTAATTACATCCATCCATTATTTACTTGCCCCTTCAATATCTCCTTGCCCTTTCTTGGAAAACGTAAAATTTTAAATGCCACTGAGCAGCCCAAGATGTCAGCTATCAGATATTTCATGTCACTCAAAACAAAACTGAACAAAGCTTTTAGCCATGCATATAAAACACCTTGCATATCCTGAAATGATTTCCCAAAGAGCTTTACACTTCCTCAGTACTTCCTTGATTGCAGTTATTACTGTAAATCCTGATGTGGAGGAGCCAGTGTTGGGCTGGAATGGACAAAGTTCAAAATCATGCAACACAAGGTTAAAGTCCAACATAATCTAATTAAAAAGGGGCAGCACGGTGGCTCAGTGGTTAGCACTGTTTCCTCACAGCACCAGGGACCTGGGTTCGATTCCAGCCTTGGGTGACTGTCTGTGTGGAGGTTGCACGCTCTCCCCGAGTCTGCTTGGGTTTCCTCCGGGTGCTCCGGTTTAGATTAGACTACCTACAGTGTGGAAACAGGACCTTCGGCCCAGCAAGTCCACACCGAACCCCCAAAAGAGAAACCCACCCCCCTATATTTACCCCTGACTAATCCACTGAACACCACAGGCAATTTAGTATGGCCAATTCACCTGACCTACACATCTTTGGATTGTGGGAAGAAACCAGAGCATCTGGAGGAAATCCACACAGACACGAGGAGAATGTGCAAGCTCCACACAGACAGTTGCCCGAGGCAGGAATTGAACCCAGGTCTCTGGTGCTGTGAGGCAGCAGTACTAACCACTAAGCCACCGTGCTGCCCATCTTCCCACAATCCAAAGATGTGCAGATCAGGTGAATTGGCCATGCTAAATTGCCCATAGTGTTAGGTGAATTAGTCGGGGTGGGGAAGGGGAAGGGGAAGGGGAATGGGTTTGGATGGGTTACTCTTCAGAGGGGTGGTGTGGACTTGTTGGGCCAAAGGGCCTGTTTCCATACTGTAGAGATTCTAATGTTTGGAAGCACTAGTTTTCAAAGCGCTGCTCCTTCATCAGGTTGCTGTAAAGTAGGAAAGGCATTGGGTAATGTGCACACAGCAAGCTTTCATAACAAGATGGTAATGACTAACCCTTCCATTTTAGCAAAATTGCACTTGTTGAGGGATAAATATTGGCCAATATGCGAGGGTGAGCTCCACTGCTTTTCTTTGAATCGCTGGGATAATGGGATCGTACGGCCATCCAAGATTAACATTTTCTCCTGATAATGACATCTCTGGCAAAGACCAGAAGACCAGTTCCCTCTTGGCTAAGTTTAATTTTGACACAAAAAAAGCACAGTAGTGTGACAAGATGGCGAACGCACTGAACCTCTAAGGAATGAATGAAGTCCTGTCCCTGGACTACTTCCTGGGGACTATGTCGAGAGAATTCTGGAATCATAGAGTCAAGGAGATGTACAGCACAGAAACAGACCCTTCAGTCCAACTCATCCATGCTAGCCAGATATTCTAAATTAATCTAGCCCCATTTGCCAGTACTTGGCCCATATCCCTCTAAACCCTTCCTATTCATATACCCATCCAGATGCCTTTTAAATGTAATTGTACCAGCTTCACAACTTCCTTTGGCAGCCCATTCCATACACACACTACACACAGTGGGAAAAGGTTGTCCCTTCGGTCTCTTTTATATCTTTCTCCTCTCACCCTAAACCTGGACTCCCCGACCCCAGGGAAAAGACTTTATCTATTTACCCTATCCATGCCCCTCATGATTTTATAAACCTCTATATGGTCACCCCTCAGCCTCCGAAGCTCCAGGGAAAACAGCCCCAGCCTCTCCCTATAGCTCAAATCCTCCAACCCTGGCAACATCTTTGTAAATCTTTTCTGAACCCTTTCTAATTTCACAACATGCTTCCAGTAAGAGGGAAACCAGAATTGCACACAATATTCCAAAAGTGGCCCAACCATCATCCTGTACAGCCACCTCATGACCCCCCAACATATATACTCAATGTTCTGACCAAAGAAGGAAAGCATACTAAACGCCTTCTTCACTATCCTATCTATCTGTGACTCCAGTTTCTAGGAACTATGAACTTGCACTCCAAGGTGTCTTAGTTCAGTAACACTGCCCAGGACCTTACCATTAAGTGTCTAAGTCCTCCCCTGATATGCCTTACCAAAATTAAAATCCATTTGCTACTCTTCGGCCCATTGGCCCATCTGATCACAATCCTGTTTGTACTCTGAGGTAACCTTCTTCGCTCTCTGTACCTCTAATTTTGGTGCTATTTACAAACTTACTAACTTTCAGCTTCTGTTTAGTTTAAAGAGTAGACACATAAAGATTGGTCAACTTCATTTTGGCTGGGGCAAGAGTTGGCATCATTGCCAAGTGCTGTATACAGACATCAGTTCAATAAGGTTATCCCCAAATTTCCAATTCTCCTGCCTCTTGAAATGTGGACTAAAATCCCATTTCTTTACAAATTCTACAAACTGATGTGAAATTATCTCAAAACTCTTCTCATAACCGAGGGTGTTACCACAAAGGTACAGCTCCTTTCTCTCTGCTTCAATTGGTCTTAGTTCTACTTACACCAGCAAGGGAGAGAACAAAAAACTCTTGAAAGAAACACTTGAAAATGTAGAACTAATAGTCTACTTCACGTTGTATCAATTTGAAATGGGACACACAGCAGCTATCCTTTCTGGTTGTCAATATTGTCAAAACAGTTTCCATGGTTACTGATTCATACGGTCATAGACCATTATGAGATTATTGGACTTTATTGCTGTTAAATGTAAACCTTGAGAGACTGGACACAAAGTCTGCTCAAGCAGTTACCTGTTGCTTTCCACTTCATCACTGTTTACATGGTCGTCAAGTGGGGAGGGTCTATTGGTAACATGGATGCAGATTTGCACTTCCCCCAACACCATTCCTTTCAATCTTGCTAGTGAGAATGAAGGTGCTTGGAGGTCTGTTCACACGTGATCAAAATGCCCATTAATTGTTTTTGTGGTTGGGCAGGCTGGTCAGCTATCACCCCTTGTGTCCATTAGAACCCCTGCCATCTCGGCCCCACCAATTTTCTATTTCCCCACCCATTCTGAATCCTGTCCAACCTCATCTCCCCTCACTCTTCCCTTGCTGGGGTCTGCCAGCCTGAGGTCAGGGCGACCTTGGACTTACCCACAGCTGTCCTGCTTCCATCATGGAATATCTTCTTCTGGATTGACTGCAGCACCAGGCATGGCTACCTTTCCTGGTAGCACTGCCGGGACCAGGTATTGGCCAGCTATTAGACTGACTGGCACATGTAGAAGACTAGTTTTTCTCCCTAATGGTGCAAAAGAGCACCTTATGTCCTTGTAGATATTCAGCTGTGGAGGGGCAAGCTACCCAAAGATAGGTACAACTAACCCCATCCTAAAAATCTAGTCCCATGTTTTACTAGATATGATATACCATACTCCAAATATTTTTGACACAATTCCAAATGCCAGATTAAGTGGGTGAGTGGAACCAAAACCTATTAACATAGTACATTTAAATTAGAATATTGAATGAGTTTGTGAGCTCATGTTATCCTTTGTTTCCAAACAATTGTATTTACTAATTTGTCATTTGGAAAAGAAACTCTGCTGAGATGTATCTTTTTGTAGTGTGTGCATGTGTCTATCAGATGAATATAGTTTTAATTCTATATCATATCTTTACTGTTAATCAATGTTTGCTACTTGCCTTAAAACAAGAATCAAAAAGGACTATGACAAAAAGAAATCTGATAATACACAGAAATTACTGGAGATACTTAACAGATCTGGCAGCATCGCTGGAGCAAAAGGAGAGTTAACGTTTCAAGTCCAGTGACCCTTCTTCAGAGCTTTAAACATGTCTGTTCCCAATAAATGAATTCCTTTGACTTCATTAAGGAAGCCTGATGAATATTTATTTTATGCTGGATAATATGATCATAGAAAAGCAATTGGTCATCATGGTAATTGAATCAGCAAATTGATGTTATATTAGCAGTGTAACTGGTAGAATAGTGGGCCTTGATTATCAGTGCACTCCTCTAGTCACAGTCACAACAGTACTTAGTTATTATCTCCTGTATGCTAACCAATCCTTTATTCATGCTCATACATTATCTTGAATTGCACAGCCCTTACCTTACCTACTAGTCATCAGTGTAGCACCATACAGAATGCCTTTTGGGAATCCAGATGTAATGCAGCTATTAGTTCCCTCTTAACTTACCTCACTAGCCTGACCCTCATAAAGGAGTAAATTTGTCAAACATGATTTCCCTTTTCTAAAACCACATTCATTATATTGGATGAAACCATGGGGTTTTTTTTAAAGCACATTGTTGAAACATACTTAATTAAGGAACTTTATTGATCTCTTTCCCAATTAATTGATATCATGATAACTGGCCTCAGTTCCTTATTTTCACTCTCCCTTCTTCCCTGACCAGTAGTGTTACATTGCTAACTTCCACTCCACTCAGACCTTTCCAGAATCCAGGGTATTTTGGTAAATTGGAAACCAACACATCCATTCTGTTTGAAGCTGGGCTCCAGGGATATTCAGTTTCCTGGAAGGGTAGAAAATAAGAAGAAGGAGGTGGATTAGCATTGATGGTCATAGAGTAAAGTTAATATGATAATGAAAACAGATATTAGTTCTGGTGAAATGGAGTCTATTTGGGTAGAGTTTAGGAAAACCAAGGGACGGAAATTGACAGTCCATGTATACAGACCCGACTAAACTGTAGTGGGAATTTTAGGGGAAGGCACTAAACAGGCAATTCGAGACAGCTCTAATGATGATCAAGAGTCACTGACTTCAAGGATCAGGTGACTTCAATCTGCATAGAGATGGGACAAAGCAAATCAGTTCTCATTCCACAGAGGGGGGAAAATGACTGAACTGATTTCTCACAAAATTCCACCTGCCATCTCTTTTACAACCATCGTGCAGAGACCATGAGCCCTTTGCGATTTGTCAGATTCTAACCCTTTAAGTTATTTCTGTTCTTTTCTCCACTGATATTCTTTATTCCTTTTGATGCCTAAGTTACCCTCTCTTTTTGGTGTGCAGCATTTTCAACTTTGTACAGATGCTGCCTCCCCTGCTGGTGATGCAACTTTTTAAAGTTAATTATTTTCTTTTCCCATACACTTTCCACTCATTGACCTATTTCTTGTGGAGATGGAGTCACTCATATTGTTCACCTCCACCTTTTGACTGCCTGACTCTGGCTGTACAAATCACAGGAGAGTGGGGAGATCGATGGACACTATAAATAGGCTGGACGCTCATTATATTGTCAGAGATATGGCAATATGTTTAACATTGAAAAGTTACAGAGGGGGTAGTTTAATTCTACAGCATTGCCATGGTGATAGGGCTCAAATATTAGCACTCAGTATCCAGTGATTCTTCATCAGAAGTGTCTGATAGTACTGAATGAACACTGCTTTGATAGAGGCACTTTCATTTACATATGACATTAAGCCTCAACTGAATGTTAAAATGGCACCATTCGGCTTTTTCTGTAGCCGGGTGAACATGCAACAGATGGTCATCATCACACTGATATTTGTGAGTTGAGGCTACTGTAAAATAACTTTTGAGTCTAGCGATATAACAGTCATTCCGCCTGAAAATAATTTATGTAGGCTTCAGAGTTATTTTCACAGAAATATCTATATCAATACAAGGGGCAGATCTCATTGGAATCTGAGTGATGTGGGCTATGCTTTTGACAAGTGGCCCGGCTAGTTTCTGACTAAACAGCACTCAGTTGCCATTTAAATATTTGATCACTTATGAAATTTCTTATTAATACCTCAACTTGCCTCATTAATATTTAGCTTCCTATCTTACCAAATTCGCCAAACAATGCAAATGTTGAGCAAAAACGATATGAATCTGACAAATTCAGCTCATTGCTTGCTCAAATCATTGCCCATGTTGGTCACTGGGCACTAACATCTCAAGACAAACTCCATGGGCATCAGCCACATGCACCCCTCACCCATGCACATCCAATATGTGCCAGCCTTGAAGAATCCTCATGACCTATCTTCCATCCAATTACAGGACATATTTGCATTTCATTTGTGATGAAGCTGCTCCTTTAACAAGGTTTTGCTGTTCTTGGCTTTTTCTTCAGAGATCGTAAACAACACAGACTCTGAAAGTCTGGGGTTAAGGGGTTTTAGGGCCAATTTAATAATAGCTAATAGACACTGCCTCAGGCTGAGGGCTTTCAAGTTTTAAAAGAAAAGCACTTGTACAATGAAAGGGGAGTGGCCAGTTCTCCCAGCTCAGCTTTTCACTGGTTTGGCAGTAGTGTGGAAAAAAACTGTTGGACTCAACGATGCAGGTCCAGGCTGGTACACTCTCTCTGCCTTCTATCTTGTAAGAACCTGTGTTTGATTTTACCTTTTGTGCCATGGGGTGTTTATGGGGATTGTTGCAAGTATTTGGAACAGCATCGTTAAGTTGGGACAGTCTGTTGGGTTTTCAGATAGGATAAGTTATTTGGTGTTCTGTTCTCTCTTGTGTCTGTTTCATTCAGTAATCTTGTTAACGAATTCTGTTTTGTTTAAATCTAAGTGGGTTGACCAGCTGCATCATTCCTGAAGTAATGGTGTTACACCTGCTTCAAAAACATCTAGCAAAGTTAGGGTCTGGGCTACCTTCTTGAAATGTTTTAAGGGTTCAGGCTTGGTCCATAATAGATTGGGGGCTTGTCCGGGATTTGTTCTGTAGTTCCAAACTGGGATTCTGCTTGTTGCACTTAAAGGCAGCGAGTGGTATGTGTTCGTGTTTTCTGTTCCAGATGTTGAATTCGGTTGGTTTAAACATTGCTTGGGATAGCAATGGCTCTTTCAGTCACCAAGAGCTTTCTGGGGGTGGAAGAAGTGACCTTGGGGGTTTTATGGAAGTTGATTAATGACAAGCTGCTGGAATTAACAGACAAGCTGGGGTTGGAGCTAACTCCTTCCATGAGGAAAGGGCAGATAATTACAGCCATAGCTCAGCATTTGAATTTGCTGGAAATGCCATCAGAAACTTTAGAGGTGGCTAAAATCTGATTCAAAATGAAACAGGTTGAGTTACAAGCAAAAGACAAGGAAAGGGCAACAGAAATGATGCAGTTTGAATTACAGGTGTGGACTTCTGCAGGACTACTGCCTAAAAGGTACTAGTAACAGGAATTCATGGTAAGACAAGAAGCACTCAATTATGTAGAGTGAGGTTAACGTGTCCAGGGAAGAGTGGGGAAGTCGTGGGAGGAGTACTGGACAAACCCTCAGCTCCAGGAATACAATTTGTCCTTGCTGATGATATTGCTAGTTCACAGGTAGCAGTGCTGCCTACTGTGGTTGATGAGCCAGTGGAAACTCAGGCAACTGAACTATTACAGGACATACATCATGGGATGTTTCCTAACTGTGTGGTAACGAGGTCACAAAGTCACCAGCTGAAACAGGAGAGATCAAAGAGTACAGATAAGAAAATTGAAGTGGAATCAGACTCCGTTTAATCAAATGGTTGAGACAAGCCAGGAAAACAGATGACAATGCAGACATCTTTAGCTCAGATAAATTAACTGAGTTACAGCAAAAAGATGAAAACTTAAAGCAATTGTATCAAAAGGTGTATACAGTTAAGGAATCTGAATGTATCCCTTAACATTATTATCTTAAAAATGATGTCTTGATGAGGAAATGGAGACCATCATATATTCAGGCAGATGAGAAACAGGTAGATGTTCATATTGCTAGTATGTTGTAGGAGGGCAGTGCTGCATGTGACGCATGAGCTACCTCTAGAGGGTCATTTAGGAGTGAGAAAAACCCAAGCTGAAATACAAAAACATTTTTACTGTCCTGGACTGCACAAGGATGTAGTTGAATTTTGTCAGATGTGTCATACATGGCAGGTAATTAGAAAACTACAGGCAGTAATAAAACCCGCACCTTTAATACCCATTCCTGCATTTGAGGAACCTTTTACAAGAGTCTTAATTGATTGCGTCAGTCCCCTACCTCAAACAAAAAGTGGGCATCAATATGTGTTAACAATAATGGATGTGTCCACGAGATTTCCAGAGGCTGTTCCCTTATGCAATATCAGAGCCAAAGGGATTGGAGAGGAATTATTGAAATTTTTCACGAGATACGGACTCCTGACAGAGATACAATCAGATCAAGGGTCAAATTTCACATCAAAGTTATTCAAGGAAGTTATGGACAGCTTAGGAATCAAACAATTCAAATCTACTGCGTACAATCCAGAAACCCACAAGGACCGCTAGAACGGTGGCATCTGACATTAAAGACCATGTTGAGGGCTTATAGTCAAGACTGTCGGATGATTGGGATAAGGGAGTTCTGTTTGTACTTTTTGCAATCAGAGATGCACCAAATGAACTGACCAAGTTCAGTCCATTTGAATTAATTTTTGAGCAAGAGGTGAGAGGACCATTAAAATTGATAAAGGAGAAACTGCTAAGTCAGAATTCAGAGATCCCATATTTGGACTATGTGTCAAATTTTAGGGAATGACTTAAATAGAGCTGGGGAGTGGGCTATACAGTATTTAAAAGTATCAGAGCATATAATGAAACAGGAAGCAGACAAGAAATCAAAGACTCGCAATTTTTCTATCAGAGATAAGGTGTTACTGTTACTTCCAGAGATACATGAACCTTTAAAAGCAAGGTTTAGTGGACCTTATCAAGTTGAGATTAAATTGAGTGAGGTGAACTACTCGATAGGGACTCCAGACAGAAGAAATTTCACAGAGTGTATCATGTGAATATGCTCAAAAGGTATTGTGACAGGGAAGGAAAGTAGAGAAGGTGTTATTGATCACAACACAGAGGGAAGAATCAAAGTCAGAGGATTCTGAATTGGATATTCCTCAAATTAAATTGGACAATGAGGGAGTTGTGAAAAATTGGGATAAATTATTGAGTTACCTTCCAGAGGAAGATTGAAATGACCTGAAAGAGTTATTACTTTCATATGGGGAGATAAGTGGAAATAGGCTGGGAAGTACTAACCTAATTATGCATGATGGAGATATAGAAGATGCTGTTCTGGTTAAGCAATATCTTTGTAGGCATAACCCTCCAAAGTTGGCACAAGTTCAAAAGGAGAGTGAACACATGCTCCAAAACAATATAATCGAAGTGAGTTACAGTGGCGGATGCTCACCCACAGTAATGGTGCCAAAACCAGATGGTACCTAATGGTTATGTGTGGACTATTGCAAAGTCAATGCAGTTACAAAGACTGATGCACATCTGAGTCTGTGTTTGGAAGATGTGTTGAGAAGGTGGAACAAGCAACTTATATTTCTAAGTTGGACTTGCTCAGGGGATACTGGCAGGTACCTTTGTCAGAAAGAGCAAAGGCAATTTTGGCTTTCGTAACGCCAAATAGACAGTATCAGTTTAAAGTCATGCCATTTGGTATGAAAAATGCACCAGCCACATTTCAAAGACTAACCAATAAGGTCATTGCCACACTATCCAACTGTGTCGTGTATTATCAATGACCTGGTGAGTTTTAGAGTGTGGCTGCACCACTCAACAAATTGCTAAAGAAAGGCAAGAACTTACAGCAACAGCAGACTGTCAGAAGCATTTGACAGCCTGAAAGCAGTGTTAACCACTAGCCCATTATCAGCCACACCTAATTATGCAAAGCCATTCAAAGTGGCTATCGATACAAGTGATGTGGGTGTCGATGCTGTGCTTTTGCAAGAAGACAAGAAGATAGAAAGATCTATTGGCTATTTCTCCAGGGAGTTGAACATTCATCAGCAGAAATATTCGATGGCTGAGAAGGATGCTTTGAGCTTGGTGTTTGCAGTACAACATTTCAAAGTTTATATTAACAGTAACGTATCGAAACAATTGTATATACTGATCATACGCCATTGAGGTTTGTGGAAAAATTTAAGGACAAAAATGCTACACTTTTTAAATGGAGCTTGTTGTTACAGCCATTCAATATGAAAATTGTGCATGAGGCAGGATGACAAAATGTGATTACTGATGCATTGTCAAGACTTTAATGAGAAATGGAGGCGTTCGGTGGCAGGAGTACAACAGATTGAAACGGAGTGTTTGCACATTTCTAGTCAATGTAATGTGTATGTGTGTTTCGAGCACTAACAATTTAGGTTTAAGGAGTTTTAAAATGAAGCCACCTTTGGACATTGATGGTTTATTTTTTTAAGGGGGAGAGGTGTGATGAAGCTTCTCTTTTATCAAGGTTATGCTGTCCTTGGCTTTTTTTTTTCAGAAGTTGTAAACAACACAGACTCCAAAAAGCCTGGGGTTAAAGGGTTTTAGGGCCAATTTAATAATAGCTAATAGATACTGCCTCAAGAAGAAGGCTTTCAAGTTTTCAAAACCACCTGGACAATGAAAGGGGAGTGGCCAGTTCTCCCAGCTCAGCTTTTCACTGGTTTGGCAGTAGTGTGGAAAAAAGCTGCTGGACGCAAAGAAGCAGGTCCAAGCTGGTACACTCTCTCTGCCTTCTATCTTGTAAGAACCTGTACTTGATTTTCCCTTTTGTGCCAAGGGGTGTTTATGGGGATTGTAACAAGTATTTGGAACAGCATCATTAAGTTGGGATCGTCCGTTGGGTTTTCGGATAGGTTAAATTATTCAGTATTCTGTTCTCTTTTGTTTGTGTTTCATTTGGTAATCTTGTAAATAAATTCTGTTTTGTTTAAAACTAGATGGGCTGACCAATTGCACCACTTCGGGAACATTCGCCTTACACTTGCTTAAAACAACTAGTAAAGTTAGGTTCTGGGCTACCTTTTTGAAATGTTTGAGGGTTCTGGCCTGGTCCATAATACATTGCTGCACCTCTGGTTATACCAGTAAGTATCACTGTAACACTGCAGTGACGACACTGTGCACTCATGGTGACACACCCAGCTCATGGACTGGAGCAGGCTGAATCTCTGGGATGAAAATGTGTTGCTGGAAAAGCGCAGCAGGTCAGGCAGCATCCAAGGAGCAGGAGAATCGACGTTTCGGGCATGAGCCCTTCTTCAGGAATCTCTGGGATGTTCACTCACTGTCAGCGTACTCGGTCAGTCTGAGATTACCTGGATACTCACAGCATCCCTGCCATATCTTCCCCTTTGTTCTTTGTCTGCTCATGTTTGTAAATCAGATAAAATCTTTCAAACAATTAAAAAGACCCTCAGCTGGTAGAGTGAGTATGAGTTTCAACCTTAACCTTCTTTTCTCACTCACTTACTCACAAACACACACACAATTAGTCATTCTGAAATTATCGCGTTTCTCTTTGTAGAAACAAAGAACACTTTTAAACTAATCAGTTATTAGCAAATGTAAAAGTACAAGGTTATTAAAATTAACAACTGAATAGCAGTACAGTCATCAATTACTGTTTTAGTTATTCATAATCTATAGACAGATATATCGCAAAACACCTTTCCCTCATCTAGCACTGTGTTAGAAAATGACATAAAACATCCAATAGATTTAAGATTGCTGTGAAATAAGTGCGACTCATACCAACAAAAATGATCATGCAATAACAATGGTGAAATACCTTAGAATCATTGATTTATCTGGGTTGTTGTAAGTGACTTCAAATAATCAGAAAGGATGTATATTTTTTGCTTTGTTACCCTTGATTACAATCTAAATTTCACACTCCAAGCAACTCACCCATTCAGTAGGTACTTTTGTAGATAGTAAATTTCCTGTTTTGATAACTTCACACTCCTGACCACTGTGGAGACATGGGGAAGCAACTAGAGCATTTTGTCACAAAATACTGTGGATACAGCAAGTCTGAAAGAAGAACAAAAACGTAGCTGGAAAACCTCAACCTTCTGAAGAGAAGCTGAGTTAATGTCTCAGGGTGATGACCTTAACCTGATCAGAAATGGCTCCCTCTTCACAGATCATGCATGGTCAACTGAGGTTTTCCACAGTTCTTTTGTTCTTGCACTGTCACTGTCTGCTTCTTCAATGGCTTAGGAGAGGAAATTGGAGCAGCAATGTTCCATCTTCCCCATCCTAGGGCAGTGGTACCTTCAATCTGGTTAAATGTCGAGGAACTGAGGTTGAGTGGGAAGAAGAGGAACTGCCAGGTAAAATGCCTGGAGCCATATTGTGGTGGACCCCTGCCAATGGGGAAGTCCCCATCAATGGAAATGGTGGCAGCTTGGTATTTGAATGAATAGTGAATAACTTAAGGGCAATTTTCCCATGTCATTTAGCAAGCAGTGGAAAAAAAAACACGCAACCCTAATGCCATGTGGGGAGGCCTCTAGCTACTCTAACGGCTCCATGGTGCAGAGAGGAGGGTTGTGAACAGAAAATTACATACTCGGCAGCTCAACATTGCCACTCAAGGGGGAAATACTCCCTCTCCCACCACTCCCAGCTCTGTTCTTGAGATCTTGTCTGCTCGGGCCTCATGTACTCCTTGCTGCCTCAGCAGTGGCACCATTGAGACTCTGTAGCTGCTGGCCCTCTGACAGGGTTAGCGCTGTGGAATGCGAACTCACTGTCCTCAATTGGCCACCAAAGCCCTCCTGGCAATATCACAGGGAGGTCCAACTTCTGTCCTTGGTGTTTTGGCTACCCAAACCCCATTTGGAGTGGATCTCCAACCACTTGCCTAAAATGAACTCCTAGTTTCAAAAGACTAGTCAGAATAGAATAAATGATTGACAACACCAAGGGGCTAGATGGCCAGATGTTACTCATGGACTTCCAAATGTCTCTCGGCTGACTTCTTTTCAAAAGTACTTCAATCCACCGTGAGGTGGTTGGAGATATCCTAAGGGAATCCTTTGTTAATCATCACAAGAATACACATACTGTTCACTGAAACTTAGCAGAATAATTAAATGCCCATTTGTAATGTAACCAAATGATTAACCTATATCCATTACTGAACACATTGATATAGAAACAGTTGTATGAGGAATTCTGAAGATATATGGGTAATGATCTACACTTCAAAATCTTTGTGCAGCTTTGCTTAATTTTCTTTTACAATGTACAATTAGAAATTATATGGGATTTCTTGCAATCAACCACACATCAAATTAGTCCAAAAATCTGTCAATCATTATGCAGAAAGACCTCAAATGCCAATTTATTGTAAATCTGACTCTGAATGCTGTTATATTGTTTATCCAGAATTCTAAGGATTTTAGTTTTCATACATGACAAATGAATAGAGAGTTCACTCAAAATTCTTTCACTCGCAGTGGGATAAGGAGGGAACTTATCAATCAATTTAACTCTTCACTCACTCTTCGGGCCTACTGAGTAAGAAAACACAAAAAAGTTCCTGTGCAAGCATAAGGGAATACATCTGCAGAAAATATTTCACCCCTGAGGGAAGAGGTCAGATATAGGTAAGGGAAGATTTGTGAAGTGTGAAACATTTTTTAAAAGAATACATTCCCAGAGGAAAAGAAAGATGAGGGATAGAGATAAATTAAATATCATATAGTACGAAGTTCATCACCCAAGTCCTGGGACTCCCTAGTTAAGAGCATTTTGAGGGTACTATCACAACATGGACTTCAGCAATTCAGGAAGGCAAATTGCCACCATCTTCTTCAGAGCAATTAGATAAGGCTACTAAGTGCTGCTTTTTGCCATGAGTGATCATGTCAGAAATGATTTTTTTAAAAAATTGAATCATACACTGACTGAATCAAAAGTAACAACAGTTCTGTCTGACCAGACACTGCACCTTTGCTAGTTCTTCTATAATGCAGTGGTTGCGTGCGAGCACAATCTGCATTATAGAAAAATCACACTTTAGAAACAGTGCTTAAAGTGTTGGCGATGTAATTGCATTACAATCAACAGATGCTTTAAAGCTTGCACTTTAGAAACAGTGGCCCCAATTTGTCAATTGCCTTACAGTGTATTTGCGATAACAAAATGTGTATTATAGCAGAATGACTTGTACTTAACCTGAGCTCATTGCAATGGATCAAAGTTAATATCAGTGGGAAGGAAGTCATGACACCTCCTTATCCCCCACCCATAATGATAGAAGAGGGGTGATAGGATGTGCAAAGAAAAATCCAATCCTGACCCAATTCACCCTGAATGCTTCAACTTCCAACATTTTTTAAAATCAAAGGGCAATGCTGCGTGATTCCCCTGTTCATATTTTATTTTCTTTGTTAGAGTAAACAGAACCTCTGACACTCCTGTTAATGTCTTTTTTTTTCTTTTTTTTCTTTTTGTATTGCGAGACATAGTGAAAGACACAAGGTGTACAAATCTTTATTCAATTTCCACCACCAGGAAGAAAAGAAACATCCAAGTGGCCAGTGCCCTTCACATCAAAGGGCAGCACTGTGTGATCAAACAGTGAAGGGGAGGGCAGGGATTAGATCAAACTGGAGTTGGAGGGTGAATTAACACACTCCACTTCCTGCGGTGCCCACCTCTCCCTGAACAGCTCAAGGGTGTTGGTGGACACCGCGTGCTCCTTCTCCAGAGACACCCGGACTCTAACATAACCGTGGAAGAGAGGCAGGCAGTCGGCCCTAATGACCCCCTCCACGGCCCGCTGCCTGGACCAGTTTATGGCCAGTTTGGCCAGGCCCAGGAGCAGACCCACGAGGAGGTCAATTTCCAATTTTAAATGTAATGGGTTTGGATGTGGTTGGTGGTGTAGTGGATTATTAACCTCCTATTAATTAAAAATTATAATTAATCCTCGACCTGAAGCCTAATCAGATTTTAAGGGACCAGGTTTTATTATGTGGAAGTCAATGAATTTTGAGTGAATTAAGTAATTGGTGCTGTCTTAATATTTACCTTTGAAGAGGAGGATATGGTTGAACTGATCAGACAGCAGGACAAAAATAGAGTTGTAAACAGTAAGGCTGGTATGTAAGGAGGACAGTGAGTGACTCCAATCAGATGACAAGAATGGTCTAACAGAGACATGTGACACTGTACTCTGAAATAGAGTTGTACATTATGTCAAACTAAGTCCTCAGGCTAAGTCGTTGCAATTAGCAGTGTCCCTGCACTTCGGCTGCAGATGTTGGGATTACACGAAGATGTAGTGTTAAGAAAAGTAAACTGAAAACCATCTGGTGGCTTAGTTATTTAAACATTCTGTGAGGTGGTAGGTTTTTATACAAATTTATAGATTTCAGCATTTTATTCATGTCTGTTGAATGATTATGTTGTTGGTACCTCTAAAGTCTGACACTGACTTTTAATGATTGGGTGTTTCATTAAAATTCAATGATGCCTGATTGTGGGAGTAATGAATACTATTTATTGTAGCAGCAAACCTGAGCTCCCTGATGTGTAGCATTACAAGGAGGCTTTACATTTAATATTCCTTGGAGGAATTGGATTTTGAAGAACTGTGGAAAAATTGCTTTATTTCAATTTTTTTGGAAATATACATCGCGTTTTTTTTAAAGAGGCCATTGAAAGGTGGCTATGGACATTGGTGGTGCAGGTTAGGTGAACTGGCCATGCTAAATTGCCCACAGTGTTCATGGATGTGTAAGTTAGCTGCCTTAGTCAGGGGTAAATGTTGAGTAATAAGGTAGGAGAATGGGTCTGGGTGGGTTATTCTTCAGGAGGTCAGTGTGGACTTGTTGGGTCAAATGGCCTGTTTCCACATTGTAGGGATTTTATTGAAGTATTTTAATAAGATTTCCTAAAAGCCACACTATCAGTGATAACTACTTGTTCTGCGGTAAATTCTGCTGTTTAGACAGTGAGTGGCGAGTACTTTGGTATTTTGGAAGGAGTTGGGGACAAGAAGTTATGTAGTAAATCTGTCCAGCTAATCTCTCCCATTTTTGAAAATAGCTGCATAGGTGAGTTCAGAGTGAAACTTATTTGTTCTGAAAAAGTAATCGCAGAAATTTCTCAAAGTTGGTCCTGAGCAAGCTGTGTCTGCCGAGACTCCAGAGATAACTGTGTATGAACATTGAAAAGTAACGGAAGTTTAGTAACGACGGGAAGCTGGGAAAAGGTGGAGCAGTGGCTCTGCTAGTGATGCTATTAGCACAGCAGGGAGGGATGGTACAAGTTCAGGAAAAAAGGTGAAGAAACAATTTGATACAGCTGGGAAATTATAAAGATAGGAAACCACTTGTTAGAGTATTGTACTGGCCTGAAAGCTGTAGAATGAAGTATAAAGGAAGAAATAATTAGAAACAAAAACAGAAATTGCTGGAGAAGCTCAGCAGGCCTGTCATCATCAGTGGAAAGAAAGCAGTTAACATTTTGGGTCTAATCTCTCTATAGATGCTGCCAGACCTGTTGAGTTTCTGTTTTTGTTTAAGATTTTCAACACTGCAGTTTGTTGTTTTATTTTAGAAAATAATCAGAGCTCATCAAAAAGCTAAAGTGATAACCGTAGGGGATTTTGATGCAAATATAGACTGGAAAATCAGACGGGTTGGGGTAGCCTGGGTGGAGTATATGGAATGTTTTTAGGATGATTTCTTAGGACAGCACACGCTGGAGCTAATCAGAGTGCAGACAACTCTATTCTTGGTATTGTGCAACGAGATGGGATTAATAGTAAATGTGCCCTTAGGTAGCAACAATCATTGTATGATCAAATTTGCAGGGTATTTGAAGTTATAGGGAGCAAGACGCCACTGGTATTTGAAGTGTTAGGAAGCAGGAGGCTCCTGGTATTTGAAGTTATAGAACAAGAGGCTCCTGGTATATGAAGTTATAGGGAACAAGAGACTCCTGGTTTTTGATGTTACAGGAAGCAAGAGGCTCCTGGTATTTGAAGTTATAGGGAACAAGAGACTCCTGGTTTTTGATGTTACAGGAAGCAAGAGGCTCCTGGTATTTGAAGTTATACGGGACAAGAGGCTCCTGGTGTATGAAATTATAGGGAGCAAGAGGCTCCTGGGATTTGAAGTTATAGGGAACAAGAGGCTCCTGGTTTTTGATGTTACAGGGAGCAAGAGGCTCCTGGTATTTGAAGTTATACGGAACAAGAGGCTCCTGGTATTTGAAATTATAGGGAGCAAGAGGTTCCTGGGATTTGAAGTTATAGGGAGCAAGAGGCTCCTGGGATTTGAAGTTTATAGGGAGCAAGGGGCTCCTGGCATTTGAATTTATAGGGAACACATTGGTATTTGAAATTATAGGGAGCATGATGCTCCTGTTATTTGAAGTTATAGGGAGCAAGAGGCTCTTGGAATTTGACGTTATAGGGAGCACGAGTCTCCTGGTATTTCAACTTATAGGGAGCATGAGGCTCCTGGTATTTGAAGGTTATAGGGAGCAAGAGGCTCCTGGTATATGAAGTTATAGGGAACAAGAGACTCCTGGTTTTTGATGTTACAGGAAGCAAGAGGCTCCTGGTATTTGAAGTTATACGGAACAAGAGGCTCCTGGTATTTGAAATTATAGGGAGCAAGAGGTTCCTGGGATTTGACGTTATAGGGAGCACGAGTCTCCTGGTATTTCAACTTATAGGGAGCAAGAGGCTCCAGGTATTTGAGATTATAGAGAACAAGAGGGTCCTGGTATTTGAAGTTTATAGGGAGCAAGAGGCTCCTGGTATTTGAGATTATAGAGAACAAGAGGGAACTGGTATTTGAAGTTGTAGGGAGCAAGAGGGTCCTGGTATTTGAAGGTTATAGGGAGCAAGAGGCTCCTGGTATTTGAAGTTATAAGGAGCAAGAGGCTCCTGGTGTTTGAAATTATAGGCAGCAAGAGGCTCCTGGTATTTGAGGTTATAGAGAGCAAGAGGGTCCTGCTATTTGAAATTTATAGGGATCAAGAGGATACTGGTGTTTGAAGTTATAGGGAGCAAAGAGCTCCTGGTATTTGATGTTATAGGGAGCAAGAGGGTCCTGCTATTTGAAATTTATAGGGATCAAGAGGATACTGGTGTTTGAAGTTATAGGGAGCAAAGAGCTCCTGGTATTTGATATTATAGGGAGCTTGAGGCTCCTGGTATTTGATGTTTATAGGGAGCAAGTGGCTCTGGGTATTTGAAGTTATAGGGAGCAAGAGACTCCTGGTATTTGAAATTATAGGGAGCAAGAGTAACAAGGAAATGGATTACTGGGCTAATGGTAGACTACTTGGTAGTGTGGAGGAGCAGAGGCATCTTGATGTCCATGTACACAGATCTTTGAAAGTTGCCACCCAGGTAAATAGTGCTGTGAAGAAGGCATATGGCGTACTGGGCTTTATTGGTAGAGGAATTGAGTTCCGGAGTCCTGAGGTCATGTTGCAGTTGTATAAGACTCTGGTGCGGCCTCATCTGGAGTATTGTGTGCAGTTTTGGTCGCCATACTACAGGAAGGATGTGGAGGCATTGGAACGGGTGCATAAGAGGTTTACCAGGATGTTGTCTGGTATGGTAGGAAGATTGTATGAGGAAAGGCTGAGGCACTTGGGACTTTTCTCATTGGAGAAAAGAAGGTTTAGGGGCGATTTGATAGAGATGTACAAGATGATCAGGGGTTTAGATAGGGTTGACAGTGAGAACCTTTTTCCGCGTATGGAGTCAGCTGTTACTAGGGGACACAGCTTTAAATTAAGGGGTGGTAGGTATAGGACAGATGTTAGGGGTAGATTTTTTACTCAGTGGGTTGTGAGTTCATGGAATGCCCTGCCAATAGCAGTGGAGGACTCTCCCTCTTTAGGGTCATTTAAGCAGGCATTGGACAAGCATATGGAGGTTATTGGGCTAGTGTAGGTTAGGTAGGCTTCGGTCGGCGCAACATCAAGGGCTGAAGGGCCTGTACTGTGCTGTATTTTTCTATGTTCTATGTTCTAAGAGGTTCCTGGTATTTGAATATTATTGGGTGCAAGAGGCTCCTGGTATTTGAAGTTTATAGGGAGCAAGACGCTCCTGGGTATTTGAAGTCATAGAGAACAAGAGGTTCCTGGCATTTTAAGTTATAGGGAACATGAGGCTACTGGTCTTTGAAGTTTATAGGGAGCAGGGGGCTCCTGGTATTTGAAGTTATGGGAGCATGAGGCTCCTGGTATTTGAAGATTACAGGGAGCCAGATGCACCTGGTATTTGAAGTTTATAGGGAGCACGAGGCTCCTGGTATTTGAAGTTTATAGGGTGCAAGAGACTCTAGATATTTGAAGTTATAGGGAGCAAGAGACTCCTGGGATTTGAATTTCATAGGGAGCAAGAGGATCCTGGTATTTGAAGTTTATTGGGAACAAGAGTCTCCTGGTATTTGAAGTTATAGGTGTGCATGAGGCTCCTGGTATTTGAAGCTATAGGGAGCAAGAGGCTCCTAGTACTTGAGGTTATAGAGAACAAGAGGTTCCTGGTATTTGAAGTTATAGAGAGCATGAGGCTCTTGGTATTGGAAGTTATAGGGAGCAAGAGACTCCTGAGATATGAAGTTTATAGGGAGCAAGAGGCTCCTGGCATTTGAAGTTATAGGAAAGAAGAGGGTCCTGGTATTTGAAGTCTATAGGGAGCAGGGGGCTCCTGGTGTTTGAAGTTATAAGGAGCATGAGGCTCCTGGTATTAGAAGTTTATAGGGAGAAAGAGACTCCTGGTATTTGAATTTTATAGGGAGCAAGAGGCTCCTGGTGTTTATAATTTATAGGGAACAAGAGGCCCCTGGTCTTTGAAGTTATAGGGATCAAGAGGCTCCTGGTATTTGAAGATTATAGGGAGCCAGATGCTCCTGGTTTTTGAAGTTTATAGGGAGCAAGAGGCTCCTGGTATTTGAAGTTTGTAAGGATCGAGAGGATACCGGTATTTGAAGTTATAGGGAGCAAGAGGCTCCTGGTATTTGAAGTTTATAGGGAGCAAGAGGCTCCTGGCATTTGAAGTTTATAGGGAGCAAGAGGCTCCTGGTATTTGACGTTATCGGGAGCACTAGTCTCCTAGTATTTCAACTTATAGGGAGCATGAGGCTCCTTGTATTTGAAGGTTATAGGGAGCAAGAGGCTCCTTGTATTTGAAGGTTATAGGGAGCAAGAGGCTCCTGGTATTTGAGGTTATAGAGAACAAGAGGGTCCTGGTATTTGAAATTATAGGGAGCATGAAGCTCTTGGTATTTGAAGTTATACGGAACAAGGGGCTCCTGGTATTTGAAATTATAGGGAGCAAGAGGCTCCTGGGATTTGAAATTTATAGGGAGCAAGAGGCTCCTGGCATTTGAAGTTATAGGGAAGAAGAGGCTCCTGGTATTTGAAATTTATAGGGAGCAAGGGGCTCCTGGTATTTGAAGTTATAAGGAGCATGAGGCCCCTGGTATTTGAAATTTATAGGGTGCAAGTGGCCACTGGTGTTTGAAATTATAGGGAACAAGAGGGTCCTGGTATTTGAAGTTATAGGGAGCAAGACGCTCCTGGTATTTGAAGTTAGAGGGAACAAGAGGGTCCTGGTATCTGAAGTTTATAGGGAGCAAGAGGCTCCCGGTATTTGAAGTTATAGGGAGCAAGAGGCTCCTGGTATTTGAAGTTATAGGGAGCATGAGGCTCCTGGTATTTGAAGTTAGAGGGAACAAGAGGGTCCTGGTATTTGAAGTTATAGGGAGCAAGACGCTCCTGGTATTTGAAGTTATAGGGAGCAAGACGCTCCTGGTATTTGAAGTTAGAGGGAACAAGAGGGTCCTGGTATTTGAAGTTATAGGGAGCAAGACGCTCCTGGTATTTGAAGTTATAGGGAGCAAGACGCTCCTGGTATTTGAAGTTAGAGGGAACAAGAGGGTCCTGGTATTTGAAGTTTATAGGGAGCAAGAGGCTCCCGGTATTTGAAGTTATAGGGAGCAAGAGGCTCCTGGTGTTTGAAATTATAGTGAGCATGAGGCTCCTGGTATTTCAAATTTATAGGCAGCAAGAGGCTTCTGCTTTTTGAAGTTAGAGGGATCATGATGCTCCTGTTATTTGAAGTTATGGGGAGCAAGAGGGTACTGGTGTCTGAAACTTATAGGAAGCAAGTGGCTCCTGGTATTTGAAGCTATAGGGAGCAAGAGGCTCCTAGTACTTGAGGTTATAGAGAACAAGAGGTTCCTGGTATTTGAAGTTATAGAGAGCATGAGGCTCTTGGTATTGGAAGTTATAGGGAGCAAGAGACTCCTGAGATATGAAGTTTATAGGGAGCAAGAGGCTCCTGGCATTTGAGGTTATAGGAAAGAAGAGGGTCCTGGTATTTGAAGTCTATAGGGAGCAGGGGAGTCCTGGTGTTTGAAGTTATAAGGAGCATGAGGCTCCTGGTATTAGAAGTTTATAGGGAGAAAGAGACTCCTGGTATTTGAATTTTATAGGGAGCAAGAGGCTCCTGGTGTTTATAATTTATAGGGAACAAGAGGCCCCTGGTCTTTGAAGTTATAGGGATCAAGAGGCTCCTGGTATTTGAAGATTATAGGGAGCCAGATGCTCCTGGTATTTGAAGTTATAGGGAGCAAGAGGTTCCCGGTATTTGAAGTTATAGGGAGCAAGAGGCTCCTGGTATTTCAAATTTATTGGGAACAAGAGTCTTCTGGTATTTGAAGTTATAGGGAGTAAGAGATTAGATTACTTACAGTGTGGAAACAGGCCCTTCAGCCCAACAAGTCCACACCTCCCCGCCGAAGCGCAACTCACTCATACCCCTACATTTACACCTTACCTAACACTACGGGCAATTTAGCATGGCCAATTCACCTGACCCGCACATCTTTGGACTGTGAGAGGAAACTGGAGCACCCGGAGGAAACCAATGCAGACACGGCTACTGGTATTTGAAGTTTATACGGAAGAAGAGGATCCTGGTGTTTGAAGTTATAGGGAGCAAGAGGCTCCTGGTATTTGAGATTATAGAGAACAAGAGGGTCCTGATATTTGAAGTTATAAGGAGCAAGAGGCTCCTGGTATTTGAAGTTTATAGGGAGCAAGAGGCTCCTGGTATTTGAGGTTATAGAGAGCAAGAGGGTCCTGCTATTTGAAATTTATAGGGATCAAGAGGATACTGGTGTTTGAAGTTATAGGGAGCAAAGAGCTCCTGGTATTTGATGTTATAGGGAGCTTGAGGCTCCTGGTATTTGATGTTTATAGGGAGCAAGTGGCTCTGGGTATTTGAAGTTATAGGGAGCAAGAGACTCCTGGTATTTGAAATTATAGGGAGCAAGAGTAACAAGGAAATGGATTACTGGGCTAATGGTAGACTACTTGGTAGTGTGGAGGAGCAGAGGCATCTTGATGTCCATGTACACAGATCTTTGAAAGTTGCCACCCAGGTAAATAGTGCTGTGAAGAAGGCATATGGCGTACTGGGCTTTATTGGTAGAGGAATTGAGTTCCGGAGTCCTGAGGTCATGTTGCAGTTGTATAAGACTCTGGTGCGGCCTCATCTGGAGTATTGTGTGCAGTTTTGGTCGCCATACTACAGGAAGGATGTGGAGGCATTGGAACGGGTGCATAAGAGGTTTACCAGGATGTTGTCTGGTATGGTAGGAAGATTGTATGAGGAAAGGCTGAGGCAATTGGGACTTTTCTCATTGGAGAAAAGAAGGTTTAGGGGAGATTTGATAGAGGTGTACAAGATGATCAGGGGTTTAGATAGGGTTGACAGTGAGAACCTTTTTCCGCGTATGGAGTCAGCTGTTACTAGGGGACACAGCTTTAAATTAAGGGGTGGTAGGTATAGGACAGATGTTAGGGGTAGATTTTTTACTCAGTGGGTTGTGAGTTCATGGAATGCCCTGCCAATAGCAGTGGAGGACTCTCCCTCTTTAGGGTCAATTAAGCGGGCATTGGACAAGCATATGGAGGTTATTGGGCTAGTGTAGGTTAGGTAGGCTTCGGTCGGCGCAACATCAAGGGCTGAAGGGCCTGTACTGTGCTGTATTTTTCTATGTTTTATGTTCTAAGAGGCTCCTGGTATTTGAATATTATTGGGAGCAAGAGGCTCCTGGTTTTTGAAGTTTATAGGGAGCAGGGGGCACCTGGTATTTGAAGTTTAGGGAGCATGAGTCTCCTGGTATTTGAAGTTTATAGGGAGCAAGAGGCTCCTGGTATTTGAAGTTTATAGGGAGCAAGACGCTCCTGGTATTTGAAGTTTATAGGGAGCAAGACGCTCCTGGGTATTTGAAGTCATAGAGAACAAGAGGTTCCTGGCATTTTAAGTTATAGGGAACATGAGGCTACTGGTCTTTGAAGTTTATAGGGAGCAGGGGGCTCCTGGTATTTGAAGTTATGGGAGCATGAGGCTCCTGGTATTCGAAGATTACAGGGAGCCAGATGCTCCCGGTATTTGAAGTTTATAGGGAGCACGAGGCTCCTGGTATTTGAAGTTTATAGGGTGCAAGAGACTCTAGATATTTGAAGTTATAGGGAGCAAGAGACTCCTGGGATTTGAATTTCATAGGGAGCAAGAGGCTCCTGGTATTTGAAGTTTATTGGGAACAAGAGTCTCCTGGTATTTGAAGTTATAGGTGCGCATGAGGCTCCTGGTATTTGAAGCTATAGGGAGCAAGAGGCTCCTAGTACTTGAGGTTATAGAGAACAAGAGGTTCCTGGTATTTGAAGTTATAGAGAGCATGAGGCTCTTGGTATTGGAAGTTATAGGGAGCAAGAGACTCCTGAGATATGAAGTTTATAGGGAGCAAGAGGCTCCTGGCATTTGAGGTTATAGGAAAGAAGAGGGTCCTGGTATTTGAAGTCTATAGGGAGCAGGGGAGTCCTGGTGTTTGAAGTTATAAGGAGCATGAGGCTCCTGGTATTAGAAGTTTATAGGGAGAAAGAGACTCCTGGTATTTGAATTTTATAGGGAGCAAGAGGCTCCTGGTGTTTATAATTTATAGGGAACAAGAGGCCCCTGGTCTTTGAAGTTATAGGGATCAAGAGGCTCCTGGTATTTGAAGATTATAGGGAGCCAGACGCTCCTGGTTTTTGAAGTTTATAGGGAGCAAGAGGCTCCTGGTATTTGAAGTTTATAGGGAGCAAGAGGCTCCTGGTATTTGACGTTATCGGGAGCACGAGTCTCCTAGTATTTCAACTTATAGGGAGCATGAGGCTCCTTGTATTTGAAGGTTATAGGGAGCAAGAGGCTCCTTGTATTTGAAGGTTATAGGGAGCAAGAGGCTCCTGGTATTTGAGGTTATAGAGAACAAGAGGGTCCTGGTATTTGAAATTATAGGGAGCATGAAGCTCTTGGTATTTGAAGTTATACGGAACAAGGGGCTCCTGGTATTTGAAATTATAGGGAGCAAGAGGCTCCTGGGATTTGAAATTTATAGGGAGCAAGAGGCTCCTGGCATTTGAAGTTATAGGGAAGAAGAGGCTCCTGGTATTTGAAATTTATAGGGAGCAAGGGGCTCCTGGTATTTGAAGTTATAAGGAGCATGAGGCCCCTGGTATTTGAAATTTATAGGGTGCAAGTGGCCACTGGTGTTTGAAGTTATAGGGAACAAGAGGGTCCTGGTATTTGAAGTTATAGGGAGCAAGACGCTCCTGGTATTTGAAGTTAGAGGGAACAAGAGGGACGAGGTATCTGAAGTTTATAGGGAGCAAGAGGCTCCCGGTATTTGAAGTTATAGGGAGCAAGAGGCTCCTGGTGTTTGAAATTATAGTGAGCATGAGGCTCCTGGTATTTCAAATTTATAGGCAGCAAGAGGCTTCTGCTTTTTGAAGTTAGAGGGAGCATGATGCTCCTGTTATTTGAAGTTATGGGGAGCAAGAGGGTCCTGGTGTCTGAAACTTATAGGAAGAAAGAGGCACCTGGTATTTGAAGTTATATGGAACAAGAGGCTCCTAGTATCTGAAGCTTGTAGGGAGAAACAGGCTCCTGGTATTTGATGTTACAGGGAGCAAGAGGCACCTGGTATTTCAAGTTATACAGAACAAGATGGTCCTGGCATTTGAAGTTATAGGGAGCATGAGGCTCATTGTATTTGAAGTTTATCGGGAGCAAGAGGCTCCTGGGTATTTGAAGTTATAGAGAACAAGATGGTCCTGGCACTTGAGGTTATACGGAGCAAGAGGCTCCTGGTATCTGAAGCTTGTAAGGAGAAAGAGGTACCTGGTATTTGAAGTTATGCAGAACAAGAGGCTCCTGGTATTTGAAATTACAGGGAACAAGAGGCTCCTGGTATTTGAAGTTATAGGGAGCAAGAGGCTCCTGGCATTTGAATTTATAGGGAACAAGAGGCTCCTGGTATTTGAAGTTATAGGGAGCAAGAGGCTCCTGGTATTTGAAGTTATCAGGAACAAGAGGGTCCTGGTATTTGAAGTTTATAGGGAGCAAGAGGCTCCCGGTATTTGAAGTTATAGGGAGCAAGAGGCTCCTGGTGTTTGAAGTCATAGGGAGCAAGAGGCTCCTGGTATTTGAAGTTTATAGGGAGCAAGAGGCTCCCGGTATTTGAAGTTATAGGCAGCAAGAGGCTCCTGGTATTTTAAGTTATAGCGAACTAGAGGCTTCTGGTATTTGAAGTTAGAGGGAGCAAGAGGCTCCTGTTATTTGAAGTTATAGGGAGCAAGAGGCTCCTGGTATCTGAAGTTTATAGGAAGCTAGAGGCTCCTGGTATTTGATGTTATAGGGAGCAAGAGGCTCCTGGTATTGAATTTACAGGGAACAAGAGGCTCCTGGTATTTGAAGTTATAGGGACCAAGAGGCTCCTGGTATTTGAAGTTATCGGGAACAAGAGGGTTCTGGTATTTGAAGTTTACAGGGAGCCAGATGCTCTTGGTTTTTGAAGTTTATAGGGAGCAAGAGGCTCCTGGTATTTGAATTTTATAGGGAGCAAGAGGCTCCTGGTGTTTATAATTTATAGGGAACAAGAGGCCCCTGGTCTTTGAAGTTATAGGGATCAAGAGGCTCCTGGTATTTGAAGATTATAGGGAGCCAGATGCTCCTGGTATTTGAAGTTATAGGGAGCAAGAGGTTCCCGGTATTTGAAGTTATAGGGAGCAAGAGGCTCCTGGTATTTCAAATTTATTGGGAACAAGAGTCTTCTGGTATTTGAAGTTATAGGGAGTAAGAGATTAGATTACTTACAGTGTGGAAACAGGCCCTTCAGCCCAACAAGTCCACACCTCCCCGCCGAAGCGCAACTCACTCATACCCCTACATTTACACCTTACCTAACACTACGGGCAATTTAGCATGGCCAATTCACCTGACCCGCACATCTTTGGACTGTGAGAGGAAACTGGAGCACCCGGAGGAAACCAATGCAGACACGGCTACTGGTATTTGAAGTTTATACGGAAGAAGAGGATCCTGGTGTTTGAAGTTATAGGGAGCAAGAGGCTCCTGGTATTTGAGATTATAGAGAACAAGAGGGTCCTGATATTTGAAGTTATAAGGAGCAAGAGGCTCCTGGTATTTGAAGTTTATAGGGAGCAAGAGGCTCCTGGTATTTGAGGTTATAGAGAGCAAGAGGGTCCTGCTATTTGAAATTTATAGGGATCAAGAGGATACTGGTGTTTGAAGTTATAGGGAGCAAAGAGCTCCTGGTATTTGATGTTATAGGGAGCTTGAGGCTCCTGGTATTTGATGTTTATAGGGAGCAAGTGGCTCTGGGTATTTGAAGTTATAGGGAGCAAGAGACTCCTGGTATTTGAAATTATAGGGAGCAAGAGTAACAAGGAAATGGATTACTGGGCTAATGGTAGACTACTTGGTAGTGTGGAGGAGCAGAGGCATCTTGATGTCCATGTACACAGATCTTTGAAAGTTGCCACCCAGGTAAATAGTGCTGTGAAGAAGGCATATGGCGTACTGGGCTTTATTGGTAGAGGAATTGAGTTCCGGAGTCCTGAGGTCATGTTGCAGTTGTATAAGACTCTGGTGCGGCCTCATCTGGAGTATTGTGTGCAGTTTTGGTCGCCATACTACAGGAAGGATGTGGAGGCATTGGAACGGGTGCATAAGAGGTTTACCAGGATGTTGTCTGGTATGGTAGGAAGATTGTATGAGGAAAGGCTGAGGCAATTGGGACTTTTCTCATTGGAGAAAAGAAGGTTTAGGGGAGATTTGATAGAGGTGTACAAGATGATCAGGGGTTTAGATAGGGTTGACAGTGAGAACCTTTTTCCGCGTATGGAGTCAGCTGTTACTAGGGGACACAGCTTTAAATTAAGGGGTGGTAGGTATAGGACAGATGTTAGGGGTAGATTTTTTACTCAGTGGGTTGTGAGTTCATGGAATGCCCTGCCAATAGCAGTGGAGGACTCTCCCTCTTTAGGGTCAATTAAGCGGGCATTGGACAAGCATATGGAGGTTATTGGGCTAGTGTAGGTTAGGTAGGCTTCGGTCGGCGCAACATCAAGGGCTGAAGGGCCTGTACTGTGCTGTATTTTTCTATGTTTTATGTTCTAAGAGGCTCCTGGTATTTGAATATTATTGGGAGCAAGAGGCTCCTGGTTTTTGAAGTTTATAGGGAGCAGGGGGCACCTGGTATTTGAAGTTTAGGGAGCATGAGTCTCCTGGTATTTGAAGTTTATAGGGAGCAAGAGGCTCCTGGTATTTGAAGTTTATAGGGAGCAAGACGCTCCTGGTATTTGAAGTTTATAGGGAGCAAGACGCTCCTGGGTATTTGAAGTCATAGAGAACAAGAGGTTCCTGGCATTTTAAGTTATAGGGAACATGAGGCTACTGGTCTTTGAAGTTTATAGGGAGCAGGGGGCTCCTGGTATTTGAAGTTATGGGAGCATGAGGCTCCTGGTATTCGAAGATTACAGGGAGCCAGATGCTCCCGGTATTTGAAGTTTATAGGGAGCACGAGGCTCCTGGTATTTGAAGTTTATAGGGTGCAAGAGACTCTAGATATTTGAAGTTATAGGGAGCAAGAGACTCCTGGGATTTGAATTTCATAGGGAGCAAGAGGCTCCTGGTATTTGAAGTTTATTGGGAACAAGAGTCTCCTGGTATTTGAAGTTATAGGTGCGCATGAGGCTCCTGGTATTTGAAGCTATAGGGAGCAAGAGGCTCCTAGTACTTGAGGTTATAGAGAACAAGAGGTTCCTGGTATTTGAAGTTATAGAGAGCATGAGGCTCTTGGTATTGGAAGTTATAGGGAGCAAGAGACTCCTGAGATATGAAGTTTATAGGGAGCAAGAGGCTCCTGGCATTTGAGGTTATAGGAAAGAAGAGGGTCCTGGTATTTGAAGTCTATAGGGAGCAGGGGAGTCCTGGTGTTTGAAGTTATAAGGAGCATGAGGCTCCTGGTATTAGAAGTTTATAGGGAGAAAGAGACTCCTGGTATTTGAATTTTATAGGGAGCAAGAGGCTCCTGGTGTTTATAATTTATAGGGAACAAGAGGCCCCTGGTCTTTGAAGTTATAGGGATCAAGAGGCTCCTGGTATTTGAAGATTATAGGGAGCCAGACGCTCCTGGTTTTTGAAGTTTATAGGGAGCAAGAGGCTCCTGGTATTTGAAGTTTATAGGGAGCAAGAGGCTCCTGGTATTTGACGTTATCGGGAGCACGAGTCTCCTAGTATTTCAACTTATAGGGAGCATGAGGCTCCTTGTATTTGAAGGTTATAGGGAGCAAGAGGCTCCTTGTATTTGAAGGTTATAGGGAGCAAGAGGCTCCTGGTATTTGAGGTTATAGAGAACAAGAGGGTCCTGGTATTTGAAATTATAGGGAGCATGAAGCTCTTGGTATTTGAAGTTATACGGAACAAGGGGCTCCTGGTATTTGAAATTATAGGGAGCAAGAGGCTCCTGGGATTTGAAATTTATAGGGAGCAAGAGGCTCCTGGCATTTGAAGTTATAGGGAAGAAGAGGCTCCTGGTATTTGAAATTTATAGGGAGCAAGGGGCTCCTGGTATTTGAAGTTATAAGGAGCATGAGGCCCCTGGTATTTGAAATTTATAGGGTGCAAGTGGCCACTGGTGTTTGAAGTTATAGGGAACAAGAGGGTCCTGGTATTTGAAGTTATAGGGAGCAAGACGCTCCTGGTATTTGAAGTTAGAGGGAACAAGAGGGACGAGGTATCTGAAGTTTATAGGGAGCAAGAGGCTCCCGGTATTTGAAGTTATAGGGAGCAAGAGGCTCCTGGTGTTTGAAATTATAGTGAGCATGAGGCTCCTGGTATTTCAAATTTATAGGCAGCAAGAGGCTTCTGCTTTTTGAAGTTAGAGGGAGCATGATGCTCCTGTTATTTGAAGTTATGGGGAGCAAGAGGGTCCTGGTGTCTGAAACTTATAGGAAGCAAGAGGCACCTGGTATTTGAAGTTATATGGAACAAGAGGCTCCTAGTATCTGAAGCTTGTAGGGAGAAACAGGCTCCTGGTATTTGATGTTACAGGGAGCAAGAGGCACCTGGTATTTCAAGTTATACAGAACAAGATGGTCCTGGCATTTGAAGTTATAGGGAGCATGAGGCTCATTGTATTTGAAGTTTATCGGGAGCAAGAGGCTCCTGGGTATTTGAAGTTATAGAGAACAAGATGGTCCTGGCACTTGAGGTTATACGGAGCAAGAGGCTCCTGGTATCTGAAGCTTGTAAGGAGAAAGAGGTACCTGGTATTTGAAGTTATGCAGAACAAGAGGCTCCTGGTATTTGAAATTACAGGGAACAAGAGGCTCCTGGTATTTGAAGTTATAGGGAGCAAGAGGCTCCTGGCATTTGAATTTATAGGGAACAAGAGGCTCCTGGTATTTGAAGTTATAGGGAGCAAGAGGCTCCTGGTATTTGAAGTTATCAGGAACAAGAGGGTCCTGGTATTTGAAGTTTATAGGGAGCAAGAGGCTCCCGGTATTTGAAGTTATAGGGAGCAAGAGGCTCCTGGTGTTTGAAGTCATAGGGAGCAAGAGGCTCCTGGTATTTGAAGTTTATAGGGAGCAAGAGGCTCCCGGTATTTGAAGTTATAGGCAGCAAGAGGCTCCTGGTATTTTAAGTTATAGCGAACTAGAGGCTTCTGGTATTTGAAGTTAGAGGGAGCAAGAGGCTCCTGTTATTTGAAGTTATAGGGAGCAAGAGGCTCCTGGTATCTGAAGTTTATAGGAAGCTAGAGGCTCCTGGTATTTGATGTTATAGGGAGCAAGAGGCTCCTGGTATTGAATTTACAGGGAACAAGAGGCTCCTGGTATTTGAAGTTATAGGGACCAAGAGGCTCCTGGTATTTGAAGTTATCGGGAACAAGAGGGTTCTGGTATTTGAAGTTTACAGGGAGCCAGATGCTCTTGGTTTTTGAAGTTTATAGGGAGCAAGAGGCTCCTGGTATTTGAAGTTTATAAGGATCGAGAGGATACCGGTATTTGAAGTTATAGGGAGCAAGAGGCTCCTGGTATTTTAAGATTATAGGGAGCATGAGGCTCCTGGCATTTGAAGTTTATAGGGAGCAAGAGGCTCCTGGTATTTGACGTTATCGGGAGCACGAGTCTCCTAGTATTTCAACTTATAGGGAGCATGAGGCTCCTTGTATTTGAAGGTTATAGGGAGCAAGAGGCTCCTTGTATTTGAAGGTTATAGGGAGCAAGAGGCTCCTGGTATTTGAGGTTATAGAGAACAAGAGGGTCCTGGTATTTGAAATTATAGGGAGCATGAAGCTCTTGGTATTTGAAGTTATACGGAACAAGGGGCTCCTGGTATTTGAAATTATAGGGAGCAAGAGGCTCCTGGGATTTGAAATTTATAGGGAGCAAGAGGCTCCTGGCATTTGAAGTTATAGGGAAGAAGAGGCTCCTGGTATTTGAAATTTATAGGGAGCAAGGGGCTCCTGGTATTTGAAGTTATAAGGAGCATGAGGCCCCTGGTATTTGAAATTTATAGGGTGCAAGTGGCCACTGGTGTTTGAAGTTATAGGGAACAAGAGGGTCCTGGTATTTGAAGTTATAGGGAGCAAGACGCTCCTGGTATTTGAAGTTAGAGGGAACAAGAGGGTCCTGGTATCTGAAGTTTATAGGGAGCAAGAGGCTCCCGGTATTTGAAGTTATAGGGAGCAAGAGGCTCCTGGTATTTGAAGTTATAGGGAGCATGAGGCTCCTGGTATTTGAAGTTAGAGGAAACAAGAGGGTCCTGGTATTTGAAGTTATAGGGAGCAAGACGCTCCTGGTATTTGAAGTTAGAGGGAACAAGAGGGTCCTGGTATCTGAAGTTTATAGGGAGCAAGAGGCTCCCGGTATTTGAAGTTATAGGGAGCAAAAGGCTCCTGGTGTTTGAAATTATAGTGAGCATGAGACTCCTGGTATTTCAAATTTATAGGCAGCAAGAGGCTTCTGCTTTTTGAAGTTAGAGGGAGCATGATGCTCCTGTTATTTGAAGTTATGGGGAGCAAGAGGGTCCTGGTGTCTGAAACTTATAGGAAGCAAGAGGCACCTGGTATTTGAAGTTATATGGAACAAGAGGCTCCTGGTAATTGAAGTTACAGGCAGCAAGAGGCTCCTGGTATTTTAAGTTATAGCGAACTAGAGGCTTCTGGTATTTGAAGTTAGAGGGAGCAAGAGGCTCCTGTTATTTGAAGTTATAGGGAGCAAGAGGGTGCTGTTATCTGAAGTTTATAGGAAGCAAGAGGCTCCTGGTATTTGATGTTATAGGGAGCAAGAGGCTCCTGGCATTGAATTTATAGGGAACAAGAGGCTCCTGGTATTTGAAGTTATAGGGACCAAGAGGCTCCTGGTATTAGAAGTTATCGGGAACAAGAGGGTCCTGGTATTTGAAGTTTACAGGGAGCCAGATGCTCTTGGTTTTTGAAGTTTATAGGGAGCAAGAGGCTCCTGGTATTTGAAGTTTATAAGGATCGAGAGGATACCGGTATTTGAAGTTATAGGGAGCAAGAGGCTCCTGGTATTTGAAGATTATAGGGAGCATGAGGCTCCTGGCATTTGAAGTTTATAGGGAGCAAGAGGCTCCTGGTATTTGACGTTATCGGGAGCACGAGTCTCCTAGTATTTCAACTTATAGGGAGCATGAGGCTCCTTATATTTGAAGGTTATAGGGAGCAAGAGGCTCCTTGTATTTGAAGGTTATAGGGAGCAAGAGGCTCCTGGTATTTGAGGTTATAGAGAACAAGAGGGTCCTGGTATTTGAAATTATAGGGAGCATGAAGCTCTTGGTATTTGAAGTTATACGGAACAAGGGGCTCCTGGTATTTGAAATTATAGGGAGCAAGAGGCTCCTGGGATTTGAAATTTATAGGGAGCAAGAGGCTCCTGGCATTTGAAGTTATAGGGAAGAAGAGGCTCCTGGTATTTGAAATTTATAGGGAGCAAGGGGCTCCTGGTATTTGAAGTTATAAGGAGCATGAGGCCCCTGGTATTTGAAATTTATAGGGTGCAAGTGGCCACTGGTGTTTGAAGTTATAGGGAACAAGAGGGTCCTGGTATTTGAAGTTATAGGGAGCAAGACGCTCCTGGTATTTGAAGTTAGAGGGAACAAGAGGGACGAGGTATCTGAAGTTTATAGGGAGCAAGAGGCTCCCGGTATTTGAAGTTATAGGGAGCAAGAGGCTCCTGGTGTTTGAAATTATAGTGAGCATGAGGCTCCTGGTATTTCAAATTTATAGGCAGCAAGAGGCTTCTGCTTTTTGAAGTTAGAGGGAGCATGATGCTCCTGTTATTTGAAGTTATGGGGAGCAAGAGGGTCCTGGTGTCTGAAACTTATAGGAAGAAAGAGGCACCTGGTATTTGAAGTTATATGGAACAAGAGGCTCCTAGTATCTGAAGCTTGTAGGGAGAAACAGGCTCCTGGTATTTGATGTTACAGGGAGCAAGAGGCACCTGGTATTTCAAGTTATACAGAACAAGATGGTCCTGGCATTTGAAGTTATAGGGAGCATGAGGCTCATTGTATTTGAAGTTTATCGGGAGCAAGAGGCTCCTGGGTATTTGAAGTTATAGAGAACAAGATGGTCCTGGCACTTGAGGTTATACGGAGCAAGAGGCTCCTGGTATCTGAAGCTTGTAAGGAGAAAGAGGTACCTGGTATTTGAAGTTATGCAGAACAAGAGGCTCCTGGTATTTGAAATTACAGGGAACAAGAGGCTCCTGGTATTTGAAGTTATAGGGAGCAAGAGGCTCCTGGCATTTGAATTTATAGGGAACAAGAGGCTCCTGGTATTTGAAGTTATAGGGAGAAAGAGGCTCCTGGTATTTGAAGTTATCAGGAACAAGAGGGTCCTGGTATTTGAAGTTTATAGGGAGCAAGAGGCTCCCGGTATTTGAAGTTATAGGGAGCAAGAGGCTCCTGGTGTTTGAAGTCATAGGGAGCAAGAGGCTCCTGGTATTTGAAGTTTATAGGGAGCAAGAGGCTCCCGGTATTTGAAGTTATAGGCAGCAAGAGGCTCCTGGTATTTTAAGTTATAGCGAACTAGAGGCTTCTGGTATTTGAAGTTAGAGGGAGCAAGAGGCTCCTGTTATTTGAAGTTATAGGGAGCAAGAGGCTCCTGGTATCTGAAGTTTATAGGAAGCTAGAGGCTCCTGGTATTTGATGTTATAGGGAGCAAGAGGCTCCTGGTATTGAATTTACAGGGAACAAGAGGCTCCTGGTATTTGAAGTTATAGGGACCAAGAGGCTCCTGGTATTTGAAGTTATCGGGAACAAGAGGGTCCTAGTATTTGAAGTTTACAGGGAGCCAGATGCTCTTGGTTTTTGAAGTTTATAGGGAGCAAGAGGCTCCTGGTATTTGAAGTTTATAAGGATCGAGAGGATACCGGTATTTGAAGTTATAGGGAGCAAGAGGCTCCTGGTATTTGAAGATTATAGGGAGCATGAGGCTCCTGGCATTTGAAGTTTATAGGGAGCAAGAGGCTCCTGGTATTTGACGTTATCGGGAGCACGAGTCTCCTAGTATTTCAACTTATAGGGAGCATGAGGCTCCTTGTATTTGAAGGTTATAGGGAGCAAGAGGCTCCTTGTATTTGAAGGTTATAGGGATCAAGAGGCTCCTGGTATTTGAGGTTATAGAGAACAAGAGGGTCCTGGTATTTGAAATTATAGGGAGCATGAAGCTCTTGGTATTTGAAGTTATACGGAACAAGGGGCTCCTGGTATTTGAAATTATAGGGAGCAAGAGGCTCCTGGGATTTGAAATTTATAGGGAGCAAGAGGCTCCTGGCATTTGAAGTTATAGGGAAGAAGAGGCTCCTGGTATTTGAAATTTATAGGGAGCAAGGGGCTCCTGGTATTTGAAGTTATAAGGAGCATGAGGCCCCTGGTATTTGAAATTTATAGGGTGCAAGTGGCCACTGGTGTTTGAAGTTATAGGGAACAAGAGGGTCCTGGTATTTGAAGTTATAGGGAGCAAGACGCTCCTGGTATTTGAAGTTAGAGGGAACAAGAGGGTCCTGGTATCTGAAGTTTATAGGGAGCAAGAGGCTCCCGGTATTTGAAGTTATAGGGAGCAAGAGGCTCCTGGTATTTGAAGTTATAGGGAGCATGAGGCTCCTGGTATTTGAAGTTAGAGGAAACAAGAGGGTCCTGGTATTTGAAGTTATAGGGAGCAAGACGCTCCTGGTATTTGAAGTTAGAGGGAACAAGAGGGTCCTGGTATCTGAAGTTTATAGGGAGCAAGAGGCTCCCGGTATTTGAAGTTATAGGGAGCAAGAGGCTCCTGGTGTTTGAAATTATAGTGAGCATGAGACTCCTGGTATTTCAAATTTATAGGCAGCAAGAGGCTTCTGCTTTTTGAAGTTAGAGGGAGCATGATGCTCCTGTTATTTGAAGTTATGGGGAGCAAGAGGGTCCTGGTGTCTGAAACTTATAGGAAGCAAGAGGCACCTGGTATTTGAAGTTATATGGAACAAGAGGCTCCTGGTAATTGAAGTTACAGGCAGCAAGAGGCTCCTGGTATTTTAAGTTATAGCGAACTAGAGGCTTCTGGTATTTGAAGTTAGAGGGAGCAAGAGGCTCCTGTTATTTGAAGTTATAGGGAGCAAGAGGGTGCTGGTATCTGAAGTTTATAGGAAGCAAGAGGCTCCTGGTATTTGATGTTATAGGGAGCAAGAGGCTCCTGGCATTGAATTTATAGGGAACAAGAGGCTCCTGGTATTTGAAGTTATAGGGACCAAGAGGCTCCTGGTATTAGAAGTTATCGGGAACAAGAGGGTCCTGGTATTTGAAGTTTACAGGGAGCAAGAGGCTCCCGGTATTTGAAGTTATAGGGAGCAAGAGGCTCCTGGTGTTTGAAGTCACAGGGAGCAAGAGGCTCCTGGTATTTGAAGTTTATAGGGAGCAAGAGGCTCCTGGTATTTGAGGTTATAGAGAGCAAGAGGGTCCTGCTATTTGAAATTTATAGGGATCAAGAGGATACTGGTGTTTGAAGTTATAGGGAGCAAAGAGCTCCTGGTATTTGATGTTATAGGGAGCTTGAGGCTGCTGGTATTTGATGTTTATAGGGAGCAAGTGGCTCTGGGTATTTGAAGTTATAGGGAGCAAGAGACTCCTGGTATTTGAAATTATAGGGAGCAAGAGTAACAAGGAAATGGATTACTGGGCTAATGGTAGACTACTTGGTAGTGTGGAGGAGCAGAGGCATCTTGATGTCCATGTACACAGATCTTTGAAAGTTGCCACCCAGGTAAATAGTGCTGTGAAGAAGGCATATGGCGTACTGGGCTTTATTGGTAGAGGAATTGAGTTCCGGAGTCCTGAGGTCATGTTGCAGTTGTATAAGACTCTGGTGCGGCCTCATCTGGAGTATTGTGTGCAGTTTTGGTCGCCATACTACAGGAAGGATGTGGAGGCATTGGAACGGGTGCATAAGAGGTTTACCAGGATGTTGTCTGGTATGGTAGGAAGATTGTATGAGGAAAGGCTGAGGCAATTGGGACTTTTCTCATTGGAGAAAAGAAGGTTTAGGGGAGATTTGATAGAGGTGTACAAGATGATCAGGGGTTTAGATAGGGTTGACAGTGAGAACCTTTTTCCGCGTATGGAGTCAGCTGTTACTAGGGGACACAGCTTTAAATTAAGGGGTGGTAGGTATAGGACAGATGTTAGGGGTAGATTTTTTACTCAGTGGGTTGTGAGTTCATGGAATGCCCTGCCAATAGCAGTGGAGGACTCTCCCTCTTTAGGGTCAATTAAGCGGGCATTGGACAAGCATATGGAGGTTATTGGGCTAGTGTAGGTTAGGTAGGCTTCGGTCGGCGCAACATCAAGGGCTGAAGGGCCTGTACTGTGCTGTATTTTTCTATGTTTTATGTTCTAAGAGGCTCCTGGTATTTGAATATTATTGGGAGCAAGAGGCTCCTGGTTTTTGAAGTTTATAGGGAGCAGGGGGCACCTGGTATTTGAAGTTTAGGGAGCATGAGTCTCCTGGTATTTGAAGTTTATAGGGAGCAAGAGGCTCCTGGTATTTGAAGTTTATAGGGAGCAAGACGCTCCTGGGTATTTGAAGTCATAGAGAACAAGAGGTTCCTGGCATTTTAAGTTATAGGGAACATGAGGCTACTGGTCTTTGAAGTTTATAGGGAGCAGGGGGCTCCTGGTATTTGAAGTTATGGGAGCATGAGGCTCCTGGTATTCGAAGATTACAGGGAGCCAGATGCTCCCGGTATTTGAAGTTTATAGGGAGCACGAGGCTCCTGGTATTTGAAGTTTATAGGGTGCAAGAGACTCTAGATATTTGAAGTTATAGGGAGCAAGAGACTCCTGGGATTTGAATTTCATAGGGAGCAAGAGGCTCCTGGTATTTGAAGTTTATTGGGAACAAGAGTCTCCTGGTATTTGAAGTTATAGGTGCGCATGAGGCTCCTGGTATTTGAAGCTATAGGGAGCAAGAGGCTCCTAGTACTTGAGGTTATAGAGAACAAGAGGTTCCTGGTATTTGAAGTTATAGAGAGCATGAGGCTCTTGGTATTGGAAGTTATAGGGAGCAAGAGACTCCTGAGATATGAAGTTTATAGGGAGCAAGAGGCTCCTGGCATTTGAGGTTATAGGAAAGAAGAGGGTCCTGGTATTTGAAGTCTATAGGGAGCAGGGGAGTCCTGGTGTTTGAAGTTATAAGGAGCATGAGGCTCCTGGTATTAGAAGTTTATAGGGAGAAAGAGACTCCTGGTATTTGAATTTTATAGGGAGCAAGAGGCTCCCGGTGTTTATAATTTATAGGGAACAAGAGGCCCCTGGTCTTTGAAGTTATAGGGATCAAGAGGCTCCTGGTATTTGAAGATTATAGGGAGCCAGACGCTCCTGGTTTTTGAAGTTTATAGGGAGCAAGAGGCTCCTGGTATTTGAAGTTTATAGGGAGCAAGAGGCTCCTGGTATTTGACGTTATCGGGAGCACGAGTCTCCTAGTATTTCAACTTATAGGGAGCATGAGGCTCCTTGTATTTGAAGGTTATAGGGAGCAAGAGGCTCCTTGTATTTGAAGGTTATAGGGAGCAAGAGGCTCCTGGTATTTGAGGTTATAGAGAACAAGAGGGTCCTGGTATTTGAAATTATAGGGAGCATGAAGCTCTTGGTATTTGAAGTTATACGGAACAAGGGGCTCCTGGTATTTGAAATTATAGGGAGCAAGAGGCTCCTGGGATTTGAAATTTATAGGGAGCAAGAGGCTCCTGGCATTTGAAGTTATAGGGAAGAAGAGGCTCCTGGTATTTGAAATTTATAGGGAGCAAGGGGCTCCTGGTATTTGAAGTTATAAGGAGCATGAGGCCCCTGGTATTTGAAATTTATAGGGTGCAAGTGGCCACTGGTGTTTGAAGTTATAGGGAACAAGAGGGTCCTGGTATTTGAAGTTATAGGGAGCAAGACGCTCCTGGTATTTGAAGTTAGAGGGAACAAGAGGGACGAGGTATCTGAAGTTTATAGGGAGCAAGAGGCTCCCGGTATTTGAAGTTATAGGGAGCAAGAGGCTCCTGGTGTTTGAAATTATAGTGAGCATGAGGCTCCTGGTATTTCAAATTTATAGGCAGCAAGAGGCTTCTGCTTTTTGAAGTTAGAGGGAGCATGATGCTCCTGTTATTTGAAGTTATGGGGAGCAAGAGGGTCCTGGTGTCTGAAACTTATAGGAAGCAAGAGGCACCTGGTATTTGAAGTTATATGGAACAAGAGGCTCCTAGTATCTGAAGCTTGTAGGGAGAAACAGGCTCCTGGTATTTGATGTTACAGGGAGCAAGAGGCACCTGGTATTTCAAGTTATACAGAACAAGATGGTCCTGGCATTTGAAGTTATAGGGAGCATGAGGCTCATTGTATTTGAAGTTTATCGGGAGCAAGAGGCTCCTGGGTATTTGAAGTTATAGAGAACAAGATGGTCCTGGCACTTGAGGTTATACGGAGCAAGAGGCTCCTGGTATCTGAAGCTTGTAAGGAGAAAGAGGTACCTGGTATTTGAAGTTATGCAGAACAAGAGGCTCCTGGTATTTGAAATTACAGGGAACAAGAGGCTCCTGGTATTTGAAGTTATAGGGAGCAAGAGGCTCCTGGCATTTGAATTTATAGGGAACAAGAGGCTCCTGGTATTTGAAGTTATAGGGAGCAAGAGGCTCCTGGTATTTGAAGTTATCAGGAACAAGAGGGTCCTGGTATTTGAAGTTTATAGGGAGCAAGAGGCTCCCGGTATTTGAAGTTATAGGGAGCAAGAGGCTCCTGGTGTTTGAAGTCATAGGGAGCAAGAGGCTCCTGGTATTTGAAGTTTATAGGGAGCAAGAGGCTCCCGGTATTTGAAGTTATAGGCAGCAAGAGGCTCCTGGTATTTTAAGTTATAGCGAACTAGAGGCTTCTGGTATTTGAAGTTAGAGGGAGCAAGAGGCTCCTGTTATTTGAAGTTATAGGGAGCAAGAGGCTCCTGGTATCTGAAGTTTATAGGAAGCTAGAGGCTCCTGGTATTTGATGTTATAGGGAGCAAGAGGCTCCTGGTATTGAATTTACAGGGAACAAGAGGCTCCTGGTATTTGAAGTTATAGGGACCAAGAGGCTCCTGGTATTTGAAGTTATCGGGAACAAGAGGGTCCTGGTATTTGAAGTTTATAGGGAGCAAGAGGCTCCTGGTATTTGAAGTTTATAAGGATCGAGAGGATACCGGTATTTGAAGTTATAGGGAGCAAGAGGCTCCTGGTATTTGAAGTTTATAGGGAGCATGAGGCTCCTGGCATTTGAAGTTTATAGGGAGCAAGAGGCTCCTGGTATTTGACGTTATCGGGAGCACGAGTCTCCTAGTATTTCAACTTATAGGGAGCATGAGGCTCCTTGTATTTGAAGGTTATAGGGAGCAAGAGGCTCCTTGTATTTGAAGGTTATAGGGAGCAAGAGGCTCCTGGTATTTGAGGTTATAGAGAACAAGAGGGTCCTGGTATTTGAAATTATAGGGAGCATGAAGCTCTTGGTATTTGAAGTTATACAGAACAAGGGGCTCCTGGTATTTGAAATTATAGGGAGCAAGAGGCTCCTGGGATTTGAAATTTATAGGGAGCAAGAGGCTCCTGGCATTTGAAGTTATAGGGAAGAAGAGGCTCCTGGTATTTGAAATTTATAGGGAGCAAGGGGCTCCTGGTATTTGAAGTTATAAGGAGCATGAGGCCCCTGGTATTTGAAATTTATAGGGTGCAAGTGGCCACTGGTGTTTGAAGTTATAGGGAACAAGAGGGTCCTGGTATTTGAAGTTATAGGGAGCAAGACGCTCCTGGTATTTGAAGTTAGAGGGAACAAGAGGGTCCTGGTATCTGAAGTTTATAGGAAGCAAGAGGCTCCCGGTATTTGAAGTTATAGGGAGCAAGAGGCTCCTGGTATTTGAAGTTATAGGGAGCATGAGGCTCCTGGTATTTGAAGTTAGAGGGAACAAGAGGGTCCTGGTATTTGAAGTTATAGGGAGCAAGACGCTCCTGGTATTTGAAGTTAGAGGGAACAAGAGGGTCCTGGTATCTGAAGTTTATAGGGAGCAAGAGGCTCCTGGTATTTGAAGTTATAGGGAGCAAGAGGCTCCTGGTGTTTGAAATTATAGTGAGCATGAGGCTCCTGGTATTTCAAATTTATAGGCAGCAAGAGGCTTCTGCTTTTTGAAGTTAGAGGGAGCATGATGCTCCTGTTATTTGAAGTTATGGGGAGCAAGAGGGTCCTGGTGTCTGAAACTTATAGGAAGCAAGAGGCACCTGGTATTTGAAGTTATATGGAAGAAGAGGCTCCTGGTAATTGAAGTTACAGGCAGCAAGAGGCTCCTGGTATTTTAAGTTATAGCGAACTAGAGGCTTCTGGTATTTGAAGTTAGAGGGAGCAAGAGGCTCCTGTTATTTGAAGTTATAGGGAGCAAGAGGGTGCTGTTATCTGAAGTTTATAGGAAGCAAGAGGCTCCTGGTATTTGATGTTATAGGGAGCAAGAGGCTCCTGTCATTGAATTTATAGGGAACAAGAGGCTCCTGGTATTTGAAGTTATAGGGACCAAGAGGCTCCTGGTATTAGAAGTTATCGGGAACAAGAGGGTCCTGGTATTTGAAGTTTACAGGGAGCAAGAGGCTCCCGGTATTTGAAGTCATAGGGAGCAAGAGGCTCCTGGTATTTGAAGTTTATAGGGAGCAAGAGGCTCCCGGTATTTGAAGTTATAGGCAGCAAGAGGCTCCTGGTATTTTAAGTTATAGCGAACTAGAGGCTTCTGGTATTTGAAGTTAGAGGGAGCAAGAGGCTCCTGTTATTTGAAGTTATAGGGAGCAAGAGGCTCCTGGTATCTGAAGTTTATAGGAAGCTAGAGGCTCCTGGTATTTGATGTTATAGGGAGCAAGAGGCTCCTGGTATTGAATTTACAGGGAACAAGAGGCTCCTGGTATTTGAAGTTATAGGGACCAAGAGGCTCCTGGTATTTGAAGTTATCGGGAACAAGAGGGTCCTGGTATTTGAAGTTTATAGGGAGCAAGAGGCTCCTGGTATTTGAAGTTTATAAGGATCGAGAGGATACCGGTATTTGAAGTTATAGGGAGCAAGAGGCTCCTGGTATTTGAAGTTTATAGGGAGCATGAGGCTCCTGGCATTTGAAGTTTATAGGGAGCAAGAGGCTCCTGGTATTTGACGTTATCGGGAGCACGAGTCTCCTAGTATTTCAACTTATAGGGAGCATGAGGCTCCTTGTATTTGAAGGTTATAGGGAGCAAGAGGCTCCTTGTATTTGAAGGTTATAGGGAGCAAGAGGCTCCTGGTATTTGAGGTTATAGAGAACAAGAGGGTCCTGGTATTTGAAATTATAGGGAGCATGAAGCTCTTGGTATTTGAAGTTATACAGAACAAGGGGCTCCTGGTATTTGAAATTATAGGGAGCAAGAGGCTCCTGGGATTTGAAATTTATAGGGAGCAAGAGGCTCCTGGCATTTGAAGTTATAGGGAAGAAGAGGCTCCTGGTATTTGAAATTTATAGGGAGCAAGGGGCTCCTGGTATTTGAAGTTATAAGGAGCATGAGGCCCCTGGTATTTGAAATTTATAGGGTGCAAGTGGCCACTGGTGTTTGAAGTTATAGGGAACAAGAGGGTCCTGGTATTTGAAGTTATAGGGAGCAAGACGCTCCTGGTATTTGAAGTTAGAGGGAACAAGAGGGTCCTGGTATCTGAAGTTTATAGGAAGCAAGAGGCTCCCGGTATTTGAAGTTATAGGGAGCAAGAGGCTCCTGGTATTTGAAGTTATAGGGAGCATGAGGCTCCTGGTATTTGAAGTTAGAGGGAACAAGAGGGTCCTGGTATTTGAAGTTATAGGGAGCAAGACGCTCCTGGTATTTGAAGTTAGAGGGAACAAGAGGGTCCTGGTATCTGAAGTTTATAGGGAGCAAGAGGCTCCCGGTATTTGAAGTTATAGGGAGCAAGAGGCTCCTGGTGTTTGAAATTATAGTGAGCATGAGGCTCCTGGTATTTCAAATTTATAGGCAGCAAGAGGCTTCTGCTTTTTGAAGTTAGAGGGAGCATGATGCTCCTGTTATTTGAAGTTATGGGGAGCAAGAGGGTCCTGGTGTCTGAAACTTATAGGAAGCAAGAGGCACCTGGTATTTGAAGTTATATGGAACAAGAGGCTCCTGGTAATTGAAGTTACAGGCAGCAAGAGGCTCCTGGTATTTTAAGTTATAGCGAACTAGAGGCTTCTGGTATTTGAAGTTAGAGGGAGCAAGAGGCTCCTGTTATTTGAAGTTATAGGGAGCAAGAGGGTGCTGTTATCTGAAGTTTATAGGAAGCAAGAGGCTCCTGGTATTTGATGTTATAGGGAGCAAGAGGCTCCTGGCATTGAATTTATAGGGAACAAGAGGCTCCTGGTATTTGAAGTTATAGGGACCAAGAGGCTCCTGGTATTAGAAGTTATCGGGAACAAGAGGGTCCTGGTATTTGAAGTTTACAGGGAGCAAGAGGCTCCCGGTATTTGAAGTTATAGGGAGCAAGAGTCTCCTGGTGTTTGAAGTCACAGGGAGCAAGAGGCTCCTGGTATTTGAAGTTTAGAGGGAGCAAGAGGCTCCTGGTATTTGAAATGTATTGGGAACAAGAGTCTTCTGGTATTTGAAGTTATAGGGAGCAAGCAGCTCTGGGTATTTGAAATTATAGGGAGCAAGAGGTTCCTAGTATTTGAATAGTATAGGGAGCAAGAGGCTCCTGGTATTTGAAGTTTATAGGGTGCCAGATGTTCCTGGTATTTGAGGTTATAGAGAACAAGAGGGTCCTGGTATTTGAAGTTATAGGGAGCATGAGGCTCCTGGTATTTGAAGCTATAGGTAGCAAGAGGCTCCTGGTACTTGAGGTTACAGAGAACAAGAGGTTCCTGGTATTTGAAGTTATAGGGAAGAAGAGGCCACTGGTATTTGAAGTTATAGGGAGCAAGAGGCTCCCGGAAATTGAAGTTATGGGGAGCAAGAGGTTCCTGGTATTTGAAGTTTATAGGCAGCAAGAGACTCCTGGTATTTGAAGTTATAGGGAAGAAGAGGCTCCTGGTATTTGAAGGTATAGGGAAGAAGAGGCTCCTGGTATTTGGAGTTATAGGGAGTAAGAGGCTCCTGGTATTTGAATTTTAGAGGGATCAAGAGGCTCCTGGTATTTGAAATTATAGGGAGCAAGAGGCTCCTGGTATTTGAAGTTTAGAGGGAGCAAGAGGCTCCTGGTATTTGAAATGTATTGGGAACAAGAGTCTTCCGGTATTTGAAGTTATAGGGAGCAAGCAGCTCTGGGTATTTGAAATTATAGGGAGCAGGAGGTTCCTAGTATTTGAATATTATAGGGAGCAAGAGGCTCCTGGTATTTGAAGTTTATAGGGTGCCAGATGTTCCTGGTATTTGAGGTTATAGAGAACAAGAGAGTCCTGGTATTTGAAGTTATAGGGAGCATGAGGCTCCTGGTATTTGAAGTTATACAGAACAAGAGGCACCTGGTATTTGAAATTATAGGGAGCAAGAGGCTCCTGGTATTTGAAGTTTATAGGGAGCAAGGGGCTCCTGGTATTTGAAATTATAGGGAGCAAGAGGCTCCTGTTATTTGAAGTTATAGGGAGCAAGAGGCTCCTGGTATCTGAAGTTTATAGGAAGCAAGAGGCTCCTGGTATTTGATGTTATAGGGAGCAAGAGGCTCCTGGCATTGAATTTATAGGGAACAAGAGGCTCCTGGTATTTGAAGTTATAGGGACCAAGAGGCTCCTGGTATTTGAAGTTATCGGGAACAAGAGGCTCCCGGTATTTGAAGTTATAGGGAACAAGAGGCTCCTGGTGTTTGAAGTCATAGGGAGCAAGAGGCTCGTGGTATTGGAAGTTTAGAGGGAGCAAGAGGCTCCTGGTATTTGAAATGTATTGGGAACAAGAGTCTTCTGGTATTTGAAGGTATAGGGAGCAAGCAGCTCTGGGTATTTGAAATTATAGGGAGCAAGAGGTTCCTAGTATTTGAATAGTATAGGGAGCAAGAGGCTCCTGGTATTTGAAGTTTATAGGGTGCCAGATGTTCCTGGTATTTGAGGTTATAGAGAACAAGAGGGTGCTGGTATTTGAAGTTATAGGGAGCATGAGGCTCCTGGTATTTGAAGCTATAGGTAGCAAGAGGCTCCTGGTACTTGAGGTTACAGAGAACAAGAGGGTCCTGGTATTTGAAGTTATAGGGAGCATGAGGCTCCTGGTATTTGAAGTTATACAGAACAAGAGGCACCTGGTATTTGAAATTATAGGGAGCAAGAGGCTCCTGGTATTTGAAGTTTATAGGGAGCAAGGGGCTCCTGGTATTTGAAATTATAGGGAGCAAGAGGCTCCTGTTATTTGAAGTTATAGGGAGCAAGAGGCTCCTGGTATCTGAAGTTTATAGGAAGCAAGAGGCTCCTGGTATTTGATGTTATAGGGAGCAAGAGGCTCCTGGCATTTGATGTTTATAGGGAACAAGATGCCTCTGGCATTTGAAAGTATAGGGAGCAAGAGTCTCCTGGTATTTGTAATTTATGTGGAGCAAGAGGCCCCTGGTATTTGATGTTATATGGGACAGGAGGCTCCTGGTATTTGAAGTTATAGGGAGCAAGAGGCATCTGGTGTTTGAAGTTTATAGGGAGCACGAGGTCTCTGGTATTTGAAATTTATAGGGTGCAAGAGGCCACTGGTATTTGAAGTTATAGGGAGCAAGAGGCTCCTAGTATCTGCAGCTTGTAGGGAGAAACAGGCTCCTGGTATTTGATGTTACAGGGAGCAAGAGGCACCTGGTATTTCAAGTTATACAGAACAAGATGGTCCTGGCATTTGAAGTTATAGGGAGCATGAGGCTCATTGTATTTGAAGTTTATCGGGAGCAAGAGGCTCCTGGGTATTTGAAGTTATAGAGAACAAGATGGTCCTGGCACTTGAGGTTATACGGAGCAAGAGGCTCCTGGTATCTGAAGCTTGTAAGGAGAAAGAGGTACCTGGTATTTGAAGTTATGCAGAACAAGAGGCTCCTGGTATTTGAAATTACAGGGAACAAGAGGCTCCTGGTATTTGAAGTTATATGGAGCAAGAGGCTCCTGGCATTTGAATTTATAGGGAACAAGAGGCTCCTGGTATTTGAAGTTATAGGGAGCAAGAGGCTCCTGGTATTTGAAGTTATCAGGAACAAGAGGGTCCTGGTATTTGAAGTTTATAGGGAGCAAGAGGCTCCCGGTATTTGAAGTTATAGGGAGCAAGAGGCTCCTGGTGTTTGAAGTCATAGGGAGCAAGAGGCTCCTGGTATTTGAAGTTTATAGGGAGCAAGAGGCTCCCGGTATTTGAAGTTATAGGCAGCAAGAGGCTCCTGGTATTTTAAGTTATAGCGAACTAGAGGCTTCTGGTATTTGAAGTTAGAGGGAGCAAGAGGCTCCTGTTATTTGAAGTTATAGGGAGCAAGAGGCTCCTGGTATCTGAAGTTTATAGGAAGCTAGAGGCTCCTGGTATTTGATGTTATAGGGAGCAAGAGGCTCCTGGTATTGAATTTACAGGGAACAAGAGGCTCCTGGTATTTGAAGTTATAGGGACCAAGAGGCTCCTGGTATTTGAAGTTATTGGGAACAAGAGGGTCCTGGTATTTGAAGTTTACAGGGAGCCAGATGCTCCTGGTTTTTGAAGTTTATAGGGAGCAAGAGGCTCCTGGTATTTGAAGTTTATAAGGATCGAGAGGATACCGGTATTTGAAGTTATAGGGAGCAAGAGGCTCCTGGTATTTGAAGTTTATAGGGAGCATGAGGCTCCTGGCATTTGAAGTTTATAGGGAGCAAGAGGCTCCTGGTATTTGACGTTATCGGGAGCACGAGTCTCCTAGTATTTCAACTTATAGGGAGCATGAGGCTCCTTGTATTTGAAGGTTATAGGGAGCAAGAGGCTCCTTGTATTTGAAGGTTATAGGGAGCAAGAGGCTCCTGGTATTTGAGGTTATAGAGAACAAGAGGGTCCTGGTATTTGAAATTATAGGGAGCATGAAGCTCTTGGTATTTGAAGTTATACGGAACAAGGGGCTCCTGGTATTTGAAATTATAGGGAGCAAGAGGCTCCTGGGATTTGAAATTTATAGGGAGCAAGAGGCTCCTGGCATTTGAAGTTATAGGGAAGAAGAGGCTCCTGGTATTTGAAATTTATAGGGAGCAAGGGGCTCCTGGTATTTGAAGTTATAAGGAGCATGAGGCCCCTGGTATTTGAAATTTATAGGGTGCAAGTGGCCACTGGTGTTTGAAGTTATAGGGAACAAGAGGGTCCTGGTATTTGAAGTTATAGGGAGCAAGACGCTCCTGGTATTTGAAGTTTATAGGGAACAAGAGGGTCCTGGTATCTGAAGTTTATAGGGAGCAAGAGGCTCCCGGTATTTGAAGTTATAGGGAGCAAGAGGCTCCTGGTTTTTGAAGTTAGAGGGAACAAGAGGGTCCTGATATCTGAAGTTTATAGGGAGCAAGAGGCTCCCGGTATTTGAAGTTATAGGGAGCAAGAGGCTCCTGGTGTTTGAAATTAGAGTGAGCATGAGGCTCCTGGTATTTCAAATTTATAGGCAGCAAGAGGCTTCTGCTTTTTGAAGTTAGAGGGAGCATGATGCTCCTGTTATTTGAAGTTATGGGGAGCAAGAGGGTCCTGGTGTCTGAAACTTATAGGAAGCAAGAGGCACCTGGTATTTGAAGTTATATGGAACAAGAGGCTCCTGGTAATTGAACTTACAGGCAGCAAGAGGCTCCTGGTATTTTAAGTTATAGCGAACTAGAGGCTTCTGGTATTTGAAGTTAGAGGGAGCAAGAGGCTCCTGTTATTTGAAGTTATAGGGAGCAAGAGGGTCCTGGTATCTGAAGTTTATAGGAAGCAAGAGGCTCCTGGTATTTGATGTTATAGGGAGCAAGAGGCTCCTGGCATTGAATTTATAGGGAACAAGAGGCTCCTGGTATTTGAAGTTATAGGGACCAAGAGGCTCCTGGTATTAGAAGTTATCGGGAACAAGAGGGTCCTGGTATTTGAAGTTTACAGGGAGCAAGAGGCTCCCGGTATTTGAAGTTATAGGGAGCAAGAGGCTCCTGGTGTTTGAAGTCACAGGGAGCAAGAGGCTCCTGGTATTTGAAGTTTAGAGGGAGCAAGAGGCTCCTGGTATTTGAAATGTATTGGGAACAAGAGTCTTCTGGTATTTGAATTTATAGGGAGCAAGCAGCTATGGGTATTTGAAATTATAGGGAGCAAGAGGTTCCTAGTATTTGAATAGTATAGGGAGCAAGAGGCTCCTGGTATTTGAAGTTTATAGGGTGCCAGATGTTCCTGGTATTTGAGGTTATAGAGAACAAGAGGGTCCTGGTATTTGAAGTTATAGGGAGCATGAGGCTCCTGGTATTTGAAGCTATAGGTAGCAAGAGGCTCCTGGTACTTGAGGTTACAGAGAACAAGAGGTTCCTGGTATTTGAAGTTATAGGGAAGAAGAGGCCACTGGTATTTGAAGTTATAGGGAGCAAGAGGCTCCCGGAAATTGAAGTTATGGGGAGCAAGAGGTTCCTGGTATTTGAAGGTATAGGGAAGAAGAGGCTCCTGGTATTTGGAGTTATAGGGAGTAAGAGGCTCCTGGTATTTGAATTTTAGAGGGATCAAGAGGCTCCTGGTATTTGAAATTATAGGGAGCAAGAGGCTCCTGGTATTTGAAGTTTAGAGGGAGCAAGAGGCTCCTGGTATTTGAAATGTATTGGGAACAAGAGTCTTCCGGTATTTGAAGTTATAGGGAGCAAGCAGCTCTGGGTATTTGAAATTATAGGGAGCAAGAGGTTCCTAGTATTTGAATATTATAGGGAGCAAGAGGCTCCTGGTATTTGAAGTTTATAGGGTGCCAGATGTTCCTGGTATTTGAGGTTATAGAGAACAAGAGGGTCCTGGTATTTGAAGTTATAGGGATCAAGAGGCTCCTGGTATTTGAAATTATAGTGAGCAAGAGGCTCCTGGTATTGGAAGTTTAGAGGGAGCAAGAGGCTCCTGGTATTTGAAATGTATTGGGAATAAGAGTCTTCTGGTATTTGAAGTTATAGGGAGCAAGCAGCTCTGGGTATTTGAAATTATAGGGAGCAAGAGGTTCCTAGTATTTGAATATTATAGGTAACAAGAGGCTCCTGGTATTTGAAGTTATAGGGACCAAGAGGCTCCTGGTATTAGAAGTTATCGGGAACAAGAGGGTCCTGGTATTTGAAGTTTACAGGGAGCAAGAGGCTCCCGGTATTTGAAGTTATAGGGAGCAAGAGTCTCCTGGTATTTGAAGTTTAGAGGGAGCAAGAGGCTCCTGGTATTTGAAATGTATTGGGAACAAGAGTCTTCTGGTATTTGAAGTTATAGGGAGCAAGCAGCTCTGGGTATTTGAAATTATAGGGAGCAAGAGGTTCCTAGTATTTGAATAGTATAGGGAGCAAGAGGCTCCTGGTATTTGAAGTTTATAGGGTGCCAGATGTTCCTGGTATTTGAGGTTATAGAGAACAAGAGGGTCCTGGTATTTGAAGTTATAGGGAGCATGAGGCTCCTGGTATTTGAAGTTATACAGAACAAGAGGCACCTGGTATTTGAAATTATAGGGAGCAAGAGGCTCCTGGTATTTGAAGTTTATAGGGAGCAAGGGGCTCCTGGTATTTGAAATTATAGGGAGCAAGAGGCTCCTGTTATTTGAAGTTATAGGGAGCAAGAGGCTCCTGGTATCTGAAGTTTATAGGAAGCAAGAGGCTCCTGGTATTTGATGTTATAGGGAGCAAGAGGCTCCTGGCATTGAATTTATAGGGAACAAGAGGCTCCTGGTATTTGAAGTTATAGGGACCAAGAGGTTCCTGGTATTTGAAGTTATCGGGAACAAGAGGCTCCCGGTATTTGAAGTTATAGGGAACAAGAGGCTCCTGGTGTTTGAAGTCATAGGGAGCAAGAGGCTCGTGGTATTGGAAGTTTAGAGGGAGCAAGAGGCTCCTGGTATTTGAAATGTATTGGGAACAAGAGTCTTCTGGTATTTGAAGTTATAGGGAGCAAGCAGCTCTGGGTATTTGAAATTATAGGGAGCAAGAGGTTCCTAGTATTTGAATAGTATTGGGAGCAAGAGGCTCCTGGTATTTGAAGTTTATAGGGTGCCAGATGTTCCTGGTATTTGAGGTTATAGAGAACAAGAGGGTCCTGGTATTTGAAGTTATAGGGAGCATGAGGCTCCTGGTATTTGAAGCTATAGGTAGCAAGAGGCTCCTGGTACTTGAGGTTACAGAGAACAAGAGGTTCCTGGTATTTGAAGTTATAGGGAAGAAGAGGCCACTGGTATTTGAAGTTATAGGGAGCAAGAGGCTCCCGGAAATTGAAGTTATGGGGAGCAAGAGGTTCCTGGTATTTGAAGTTTATAGGCAGCAAGAGACTCCTGGTATTTGAAGTTATAGGGAAGAAGAGGCTCCTGGTATTTGAAGGTATAGGGAAGAAGAGGCTCCTGGTATTTGGAGTTATAGGGAGTAAGAGGCTCCTGGTATTTGAATTTTAGAGGGATCAAGAGGCTCCTGGTATTTGAAATTATAGGGAGCAAGAGGCTCCTGGTATTTGAAGTTTAGAGGGAGCAAGAGGCTCCTGGTATTTGAAATGTATTGGGAACAAGAGTCTTCCGGTATTTGAAGTTATAGGGAGCAAGCAGCTCTGGGTATTTGAAATTATAGGGAGCAAGAGGTTCCTAGTATTTGAATATTATAGGGAGCAAGAGGCTCCTGGTATTTGAAGTTTATAGGGTGCCAGATGTTCCTGGTATTTGAGGTTATAGAGAACAAGAGGGTCCTGGTATTTGAAGTTATAGGGAGCATGAGGCTCCTGGTATTTGAAGTTATACAGAACAAGAGGCACCTGGTATTTGAAATTATAGGGAGCAAGAGGCTCCTGGTATTTGAAGTTTATAGGGAGCAAGGGGCTCCTGGTATTTGAAATTATAGGGAGCAAGAGGCTCCTGTTATTTGAAGTTATAGGGAGCAAGAGGCTCCTGGTATCTGAAGTTTATAGGAAGCAAGAGGCTCCTGGTATTTGATGTTATAGGGAGCAAGAGGCTCCTGGCATTGAATTTATAGGGAACAAGAGGCTCCTGGTATTTGAAGTTATAGGGACCAAGAGGCTCCTGGTATTTGAAGTTATCGGGAACAAGAGGGTCCTGGTATTTGAAGTTTACAGGGAGCAAGAGGCTCCCGGTATTTGAAGTTATAGGGAACAAGAGGCTCCTGGTGTTTGAAGTCATAGTGAGCAAGAGGCTCCTGGTATTGGAAGTTTAGAGGGAGCAAGAGGCTCCTGGTATTTGAAATGTATTGGGAATAAGAGTCTTCTGGTATTTGAAGTTATAGGGAGCAAGCAGCTCTGGGTATTTGAAATTATAGGGAGCAAGAGGTTCCTAGTATTTGAATATTATAGGTAACAAGAGGCTCCTGGTATTTGAAGTTATAGGGACCAAGAGGCTCCTGGTATTAGAAGTTATCGGGAACAAGAGGGTCCTGGTATTTGAAGTTTACAGGGAGCAAGAGGCTCCCGGTATTTGAAGTTATAGGGAGCAAGAGTCTCCTGGTATTTGAAGTTTAGAGGGAGCAAGAGGCTCCTGGTTTTTGAAATGTATTGGGAACAAGAGTCTTCCGGTATTTGAAGTTATAGGGAGCAAGCAGCTCTGGGTATTTGAAATTATAGGGAGCAAGTGGTTCCTAGTATTTGAATATTATAGGGAGCAAGAGGCTCCTGGTATTTGAAGTTTATAGGGTGCCAGATGTTCCTGGTATTTGAGGTTATAGAGAACAAGAGGGTCCTGGTATTTGAAGTTATAGGGAGCATGAGGCTCCTGGTATTTGAAGTTATACAGAACAAGAGGCACCTGGTATTTGAAATTATAGGGAGCAAGAGGCTCCTGGTATTTGAAGTTTATAGGGAGCAAGGGGCTCCTGGTGTTTGAAATTATAGGGAGCAAGAGGCTCCTAGTATTTGAATATTATTGGCAGCAAGAGGCTCCTGGTATTTGAAGTTTATAGGGAGCAAGATGCTCGTGGTATTTGAAGCTATAGGGAGCAAGAGGCTCCTGGTATTTGAAATTATTGGGAGCAAGAGGCTCCTAGTATATGAATATTATTGGGAGCAAGAGGCTCCCGGTATTTGAAGTTATAGGCAGCAAGAGGCTCCTGGTATTTTAAGTTATAGCGAACTAGAGGCTTCTGGTATTTGAAGTTAGAGGGAGCAAGAGGCTCCTGTTATTTGAAGTTATAGGGAGCAAGAGGGTCCTGGTATCTGAAGTTTATAGGAAGCAAGAGGCTCCTGGTATTTGAAGTTATAGGGTGGAGGAGGCTCCTGGTGTTTGAAGTTTATAGGGAGCACGAGGCCTCTGGTATTTGAAATTTATAGGGTGCAAGAGGCAACTGGTATTTGAAGTAAAAGGGAGCAAGGGGCTCCTGGTATCTGAGGCTTGTAGGGAGAAACAGGCTCCCGGTATTTGAAGTAATAAGGAGCAAGAGGCTCCTGGTAATTGAACTTATAGGGAGCATAAGGCTCCTGGTATTTGAAGTTATAAGGAGCAAGAGGTTCCCGGTATTTGAAGTTATAGGGAGCAAGAGGCTCCTGGTATTTCAAATTTATTGGGAACAAGAGTCTTCTGGTATTTGAAGTTATAGGGAGTAAGAGATTAGATTACTTACAGTGTCGAAACAGGCCCTTCAGCCCAACAAGTCCACACCTCCCCACCGAATCGCAACTTACCCATACCCCTACATTTACCCCTTACCTAACACTATGGGCAATTTAGCATGGCCAATTCACCTGACCCGCACATCTTTGGACTGTGGGAGGAAACCGGAGCACCCAGAGGAAACCAATGCAGACACGGCTACTGGTATTTGAAGTTTATACGGAAGAAGAGGATCCTGGTGTTTGAAGTTATAGGGAGCAAGAGGCTCCTGGTATTTGAAGTTTATCGGGAACAAGATACTTCTGGCATTTGAACGTATAGGGAGCAAGAGTCTCCTGGTATTTGTAATCTATAGGGAGCAAGAGGCTCTAGGTATTTGAAGTTATAGGGAGCAAGAGGTCCCTGGTATTTGAAGTTTATAGGGAGCACGAGGCTCCTGGTATTTGAAATTTTTAGGGATCAAGAGGATACTGGTGTTTGAAGTTATAGGGCGCAAGAGTCTCCTGGTATTTGAGGTTTATAGGGAACAAGAGTCTCCTGCTATTTGAGGTTTATAGGGAACAAGAGGCTCCTGGTATTTGAAGTTTATTGGGAACAAGAGTCTCCTGGTATTTGATTTTATAGGGAGCAAGAGGCTCTTGGAATTTGACATTATAAGGAGCACGAGTCTCCTGGTATTTCAACTTATAGGGAGCATGAGGCTCCTGGTATTTGAAGGTTATAGGAAGCAAGAGGCTCCAGGTATTTGAAGCTATAGGGAGCAGGTGGCTCCTGGTATTTGAAATGAGAGGGAGCAAGAGGCTCCCGGTATTTGAAGTTTATAGGGAGCAAGAGGCTCCTGGTATTTGAAGTTTATAGGGAGCAAGAGGCTCCTGGTATTTGAGGTTATAGAGAACAAGAGGGTCCTGGTATTTGAAGTTATAGGGAGCATGAGGCTCCTGGTATTTGAAGTTATACAGAACAAGAGGCTCCTGGTATTTGAAATTATAGGGAGCAAGAGGCTCCTGGTATCTGAAGTTTATAGGGAGCAAGGGGCTCCTGGTATTTGTAGTTATAGGGAGCAAGAGACTCCTGGTATTTGAAATTATAGGGAACAAGAGGCTCCTAGTATTTGAATATTATTGGGAGCAAGAGGCTCCTGGTATTTGAAGTTTATAGGGAGCAAGAGGCTCCTGGTATTTGAAATTATAGGGAGCAAGAGGCTCCTAGTATTTGAATATTATTGGGAGCAAGAGGCTCCTGGTATTTGAAGTTTATAGGGAGCAAGACGCTCCTGGGTATTTGAAGTTATAGGGAACATGAGGCTCCTGGTATTTGAAGTTTATAGGGAGCAGGGGGCTCCTGGTATTTGACGTTATAGGGAGCATGAGGCTCCTGGTATTTGAAGTTGATAGGGAGCAAGAGGCTCCTGGTATTTAAAGTTTATAGGGAGCACGAGGCTCCTGGTATTTGAAGTTTATTGGGAACAAGAGTCTCCTGGTATTTGAAGTTATAGGGAGTATGAGGCTCCTGGTATTTGAAGCTATAGGTAGCAAGAGGCTCCTGGTACTTGAGGTTATAGAGAACAAGAGGTTCCTGGTATTTGAAGTTATAGGGAAGAAGAGGCCACTGGTATTTGAAGTTATAGGGAGCAAGAGGCTCCTGGAAATTGAAGTTATGGGGAGCAAGAGGTTCTTGGTATTTGAAGTTTATAGGCAGCAAGAGACTCCTGGTATTTGAAGTTATAGGGAAGAAGAGGCTCCTGGTATTTGAAGGTATAGGGAAGAAGAGGCTCCTGGTATTTGGAGTTATAGGGAGTAAGAGGCTCCTGGTATTTGAATTTTAGAGGGATCAAGAGGCTCCTGGTATTTGAAATTATAGGGAGCAAGAGGCTCCTGGTATTTGAAGTTTAGAGGGAGCAAGAGGCTCCTGGAATTTGAAATGTATTGGGAACAAGAGTCTTCCGGTATTTGAAGTTATAGGGAGCAAGCAGCTCTGGGTATTTGAAATTATAGGGAGCAAGAGGTTCCTAGTATTTGAATATTATAGGGAGCAAGAGGCTCCTGGTATTTGAAGTTTATAGGGTGCCAGATGTTCCTGGTATTTCAAGTTATAGGGAGCAAGAGGCTCCTGGTATTTGAAGTTTATTGGGAGCACGAGTCTCCTGGTATTTCAAGTTAAAAGGATCATGAGGCTCCGGGTATTTGAAATGAGAGGGAGCAAGAGGCCCCTGGTATTTGAAGTTTATAAGGAGCAAGAGGCTCCTGGTATTTGAAGTTTATAGGGAAGAAGAGACTCCTGTTATTTGGAGTTATAGGGAGCAAGAGGCTCCTGGTATTTCAAGATATAGGGAGCAAGAGACTCCTGGTATTTGAAGTTATAGGGAAGATGAGGCTCCCAGTATTTGAAGGTATAGGGAACAAGAGGCTCCTGGTATTTGAAGTTATAGGGAGCAAGAGGCTCCTGGTATTTAAAGTTTATAGGGAGCAAGAGGCTCCTGGTATTTGAAGTTTATAGGGTGCCAGATGCTCCGGGTATTTCAAGTTATAGTGAGCAAGAGGCTCCTGGTATTTGAAGTTTATAGGGAATAAGGGGCTCATGGTATTTGAAGTTTATAGGGAGCAAGTTGGGTCTGGGTATTTGAAGTTATAGGGAGCAAGAGACTCCTGGTATTTGAAATTATAGGGAGCAAGAGGCTCCTGGTATTTGAGGTTATAGAGAACAAGAGGCTCCTGGTATTTGAAGTTTATAGGGAGCATGTTGGCTCTGGGTATTTGAAGTTATAGGGAGCAAGAGACTCCTGGTATTTGAAATTATAGGGAGCAAGAGGCTCCTAGTATTTGAATATTATTGGGAACAAGAGTCTCCTGGTATTTGAAGTTATAGTGAGTAAGATGCTCTTGGTATTTGACGTTATAGGGAGCACAAGTCTCCTAGTATTTCAAGTTATAGGGAACATGAGGCTCCTGGTATTTAAACTATAGGGAGCAAGAGGCTCTTGGTATTTGAGGTTATAGAGAACAAGAGGGTCCTGGTATTTGAAGTCATTGGGAGCACGAGGCTCCTGGTATTTGAAGTTTATAGGGTGCCAGATGCTCCTGGTATTTGAAATTTATAGGGAGCAAGAGGCCCCTTGTATTTGAAGTTTATAGGGAACAAGAGGGTCCTGGTATTTGAAATTTCTTGGGAACAAGAGGCTTCAGGTGTTTGAAGTTATAGGGAACAAGAGGGTCCTGGTATTTGAAGTTTATAGGGAGCAAGAGGCTCCCGGTATTTGAAGTTATAGGGAGCAAGCAGGTCTGGGTATTTGAACTTATAGGGAGTAAGAATTTCCTAATATTTGAATATTATTGGGAGCAAGAGGCTCCTGGTATTTGAAGTTTATAGGGTGCCAGATGCTCCTGGTATTTGAAATTTATAGGGAGCAAGAGGCCCCTGGTATTTGAAGTTTATAGGGAGCAAGAGGCTCCTGGTATTTGAAGTTTATAGGGTGCAAGAGGCTCCTGGGATTTGAAGTTTATAGGGTGCCAGATGCTCCTGGTATTTCAAGTTATAGTGAGCAAGAGGCTCCTGGTATTTGAAGTTTATAGGGAGCACGAGTCTCCTGGTATTTCAAGTTATGGGGAGCATGAGGATACTGGTGTATGAAGTTATAGGGAGCAAAGAGCTCCTGGTATTTGTAGTTATAGGGAGCATGAGGTTCCTGGTATTTGATGTTTATAGGGAGCAAGTGGCTTTGGGTATTTGAAGTTATAGGGAGCAAGAGACTCCTGGTATTTGAAATTATAGGGAGCAAGAGTAACAAGGAAATGGATTACTGGGCTAATGGTAGACTATTTAGGAGTAACAAGAAGATGGATTACTGGGCTAATGGTAGACTACTTGGTAGTGTGGATGAGCAGAGGGATCTTGGTGTCCATGTACACAGATCTTTGAAAGTTGCCACCTAGGTAAATAGTGCTGTGAAGAAGGCATATGGCGTACTGGGCTTTATTAGTAGAGGAATTGAGTTCCGGAGTCCTGAGGTCATGTTGCAGTTGTATAAGACTCTGGTGCGGCCTCATCTGGAGTATTGTGTGCAGTTTTGGTCGCCATACTACAGGAAGGATGTGGAGGCATTGGAACGGGTGCAGAGGAGGTTTACCAGGATGTTGTCTGGTATGGTAGGAAGATCGTATGAGGAAAGGCTGAGGCACTTGGGACTTTTCTCATTGGAGAAAAGAAGGCTTGGAGTGATTTGATAGAGATGTACAAGATGATTAGGGGTTTAGATAGGGTTGACAGTGAGAACCTTTTTCCGCGTATGGAGTCAGCTGTTACTAGGGGACACAGCTTTAAATTAAGGGGTGGTAGGTATAGGACAGATGTTAGGGGTAGATTTTTTACTCAGTGGGTTGTGAGTTCATGGAATGCCCTGCCAATAGCAGTGGTGGACTCTCCCTCTCTAGGGTCATTTAAGCGGGCATTGGATAAGCATATGGAGGTTATTGGGCTAGTGTAGGTTAGGTAGGCTTCGGTCGGCGCAACATCAAGGGCTGAAGGGCCTGTACTGTGCTGTATTTTTCTATGTTCTATGTTCTAAGAGGCTCCTGGTATTTGAATATTATTGGGAGCAAGAGGCTCCTGGTATTTGAAGTTTATAGGGAGCAAGAGGCTCCTGGTATTTGAAGTTATAGAGAGCATGAGGCTCCTGGTATTTGAAATTATAGGGAGTAAGATGCTCCTGGTATTTGAATATTATTGGGAGCAAGAGGCTCCTGGTATTTGAAGTTTATAGGGAGCAAGAGGCTCCTGGTACTTGAAGTTATAGGGAGCATGATGCTCCTGGTATTTGAAGATATAGGGAGCAATAGGATCCTGGTCTTTGAAGTTTATAGGGAGCAGGGGGCACCTGGTATTTGAAGTTATAGGGAGCATGAGGCTCCTGGTATTTGAAGTTTATAGGGAGCAAGAGGCTCCTGGTATTTGAAGTTTATACGGAGCAAGACGCTCCTAGGTATTTGAAGTCATAGAGAACAAGAGGTTCCTGGCATTTGAATTTATAGGGAACATGAGGCTCCTGGTCTTTGAAGTTTATAGGGAGCAGGGGGCTCCTGGTATTTGAGGTTATAGGGAGCATGAGGCTCCTGGTATTTGAAGTTTACAGGGAGCCAGATGCTCCTGGTATTTGAAGTTTATAGGGAGCACGAGGCTCCTGGTATTTGAAGTTTATAGGGAGCTCGATCCTCCTGGTACTTGAAGTTATAGGGAAGAAGAGGCTCCTGGTATTTGAAGGTATAGGGAAGAAGAGGCTCCTGGTATTTGGAGTTATAGGGAGTAAGAGGCTCCTGGTATTTGAATTTTAGAGGGATCAAGAGGCTCCTGGTATTTGAAATTATAGGGAGCAAGAGGCTCCTGGTATTTGAAGTTTAGATGGAGCAAGAGGCTCCTGGTATTTGAAATGTATTGGGAACAAGAGTCTTCTGGTATTTGAAGTTATAGGGAGCAAGCAGCTCTGGGTATTTGAAATTATAGGGAGCAAGAGGTTCCTAGTATTTGAATATTATAGGGAGCAAGAGGCTCCTGGTATTTGAAGTTTATAGGGTGCCAGATGTTCCTGGTATTTCAAGTTATAGGGAACAAGAGGCTCCTGGTATTTGAAGTTTATTGGGAGCACGAGTCTCCTGGTATTTCAATTATAAGGATCATGAGGCTCCTGGTATTTGAAATGAGAGGGAGCAAGAGGCGCCTGGTATTTGAAGTTTATAGGGAAGAAGAGACTCCTGGTATTTGAAGTTATAGGGAACATGAGGCTCCCAGTATTTGAAGGTATAGGGAACAAGAGGCTCCTGGTATTTAAAGTTTATAGGGAGCAAGAGGTTCCTGGTATTTGAAGTATATAGGGTGCCAGATGCTCCGGGTATTTCAAGTTATAGTGAGCAAGAGGCTCCTGGCATTTGAAGTTTATAGGGAATAAGGTGCTCCTGGTATTTGAAGTTTATAGGGAGCAAGTTGGCTCTGGGTATTTGAAGTTATAGGGAGCAAGAGACTCCTGGTATTTGAAATTATAGGGAGCAAGAGGCTCCTGGTATTTGAGGTTATAGAGAAAAAGAGGCTCCTGGTATTTGAAGTTTATAGGGAGCAAGTTGGCTCTGGGTATTTGAAGTTATAGGGAGCAAGAGACTCCTGGTATTTGAAATTATAGGGAGCAAGAGGCTCCTAGTATTTGAATATTATTGGGAACAAGAGTCTCCTGGTATTTGAAGTTATAGTGAGTAAGATGCTCTTGGTATTTGACGTTATAGGGAGCACAAGTCTCCTAGTATTTCAAGTTATAGGGAGCATGAGGCTCCTGGTATTTAAACTATAGGGAGCAAGAGGCTCTTGGTATTTGAAGTTATAGAGAATAAGAGGGTCCTGGTATTTGAAGTCATTGGGAGCAAGAGGCCCCTTGTATTTGAAGTTTATAGGGAACAAGAGGGTCCTGGTATTTGAAATTTCTTGGGAACAAGAGGCTTCTGGTGTTTGAAGTTATAGGGAACAAGAGGGTCCTGGTATATGAAGTTTATAGGGAGCAAGAGGCTCCCGGTATTTGAAGTTATAGGGAGCAAGCAGCACTGGGTATTTGAAATTATAGGGAGTAAGAGGTTCCTAATATTTGAATATTATTGGGAGCAAGAGGCTCCTGGTATTTGAAGTTTATAGGGTGCCAGATGCTCCTGGTATTTGAAATTTATAGGGAGCAAGAGGCCCCTGGTATTTGAAGTTTATAGGGAGCAAGAGGCTCCTGGTATTTGAAGTTTATAGGGTGCAAGAGGCTCCTGGGATTTGAAGTTTATAGGGAGCACGAGGCTCCTGGTATTTGAAATTTATAGGGAGCAAGAGGCCCCTGGTATTTGAAGTTTATAGGGAGCAAGAGGCTCCTGGTATTTGAAGTTTATAGGGTGCCAGATGCTCCTGGTATTTCAAGTTATAGTGAGCAAGAGGCTCCTGATATTTGAAGTTTATAGGGAGCACGAGTCTCCTGGTATTTCAAGTTATGGGGAGCATGAGGATACTGGTGTTTGAAGTTATAGGGAGCAAATAGCTCCTGGTATTTGTAGTTATAGGGAGCATGAGGTTCCTGGTATTTGATGTTTATAGGGAGCAAGTGGCTCTGGGTATTTGAAATTATAGGGAGCAAGAGTAACAAGGAAATGGATTACTGGGCTAATGGTAGACTATTTAGGAGTAACAAGAAGATGGATTACTGGGCTAATGGTAGACTACTTGGTAGTGTGGATGAGCAGAGGGATCTTGGTGTCCATGTACACAGATCTTTGAAAGTTGCCACCCAGGTAAATAGTGCTGTGAAGAAGGCATATGGCGTACTGGGCTTTATTAGTAGAGGAATTGAGTTCCGGAGTCCTGAGGTCATGTTGCAGTTGTATAAGACTCTGGTGCGGCCTCATCTGGAGTATTGTGTGCAGTTTTGGTCGCCATACTACAGGAAGGATGTGGAGGCATTGGAACGGGTGCAGAAGAGGTTTACCAGGATGTTGTCTGGTATGGTAGGAAGATCGTATGAGGAAAGGCTGAGGCAATTGGGACTTTTCTCATTGGAGAAAAGAAGGTTTAGGGGAGATTTGATAGAGGTGTACAAGATGATTAGGGGTTTAGATAGGGTTGACAGTGAGAACCTTTTTCCGCGTATGGAGTCAGCTGTTACTAGGGGACACAGCTTTAAATTAAGGGGTGGTAGGTATAGGACAGATGTTAGGGGTAGATTTTTTACTCAGTGGGTTGTGAGTTCATGGAATGCCCTGCCAATAGCAGTGGTGGACTCTCCCTCTCTAGGGTCATTTAAGCGGGCATTGGATAAGCATATGGAGGTTATTGGGCTAGTGTAGGTTAGGTAGGCTTCGGTCGGTGCAACATCAAGGGCTGAAGGGCCTGTACTGTGCTGTATTTTTCTATGTTCTATGTTCTAAGAGGCTCCTGGTATTTGAATATTATTGGGAGCAAGAGGCTCCTGGTATTTGAAGTTTATAGGGAGCAAGAGGCTCCTGGTATTTGAAGTTATAGAGAGCATGAGGCTCCTGGTATTTGAAATTATAGGGAGTAAGATGCTCCTGGTATTTGAATATTATTGGGAGCAAGAGGCTCCTGGTATTTGAAGTTTATAGGGAGCAAGAGGCTCCTGGTACTTGAAGTTATAGGGAGCATGATGCTCCTGGTCTTTGAAGTTTATAGGGAGCAGGGGGCACCTGGTATTTGAAGTTATAGGGAGCATGAGGCTCCTGGTATTTGAAGTTTATAGGGAGCAAGAGGCTCCTGGTATTTGAAGTTTATAGGGAGCAAGACGCTCCTAGGTATTTGAAGTCATAGAGAACAAGAGGTTCCTGGCATTTGAAGTTATAGGGAACATGAGGCTCCTGGTCTTTGAAGTTTATAGGGAGCAGGGGGTTCCTGGTATTTGAGGTTATAGGGAGCATGAGGCTCCTGGTATTTGAAGTTTACAGGGAGCCAGATGCTCCTGGTATTTAAGGTTTATAGGGAGCACGAGGCTCCTGGTATTTGAAGTTTATCGGGAGCACGAGGCTCCTGGTATTTGAAATTTATAGGGTGCAAGAGGCTCTAGGTATTTGAAGTTTATAGGGAGCAAGAGACTCCTGGGATTTGAATTTCATATGGAGCAAGAGGCTCCTGGTACATGAAGTTATAGGGAACAAGAGGCTCCTGGTATACGAAGTTTATTGGGAACAAGAGTCTCCTGGTATTTGAAGTTATAGGTGCGCATGAGGCTCCTGGTATTTGAAGCTATAGGGAGCAAGAGGCTCCTGGTGTTTGAAGTCATAGGGAGCAAGAGGCTCCTGGTATTTGAAGTTTATAGGGAGCACGAGGCCCCTGGTATTTGAAGTTATAGGGAGCAAGACGCTCCTGGTATTTGAAGTTATAGGGAGCAAGACGCTCCTGGTATTTGAAGTTATAGGGAACAAGAGGGTCCTGGTATTTGAAGTTTATAGGGAGCAAGAGGCTCCCGGTATTCGAAGTTATAGGGAGCAAGAGGCTCCTGGTGTTTGAAGTCATAGGGAGCATGAGGCTTTGGTATTTCAAACTTATAGGCAGCAAGAGGCATCTGGTATTTGATGTTAGAGGGAGCATGATGCTCTTGTTATTTCAAGTTATAGAGAGCAAGAGGCTCCTGGTGTTTGAAGTCATAGGGAGCAAGAGGCTCCTGATATTTGAAATTATAGGGAGCAAGAGGCTCCTGGTATTTGAAGTTATAGGGAAGAAGAGACTCCTGTTATTTGGAGTTATAGGGAGCAAGAGGCTCCTGGTATTTCAAGATATAGGGAGCAAGAGACTCCTGGTATTTGAAGTTATAGGTAAGATGAGGCTCCCAGTATTTGAAGGTATAGGGAACAAGAGGCTCCTGGTATTTGAAGTTATAGGGAGCAAGAGGCTCCTGGTATTTGACGTTTATAGGAAAGAAGGGGCTCCTGGTATTTGAATTTATAGGGAATAAGTGGCTCCTGGTATTTGAAATTATCGGGAGCAAGAGGCTCCTGGTATTTGGAGTTATAGGGATCAAGAGGCTCCTGGTATTTGAAGTTTATAGGGTGCCAGATGTTCCTGGTATTACAAGTTATAGGGAGCAAGAGGCTCCTGGTATTTGAAGTTTATTGGGAGCACGAGTCTCCTGGTATTTCAAGTTATAAGGATCATGAGGCTCCTGGTATTTGAAATGAGAGGGAGCAAGAGGCCCCTGGTATTTGAAATTTCTTGGGAACAAGAGGCTTCTGGTGTTTGAAGTTATAGGGAACAAGAGGGTCCTGGTATTTGAAGTTATAGGGAGCAAGCAGCACTGGGTATTTGAAATTATAGGGAGTAAGAGGTTCCTAATATTTGAATATTATTGGGAGCAAGAGGCTCCTGGTATTTGAAGTTTATAGGGTGCCAGATGCTCCTGGTATTTGAAATTTATAGGGAGCAAGAGGCCCCTGGTATTTGAAGTTTATAGGGAGCAAGAGGCTCCTGGTATTTGAAGTTTATAGGGTGCAAGAGGCTCCTGGGATTTGAAGTTTATAGGGAGCACGAGGCTCCTGGTATTTGAAATTTATAGGGAGCAAGAGGCCCCTGGTATTTGAAGTTTATAGGGAGCAAGAGGCTCCTGGTATTTGAAGTTTATAGGGTGCCAGATGCTCCTGGTATTTCAAGTTATAGTGAGCAAGAGGCTCCTGATATTTGAAGTTTATAGGGAGCACGAGTCTCCTGGTATTTCAAGTTATGGGGAGCATGAGGATACTGGTGTTTGAAGTTTTAGGGAGCAAAGAGCTCCTGGTATTTGTAGTTATAGGGAGCATGAGGTTCCTGGTATTTGATGTTTATAGGGAGCAATTGGCTCTGGGTATTTGAAATTATAGGGAGCAAGAGTAACAAGGAAATGGATTACTGGGCTAATGGTAGACTATTTAGGAGTAACAAGAAGATGGATTACTGGGCTAATGGTAGACTACTTGGTAGTGTGGATGAGCAGAGGGATCTTGGTGTCCATGTACACAGATCTTTGAAAGTTGCCACCCAGGTAAATAGTGCTGTGAAGAAGGCATATGGCGTACTGGGCTTTATTAGTAGAGGAATTGAGTTCCGGAGTCCTGAGGTCATGTTGCAGTTGTATAAGACTCTGGTGCGGCCTCAGCTGGAGTATTGTGTGCAGTTTTGGTCGCCATACTACAGGAAGGATGTGGAGGCATTGGAACGGGTGCAGAAGAGGTTTACCAGGATGTTGTCTGGTATGGTAGGAAGATCGTATGAGGAAAGGCTGAGGCAATTGGGACTTTTCTCATTGGAGAAAAGAAGGTTTAGGGGAGATTTGATAGAGGTGTACAAGATGATTAGGGGTTTAGATAGGGTTGACAGTGAGAACCTTTTTCCGCGTATGGAGTCAGCTGTTACTAGGGGACACAGCTTTAAATTAAGGGGTGGTAGGTATAGGACAGATGTTAGGGGTAGATTTTTTACTCAGTGGGTTGTGAGTTCATGGAATGCCCTGCCAATAGCAGTGGTGGACTCTCCCTCTTTAGGGTCATTTAAGCGGGCATTGGATAAGCATATGGAGGTTATTGGGCTAGTGTAGGTTAGGTAGGCTTCGGTCGGTGCAACATCAAGGGCTGAAGGGCCTGTACTGTGCTGTATTTTTCTATGTTCTATGTTCTAAGAGGCTCCTGGTATTTGAATATTATTGGGAGCAAGAGGCTCCTGGTATTTGAAGTTTATAGGGAGCAAGAGGCTCCTGGTATTTGAAGTTATAGAGAGCATGAGGCTCCTGGTATTTGAAATTATAGGGAGTAAGATGCTCCTGGTATTTGAATATTATTGGGAGCAAGAGGCTCCTGGTATTTGAAGTTTATAGGGAGCAAGAGGCTCCTGGTACTTGAAGTTATAGGGAGCATGATGCTCCTGGTCTTTGAAGTTTATAGGGAGCAGGGGGCACCTGGTATTTGAAGTTATAGGGAGCATGAGGCTCCTGGTATTTGAAGTTTATAGGGAGCAAGAGGCTCCTGGTATTTGAAGTTTATAGGGAGCAAGACGCTCCTAGGTATTTGAAGTCATAGAGAACAAGAGGTTCCTGGCATTTGAAGTTATAGGGAACATGAGGCTCCTGGTCTTTGAAGTTTATAGGGAGCAGGGGGTTCCTGGTATTTGAGGTTATAGGGAGCATGAGGCTCCTGGTATTTGAAGTTTACAGGGAGCCAGATGCTCCTGGTATTTAAGGTTTATAGGGAGCACGAGGCTCCTGGTATTTGAAGTTTATAGGGAGCACGAGGCTCCTGGTATTTGAAATTTATAGGGTGCAAGAGGCTCTAGGTATTTGAAGTTTATAGGGAGCAAGAGACTCCTGGGATTTGAATTTCATATGGAGCAAGAGGCTCCTGGTACATGAAGTTATAGGGAACAAGAGGCTCCTGGTATACGAAGTTTATTGGGAACAAGAGTCTCCTGGTATTTGAAGTTATAGGTGCGCATGAGGCTCCTGGTATTTGAAGCTATAGGGAGCAAGAGGCTCCTGGTGTTTGAAGTCATAGGGAGCAAGAGGCTCCTGGTATTTGAAGTTTATAGGGAACAAGAGGCCCCTGGTATTTGAAGTTATAGGGAGCAAGAGGCTCCCGGTATTCGAAGTTATAGGGAACAAGAGGGTCCTGGTATTTGAAGTTTATAGGGAGCAAGAGGCTCCCGGTATTCGAAGTTATAGGGAGCAAGAGGCTCCTGGTGTTTGAAGTCATAGGGAGCATGAGGCTTTGGTATTTCAAACTTATAGGCAGCAAGAGGCATCTGGTATTTGATGTTAGAGGGAGCATGATGCTCTTGTTATTTCAAGTTATAGAGAGCAAGAGGCTCCTGGTGTTTGAAGTCATAGGGAGCAAGAGGCTCCTGATATTTGAAATTATAGGGAGCAAGAGGCTCCTGGTATTTGAAGTTATAGGGAAGAAGAGACTCCTGTTATTTGGAGTTATAGGGAGCAAGAGGCTCCTGGTATTTCAAGATATAGGGAGCAAGAGACTCCTGGTATTTGAAGTTATAGGTAAGATGAGGCTCCCAGTATTTGAAGGTATAGGGAACAAGAGGCTCCTGGTATTTGAAGTTATAGGGAGCAAGAGGCTCCTGGTATTTGACGTTTATAGGAAAGAAGGGGCTCCTGGTATTTGAATTTATAGGGAATAAGTGGCTCCTGGTATTTGAAATTATCGGGAGCAAGAGGCTCCTGGTATTTGGAGTTATAGGGATCAAGAGGCTCCTGGTATTTGAAGTTTATAGGGTGCCAGATGTTCCTGGTATTACAAGTTATAGGGAGCAAGAGGCTCCTGGTATTTGAAGTTTATTGGGAGCACGAGTCTCCTGGTATTTCAAGTTATAAGGATCATGAGGCTCCTGGTATTTGAAATGAGAGGGAGCAAGAGGCCCCTGGTATTTGAAGTTTATAGGGAGCAAGAGGCGCCTGGTATTTGAAGTTTATAGGGAAGAAGAGACTCCTGTTATTTGGAGTTATAGGGAGCAAGAGGCTCCTGGTATTTCAAGATATAGGGAACAAGAGGCTCCTGGTATTTGAAGTTATAGGGAGCAAGAGGCTCCTGGTATTTAAAGTTTATAGGGAGCAAGAGGCTCCTGGTATTTGAAGTTTATAGGGTGCCAGATGCTCCTGGTATTTCAAGTTATAGTGAGCAAGAGGCTCCTGGTATTTGAAGTTTATAGGGAATAAGGGGCTCCTGGTATTTGAAGTTTATAGGGAGCAAGTTGGCTCTGGGTATTTGAAGTTATAGGGAGCAAGAGACTCCTGGTATTTGAAATTATAGGGAGCAAGAGGCTCCTGGTATTTGAGGTTATAGAGAACAAGAGGCTCCTGGTATTTGAAGTTTATAGGGGGCAAGTTGGCTCCGGGTATTTGAAGTTATAGGGAGCAAGAGACTCCTGGTATTTGAAATTATAGGGAGCAACAGGCTCTTGGTATTTGAAGTTATAGTGAGTAAGAGGCTCTTGGTATTTGACGTTATAGGGAGCACAAGCCTCCTAGTATTTCAAGTTATAGGGAGCATGAGGCTCCTGGTATTTAAACTATAGGGAGCAAGAGGCTCTTGGTATTTGAGGTTATAGAGAACAAGAGGGTCCTGGTATTTGAAGTCATTGGGAGCACGAGGCTCCTGGTATTTGAAGTTTATAGGGTGCCAGATGCTCCTGGTATTTGAAATTTATAGGGAGCACGAGGCCCCTTGTATTTGAAGTTTATAGGGAACAAGAGGGTCCTGGTATTTGAAATTTCTTGGGAACAAGAGGCTTCTGGTGTTTGAAGTTATAGAGAACAAGAGGGTCCTGGTATTTGAAGTTTATAGGGAGCATGAGGCTCCCGGTATTTGAGGTTATAGGGTGCAAGAGACTCTAGATATTTGAAGTTATAGGGAGCAAGAGACTCCTGGGATTTGAATTTCATAGGGAGCAAGAGGCTCCTGGTATTTGAAGTTTATTGGGAACAAGAGTCTCCTGGTATTTGAAGTTATAGGTGCGCATGAGGCTCCTGGTATTTGAAGCTATAGGGAGCAAGAGGCTCCTAGTACTTGAGGTTATAGAGAACAAGAGGTTCCTGGTATTTGAAGTTATAGAGAGCATGAGGCTCTTGGTATTGGAAGTTATAGGGAGCAAGAGACTCCTGAGATATGAAGTTTATAGGGAGCAAGAGGCTCCTGGCATTTGAGGTTATAGGAAAGAAGAGGGTCCTGGTATTTGAAGTTTATAGGGAGCAGGGGGCTCCTGGTGTTTGAAGTTATAAGGAGCATGAGGTTCCTGGTATTAGAAGTTTATATGGAGAAAGAGACTCCTGGTATTTGAATTTTATAGGGAGCAGGAGGCTCCTGGTATTTATAATTTATAGGGAACAAGAGGCCCCTGGTATTTGAAGTTATAGGGAGCAAGAGGCTCCTGGTATTTGAAGTTTATAGGGAGCCAGATGCTCCTGGTTTTTGAAGTTTATAGGGAGCAAGAGGCTCCTGGTATTTGACGTTATCGGGAGCACGAGTCTCCTAGTATTTCAACTTATAGGGAGCATGAGGCTCCTTGTATTTGAAGGTTATAGGGAGCAAGAGGCTCCAGGTATTTGAGGTTATAGAGAACAAGAAGGTCCTGGTATTTGAAGTTATAGGGAGCATGAAGCTCTTGGTATTTGAAGTTATACGGAACAAGGGGCTCCTGGTATTTGAAATTATAGGGAGCAAGAGGCTCCTGGGATTTGAAATTTATAGGGAGCAAGAGGCTCCTGGCATTTGAAGTTATAGGGAAGAAGAGGCTCCTGGTATTTGAAATTTATAGGGAGCAAGGGGCTCCTGGTATTTGAAGTTATAAGGAGCATGAGGCCCCTGGTATTTGAAATTTATAGGGTGCAAGAGGCCACTGGTGTTTGAAGTTATAGGGAACAAGAGGCTCCTGGTATCTGAAGTTTATAGGGAGCAAGAGGCTCCCGGTACTTGAAGTTTATAGGGAGCAAGAGGCTCCTGGTGTTTGAAGTCATAGGGAGCAAGAGGCTCCTGGTATTTGAAGTTTATAGGGAGCACGAGGCCCCTGGTATTTGAAGTTATAGGGAGCAAGACGCTCCTGGTATTTGAAGTTATAGGGAGCAAGACGCTCCTGGTATTTGAAGTTATAGGGAACAAGAGGGTCCTGGTATTTGAAGTTTATAGGGAGCAAGAGGCTCCCGGTATTCGAAGTTATAGGGAGCAAGAGGCTCCTGGTGTTTGAAGTCATAGGGAGCATGAGGCTTTGGTATTTCAAACTTATAGGCAGCAAGAGGCATCTGGTATTTGATGTTAGAGGGAGCATGATGCTCTTGTTATTTCAAGTTATAGAGAGCAAGAGGCTCCTGGTGTTTGAAGTCATAGGGAGCAAGAGGCTCCTGATATTTGAAATTATAGGGAGCAAGAGGCTCCTGGTATTTGAAGTTATAGGGAAGGAGAGACTCCTGTTATTTGGAGTTATAGGGAGCAAGAGGCTCCTGGTATTTCAAGATATAGGGAGCAAGAGACTCCTGGTATTTGAAGTTATAGGTAAGATGAGGCTCCCAGTATTTGAAGGTATAGGGAACAAGAGGCTCCTGGTATTTGAAGTTATAGGGAGCAAGAGGCTCCTGGTATTTGACGTTTATAGGGAAGAAGGGGCTCCTGGTATTTGAATTTATAGGGAATAAGTGGCTCCTGGTATTTGAAATTATCGGGAGCAAGAGGCTCCTGGTATTTGGAGTTATAGGGATCAAGAGGCTCCTGGTATTTGAAGCTTATAGGGTGCCAGATGTTCCTGGTATTTCAAGTTATAGGGAGCAAGAGGCTCCTGGTATTTGAAGTTTATTGGGAGCACGAGTCTCCTGGTATTTCAAGTTATAAGGATCATGAGGCTCCTGGTATTTGAAATGAGAGGGAGCAAGAGGCCCCTGGTATTTGAAGTTTATAGGGAGCAAGAGGCTCCTGGTATTTGAAGTTTATAGGGAAGAAGAGACTCCTGTTATTTGGAGTTATAGGGAGCAAGAGGCTCCTGGTATTTCAAGATATAGGGAACAAGAGGCTCCTGGTATTTGAAGTTTATAGGGGGCAAGTTGGCTCTGGGTATTTGAAGTTATAGGGAGCAAGAGACTCCTGGTATTTGAAATTATAGGGTGCAAGAGGCCACTGGTGTTTGACGTTATAGGGAACAAGAGGCTCCTGGTATCTGAAGTTTATAGGGAGCAAGAGGCTCCCGGTATTTGAAGTTTATAGGGAGCAAGAGGCTCCTGGTGTTTGAAGTCATAGGGAGCAAGAGGCTCCTGGTATTTGAAGTTTATAGGGAGCACGAGGCCCCTGGTATTTGAAGTTATAGGGAGCAAGACGCTCCTGGTATTTGAAGTTATAGGGAGCAAGACGCTCCTGGTATTTAAAGTTTATAGGGAGCAAGAGGCTCCAGGTATTTGAAGTTTATAGGGTGCCAGATGCTCCTGGTATTTCAAGTTATAGTGAGCAAGAGGCTCCTGGTATTTGAAGTTTATAGGGAATAAGGGGCTCCTGGTATTTGAAGTTTATAGGGAGCAAGTTGGCTCTGGGTATTTGAAGTTATAGGGAGCAAGAGACTCCTGGTATTTGAAATTATAGGGAGCAAGAGGCTCCTGGTATTTGAGGTTATAGAGAACAAGAGGCTCCTGGTATTTGAAGTTTATAGGGGGCAAGTTGGCTCCGGGTATTTGAAGTTATAGGGAGCAAGAGACTCCTGGTATTTGAAATTATAGGGAGCAAGAGGCTCCTAGTATTTGAATATTATTGGGAACAAGAGTCTCCTGGTATTTGAAGTTATAGTGAGTAAGAGGCTCTTGGTATTTGACGTTATAGGGAGCACAAGCCTCCTAGTATTTCAAGTTATAGGGAGCATGAGGCTCCTGGTATTTAAACTATAGGGAGCAAGAGGCTCTTGGTATTTGAGGTTATAGAGAACAAGAGGGTCCTGGTATTTGAAGTCATTGGGAGCACGAGGCTCCTGGTATTTGAAGTTTATAGGGTGCCAGATGCTCCTGGTATTTGAAATTTATAGGGAGCAAGAGGCCCCTTGTATTTGAAGTTTATAGGGAACAAGAGGGTCCTGGTATTTGAAATTTCTTGGGAACAAGAGGCTTCTGGTGTTTGAAGTTATAGGGAACAAGAGGGTCCTGGTATTTGAAGTTTATAGGGAGCAAGAGGCTCCCGGTATTTGAAGTTATAGGGAGCAAGCAGCTCTGGGTATTTGAAATTATAGGGAGTAAGAGGTTCCTAATATTTGAAATTTATTGGGAGCAAGAGGCCCCTGGTATTTGAAGTTTATAGGGTGCAAGAGGCTCCTGGGATTTGAAGTTTATAGGGAGCACGAGGCTCCTGGTATTTGAAATTTATAGGGAGCAAGAGGCCCCTGGTATTTGAAGTTTATAGGGAGCACGAGTCTCCTGGTATTTCAAGTTATGGGGAGCATGAGGCTCCTGGTATTTGAAATGAGAGGGAGCAAGAGGCTCCTGGTATTTGAAGTTTATAGGGAGCAAGAGGCTCCTGGTATTTGAGGTTATAGAGAACAAGAGGCTCCTGGTATTTGAAGTTTATAGGGAGCAAGTTGGCTCTGGGTATTTGAAGTTATAGGGAGCAAGAGACTCCTGGTATTTGAAATTATAGGGAGCAAGAGGCTCCTAGTATTTGAATATTATTGGGAACAAGAGTCTCCTGGTATTTGAAGTTATAGTGAGTAAGATGCTCTTGGTATTTGACGTTATAGGGAGCACAAGTCTCCTAGTATTTCAAGTTATAGGGAGCATGAGGCTCCTGGTATTTAAACTATAGGGAGCAAGAGGCTCTTGGTATTTGAGGTTATAGAGAACAAGAGGGTCCTGGTATTTGAAGTCATTGGGAGCACAAGGCTCCTGGTATTTGAAGTTTATAGGGTGCCAGATGCTCCTGGTATTTGAAATTTATAGGGAGCAAGAGGCCCCTTGTATTTGAAGTTTATAGGGAACAAGAGGGTCCTGGTATTTGAAATTTCTTGGGAACAAGAGGCTTCTGGTGTTTGAAGTTATAGGGAACAAGACGCTCCTGGCATTTGAAGTTATAGGGAGCAAGAGGTATCTCGTATTTGTATTTTATATGGAGCAAGAGGCCCCTGGTATTTGAAGCATTTAGGAAGCGAGATGCTCCCGGTATTTGAAGTTTGTAGGAAGCAAGTGGCCCCTGGTATTTGAAGTTTATAGGGAGTCAGTTGCTCCTGGTATTTGAAGTTTATAGGGTACCAGATGCTCCTGTTATTTGAAGTTTATAGGGTGCCAGATGCTCCTGGGATTTGAAGTTTATGGGGAGCAAGTTGCCCCTGGGATTTGAAGTTTATAGGGAGCTAGATGCTCCTGGGATTTGAAGCATTTAGGAAGCGAGATGCTCCCGGTATTTGAAGTTTATAGGGAGCATGTGGCCCCTGGTATTTGAAGTTTATAGGGAGCAAGAGGCTCCTGCTATTTGAAATTTATTTGGAACACGAGGCTCCTGGTATTTGAAGTTTATAGGGAGCACGAGGCTCCTGTTATTTGAAGTTATAGGGAGCAAGAGACCCCTTGAATTTGAAGTTATTGGGAGCAAGAGGCTCCTGGTATTTGAAGTTATTGGGTGCAAGAGGCTCCTGATATTTGAAGTTTATAGGGAGCAAGAGGCCCCTGGTATTTGAAGTTTATAGGAAGCAAGAGGCCCCCAGTATTTTCAGTTATAGGGAGCAAGAGGCCCCTGGTATATGAAGTTACAGGGAGCAAAAGGCTCTTGGCATTAAAAGTTATAAGGAGCAAGAGGCCTCTGGCATTTAATTATAGGTTATTATTAATATAATGAAGTATATTTAATAAGTTAATAACTAATAATAATAAATTAATACTAAAAATCAACACTTAGGTTTATTTTTTTCAAAAAAGAAAAGGAATGTCATGATATTTTATAATAAAACCTTTTTTTCATAAAAAATGTTTGTGAAATTGATTAGCGTTTGTGGAAGTTTGATCAGTGAGTAATTTTTTTTGTAAAGTAGCTACTATAAAACTAAAGTAATTTTAAAATGGGTAATTACATAGAGAGAACTTTTGATTCTTCATCAACGTTAGTGAAATTTTGTGAAAATTTTTCCGAAAGGTCTGAGGCCTTTCGAAAATTGTAAGGGGGTCTAAACAAAACATTGGGTAATTAAGAATATCATTCGGCATCCCTAAATCTGTTCAATAGGTTAAATCAGCTCAGCAATTGATTTGGCAACGTAACATGGGAGCAGAAATGAAAGAGTTAATTGGACTATGGCAACAGTTTTGTGAGGAGAGGCACAAAGATTCAGTTTTGCGTTCATGGCAGGATACTGCCACCAAATTGGGGATTGAATTAACTGCAAATGGTGCTATGAAGTCTGTTGAGGTTCTTGAAAGTGAATGTGCTCAAGAAAAACAATTACAGAAACAAAAGGAGAAGTCACAAGTGACTGGTAAACAAACAGAACTGCGCAATTCAATGGTTGGCCTTAGTTTTAATGAGTAGGACAATGATAATTCAGATTTAGATGAGTGGTGCTCTGTTTTTTATATTATTATATAATTTTTTTTTGCAGCTCCCATTTCAGACTCTTCCTTACAGGCTGATCAGTCTTTGGAATGTACAGCTGTTTCACTTAACTCTCAATAACTTTACCGCTGTAGTCCAGGAACAACATTGACAAGATAACAATCTCACTGATGTATCAGATTACTTACTTACCGGGTGGAAACAGGCCCTTTGGGCCACCAAAGCACAACCCACCCAGACTCTTTATTAGATTACTTACAGTGTGGAAACAGGCCCTTCGGCCCAACAAGTCCACACCGCCCAGCCGAAGCGCAACCCACCCATACCCCTACATTTACCCCTTACCTGACGCTACGGGCAATTTAGCACGGCTAATTCTCCTGACCTGCACATCTTTGGACTGTGGGAGGAAACCGAAGCACCCAGAGGAAACCCACGCAGACACGGGCAGAATGTGCAAACTCCACACAGTCAGTCACCTGAGGTGGGAATTGAACCCAAGTCTCTGGCACTATGAGGCAGCAGTGCTAACCACTGTGCCACCGTGCCTCCCACTATTATTATTGTTGTACCTGTTGTATCTGTTCAGCTTGTCTTGTCTTGCTTTGTTACTTTTTTGTTCATTTTGGTGATTGTTCTTTGTTTATGGAATATGGAAGTTAGCCGTTATTCTTTCTTGAGGTGTTAAAAGATAAAGCTGGCCAGTGGTAACAATTCTTCCACACTTGGTTAAGCAATGATGCCATAGCCAGGATTTATCAGTCTAAACTCCTAAGCTAAAAACTGAGATATGGTGAGTGTGTGTGTGTGTGTGTGAGTGAGAGAGAGAGAGAGAGAAAGAAAAAAGAGCTGTACAGCTAAGAGAAAGTTTAACCCTTTGTGATTTGGTTTGAATGCACATTTGTTTGTTGGTGATTGAATGTTTGTGCTTTGTTCTGTGGAGCTTGAGATCCAGGACTGTTTTGAATCTGATTTCTATTATGGAAATTTAACATGATTTCTTTTAAGGTTAAGGATTTTACAGTGATTATGAAATAAAATATTAACTCCTGTTCTTTTTACAGGTCATGGCTGCCTTCCTATCAGTTTCTAACTAATCTTTTTTATCCTTACATAAAAGCCAACCTTATTCAATTTCAAATCAGCTTAATACGGAGGAAAACAACATCATAACTTTTTTTTGTGTTTTAGACTCATTTGTTTTCACTTAGTTTTAAGATTGATGTGTTTCATTGGTGATTATGATGTGCCAGCCATAGCTTTATTCAGAAAGTCCCCTCCCTCAATGACAGTTGATGTTTCAGTTAAGTCAAAAAAAAAATCCTATGGTTAATATCTGTGACCTTGAATTCAGCCATTATTCATACATTAGTAGGTTTTTTTTAACTTGAATAGACAAATCCTTTGACGGTAGCTCCAGTTATTTCACAACCTATAGCATTGTAATTGAGCAATGACTGGTCAGGACTACATAAGAAAATTAATTTTGGATTTAAATTAAGGGAGTAAAACCGGGTAATTATAGTGGATTTCAAAGTTGGGAACTGTATGCATTTTACATTTTAAATATTAAATACTGAATAAATGAATTTCCAATTTATATATAATATATAAATATATATTTACAAATTATATATGAAAATAAAATGTTGTATGTTACTCAGATGTTTTGTAAAACAAAAGTCCATTGATATATTACCACAGAGGAGATCTGCTCTCAAAACAAGACAATGAGAACTAAGCTCTGTTGCTCCTCGAATGTCCACAAGAATAATTGAAAACTTACTTATTTTCCATAATCTTCTTCATATGTATCCACACTCAGTAATGCATAAAGTACGCTTGGTACTACTCCACTCAGTGCTCTCTCCAAAATTCAAGCTGAATTCTATCCATATCATTAGGTGTCCCTAACAATGAAAAAGAACTATTGCCTGACTTAAGCAGGCACTGCTGTCACCCAGCATTCCAACCTTTGGAAAATAGGGACAGCCAAACATATCGAGGAATGGGGTGGTATATCAATCATTATTTCTTTTGCAGCATCACTGCCCCCATTTCATGGAGTTGGCAAGCTCCATATTCCATTGAGGGAGGGGACTTTCTGAATAAGTCATGTGATACAATGACTAGGACAAGTGAATAAGACAAATCACCTATTTAGTTATTCTCCTTTTGCAATTTTTGATTAGCTGAAAATTCAAATCCTAAAATGAGGTTAAAATGAAAACAGAGGAAAGGAGATCAACTACAGAAGGGAAGAGAAAGATGTAATAAGAAGGATAAAGCAGCAGAGTACAGTTTTATAAATGTTTTATTCACTTGTTGAGTTTCCACCCTGAATTACAGATAATTATTATTTTATTTATTATTAATTATATATTATTATTTATATTATTAATATTTATAATAAATCAATTGCATTAGCCTGAATCAATATTAATTGGCAGGATTCCTTCACACATTCTCAGTGACCTGTCATATTGATTCATGGCTAATTTAAAACATGACTACATTAATTCATTGTTAATTAAACAATGGAAAGTTACATTACTGGCCAGTTGAAGAAATGTTGCATATGATTGGGGGATAGGGGTAGATATATATATGGCAGATGAAACTCCCAAAAGTTGGGGAGGTGACTGTGAATGGTTTTATATATATATATATATATATGTATATAAAAAAATAGAAATAACATGAGAAAACAATGTAAGGCCACTAAGGTTGAGGAATATGTAAACAAGGTTAAAGCAACGATACTGTAAAATAAAAAAAACTTAGATTGTACTTGGAATCCCAAGCCTATGTCTGGCATACCGACCCTTTTTGAGAATTATGATTTTGTTCCTGGATACATGCTGAGCCCTGTGGCTATGTGGTTGGCACTGCTGCCTCGTGGTGCCAGGGTCCCAGGTTTAATGCCAGCCTTGGATGGCTGTCTATGTGGAGTTTGCACATTCTCCCCCGTGTCTGTGTGGGTTTCCTCCGGGTGCTCCGGTTTCTTCCCACAGTCCAAAGATGTGCATGTCAGGTGAATTGGCCATGCTAACCTGCCCATAGTGTTAGGTACATAAGTCAAAGGGAAATGGGACTAGGTGGTTTATTCTTCGTAGGATCGGTGTGGACTTGTTGGGGCTGTTTCCATACTGCAGGGGATTGAATCATCTCCTGATTGTCCCCAGCCTTAATTTAAAGCATCCACTTGTTGAAACTTTTCCTTCTTTTGAAAATGAAACATTCACTCTTCATAGTCAATATCATGGGGTTGAGTGACTTGTGCCATCCTAAACCAGGTCGCATCCCGGGTACTAGAGTAATGTTAATGAAGCATGCCCCTGACTGCAAAACCAAACCAGCCAAATTTGCTCAGTATATCCAAGTGTGATATGGATGCAAATGCAGTAAAATTCTAGGAGTAGCCTGAATACGAATGGCTTGTGTTACAAGACTGAAAGATGCGCCTATCTGTCTGATGGAAGTGACAAAAAATTGAACAGTAATCAAGAAGCTCAATTACCTTTGTTTAACCCTATGCTTTTGCAATGTTTTCTGGTTGGAGTCACTGACATGATCCAGACCAACAGTACAAACCAGTTCAGGAATTTCCAGTCACAAATGAGGTGAGTGATGGTTTTCTGTTGGGATGGCCAGAACCGGACTGAACCATGACGCGAGTTACAGATAAAACAAATTATATTCAGCGCCCTCGTGATCCCAAGTGCCGTATGCCGGTCCTGATAGGATTGACTGGAACCAGGATACCAACTGGGGGTGAAACCTACCTCACGTACCTACCCGATGACCACTGCTGGACAACCTTTTCCCGTTTGTATGAATGAAATTACTGGCAATTATTCTGTTGAGGTAATGAAAGGAAATTCATGAAGACTGCTTTTCTTCATTAATTGAAACGAAAACAACAGTTGCTTCAAATTGAATATACTGTAGTCAACTGTAGAAAAGATGTAAAAAAAAATCATCAGGGGGCATCATAAGGTCCCTTGCGAGTCAACCCATCAAGTCTGACTGAGATAGCTCTTTCCTTCTTCACTCCTATTGCTCCAATGAGATATACTGGTGACATGAAAGAAATAAGGTGCAGACTGCCTGGCAGTGGGACAGCATTATGATGATGAGTCTGAACCCCAAAATATCATGTGTGCTTATAAAAAATACATTTTGGAATTAAGGGCTGAAAGGAGTTCTGCTGTAGAGAAAATGTAACTGTAGGTGTGAAAACAAAAATGTGTGGGAGTGATGTAATACCTAAAGGTATCAAAACACTTCAGACTGGACTATGATCTCTTGTGACTACAAAGATAATGAAGAGCCAATGATCCCCTGCTCAACAGCAAGCCATCCTCTTTGGATCATGTTCCAACCTGCAGATATATTTCGTATTTTTCTCTTTTAATAATACCTAAGGACAGAGTTTCAACTCTACTGGAGTGGTCTAGTGGGACTGAATGCTCCCATTTCTTTCATCCTGGGCTTGAGCACTGGCATGCTGTGAAGATCACAGCCAAAGAACTACCTCCTACAAATCACTGTGTTGCAGGTAAAGGAGGGGTCTTTCTCAATACAAATTAGGCAAACCATTTAAAAAACAATCAAGACAAAGGAACATCAATCAGCCTACCAAACCAAAAATTTCAAAAACTTATGCAGTCACGATTCAGAGATTGGTCTGCTTACCTACTTTTTCAACTTGCATCTTTGTGGACTCACCATTTATTTTTATCATCTGTGTATATGTGTTGCATTGCCATTTCTACTTATATGTAGCAATTAATGTGCTCATTTTGTTAATTAAAGAAAGATTAGTTAAATTGACTCCTTATAAAATATTGGTACATTTGGATCTGGGAGAAAAGTATTCATAAGGGCAGTGATTCTTTTAAAATTAATCTTGCTGCAACCACTCAAGGAGCTTTGAGACTCAAGTGGAGCCACTTCATTCCTCATCACCGAGGAACTTAAACATTTTGACCTTCATGTTTGGAACCCATAATGACTTGGAGAACCTTGCCTACAGGGTGGTCATAACAGTGGGGTGAGAGGGAGGGAGGACATGTCACATGTACTGGTAAGGGACTAAATTGGTCTTCACCATTTATGTGAAACCATGGTCCTACCCATTTTAAAAATCACACCACACCAAGTTATAGTCCAACAGGTTTATTTTAATTTGGAAGTACTAGCTTTCGGAGCTACCTCCTTCATCAGGTAACTGTGAAGCAAGATCATAAGACACAGAATTTGTAGCAAAGATTACATTGTCATGCAATTAAAACAATATATTGTACAAATCTAGATTGCTGTTAAGTCTTTCATCTTTTAGAATGGGTTGTGGGTTTCAGTTCATTAAAATGTAAAGCCCAGAACCTCTTTCAAATCACATTCTCGAGATAACTTGAGGATTTATAGAAAGAAGTGACATCTCAGCTCAGAGGTTAGAGTCTGTCTGTATCACAATCTTCAGTCAGACTGGTTCTGTTTCCAAAGTAGGAATTTATAAAATGTTACATGGATTGACTGCCTGCATTAACTGCCTGCAGATTGTGTGCTTTTTGAACAAAATAGAATGTATCTGCAGTTACACTTCTGCAAATGCAAATTCACTCCAGAGAAAGACTTAACAATCTAGGTTTGTTCAAGATATCTTATCAGTTGCATGCATGACACTGTGATCTTTTGCTGTAAATTCTGTGTCTTATGATCCTGCTCCACAGCTACCTGATGAAGGAACAGTGCTCCAAAAGTTAGTACTTTCAAATAAACCTGTTGGACTATAACCTTGTGTTGTGTGATTTTTTAACTTGGTCCCACCCCAGTCCAACACTGGCAACTACACATCATGGCAACCCATTTTACACTGACTACATTGAGAAAGCAAATAGAGTATGGTACTGCTGGTTCACTCGGAGCAAATCCTACCTGACTAGAGAAGAATTGACAAAGTTCTGATGTAGGGTCACTGGACTCAAAATGTAAACTCGGTTTCTCTCTCGAAGATATCAAACCTGTTGAGTTTCTCCAGCACGTTATTTTTGTTTCAGATCTCCAGCATCCACAATAGTTTGTTTTATTTTGGGGAAGAGTAAGTCTCAGAAATTGGAAGCAAAAGCAGAAAATTTAATGGAAATATGAAATCAAATTGCAACGGAAATAATTTTTGAGATTTTTGAATGCAACTTCACTCTATTCTAAAATGAGTTACAAAGCTATTGCAATAACTTATAGCCTTCTTTCAGGTGCTGATTGACTTCCTCTGTACTTCAAGCATCCTCTATTTTTTCCTTACACAGTATGGTTCACCTATAAGCATTGGTTTTGCATTGCTAATATGAATAGGTAAGATGAACTACTTCAGGGATCAAAAATTGAATATAGGATGGAAGAATGCCACAAACAATTTTATGATATGACTAAAAAGATGGCCATAACTATTTATTGAAGAACCCATCACAGCTAAACAATAACTTGCATTCAAAAGTCATCCCACAAACAATTTACAAGGGAAGACAATAGCCCTGAAGAAAAGATGAAAATGAATGGGAAGAAATGGAACAGAAGGCACGATCAAATGGGTACTTTTCAGACACTTTTAAAGGACTAAGGGATTGTACAGCAAATACCGTACGAGAGTTATGGACAATGGATTGAAAAGCATGCTTTCAACATGCATCAAGTTATTCAGAGTAATCTCTCATTTCCAATAACACAGCGAGGCCTTAATTCTGAATAAATTTTATTTTTCTTTTAGGAACAATCACAGACAGAAAGAATTGCAGATTTGAAGCAGAACCAGTCTGAGTGACCCTGTCACTCACTGGAAACAATGTCATAGTCGAGACCTGAGGTTTGAGCTTTGAGAATTTCCGTACATATTTAAAGAGAAGTGAAATGGCTTGCTCTTTTGTTTACTTTGCTGACAGTCTTGATATAGATTGCAGTTTGTGTGTGTGTGTATTTTTGTATTTTAAGAAACACAGGATTCAAAGAAAGTTAATACAGAAAAATAAAACTACACAGAAAATGCACTGTAAAAACAATGAATATTTCATTTCCACAGAACGTGTTAAGCAGGATTTAAAAGAAACTCGACAAGATTTCAAAAACTTGAGATAGCATTTTAGCTGAGCATGAGAACAATAGTTTTTTTTAATTTTATCCTTAATAAATGTCTTAATCATATCAGACAGAAAGTGAAAGCCTGTTTATCTTTCAGAAACAGTTAAAAGATGGCACACAGAAGTAAGAGCATCCCAGTGTTCAGAACAAAGGAACGAACAACTCTTTGACATTACATGGACAATTTTTCGTATTTACATCTTCACCTAAAATAACTTAAAATTGCTTTTTCATACAGGTAAATGTGCTTTTATAAATTAATCAATGAAAAAGTAGCATAATATATTAATAGTTTAATACTAAAAATGCATTCATTTCACTGCTAAACAGTGTACAATCTAAGCAAGATTGAGAAGATTGCAGGTTGGGAATGGAAGAGGTAGATGATATTTTCCTGTGACACAAAGATTCTGAGAAAACTCACTTTATTACATTTGAAATTTTAAAGATAAAACTCAGCTAAAAGACTGAGATACAGAAAACTAAAACAGCAATTAACTCAGGGCTGCCTGAAATATCAGTATTTGAATGTTTTCTCCCATATTCTGTTATCTTCCCAGGTTGACACATTACCAATTGCAGACAGAAATGGTAAAATTATTTCAATTATGCTAAACAATGACCAAAGCTGTTTGATTTCACCAACTCTGATGCATGTTCCTTTGGAATGCTCTTACTTTCACAATTGAAAAAAAGTCTAAAGATTTCAATGTTTGACATCAAGCTGCTTTAAATTGCTTGACATCATTTTCTTAATACCTTGTATTTGATACCCCTGAACAGTATTTTACAATAACATTTTCTTACTTCACATCTAATGGGTAGCATGATCAACTCAGCTTTCTGTGAAACATGATGAAATCCTGGAAACTAGTTCAGTACAATTCAGCATTTTGTGCTCATACAAAATTGCAAAGTGTTCAGGGTTTGGTAAGCCAGTACCACCAAGTATTGTTTGTGCAGTTATTTCATTCCAGAAAAGATGATACTACAACTCGCAGAGCTACTGCAGAGCCTATTATTCTCCCAACAGTTACGTCTTCAAAGCACCAAACACAAATGACTGGATCAGACACTATTGAAAGTCCACCTCTTCCTCACTTTCACTTAACAAACCCCTTGAAGTCTGTGTGGGGATAACTTTGACTTTGTGTGATAGAGTAAAATGGGCAGCCTATCTTATATCTCATCTCTTATTTTTGTTTTCACCTGAAATAGAAATTGGAGAGATGTAAAACAGCTGCCAATACTTTCAGTTTCTTTTATCTTCCGTACATTTGATAAGTTTGAGCGCCAAATTTACCACAAGGTCTACTTTATTGAACATTTTTTATGTGATGTAGTGCCAAATTTTGTTGCATATCATGTCAATGGTACTTTATAAATGTCAGTTAATATTTTAGATAGACTAATATTAACATGGTGAGGAACTGGATGGCTCCGTCAGTTAGCATGTGGTTTAGAACACAGTGCTCGCAGAGCAGGTCAAATTCCTGCCTCCAGCTGGAGCAGACTTGCCTCCTTGCTCTACCCCTGAGAATGGGAGATAATGAAAAACAAATAGCAAAATTTGCCAAGGAAAGTGTGCAGGAGAAAGTGTTAGCAAACAATGAGCCAAGAACCTGCCTCAGTCGGAGCATACATAGAATATAACCATCCCAGTTACCCCATCAAATCAACAGGAACACAGTTACCTCTCCTGAATGGAACTGAAAGTTGTTTTTTCGCTCAGTAAATATGATTAGTTTTTAGGATAATGGATCACCTGCAAAGATGGACCTGGTGATCATAATGACTAATGCCTATATGCAACGACAATGACCCGATGAATATGATTTCTTGTATCAGAAATGGAGGCTTGCCTGCTTTCATTGTATAGAATCCCTACAGTGTGGAAACAGGGCATTTGGCTCAACAAGTCCACACCGACCCTCCAGAGAGTAACCCACCCCATCCATTCCCCTATTACTCTACATTTACTCCTAACCTACACATCCCTAAACACTATGGGCAACTTAACATTGCCAATACATCTAACCTGAACATCTTTGGATTGTAGGAGGAAACCGGAGCACCTGGAGGAAACCCACGTAGACACGGGGAGAATGTGCAAACTCCACATCGACAGTGACCCGAGGCTAGAATCAAACCCAGGTCCCTGGCGCTGTGAGGCACTGAACCACCGTGCCGCCCATATCATTGCAGAAATTGTGTACATCCCAAATGGACAATGTAATCATTACAGAATGACACACAGGGATTTGAAAGGGTAGAAATTGAGGGGCTATGTAACTGACTGAGACATTCAGGGCTGTGTTTGTATGCAGTCCAACACCCAGATACACTTCACATCTCATCCCCACACCAGACATGCATCATTTAAATGTAAATGGACTAATAGGGCAGGTTAGCCTTGGTGCCCAAAGCATGGCATCGCTGAGTTTCACGATGAAGTGGAAGCTGCCTGCCTAGCGACAGACCCCTGCATTTACCCTTTGAAAACTTAAAACCACCCTGGAGATATCGGGGTCCAGGACCACAATTTTTAATTCCAGAATATACCAGTCCTAACCTCATAAACCTTTGAAAATCCAGCTCCAGAACATTCAAAACAAAATTCAATTTCTCCTTCTGAGTGCATTTACAAATTACTGAGGAAGGAATGGTGGATTTTGATTGCATGGTGCAAGGTAGTATAATTATCACATTTTGGCATATTTAGTACTGCCTCAAAGAGAATAAAAGTTATCTCCTATAGAATTAAGGTTTAGAGTAGAAAGTGTGTGCTACACTTTTAAAATGGTATGTAATTTGGCAGTGCAAATGTTTTAGGAAATTTGTATTATTGGGCACAGACTGGGTACAGGTGGGAGTCATGGGAGTTTCCCATCATGGGAAAACTAATGAATAATAGGATCTGAGCAGGAATGACGTTAGTGTTTTGCTTAGGGTTAGAATTACTATTTGTGTTTGAATTGATTTGAAGGCCAAAAAAATAAACTAGTGGCTTTTAAAATAAAAAGTTAAAAATTCTGGGAACTGGAGAAATCAAGTTGGTCGAGTGCGCAATAAGTCAGATGTTGCTGTAATTATTGTTCAGATGCAACTGATCAGAGAGAGGAATTCGATATCTTTATTTCATCTATCTCCTGGGGCAGCAACATCCAGAACAGTGGGACACAATCTTAAATGCAAAGAAAGGCATGAACAATATCAGGAAGAACATTTCCCATACAAGGTAATGGAAATCAGAATGCTCTACTCACCCCAACACCCCCCCCCCCCCCCACCCCCCATCCCCCCAAAAAAAACTGTGGATGCTGAGACAAGGAGAACTTTCAAAGCTTCAAGCTTAAATTGATTTTGGGTCCGTAAAGATATCACGGGATGTGGATTGAAGGTAGTTAAATGGAGTTACAGATCAGGAATGATTTAACTAAGACAGGCTAATGTTGCTGTCTTTAATGTTCTGTTGAAATGATGCAAGTGAGTAACTTCCCTAAAGTGTGGCTTTGTCATGATATTTCGCTTTATTATTTAAATTGCTTATTACTTTAAAAAATTACCTTTTTGTTTGGTTATTTGTTGTGCCTAGTTAAACCACCTAACTGGAGACCAATCATGGGCTACACTTCCGCATTTAATGTCAAACTATTCAAGTATTGAACTGTGAAATAATTGCTGGCACGATGAATAAATTATTAAATTTATAAATAGTATATACACAATAGTATACTGCACATGGCTGTAACCCTAAAGGGAGGCCTTCATAAGTCACGCCATGTTTTATATTAAATGTTGCCATTTTAAAATATCAGTTGATTTAAAATCAAGGATGGGAGGGGGGCGCTTCTCAATTTGATACCAGTAGCATGGAAAGACCTGGAGAAATAAACAGCAACAAAGAAGAAATGGCCAAGAGTAATTGCATTAAGAATAATCTCACCATATGATTCATGTAAAAATTAACTTCCTGCTTTGACCTTGCAATTAATAAAGCCTATTAATTAGTCCTGTGTTTGTATCATTTTCATCAATCTATCATTCTACATTCAGTTGTTAGAGTTACCATGTGGATTACTGCACTTAAGTACTTAACCAAAAATTCAAAACAAAATGAAATAAAACTGAAAGTCAAATATTTCTAATTATTACAAAATGGAGAATATTCAGTAATTCAATGACATCAAATTGGAAGGGGAATGCGCTAAGATAGTCAACTTTGAGGACTGCAAGAAGTTGCATGAGGTCATTATTAAATTTATAGTATTGTCAAATAATTGGCAAATGAAGTTCAACACAGATAAATGTAAGGTGATACATCTTGATAGGAATAATATGCAGGTTGCTTATTTGAAGATGCACATCTAAGTGGGAGAAATGAAAAGGATCTCAGACAATTACATCAGTCACTAAGTATTTCGCCACAGGGTATGTAAGCCATAAAATTGCAAACAAACCTCTAAACTTTATCTCGAAAGGGATAAATTTCAAAGTAGAGATATCTTGTTAACTCCCTATAAAAATTTAGTTGGACTATAATCAAGAGTATTTCCAGCAGTTCCTGTTGCCATGTTATAGAAAGGATATAAATGCACAAGAGAGGATGAAGAGAAGATTTACAAGGATGATTCACAAATACATGGATATGCATAACAGAGAAGAATCGTCGTGCTATTCACTTCTGTCTTGAAAAGAAAAGAAGGCTGAGGGGTCTAAAATTATGAAAGGTTTTGATAAGAGCAGGTACAAAGAAACATTTCCTCTATGGGGTAGAACGTAATTAGGGACTGTCAATGTAAGACAGCCTCCAAGAAATCTAAAAGGGAATTCAGAAGAAACCTCTTCACTGATGGGCAGCGTGGTGGCTCAGTGGTTAGCACTGCTGCCTCACAGTGCCAAGGACCCAGGTTTGATTCCAGCCTCGGGCGACTGTCTATGTGGAGTTTGCTCATTCTCCCTGTGTCTGTGTGAGCTTCTCCTGGCTGCTCCAGTTTCCTCCCACAATCCAAAGATGTGTGGGTCAGGTGAATATGTGTTAGTGTTAGGCGCATTAGTCTGGGGTAAATATAGGGTAGGGGAATGGATTTGGGTGGGTTACTCTTCAGAAGGTTGGTGTGGATTTGTTGGGCTGAAGGGCCTGTTTCCACACTGTAGGGAATCTAATCTAAAGAATGAGTGATGAGAACAGGGAACATGTGACCACACAGAATGGTTGAAGTGAATAATTTAGATATATTTCAAGGAAACTAGGCAAGCATATGGAAGGGATGGGAATAGAGAATTACAATGGTCAATTTAGATGAGGGAAGATGTGCAACAGCTTAAGTGAAACATAAGCACTGGCAAGAACTGATTGTGCCAAATGGTCTGTTTCTGTTCTGTATGTCCTCTGTCATCCTATGCAGAAAATCACCATTATATGAAACAAATGGAATATTAACAACACCAAGTGGAACTGTAAAGTTTTTAACAAAAAAATTCAAGTGTATAGCAACGAATTTAAATTATTTAGCAAATGGAAACTCTTCAATATTTGTTTGATAGCACTGAAACAGCAGTATTCATAATACTCCTCCTGGGAGTTGGAGTAATCCATTGTCATGCACCAATTGGGGGAATCTTAAGTGACTCATGAATGGCCTCAGTAGGACCTGCCAACCTGGCCCTGGCAACATTGAGTACACTCCACTTTCCACAATCTCTTCCACTCACTTACTTTGATTTCCAGTTCCAGTAATGATTGCCACCGTGGTCAGCAGACTGTTCCAGTATGGAGATGGGATACCCTGCAGTGAGCCATATGATACTTGCTTAGGAGGGACATTCTGAGTCTGCAGGTGTGCCTCTAGGATCCAGGAGGTGGTCTCCCACACAATGGAGGACCTACCTACTGCTAATAAAATTCCAGCTATGGTGGGATCAGACTCTACATTGGCCACCTGAGTGGGGCCGCTCTTTCCCTATTTTGAGATCAATAAAATACTATGGAGATGGAAATATGAGAGGCACTTTTCCCTGTCATCTCACATCCTATTATCCACCTAATAACCTTACAGCCTGTCCCGAGAGCTGACTGAACCCAGTCCCATTAGTGTAAATCTGGTTCCAATATTCAAGACATGAAGGGATGGAAAACTGGTCAAAACTGATAAAGTTCAACAAAAACAGTATTGACCTGACTAAAATTCAGAACTGTGACTTGGGCTGAGTTCAATAAAAATGGCAGAAGTACAGAACCGAAAATGTGTTGCTGGAAAAGCGCAGGAGGTCAGGCAGCATCCAAGGAACAGGAGAATCGACGTTTCGGGCATAAGCCCTTCTTCAGGAATCCTGAAGAAGGGCTTATGCTCGAAACGTCGATTCTCCTGTTCCTTGGATGCTGCCTGACCAGCTGCGCTTTTCCAGCAACACATTTTCAGCTCTGATCTCCAGAATCTGCAGTCCTCACTTTCTCCTAGAAGTACAGAACCAACTACTTTCATCCATCAGAAACAATTTTCCCTGAACGGCAACATATTGTCCACTATTTGGAATGCATCAGTGCATTTGAAAAGTTAATGAGAAGCAGCAATGTTTTGTGTCAGACGTGCGCACAGTTTGAAGCTGTTTCCTACTTCAGTTTTGCTTGAGGTTTGGCAGATACATTCCAATTAGCGTCAAATAAATCTGCCAAAGTGGACATTAGATACTCATAGTTATGAGGCTCTCTGACTGGAAAGGATGTAGCGAATGCCAAACAGGAGAAAGTTATTGGCATGTATCAGAAGAGTTCAGAACGATGACCAGAATCATGAAATGGGACTTTAAGCAAGCTTTCAAAGAGAGAATGAGTGCCAGAGGGCATCTTAGCACGTTTATCAATAGAGTACAGCCAATTAAGGTGGCTCGATCAAAGACATGGACAAAAGGAAGACAAACGGCAATCAGAGAACCAAAGAACAGAATGCTTATCAACATGGTACAAAAGAAAGCATGGAACAAGGCCACAAAGAATCTGAAGAAAGACGCAAGTTTAAATTCAATATATTAGATGACAGTGAGCCAGTTAAGATCTCAGTTCTTTCCCTATAAACACAAATTTGCGTTTACTAGTCTTGTCCATGATTTGGAGATGCCGGCGTTGGACTGGGGTGTACAATGTTAAAAATCACACAACACCAGGTTATAGTCCAACAGGTTCATTGGAAGCACATTAGCTTTCGGAGCGACACTCCTTCATCAGGTGATAGTGGAGGGCTCAATCCTAACACACAGAATTTATAGCAAAACTTTAGTGTGATGTAACTGAAATTATACATTGAAAAATACCTTGATTGTCTGTTGAGTCTTTCATCTGTTAGAATACAGTGATAGTTTCACTTCTTTCATGTGTAAATCACAAAACCTTCTTTTAAAAAGTTGCATTCTCAGGTTAGCTGTTAACAATGGTGATAGCTAGACAATATCTTGAAGGTGTTAGCCCCCTGTGTTCTCTGTCTATGACCTGATGTTTAGATTGATTCTTATCTAAGAAGTGATATAACGGAGTTTTACATGAATTCATGCAGTTTTTGAGCAAAGTACAATGTAACCCTGCAAGTACAAATTCACCCTACAAAATATATGTGTGCATGTGGGTCTTTGTCTGTCTGCCTCTCTGTGTGTGTCTGGGTTGGGGGTTGTGAGTGTGAGAAAACGTATGTGTGTTTGTGTAGTGAATGCAGGGTGTCTAAAGTCTGTGAGGGGGTGCATGTGTGAGTGTGGGAGTGTGTGTCTGTAAGGGTGTGTGTGGGTATCTGTGTGTCTGTGTGTGTGTATAGTGCAATGGTGGTCACCTGTAATGTGACATGAACCCAAGGTCCCGGTTGAAGCCCTCCCTATAGCTATCAGCCTCTGCTCGGCCACTTTTTGCTGCTGCCTGTCCCGAAGTCCACCTTGGAGGATGGTCACCCGAAGGTCCGAGGTTGAATGTCCTGGACCACTGAAGTGTTCCCCAACTGGGAGGGAACCCTCCTGTCTGTTGATTGTTGTACGGTGCCCATTCATCCGATGTCGTAGCCTTTGCTCGGTTTCCCCAATGTACCATGCCTCCGGGCATCCTTGCCTGCAACGTATAAGATAGACAACGTTGGCTGAGTCACACAAGTACCTGCCATGTACAAGGTGGGAGGTGTCCCCACGCATAATGGTGGTATCTATGTCCACACTCCAACACGCCTTGCAGTGCCTACCGTGACAGGGTTGTATGGAGTTGTCCTGAGAGCCGGGCTGCTTGCTACGAACAATGATCTGTTTGAAGTTTGGTGGTTGTTTAAAGGCAAGTAGTAGAGGTGTGGGGAAGGTCTTGGTGAGGTGCTCATCCTCATTGATAATGTGTTGCAGGTCACAAAGAACATGGCGTAGTTTTTCAGCTCTTGGGAAATACTGAACAACGAAGGGTACCCTGTCGGTTGCAGCACGTGTCTGTCTCCTGAGGAGGTCATTACGGTTCCTTGCTGTGGCACTTTGGAACTGGTGGTCGATGAGTTGGGCATCATGCACACATATATTTTGTGGGGTGAATTTGTATTTGCAGGGTTACATTGTACTTTGCTCAAAAGCTACATGAATTCATGTAGAACTCCATTATATCACTTTTTAGATTAGAATCAATCTAAACATCATGGCACAGACAGAGAATACAGGGGGCTATCACCTTCAACATATTGTCTAGCTATCACCATTGTTAACAGCTAACCTGAGAATGCAACTTTTTAAAAGGTTTTGTGATTTACACATGCAAGAAGTGAAACTATCATGGTATTCTAACAGATGAAAGGCTTAACAGACAATCAATGTTTCAATGTATAATTTCAGTTACATCACACTGTAAATTTTTGCTATAAATTCTGTGTGTTAGGATTGAGTCCTCCACACTCACCTGATGAAGAAAGCTACTGTGCTTTCAATTAAACCTGTTGGACTATAACCTGGTGTGGTGTGATTTTTAACTTTACTCTTGTACAGGCAGCATTAAATGAGATTTCTATTTGTACTGTGCATATCTCCTGATTTCACAAAATATATTTTTATGCATGGAACAGAATGCATTTTCCACACTTTCAACAATTTATTAAATAGCAGTTAACAGAAATGATCATTTTTCCAAAATTATCTTCCAACAGCCAGACTGATACAACATTCAAAGATGATTTGCAAGAACAGAATGGGCTCATCAGGGGGTTAAATCATTTCAAGTCCGAAAACTAGATTCCATTTTAATCATATCAGCTGAAGGTTGGATACCTCCATTAGCAAAGAGTTCCCATATTCAAATACAGAACTTGGGTATTGCTGTAAAATAGGACATGTATTTTTCAAGTTTTACATTTATCAGGATAGCTGCAAGAATATCGACATAAAGGGAAACAACACTTTACACTGCACAAGAAAAGAGTTTTGATGGGTTGGAAAGTGCACTATGCTTGATAGAGATGTTACTAATGGAAAATGGACTGGTTAGATGATGATGGACAGTAGACAGCGAAACTTTGCTAAATTCTAAATTGGCAGGTTGACTGATTAGTCAAGGCATTGCCCTGCTAAATGAATCAGAGAATGGCAATCTCCGATGTTGTTGAATCAAAACAAGACACAAGGCTAGGCAGTTCGGGTCCAATCTCTAATCCTGTACCAATCAGCACTCATTGCCCATACAGTCTGAATGTTTTCTCCCTTTATGTTGGTACGTTTGAGAGTGTCCTGATGAGTAAAGACTTCAAATAAATGTTTTTTTCTCATCGATACTCAAATTTCCATGGTGTACCAGCGGGTCTAAAATTAACTTGTAGAGTTTTGCACTGATCTTGGAGGAAAACCAACAATAATGTCCTTCTGGAGAGAGAAGAATGGCATTATTTTGCCTCTGATCCAATACAGCAAGAATTGCAAGCCACTGAGGAACAGAAATAAATAGAAACAAACCACATGCACATACATACAACACACAATTATTTAAAGTAACAAAGCTGGTAAAACTAGTACCACTTAGAGAAATTCTGGACTAGCAGAAATACTAAGTGTTATTCTGAATATTGAATGTGGCACCAAAAGCACCCTTGTGATAACAGCAGTTTTGAAAATCTAGCCCTCATTGGTTTGCAGCAGTTGAAACGTTAGTCATACTATTTTGAGCCCTGCTCAGTTCCTATACCAGTATGTGACTATAGATTCTTTTGAGAGGCAGATATCAGCATGAAGTTGCACAGTAGCAGAAAAAGGGCTATCCTCTGGACAGCACTAAGGAGATCCCACACCCATTGGCTCTTTATTAAAATAGTGGAGCGATATATAACAGGTGAAAGCCAATACAAGAGATAAGGAAATAGAAAGAAAGGAACCACATTGAAGATTTCAACTAATCCAATAGTAACTGATACCTGATTGCTAAAATCAGTGGTCACCTTTTGAAAAGATGCAAGCAGCCCAATGAAGAGATACTACAGCTTTCACTTGATTCTATGTCACATTATTCCAAGAGATTTTGTAATTGCCTTCCAGCAGACATGATATTTTTTTCCCCAAACCACATAGGTTTGACAGAGAAACATTGGCTCTGATCACAGATCAGAGCCGAATAGTGCAGAACCACATCATAATTCGTCTCGAGAAGCTGTGTCAATGGGCGTTTGGGGTTGCAGTGCCTCTGTATTCTGAGCTTCGGCCCCAATCTCTCCCTGTTCCCTAGTTTTTCTGGATAAGTTGCGGTTCCAGTCTGTTTGTATTTCATCATTGTCCCAGATTATGGAGGTTTCGGTATCACTAACATAGCCTGGTTCCCCAGTGTAATGCGTCGGGTAAATCAGCAATGGCTCCACTGAAAAGGCTTTTAAATCCCGAGGTTCATAGAACTTCATATAATCTTCCCTGTTAAAAGATGTAATAAACAATTAACAAAGTTATATTTGATCTGCTATATTTTCCATTACTGAGTGCAATGAATCTACCTCCTGACACATACAAACTTTCCAATGTCAGTAAAACCCTCTTAAATCGTGGATAAAGCTCTTGGCTGGGCTATTGACTTAACAGAATAAACTCCATACAATAATGCAACAAAGGAATGCAGATTGAAGTCAAATGGTGCACAAGTTTGATAGAGAGCAAAGCTCTCTCTCCCCTATCAGAAAGACAAGTAGAAAGTTTGGGCATGTATATAACATCTGTATGTAATCTTACAGTATTCTAAACATCCATTTCAAGATCTCTGAAAAACTGCAGAACTCCTGGGGCCACTGTTAACCACATACTACCAAAGCCTGGGAATCACAGACAGAAATGTTAGTGTGTCTGCATGTAATAGTTTAAAATCTATGTTGAATATCGCTGTACAAGTAAATAATAAAATTGTTTAGAGGTATGAACAAAGAATGAGAGTAGGCCACTTGGCCCTTCGAGTCTGCTCTGCCGTTCAATACAATCATAGCTTATCTGATTTTAATAAGCTTATAAAACATTCAGATGATAATATCCTACAGCAGCTTCCCTAGTTCCATCATTTTAGTGAATTCCACTACACATCTACACTAAATCTGAAGAACAATTTTCCTGATGTTAATCACTGGTGCATGCTGGACTCTTCTCTTCATTCTTCATCGACTCTCCTGCTCCTCGGATGCTGCCTGACCAGCACCACACTTATCGACTCTCACTCTCCACCATCTGCAGTCCTCACTTTCTCTCAGTCACTGTACTAGTTTAATTTGGTATTAAAAATATGCCAGTCACATTCCAAAGACTAATCAATAAAATCATTTCTGGATTATGCAGTTGAATGGTGTACATCGACGACCTGGTGATTTTTAGTCACACATGGAAGGTACATTCGAAGTATCTTTTGGCATTGTTCAATTGAATTTGGAGGCAGGCTTGATTATGAACCTGACTAAGAGTACGAGAAAGCCCAAATCACATTCCTGGGCCACATCATTTGACATGGATAGACGGGCCCATGAAATGTGAAAACAAAAATTATTGGTAAGTTTCCATTCCCTCTATGAACAGGGCAGTACTACAATTCCTGGGATTGAGTATGTTTTATTGGAAGTTTAGACCAAATTTTCAATGTGGTGCTCCACTGACATATTGAAATACGGAAAATTTCAGCAGAGGATTGTCAGAAGGCACTTGGCGGCCTGAAAGCTGTTTTAACCACTGCCCCAGAGTTAGCCACGCTAACTGAGCCATTCAAGGTGGCTATCGATATGAGTGATGTTGGAAGATAAAGTGAGGGCGATCAAAGGTGCCCCTGTTTACATTTGTGATAATGCTGTCACTTTAAAGAGGTCAGTTTCTCCTGGGATTTTTTTCTTTTGAAGAGAGGTTGTAAAGGCGGAGGTGCTGAAATGGTTACAAAAGACTGTAAGTCAACAATCAGAGGAGGCCTTTAGGTTATTTTTAAAACAGTTGTACAATGGAAGGGAGTGGCCAGTTCTCCCAGTTCAGGCTTTCTAGGTTTTAGATGTAGCAGTCACAAGATGTTGGGAGTCCAGAAGGGTTGCAAGCCTCAGTAAATGATTCTTAACTGACCTTCTCTGGATGTTCCTTTCTGCCTGTGTTTTAATTTACCTTTGCCCAGGAGGTGTGTTTGGGGATATTACTGTTATTGGAACAGTTAAGTTACTGTATCAAATATTCAGATAGGTTTTCCAACAGTTAAGTTATTCTAAATTCTGCTTTCTTTTGTTTGTGTTTTTTCCTAGAGTGTTTAAAGAAATTACTGAGTGCTTTGACCAGTTGCATCACACCTGGTACATCCACTATTAAAATTAGAAAAATTTAGGGTCTAAGCTACCTTCTTAAAATATATTGAGGGGGGGTCTGGCCTGGTCCATAACCTACCTCTGTACCTGAGCTGAGGTCTTTCCTTGAGTTAGTGAACTATTACGGAAAGATCATGCATAACTTGGCCTCCATCCTGGCGCCTTTGCAGCAACTCTTAAAAAAAGGGTCAGCCTTAGAACTATTTGTGTAGCCAACCCATAAGTTTCAGGGAAATGAATAAACAGTTATCATCCTTGAAGATGTTGGTATACTATGATTCCAAGCATGATCAGGTATTGACATGCAATACCTCCCTGTACAATATCAGTTTAGTATCAGCTCATTGTTAGACTAATGGAGTATAACAAATAATTGCGTATGCACCTCAGACTTTGTCCAATGCAAAGTGTAAATACACACACTTTGAGAAGGAAGGTTTAGTGGTCATATTTGGAGTCAGGAAGTTCTGCCAATACGTTTACGTAATAATTTATAATAATAAACAGACCACAAGCCCCTGCTAGATCTACTTAAAGAGCACAAGGCAGTGCCACCCACAGCTTCAGGCTAAATTCAGCAGTGGGTTCGAATATGAAGTGCACATAATTACAAGTTGGAACACTGTCTGGGAGGCCATGTAACAAATGTGTTGAGATCCCTCCCACTGTCAGATACACTGCCGGTGGTACAGTTGCTGGAAGAATTCATATTGGTTGTAAATTTTCTGGACAGACTTCCAGTCAGAGCTAACAATATCAGATTTTGGGCACAGAAACATTTGGTCCAGGAAAAACTAAACCAGCTGGTGGCGATGGGGAAAACCAAAGGACCATCACAACCGGAATTGAAACCCTTTTGGATTCAGAGACTGGATGACAGTAGGAGACAGCACAATATTATAGGGAGCAAGAGTGAGTTTCCTGAGTAAAGGTCATCGCTAGGTACTGGGTGAATTCTATCAGGGTCATCCAGGAATTTCCAAAATGATGAAGTTGGTGGGATATTGTGTCTGATGGCAGGATTGGATGCAGACATAGCTGCATTGATGGGGCAATTCACAGAGTGCCGACGTCGAAAACTATCACCAGCAGCTCTCCCAGTTTCAGGGGAATGGCCGGGTAAACCTTGGACTCAGTTACTCGTCAACTATGCATTTCCTTTCAAGGGTTCAATGTTCTTAGTCACTGCAGACACCCAAAATGGCCAGGTGTGTATAGAGTTCATTTGTCAAACATGGGGGTAATGATAGAAAAACTGTGCATATCTTCGGCAATGCCCAGACTCCTGGAAGTGTTTGTCACAGATAATGCACCATCAGTTACCAACAGGGAATTTGAGCATTTCCAAAAGTCAAATGGTAATCATCATCAACAAAGGCTTGGAAGGTGTTAACAGTGTTACCAGCAGCACCTGCTCAGTAATAATCTTATGCCCAGTTCAGGTCCTGCCAGGGCTGCTTAGCTCCTGATTTCATTACAGCCTTGGTTCAAACATGGACAGAAAAGCTGAATTCCAGAGGTGAGGTGAGAGTGACAGCTCTCAGCATCAAGTCTGCATTTGACCAAGTGTGACATCAAGAATTCCGAGCAAAACTGGAATCAATGGGTATCGGGGGCAAACTCTCTGGTAGTTAGAGTCATACCTGACATACAGGAAGGTGGCTGTGGTTGTTGGAGGTCAGTCATCTCAGCTCTAGGACACTCTGCAGAAGTTCCTCAGGGCAGTGTCCTAGGCCCAAACATCTTCAGCCACTTCATCAATGACCTTGCCTCCATCACTAAGTCAGAAATGGGGATTTTTGCCAATGATTGCACAATTTTCAGCACCATTTGCGACTCCTCAGATACTGAAGCAGTCTGTGTCCAAATGTAACAAGAACTGGACAATATCCATGCTTGGGCTGACAAGTGGCAAGTTACATTCGCGGCATGCAAATGCAAAGCTATGACCAACACCAATAAGAGACAATCCAAAACCGCCCCTTTACGTTCAACAATGTTACCGTCATTAAATTCCCCACTATCAACATCCTGAGCGTCATAATTGATCAGAAACTCAACTGGACTCATCATATAAACACAGTGGCTACAAGATCAAGTCAGAGGTTAGGAATACTCCAGCGAGTAACTCCTCTCCTGACTCCCCAAAACTCTTCACCACCTCGAATACTCCTCACCTAACTGGATGAGTGCAGCTCCAACAACTCGCAAGAAACTTGACACCATCCAGGACAAAGCAGCCCGCTTGATGGACATTGCGTCCATAAGCATCCACTGCCTCCACTACCGATGCTCAGTAGCAGTAGTGTGTACCATCTACACTCACTGCAGAAATTTACCAAAGATCCTGAGACAGCACCTTCCAAACTGATGACCACTTCCACCTAGAAGTCCAAGGGCAGCAGAAGTATGGGAATACCACCACCTTCAAGTTCCACACCAAGCCAATCCCCATCCTGACCTGGAAATATATCGCTATTCCTTCACTGTTGCTGGGTTAAATCCTGGAATTCCCTCCTTAATGGCATTGTGGGTCAACCCAGAGCAGGTGGACTGCAGCAGTTTAAGAAGGCAGCTCACCAACATCTTCACAAAGGTAACTAGGGCCAGGCAATAAATGCTGGCCTGCCAGCAACACCCACATCCCACAAAACAAACAAATAAAAATACATATATAATGATAGTTCCATACTACTCAACTTCCAATGGGCAAGCAGAAAGTGTAGTCCAAATTTTGAAGGCAAGCTTAAAGAAACAGCCAACAGCTTCGCAGCAGGAACTGTTCCATTCCTATTTGATGCTAGAACCACTCTTCGTGTAACTACAAGGATTGCTCCAGCAAAGTCGCTAATGGGGGGGAAGACTCCACACCAAGTTAAACCTGATCATCTGGGACCTGGGGCTAGGTGGGTGGAAGGTGAAACGACATGGAGAACGCCAATACCTGACACAAGACTCTGCTGAATGAGAGAGATAATTTACTTCCAGGGACCAAGTTTGACGCAGGAAACATGGGAACGGCCGTGCATGGTAAAAAGTCATGGTTGACGCAAGGTCAAGTCCAAATGATGTATAAATATCCAACGTTATATAGTGTGACAGTCCTGAACAAGCAACATATGAAAGCTGCAAACTTGCAACGGTAGCAAAATGTGCCCAGCTCCTTGACTGTTTTTTCAACTGTTCCGGAAACTGTGGGCTTTCCTTCCCCGTTTAAGAATCTGAGATGGACACAGCAGACTTCGATGCTGCTGCTGCCTGAAAAGGAGAATTTCTTCTGAGATGCTCAGCATAAAAGGCAAGCTACTATCCATTACATGCAACTGGTACCAGAAGCAGAGTTGGAGGAACTTCACCCAGTGGCTAAACCTTTAGTGACGGTAACAGGGTCAGTCAGGTGTACATCATAGAATACAAGTTCCCTGAGTGGGGCTGTTAATCTGGTCCAATCAAGGCGCCCTGAGCTCAGGAGTGTCAGACATCCTGTTCACTCTGAGAGCTGGTTCTGAGGGAGCTGGATCAGTGTTTGCACGTGTAAATTAAGGTGCTGGTGATGGTATACCAGCCTCTATGGGGTTATTTCAGTCACATTGAGGTATTTATTCAATCAGTCATTGAGGTTGGCCCACTTGAATGGAGAACAGAACTGCATTTCAATTCTCCTTCAATTTCATTAACTTTTGGAAGGAGATACCACCAAATTTCCTCTTGGCCTGAATGCACATCCTCTCTTACTGTTCATGGGTTAAGTTCGATATTCGGTTATATGTTTGAACTGCTCGAGATCTACTGGTGGTGGGATAGCATCTACCAGAGGCTTAATCCAGGCCAAATTGATATCGTAACAGGAGGGTACAAGATCTTGTGAATGATCTCCTTTAACTTATGTTCTCAAATAGATCAAAATAATGGAGCTGGAAACAAAATCAGAAGTTACTGGAGAAACTCAGCTGGTCGGCAGCATTTGTGGGAAATTGATGACCTTTCGTCGGAACTAGAGTTTTGAGTCACTGGAGTAGTTTAGATTACTTACAGTGTGGAAAGAGGCCCTTCGGCCCAACAAGTCCACACCGACCCGCCGAAGCGCAACCCACCCAGACCTATTCCCCTACATTTACCCCTTCACCTAACACTACGGGCAATTTAGCATGGCCAGTTCACCTAACCTGCACATGTTTGGATTGTGGGAGGAAACCGGAGCACCCAGAGGAAACCCATGCAGACACGTGGAGAATGTGCAAACTCCACCCAGAGAGTTGCCTGAGGCGGGAATTGAACCTGGGTCTCTGGCGCTGTGAGGCAGCAGTGCTAACCACTGTGCCACCGTGCCATGAAGCCAGAAATCTAAAACAAAGAGAATGGTAGAGACACCCAGCAGGAGTGAAAGTGAAGACTGCAGATGCTGGAGATCAGTCAAGTGTGGTGCTGGAAAAGCACAGCAGGTCAGGCAGCATCCGAGGAGCAGGAGAATCGACATTTAGGGCATAAGCGTTCCTGTCGAAGGGCTCATGCCTGAAATGCCAACTCTCCTGCTCCTCGGATGCTGCCTGACCTGCTGTGTTTTTCCAGTAGCACACATTTCGATACTGATCTCCAGCATCTGCAATCCTCACTTTCTCCTACTTAGAAAGAAGCACAAGTGAAAATCTGCTTTACCTGTAAAATGGACTTAGTTTTTTGTACAGTGAGGAAGAAGGTGGGGATAGAAAGTGTACCACTCTGATTATACAGGAAGGTATCATGGGGGAAGGACGAAATGTCAGGAGTGATGGAGGAGTAGATCATGGTTCCAATAAAGGAGTGCTTCCTCCAGAACACTTGACAATGGAGCGAAGGGATGATGTGTTTAGTGTGGCATCCCGCTGCAATTGATGGAAACGTCAGACAATGATCCTTTGCATGTGGAAACTGGCAGGATGGAAAGCAAGGAAATGGGAATCCTATTGCTGTTTTAGGAGGGAAGGAAAAGGAAGAGGGCAGAAGTGTAGGAGATGGATCGAACACAACTGAAAAGTGTAGCGATGGATCCATGTTAGAGGCAAAAAGGAGGTGATGTTGGAGGCAGTCCAGTGGAAGTTAGCATCTTCAGAACACATATGATGGAGACAGAAAAACTGGGGGAATGAAGTGGAATCCCTGTGTGAATTGGTGTGTAAGCTGGTATAGTCGAGGTACCTGAGAAAGAATTCTAGATGGGGATCCGAGTAGGAGTAGAAGAAAGAATGTTCCACATTCCCCTCAAAGAGACAGTGATTGCTGGGACCTGACTTAAGTCCATGATGGGAAGGGAAATCTAGTGAGATTGACAGAAAATCAGTCAGTCAATAAAGGGTAACTAATAGGTCCAATGTTGTTCATTTACACCTCATCTATGAAAATCTAGTTACCTGCTACTTTTGGAGATTGTACCAAGACAACTACCCATCAGGAAACATCTCTACTGTGTGAACTGTCAGACAGATCCATCTCTAGCATTTTTTCTTGACAGATGCTACTTATGGGGAAAGAGGCTAGGATGCTTTTTGCCATTCTTGGACCAGGGCCCTCCCTCACTATCCAACCCCCAGCACCCAGAACGTGCGAGTGACTTACACCGGATGTTTATTGTACATGATGGGTAGAAATTCATCCACCGGCAACATCTTCCCAAAAGGTTCAGCTGCCACCAGCTTCTTGGCCCCCTGCTGAGATAAAACGTAGGCCAGCGTCCAGTAGGAATAATCTGCTTCTACAAGGTTCCTAATGCCAGGCACCGACTTTTCTGGATGGTCCACTTGCATCCGCTTTCGACCAACGTAGCTGAGGTAAAAACAGCAAATGAAAATATGAGTGACTTCAGGGGAAAGAAGAAAACTGACACAGGTTAATTCCTCCCACAGTCCAAAGATGTGCAGGTCAGGTGAATTGGCCATGGTAAATTGCCCATAGTGTGAGGTGCATTCTTCAGAGGAAAATGGGTCTGGGTGGGTTACGCTTCAGAAGGTCGGTGTGGACTGGTTGGGCCAAAGGGCCTGTTTCCACACTGTAGGGAATCTAATCTTATCTACAGCTCCAGGTGTTAAACCATAAGAAATAGGAACAGGAGCAGGCCATTCAGCCCCGTGAGCCTGCTCCACTGTTCAATACGATCACTGCTGTACCGACATTTCTACCATTTGCTTTCTTGCATTTTCCCTGTTACCTCAATTCCCCCCACTGATCAAGAATCTACCTCAGCCTTAAATATACACAAGGACACTGCTCCCACAGCTATCTGTGACAAGGCGTTCCAAAGTAACTCAAACCTAGGAACACATTCCTCCTCATCTCAGTCTTAAATTGGCACCCCTTTATTGTGAGAGTATGCCCTCTGATTCTAGACTCTCCCCTGAGGGATAAGAACCCTATATGTTTCAATGAGATCATATCACCTTCTTCTAAACTCCAATGAATAGAGTCCCAGCTTGGTTAGCCTTTCCTCCAGATCATGGATCAGACTAATTAATGTTCTGGAACTACCTCCAATGAAATTATACCTTTCCTTAAATAATGGAACCAAAAGTACTCACATCCAAGGGTGCAGGGACATTGCTTGTCTGGGAGTGGATTTTGCAGTCAACATGGATGTGAAAGGCACTGTGGAAGACCATCTCTGGTCACCAGCAGGAGGAAGAGCATCCAACCAGAGGGTGCTGAGACAACACTGGCTTGCAGTCTGGGAGTGGACTGTACAGTTGTGTGTCAAATAAATAAATAAATAAACAAACAAAATTTTGGACTTTAATTTTATCCAAAATCAAACCAATGACCTTCCCCAAAGTCCAATGCTCTGATTGTTTACCTGATATGCAACTTTAGAGAACCAATCTTAATTTGTGACGAAGAGCTTTTTTATGAATAAAGGATAATTTTGAAATAAATAAAAAAGTTGCAGACTGGCACAGTCCAAGGTCCAGGACTATGTGCTGAGGGATGCACTAAAGGCTGGGGCAGCTACTGCCAAGGCGCAGTGGAGAAAGACCACTGTCTGATGTCATCCTAGTGAAGGTAAATGGGGGTCCTTTCAGCTATCAAACTCTACTACTGTCTCAAGTATCTGTAAATAATAGTATTGTTATGCACAAGAGAGGTCTTTAGCTCGTTTGGATGTAAAGTCCAATGTTTTGTTTGCTTATTTGATATGTAACTGTTCTGAACCGAACTGCATTTGTGACAATGTCTATATACACAAAGAGATTTATTACGAATAAAGTATATTTTTGAAATTAATAAAAGAGTCTGGGAGTGGATTTTGCAGTCAGTGTGGGTGTGAAGGACATCGTGAAAGAACTTGGAGTTAAGGAACGGTCAGCACCCTTCCTTCTCTAACCAAAACAAAAAGGAGGCAAGGTTCAGACAAAAAGAGACAGAACATTGTGAGAGGAAGGTTGGGGCAGTCAACCTTCCACCGGGTAAAGGAATGCAAAACGGTTGTTGGTGAGCAGCTTTGAGAAATTGTTATCAGAGCAGAGATCATCAGCAGCTTCAATTCAGTATTAAAAGCATTTGACATTGTAAGGTTAATTAAGTTAATGGGGTAAGTCACGGCAGGAGAGCTCCAAATGATACTCTGCTTCTCTTGCTCGATATGGGAAGCTGGGCACATGTCCAGTGCCTGGGACCTGCATGCGTGTAACAAGTGTCTCCAGTTGCAGCTCCTGGAAGCCTGGGATTCAGGGATTGAGCGGTGGCTGGGGACACTGGAGCACTCGCAAACCAGAGAATATCGTGATAGCACAGATAGAGAGGTGGTCACACTGCAGATTCAGACTCTACAGGCAGGAAGGGAAGGGTGACCACCAGGCAGAGCAGGAGGGTACGCAGGGAGGGCAGGAATCTCCTTTAGCTATTCCCTTGCTTTAATATTTTAGATACTGTTGAGAGGAGTGGCCTTTCAGGGGATAACAAGAGCAGCCAAATTCATGGCACCATCATTGGCTCTGCTGCAGAGGGAGGGAGAACTAGGCAAAGAAATATCACAGTCAAGCCTGACCTGCTGTGCTTTTCCAGTACCACACTCTCGACTCTGATCTCCAGCATCTGCAATCTCACTTGCTTCATCAAAATGTCACAGTCATAGGGGGTTCAATTGTAAGGGGAGTAGATAAGTGTTTCTGTGGCCACAATTGAGTGTCCAGGATGGTGTGTTGCCTCCCTGGTGTAGTGTTTTGGCTGTCTTGGAGTGGTTGTAGGTCATTCTGGAGGAGGAGGTCATACAGCCAGTGGTCATGGTACACATTGGTACTAACGTCATAGGTTTAAAAAAAGGGGATCAGGTCCTAAAAGCAGAATATAGAGAACGAGGAAGGAGGTTAAAATGTAGGACCTCAATGGGAGTTATCTCAGGATTATTAACAGTGCCATGCGTTAGTCAGGTGGAGACAGCAGGATATATAGGATAAAATCGTGGCTGAAAAGATGGTATGAGGGGGAGGGTTTCAGATGTGTGGGGCTTTGGGACCACTTCCAGGGGAGGTGGGACCTGTACAAACTGGACGGATTACACCTGGGCAGAACTGGGACTCATGTCCTTGCGAGAGGAGGGGTTAACTTGGTAGAGTGGTTAGGGAGGGTTTAAACTAGTGTGGATTAGTGGTGCTGGAAAAGCACAGCTGCTCAGGCAGCATCCGAGGAGCAGGAAAATCGACGTTTCGGGCAAATGCCCTTCATCAGGAATACAGGCAGAGTGCCTGAAGGGTGGAGAGATAAATAAGAGAGGGATGGGGTGGGGAGAAAATAGCATAGAGTACAATAGGAAAGTGGGGGTGGGGGAAGGTAGCAAAGAGTACAATGGGAGGATGGGGGTGGGATGAAGGTGATAGGTCAGAGAGGAGGGTGGAGTGGATAAGTGGAAAGGAAGATAGGCAGGTAGGATAGATCATGGGGACAGTGCTGAGCTGGAAGGTTGGAACTGGGGTGAGGTGGGGGAAGGGGAAATGAAGAAACTGTTGAAGTCCACATTGATGCCCTGGGGTTGAAGTGTTCCGAGGCGGAAGATGAGGCATTCTTCCTCCAGGCGTCTGGTGGTGAGGGAGCGGCGGTGAAGGAGGCCCAGGACCTCCATGTCCTCGGCAGAGTGGGAGGGGGAGTTGAAATGTTGGGC